>NC_091988.1:150883771-152083771 GCF_044704955.1 Pristiophorus japonicus | reverse complement strand
CCTCCTCTACCGTATTGCTTCCAGTTTGGTTAACCCAATCTATGTGCATATTAAAGTCACCCATTATAACTGCTGCACCTTTATTGCACGCACCCCTAATTTCATGTTTGATGCCCTCCCCAACATCACTACTACTGTTTGGAGGTCTGTACACAACTCCCACTAACGTTTTTTGTCCTTTGGTATTCTGCAGCTCTACCCATATAGATTCCACATCATCCAAGCTAATGTCCTTCCGAACTATTGCCTTAATTTGCTCCTTAACCAGCAATGCTACCCCACCTCCTTTTCCTTTTATTCTATCTTTCCTGAATGTTGAATACCCCTGGATGTTGAGTTCCCAGCCCTGATCATCCTGGAGCCACGTCTCCGTAATCCCAATCACATCATATTTGTTAACATCTATTTGCACAGTTAATTCATCCACTTTATTGCGGATACTCCTTGCATTAAGACACAAAGCCTTCAGGCTTGTTCTTTTAATACCCTTTGTCCTTTTAGAATTTTGCTGTACAGTGGCCCTTTTTGTTCTTTGCCTTGGGTTTCTCTGCCCTCCACTTTTCCTCATCTCCTTTCTGTCTTTTGCTTTTGCCTCCTTTTTGTTTCCCTCTGTCTCCCTGCATTGGTTCCCATCCCCCTGCCATATCAGTTTAAATCCTCCCCAACAGCACTAGCAAACACTCCCCCTAGGACATTGGATCCGGTCCTGCCCAGGTGCAGACCGTTCGGTTTGTACTGGTCCCACCTCCCCCAGAACCGGTTCCAATGCCCCAGGAATTTGAATCCCTCCCTGTTGCACCACTGCTCAAGCCACATATTCATCTGCGCTATCCTGCGATTCCTACTCTGACTATCACGTGGCACTGGTAGCAATCCCGAGATTACTACTTTTGAGGTCCTACTTTTTAATTTAGCTCCTAGCTCCTTAAATTCGTTTCGTAGGACCTCATCCCTCTTTTTACCTATGTCGTTGGTACCAATGTGCACCACGACAACTGGCTGTTCTCCCTCCCTTTTTAGAATGTCCTGCACCCGCTCCGAGACATCCTTGACCCTTGCACCAGGGAGGCAACATACCATCCTGGAGTCTCGGTTGCGGCCGCAGAAACGCCTATCTATTCCCCTCACCATTGAATCCCCAATCACTATTGCTCTCCCACTCTTTTTCCTGCCCTCCTGTGCAGCAGAGCCAGCCACGGTGCCATGAACGTGGCTGCTGCTGCTCTCCCCTGATGAGTCATTCCCCTCAACAGTACCCAAAGCAGTGTATCTGTTTTGCAGGGGGATGACCACAGGGGACTCCTGCACTACCTTCCTTGCACTGCTCTTCCTGTTGGTCTTCCATTCCCTATCTGGCTGTGGACCCTTTTCCTGTGGTACGACCAACTCGCTACACGTGATACTCACGTCATTCTCAGCATCGTGGATGCTCCAGAGTGAATCCACCCTCAGCTCCAACTCCGCAACGCGGTCTGTCAGGAGCTGGAGGCGGATACACTTCCCGCACACGTAATCGTCAGGGACACCGGAAGTGTCCCTGAGTTCCCACATGGTACAGGAGGAGCATAACACCCGACCGAGCTCTCCTGCCATGACTTAACCCTTATATACACTTAAATTGGCAACAACAATGTTAAAAGTTACTCACTGATATAGAAGAGAAAAAAGAAAAACTACTCACCAATCACCAGCCAATCACTTACCCTCTTGGCTGTGACGTCACCTTTTGATTTCTTTCTACTTCTTTTTTGCCTTCTCCCTGTAGCTGCACAAGTACGCCTTTTATAGGCCTCACCACGCACCTCCTCGACGCTGCTCCCGACTGCCGCCGACGCTGGGCCCCGGACTCCCTGCTGTGCCTTTTATAGGCCTCTCCACACACCTTCTCGACGCTGCTCCCGACTGCCGCCGACGCTGGGCCCCGGACTCCCTGCTGTGCCTTTTATAGGCCGCTCCACGCACCTCCTCGACGCTGCTCCTGACTGCCGCCGACGCTGGGTCCCGGACTCCCTGCTGTGCCTTTTATAGGCCGCTCCACGCACCTCCTCGACGCTGCTCCCGACTGCCGCTGACTCTGGGCCCCGGACTCCCTGCTGTGCCTTTTATAGGCCGCTCCACGCACCTCCTCGACGCTGCTCCCGACTGCCGCTGACTCTGGGCCCCGGACTCCCTGCTGTGCCTTTTATAGGCCGCTCCACGCACCTCCTCAACGCTGCTCCCGACTGCCGCCGACTCTTGATTGAGGCAATAAATTTTGACTTGTGAGTTTTGGGTCTCCAAGCTGCGCAGTGGGTGTGATGCACACTCACATGACGCGATCTCAACCCTAAAGGGACAATGTAGAAGTGGAAAAGCAAAATATGCGGATGCTGGAAATCTGAAATAAAAACCGAAAATGCTGGAAATACTCAGCAGGACAGGCAACATCTGTAGAGAGAGCGACAGAGTGAACGTTTCAGGTCGAGTTAACGTTTCGTCAGAAGTTCTGACAAAAGGTCATCGACCTGAAATGTTAACTCTGTTATTATCTAATTACTTCCAACAGGTATGCTCCGTTTTGGATCACATGACAGGCAGTGAGGTCATTACCAGTGACACCGAATGCTCATATCAACATTTTGGAAAAGGTAAGGGGAAGGCTGCAAAGTCCAAGAGGACATCGGTTGAACAGCTAAGGAATAGCAAGAGGCAACGAGCAATCCTCATAGGGGACTCCATCATCAGGCACACAGACAGCACTCTTTGTACAGGTAAGGCTCAGTCGAGAGCAGTTTTCTGTTTTCCAGGGGCCAAGGTAGCTGATCTCTGGGATGGTGTGGATAAACTGATGAAAGGTAAGTGTAAGCTTACTGTAGGCTTACATATAGGAACTATCGATATTATGGATAGAAGACCATTAGTTTTGCAGGATACCTACAAAAGCTTCATTAATGCCCTTCAGCAAAGGGGTGCGAGGATAGTCGTCTCTGGGCTATTACCCGTCATGTCCCGATTGATGGAGAGGAATAGCCGAATCGTGGGATTCAACATCTGGCTTCGGGACCTCTGCAAAAAGAAGCTGCTTCACTTCATCAATAATTGGGAGACGTTTGCTGGACAAGGTAAGTTGTTTAGGAGGGACAGCCTCCACCTTAACTTCGTGGAAGCTAAAAGGCTGGCTGAGGGTGTTGAGCTTACTTTCAGAAAACATTTAAACTAATTCAGCATGGGGATAGTGCAGATCAATTCAAAGTTAGGCTTACTGCACGTAATAACTACACAGATGCTAAGCATGAAGATGAACCAGGTAGGAAGCAAACAAGAATTAATAACTTTAAGAAACTAGAGTGTGAGAAGCAAATTGTTAGAATTGCAATCAGATGCTGTGTTGGAGAATTTAGACGTATTGTGTATTTCTGAGACATGGTTCAATGACAATGATGGCACAGAAATTCACCTAAAGGGCTATAAACGTTTCAGAAAGGATAAGATCAATCAAAGGGGAGGTGGGTTGCTATTTTTATCAGCGAGAATCTAACAGCTAGAGAGAGACTTGATATTGCCTCATCAGATACAGCTGAAGCTATCTGGGTTCAAGTGGACAAAGCTCACGGGCAGGGATTAATTATCAGTAATTGTTATAGGCCCCTGGGTCTGACACTTGAGCATGATGAGATATTATGGAAACATCACTGATGCTTTTAATATAAAATGCCACCTTTTTTTGGTGGGTAATTTTAATTTTCCTGGCATTCAGTGACACGATGGTTTACCTGCTGTTGTGGTGGGAAGTGCAGCTGAAAAACTTATTGAAAATATACAAGACTGTTTCCTGGCTCAACATGTTAATGAAGTAACTATGGATAATCATATATTAGATCTGTTGTTTAGTAGTGAGCCTGACCTCGTATCTGGCCTCCATGTGGGGGAACATCTGGGCAACAGTGATCACAACAATATACGGTTCCAATTAGCTAGTAGAACCAAAGGTACTGAGAACCTGATCTCGTACTGGATTTCAGAAGAGCAAACTTCGCCAAAATGGCAGATGATTTGGAATGAGTAAATTGGCTAACCCTCCTCGGTGGTGATGCAACCGATGTTGAATATAAATGGAAAGTTTTTAAGGATAAGATCAAAAATGTGGAAAACCCAAAATCAAAAGAAGGAATTGGGGATTGGGGGTAGTGTGCTAACGTGGATTGAGAACTGGTTGGCAGACAGGAAGCAAAGAGTAGGAGTAAATGGGTACTTTTCAGAATGGCAGGCAGTGACTAGTGGGGTACCGCAAGGTTCTGTGCTGGGGCCCCAGCTGTTTACATTGTACATTAATGATTTAGACGAGGGGATTAAATGTAGTATCTCCAAATTTGCGGATGACACTAAGTTGGGTGGCAGTGTGAGCTGTGAGGAGGATGCTATGAGGCTGCAGAGTGACTTGGATAGGTTAGGTGAGTGGGCAAATGCATGGCAGATGAAGTATAATGTGGATAAATGTGAGGTTATCCACTTTGGTGGTAAAAACAGAGAGACAGACTATTATCTGAATGGTGATAGATTAGGAAAAGGGGAAGTGCAACGAGACCTGGGTGTCATGGTACATCAGTCATTGAAGGTTGGCATGCAGGTACAGCAGGTGGTTAAGAAAGCAAATGGCATGTTGGCCTTCATAACGAGGGGATTTGAGTACAGGGGCAGGGAGGTGTTACTACAGTTACAGGGCCTTGGTGAGGCCACACCTGGAGTATTGTGTACTGTTTTGGTCTCCTAACTTGAGGAAGGACATTCTTGCTATTGAGGGAGTGCAGCGAAGGTTCACCAGACTGATTCCCGGGATGGCGGGACTGACATATCAAGAAAGACTGGATCAACTGGGCTTGTATTCACTGGAGTTCAGAAGAATGAGAGGGGATCTCATAGAAACGTTTAAAATTCTGATGGGTTTAGACAGGTTAGATGCAGGAAGAATGTTCCCAATGTTGGGGAAGTCCAGAACCAGGGGTCACAGTCTAAGGATAAGGGGTAAGCCATTTAGGACCGAGATGAGGAGAAACTTCTTCACCCAGAGAGTGGTGAACCTGTGGAATTCTCTACCACAGAAAGTTGTTGAGGCCAATTCACTAAATATATTCAAAAAGGAGTTATATGTAGTTCTTACTACTAGGGGGATCAAGGGGTATGGCGAGAAAGCAGGAATGGAGTACTGAAGTTGCATGTTCAGCCATGAACTCATTGAATGGCGGTGCAGGCTCGAAGGGCCGAATAGCCTACTCCTGCACCTATTTTCTGTGTTTCTATGAAATGTGGTAAGAAAAAGCTGACTGGGTATGACTGGGGCCCAGAAGAGGCCAGAACCCAGGGACAGTACAGACCAGCCCACACTGCGATATGTGTGCGCACTAGGCCCGTGCAGCAGAGCTGGTCTCCAGTTGTCTTGGATAATCCTTGCCACTGGACCAAGACCTAGCTCTGTCAAGCCCGTGTGGTGACTGGTGTGCAACGGCCACCACATGGTAAAAAAAATCCACGCACGTGCATCTTCCATCCTTCAAGATATAGTTCGTGATCTGGAATATTAGGTCCTTCATTGAAACACCTGTGAATTCATCCCTTTTTGGCGTGGAAGCGAGTCATCCTTGCTTCGAGGACTGACTATGATGATGATTTAAACATTCACCCTAATCCTTATGCAATGTGATGCATCTGTCTCATAATCACACTCACTGAATGTATTGCATCCATTGGGTGAATACCTCACCTTCACTCACTCACAAGTCTGTTTTCTCGCCCCTTGTAAAAAAGAGTGCAACATGCAAGGGAGAGGGATGGGATGGGACTAGAGGTGGGCCGCCACAAATAGTCCAGCTCACTGATGCAGAGGAGGAGGCCCTGGAGATAAGTGACATCTGCATCTCTCCATTAGAGATGGACAGGGAACTTGCAGATAGCTGTTGACAGAATTACAAATAGCTTTGATACATATGCTAACTTTATTTCATCAATGACTGAACTATGATCAGTCCCCAAAATGCTGTCTCGTCACCCGATGGCCGAGTCTGCCCCTGCACAGATGCAGGTGGAGCAGTCTTTGGTGGGGCCCTCAGGGGCTCCGAAACCCAGAGGGTGTAGGCCAAAAGCTACTGCATCAGTCATATTAGGGATCTGAGCAGCCTGTTGCTACCTTTGCTGAAGTCACATGGGATGCACCACGTAGAAGCGGTAGGAAGCATAAGAGAAAGCTATTGTTATTCACTAAGGGTATGCACATGGGCGTTTAACAAAACACACTTAACTTTATTGCTTAGTCCTCTTCTTAAGCAGTCCCCCAGAGTCGAGGATGACTTGCTTCCACACTAAAATGAATTCTAAGGTAACTGATGAGACTAATGCGGGATCTATAGTCTCTGTCACAGGTGGGGCAGACGATGGTTGGAGGGATGGGTGGGTGGGGTGCTTGATTTGTCGTACAATCCTTCCGTTTCTTGGGCTTGGCTTCTGCGTGCTCCCGGTGAAGAGACTCGAAGTGTTCGGTGCCTTCTCGGATGCTCCTCCTCCACTTAGAGCGGTCTTGGGCCAAAGATTCCCAAGAGTCGGTGGGGATGTTGCATTTTTTCAAGAAGACTTTGAGGGTGTCCTTGAAGCGTTTTCTCTGCCCTCCTGGGGCTCGCCTGCCATGACATAGCTCAGAGTACAGCGCTTGTTTCGGCAGTCTAGTATCGGGCATGCGGAAAATGTGACCCGCCCACCAGAGCTGGTCGAGCGTTTTCAATGCCTCGATGCTGGGGATGTTGGCCTGAGAGAGAACGCTGACGTTGGTGCGCCTATCCTGCCAATGTTTTACCCGGATTTTGTGGAGGCAGCGTTGGTGGTACTGCTCCAGTGCTGTGAGGTGTCCACTGTGCATAGTCCATGTCTCTGAAGCATATAGGAGGGCGGGTATCACTTCTGCTCTGTCGACCATGAGCTTGGTGCCAGGTTTGAGATCCTGATCTTCGAACACCCCTTTTCCTCGGGCGGCCGAAGGCTGCACTGGCACACTAAAGACGGTGTTGGATTTCGTCATCAATGTCTGCCCTTGCTGATAATAGGCTCCCAAGGTATGGGAAATGGTCCACATTGTCCAATGTCTTACTGTGGATCTTGATAACCGGGGAGCAGTACAGTGTGGCGTGGACAGGTTGGTAGAGGACCTTTGTCATATTGATGTTTAATGTGAGGCCCAGACTCTCGTACATTTCAGTGGAGGTGTCAACGATGGTTTGGAGTTCGGACTCCGAGTAAGCACAAACGCAAGCATCATCTGCATATTGTAATTCACTGAAAGAGGTTGGAGCAATCTGGGCTGGAGGCATCTGAGGTTAAACAATTTCCCGCTTGTCCTGTAGATTAACTCCACTCCAGTGGGGAGCTTGTAAAGGGTGAGATGAAGCATTGCAGTGAGGAAGATTGGGAAGACCGTCAGCTCAAGGAACAAAGTGGTGGATACACCTTCTGGAAAGGCAAATCAGAAGAACGCCGTCTCCACGGGGTTGGCTTCACCATCAAAAAGTAGTTAGTTTGGCACCTTAAAGATTCCCCCTATGGGAAAACAACGCCTCATGCCCTTCGGCTCACCCAACCCAGAACCAGTATGCTACGGTCATCAGTACACTGAAAGACTCTGCAAAGAAAGCCCTACTCAGCCAGCGCCTCACAAGAAAACCTGATGACCTCCAATGAACCGGAGCCGCAGAGGTCCATAGTGCCTGGTCTGCCCTCAAGTCCACCATAATTAGCACCTGTGAAGAGACTCTTGGTTACTCTACCAGGGACCATTAGAGGGAGCAGCGTGCGGCAGCATACCACTGCAGGGAGCAGCGCGTGCTGCTGCAGCAGGGCGACGGCTGGAAAGCCAGGTCGCAGATTGCAATGCGGGCAGGCACAGCAGGAGGGGCGAAGGAGCGGCAAGAGTTTGTAGAGGGAAGTGACCGGGGCCCAGAAGAGGCGCGTGCCCAGGGGCAGCACGGCCAGCCCACACTGCTATATGTGTGCACGCTCAGTTCGTGCAGAAGAGCTGGTCTCCAGTCGACCCTAACCCTAACCCTAACCCTTGCCACTGGACCAATACCTAGCTCTGTCAAGCCTGTGTGGTGGCTGATGTGCAATGGCCACCACACATTTAAAATATCAAAGCACAGGCATTTTTCACCCTCCAAGATGTAGTTTGGGACCTGGAATATTAGGTCCTTCATTGAAACACCTGTGAACTCATCCCTTTTTGGCGTGGAAGCAAGTCATCCTCGCTTCGAGGGACTGCCTATGATGGTGATGTACAGACCCGGGAAGGCACCGCAAAAGCCGGTTTTCAGCACACAGCGCGCATGCGTTGAAAACCGAGTTTTCCGATTTGTCAAGCTGGAGCTTGACAGATCCTCCACATCTCCACATCCAGGATATTTGCATGGACAAGATCGCGGTACTGACCCATATCTTGCCCAGTGGATGTCCTGAAAACTCTTGCGCCTGATAAAAGCAGGTGCATAGCCTACTTTTACAGGCGTAAGAGTTTTAAAACGCACTTAAAACATAAAAATAAAATTTTAAAACCCTATTTTAAAGCATAATTTTTTAAAAAATTTAAAAATCAAAAGAAAATATATTTTTAATAATACATAAATAACTTTAATTTAAATTAATGCTAAATATGTAGTGTATTTTTTCTATTTTTTATTAATGTTTTGTGTGTTTGGGCGGTGGGGGGTTCTCATTTATAATAATGGGAACTCCAACGTATGGTGTGGTTGAAGGACTGGTTAGTGCAAAAGAAAAGGGGATGGGGTGAGTTTGGTGGTGGGAGCAGGCCAGACGATTTAATTTGTGATCTTTTCCTGTGTGAGTTACCACTAGCTGAACCTTCAGACTATTAGGGCTTCCCTGGTAGCAATGTACGCGGCTGGTCTGGTGATGGATGCCCCATCTTCTTCATTGCTCTCCTCATCTGAAGATGAGTGATGAGCGTCTCCATACTCCTCCATTTGCAGTCCTCGCTGCTGCACAATCATTCTGGAAACCATCACTGGCGAGTACTGAAGAGCATCTCCAGACCTATCTGGGCACCTGAAGCACATCTTCAACATTCTGATGGCTTGCTCGATGACACACCTGATGGTCATGTGGCTCTTGTTGTAGTCCTCCTGCAGCTCATTGATGGGGTTCCTCAAAGGTGTCATCAGCCAAATTTGAAGGGAATATCCTTTGTCTCCTAACAGCCAGCCCTTAAGTCAGCTTCCTGGAACAAAAAGATATGGGGTGCTGGGCCATCTTAAGTATGAAGGTATCATGGCAGCTCACATGGAATCTGGTGCAGATGAACCTCTTGTGGTTGCACATTGATGGACGAATATCCCTGGTGGTTGAATAACTCCTGATTGCTGTGGTGGTGCTTTGATTGCCACGTGTGTGAAACCAGTGGCACCCTTTACATGTACATGTGGAAATCAAGCCAGAGAGGCAGATCTGAGTGTCCGCTCATTCTAGCTATTGTCATCACAGGGAAAGATTACATAAACTCCCAGGCCAGACAAATAATCCACCTGTCACCTGCCTTATGCATTTACATGTAGCAGCCAGCGAAACCCTCAATATTCCTTCGGTAGCGCCTTGGAAGGAACCTGAGGCTAATAAATTTATGCCAGTGGTGATCTTCACAGCTGCTGGTAATGTGTGGCCGCAAGGTCCAGCAGGGAATAGGTCTTCCTGTAGGAGGCTGCAGATATTTGTAACCACCTGACGTGACAACCTCAACCTTCGGAAGCACTGCTGTTCCGAGAGGTCAACAGAGCTGAGCCTGTGCCTGTAAACCCCGTGACATGGGTAGTGTGTTCTGCGATCTCGGACCCTCTCCTGTGCACCTCCCCCCTGTGCACCTCCCTCTTGTGCATGTGCTGATCTCACCACAGCATGTCGTCACTGCCATGGATGGTGATGGTCTTCCTCTTCCAATATACTGTCAACCACATCCAAGGCACCTCCCATCTGGCTGATGTATGTTTGAAAGCCTCCAAAGTTCTCCAATACCCGTATGATGACAAGAATGCTCTGCTAAACTTTTGTCAGAGACAACTGACAAAACAGCTGTAAGAACTGAGCATTTATACAATTTGGGGTTTCTGAAGTTGATAGACCTCAAAGAAATGCATCTGCAACCCACCTCCTTTTTACTGGTCAGTTTCCCGTGTCTCGGGAAAACCATACTGGAGACATTAAATTTAAAGGTCAGTAAAATTCAATTTAAAAAGACTTAATTAATGTCCCATAAAGATGTTAATTGATGGGATAACTACCTGCCTGCCTGCATTAATTGAAGTCCTGACTGCGACGAGTAGATTACTCACAGACATCCAAAAACACCTCTGTTAAACCCTGAAGTGGGCACCTTGGAGCCGGGTTGTGATCTCCATCCAAAAATCTATTATTTTAACTACTCGCCCACCTCTAACTCACCTGTTCGTGCAAGTTAAAATCCTCCCCATTATCTTCATAACAAAGTGTTGTTTGTCTGGAGAGGAAGGGAGGCTTGAATAATTTTCATTACATAGAATTTAAAATACGGAAACACGGTGTTTGGCCCATCTAGTCCATGCCAGTGTTTATCCTCCGCACAAACTGTAAGCCTCAACCCATGTGCCTACCCTTTCCCTATATCCCTTTATTTCCCTTTTTTCAAACATCTATCTCATTCATAAATGTTGACATGACCTCTGCTTCAATCCCTAATACTAGCAGTGCATTACACAGCCTCACAGCCCTCCATGTAATACGTTTCTTCTGCTCTTCATCGTAAACCTCTTGCATTCAATCGTATATCTGACCCCTTGTTCCATACACCTCGATCAATGGAAATAGTCTTTTTCTATCTACTCTTTCTTATCCCTTCATCATTTTAAACACCTCTATCAAATTGCCCTGTTCTAAAGAACACAGGTCCATTTTTTTAAGTCCATCTTTGGATTTGCATTTCATCACATCTGGCAATGAATCTGCGCTGTATCTTTTCCATTACCCCAACATCCTGAAGGATCAATAACCAGAGGGCACAGATTTAAGGTGATTGGTAAACAAAACAGAGGCAACAGGAGGAAAAACGTTTTTATGCAGCAAGTGGTTAGGATTTGGAATGCACTGCCTGATAGGGCGGTGGATATAGATTCAACAGTAACCTTCAAAAAGGAATTGGATAAATACTTGAAGGAGAAAAATTTGCAGGGATGTGGGGGAAGAGCAGGGGAGTGGGACTAACTGGATTGCTCTTCGAAAGAGACTCCAAGTGCCGATTTGGCTCCTTCTGTGCTGTACTATAGTGTGGAGCCTCCAACTGTAGTCTTACTGAGGTTTCCTATAGATTCACAACTGCATTTTGACTTTCATATTCTGTCTCTCTTGTCATAAAGCCCAGTATTTCATTAGCTTTTTTAATGGCCTGATCCACTTGAGGTGCTTCTTTTAAGGCCTTGTGAACCTGAGCAGAAAGCAAGAGAAATATGTTTACACAGAGGGTAGTGAGGCATTGAAATGTACTACTACAGTTAGTGATTGAAGCAGAAGACATGTCTGCTCTTCCACATCATGCATTATTCCACTTTTCAAAGCCTAATTATTCTGTTTACTTTTTTTCCCCACAATCTATCCACCGAGTGTCAGGAGTGGCTCAGTGGGTAGCACTCTCACCTCTGAGTCAGAAAGTTGTGGGTTCAAGTCCCACTCCGGGGACATGAGCACATAAATCTAGGCTGGCACTCCAGTGCGGTGCTAAGGGAGTGTTGCATTTCAGATGAGACGTTAAACCGAGGCCCCGTCTGCTCTCTCAGGTGTTTGTAAATGATCCCATGGCACTATTTTGAAGAAGAGTAGGGGAGTTATCCCTGGTGTCCTGACCAATATTTATCCCTCAATCAACATAACAAAAAAAGAGATTATCTGGTCATTATCACATTGCTATTTGTGGGAGTTTGCTGTGCACAAATTGGCTGCCGTGTTTCCTACATTACAACAGTGACTACACTTCAAAAGTACTTCATTGGCTGTAAAGCACTTTGAGACATCCAATGGTCATAAAAGGCGCTACATAAATCCAAGTCTTTTCTTTCTTGCATTTACTGGTGTTGAATTCCATTCACCATCTTTTCAATATCCCCTTGCAGCTTCCTTTGGTCCTCATTATAATTTACTGTTCCTCCTATTTTAGGATCGTCTGCATTACGATAATATCACATACACGCAATGTAATATGTTCCAACCAGCGTTCCCGTTAAGTTGCATGGCCGCGCGGTGCTCTGGAAGTCCCACGCAGGCCGCTCACTGGTTTTTCAATGCAAGAAAACATGCATGAACAAAAATTTGCAGCCAGTTAAAGGGACTGCATACCCAAAAAAGATTAGAGGGAACATTTTACATCATTGCATTATTTGTTTGTAAGTAAATAAAAAACGGTTTGTTGAACCCTTTTTCAAGATGACAATGTTCCTTTAATGTTGCCTCTTCTGTTTCCCCCCACCCCCCGACTTCCTGTACAAGTGTCATCCTTCTACCCTCCCTCTGTAAATAAAATAGTGATAGGTTTGATTTTAAACATATTGGATCGATGCATTAAATGGCTGACATAATTCTTAGAAAAACAGCTTAGTGTCAGTGTGCAAAATAATCATGTTTTGTTCTTGTGGTTCAAGTGATTGCTATGATCTTATACTCGGATGATCTTTTAAAAAATAGTTATTAAAATAATTCTAGGGTCCACTCTCAGTATGCTTCTGTTCATACAATGGTTCAAAAGTGCTTACAAGTAGGTACTGATGAATGATTAACATAGCTGTGTGTAGTTAGAAAACATCATACAATTAGTAAGGATGACCTAATCATAAGGTTGGAATGAGATCTCTCAAGGGACCATTCTTTTTATCACTATAGGTAGGGAGGGGTTGCCAGGAAAGTCAGAATTAGGGTTTTCTGTTTCTTTCTCTTCCCCGTTCAATGTTCAATTGGCTAGTCCTGAGGCATGGGGAAAAGGGGTGATCTTTGGAAACTTGGAAGGTGAACGAGCAAGGAAGCGGCCCAGATACCGAGGGCTAAATTTTCACCACCATTGGGTGCCATTTTTTTGGCGTCCGCTGATTTTTTTTGAGCAATTTGATTTTGCAATTTTCCTCAAAGTTTGTACGCTGGCGGCGATTGTCAGTGCCGGATTTTTTATACGGCAGATTTTTTGGTGCAGGTCTGAGTGAAAACTGATTTCTGCGCTGTTTTTGGCACTTTTTGGCCATTTAACCGATTTTCGCCAACACCAATTTTTTTCTGGACGGCGCAGAGTGGCCTTACGTTACGTTAACCCTATATTAGGAAATCAGTGCTGAGTATATTTCTGAGTTTTTAAGAGCGAGGGAGGAAGACGATTTAAACACAAATTCATGATTTTTACAGAGAACTCGGAAAATAACTCGAAAAGTTAATTTTTCCCACAGAATATTTTTGCGAATGGGCAAATTGTGACTTCACCCCCACCACAGAATCTCTGCTGACGGGGCTCTGGGCATGGGTCGGAGGAGTGCTGGCCATCCGGCGGCAGGATCGCTCCCTCGGCCAGACACAAGCACAGGAGCTCGGCGCTTGGATTCCATCCTCCCCCCCGGGGTTCTTTCCAAGCTGAGCGACAATCTCCTGTGTTTCTGTCTGGCTGAGGGAGCGATCCTGCCGGCATGCACTCTGAACTGTGCATCGGAGACGGCACAGCAGCAAACATACGCATTTATGCAAAAGCTCTTAGTACCATAAATCACTGTGCGTCCCGTCTTCATAGAGACAGAGCTTAGTGTTGCGCATGCGCAGACCAGGGTGTAGTCCATTCTACTGGGGCGTCACCCAGCAAAGGTGTGAGTGCTTCAGTAATTACTGTCTCTCAATAACAAGAATAACAAAATTAATAATAATTATGAGTGCAATTATTACTATGCCTCATGTAATAAGGTTGATTTGCATGCATGCCATGCAGAGGTGATGGATAATATGATGCCATCATTGCAGAAACCCGATCGCACGGGCATTAATGGGGAGGAGACCATTCCGTGATCGAATCTACAGGGACAGGCGCTGAGTGAGGCAGACTGCATTCGCAGGCTATGATTTAGAAAGGAGGTCATCACAGAGATCTGCCAGCTAATCAGGGCAGACATACAGCCAGGAAGTGGCAGGAGGACTGCCCTACCTGTGGAAGTGAAGGTCACTGCAGCACTTGGCTCCTATGCTTCTGGCTCATTTCAAGCAGCAACTGGGGACATATGCTGCACCTCACAGCACACCACACATTGCTGCATTCAACAGGTGACTGCTGCACTATATGCCAAAAGGGACCAGTTCATCAATTTCCCTATGACCATGCAGGCAATGTGAGACCGGGCTGTGAGATTCTCCAGAATTGCTGGCTTCCCAAAGGTACAGGGTGCGATTACCTGTACCCACATCGCTTTGAGAGCACCTTTGGATGACTCTGAGGTTTATTGCAACAGGAAAGGATTCCACTGCCTAAATGTCCAGCTCATCTGCGACGATACGCATCGGATCATGGCAGCGGATGCCAAATACACAGGTAGCATCCATGATGCTTTCATCCTACATGAGAGCTTTTTATCTGCGATGTTTCAGGAGCTGCCAGAAGGGCACAGCTGGTTGCTCGGGGACAAAAGGTACGGGCTCGCCCCCTGGCTTATGACCCCCCTACGCAATTCCTGCACTGAACCAGAGCGTCGGTACAACATGTCGCACATAATGACACGGAGTATCATAGAGTGGACAATTGGCATACTGAAGCAGCGTTTCCGATGCCTGGACCACTCCGGAAGCTACCTGCTTTATGCCCCTCACCACGTCGGTCAGTTCACTGTCATGTGCTGCATGCTGAAAAACTTGGCCATCATGAGGGGACAGGTACTAGACATTGAAGATCCTCCTGAGGGGAGAAGGAGGTGTGGGATAGGAGGAGGAGGCTGACAATGAGGAGGAGAATCAGCAGCAAGAGGAGGACGACAAACCCATGCCAATGTCTCAACCCGCAGGATGACGGCGGAGGAGGCGGCCTCATGCACCTATAGCCATAGCTAGAGACTTGCGTCAGCGGCTAATCCGTGATCGCTTTGGTGCCTGAAGGCTAAAGGGCCAAACAGTGTGGACTCTTTACCTACTTTATTACGTACATTATTTTTTCACAACTAACAGGTGTAATGTGTTGGTTTATGTTGCTTTATTTTTTGAATTAATGTGCAGGATTCTGCTTAAATTTAAAAAATAATTAGGTTTATTAAACATTTGTACATAGAAGCATAGAAACATAGAAAATAGGTGCAGGAGTAGGCCATTCGGCCCTTCGAGCCTGCACCACCATTCAATATGATCATGGCTGATCATGCAATTCAATACCTCATTCCTGCTTTCTCTCCATACCCCTTCATCCCTTTAGTCATAAGGACCACATCTAACTCCCTTTTGAATATATCGAACAAACTGGCCTCAACAATTTTCTGTGGTAGAGAATTCCACAGGTTCACAATTCTCTGAGCGAAGAAGTTTCTCCTCATCTCAGTCCTAAATGGCTTACCCCTTACCCTTAGACTGTGACCCCTGGTTCTGGACTTCCCCAACATCGGGAACATTCTTCCTGTATCGAACCTATCCAATTCCGTCAGAATTTTATATGTTTCTATGAGATCCCCTCTCATTCTTCTAAATTCCAGTGAATATAAGCCTAGTCGATCCAGTCTTTCTTCATATGTCAGTCCTGCCATCCCGGAAATCAGTCTGGTGAACCTTCGCTGCACTCCCTCAATAGCAAGAATGTCCTTCCTCAGATTAGGAGACCAAAACTGTACACAATACTCAAGGTGTGGCGTCACAAAGGCCCTGTACAACAGTTGTACTTAAGTAAAATATTTTGTATCAAATTTTAAACTTTTCAATGAAGAAAACAACAAGTAGCAGCAACAAACAAACAAACTCTAGCTGCAGCCATCTCTCCTCCCCCCTATTCAAAGACCTTAGCGCTGTGTGCCCCTGTTGCCCCTACCCCTACCCATGCCCGTTGTCGCAGACTTCTGCTTCAAGGTTTTTTCTGTCTTCTGCACGAAGGCGCATTTGTTGTTGGTGGGGTTGGACAGGGACAGACCAAGCAAACAGCATTGTGGAAGTCCCGGGTTCCTCTTCAGACTCTTCTTCAGCCTGTGGATCAACCTGCGACACACTACCTGAGGTTGGTCTGGGGATTGAATTGTGAGTGGCAGCAGTTGGTGCTGCCAATTGCTGTTGGGCAATGACAGCCTGGGTGCGTCCACTTATTGCAGCAGCTATCTCTGACATTCCCTCCCTAATCTCCGACATCCCCTCCCTCATCAGTCCCAACACTGCATCAGCTGCCTCCGACATTCCCTCTCTAATCTCCGACATTCCCTCCCTAATCTCTGATATCCTCTCCCTCATCAGTCCCGACACTACATCAGCTGCCTCCGACATTCCCTCCCTAATCTCCGACAGTGCTCACATTCCTCCAGACAGTGTTGCTACTTCTACTGATAGTCCCGCTCATTCTACCTTCACCCCACCCATGGTGCCCAGGAGCGATCAGGTTAGCTCAATGCTCTCCCCACTCATTCCCATGAGCTATCCTGTGTGCCCTGCATCGTGCATTTTGGGTTGAGCTCTCCTTCCCACCCTCCTCGGCCGTCTCCCAGGTGTGGCTTGCTGCAACCCACTAGGACCCGCAGCCTCAGACTGTACACCATGGAATGTTGTATCGGTTATATCGCTCAGCAAAGGGCTTTGTGCCTTCAGGTTGTTCACCGACTCCAATTTCAATGTAAACATCTCAGTATTGAGGTCTTCCTGCTGCCCTTCATTCTCCAGCTCATCCTCGTCCTGATGTTGATGAAGAATATGTGGACTGATGGCTTCCTGATCATGCTCTGCTTCTACTTCTGCTTCAGCTTCTGTCTCTTCGTGATGCGTAACATCTACAAAACATAACAGAGCAGATGTTTGGTTAGCAGCAGGGGAGGGGGTAGAGGGGGCAGGGTGACATGAGTACGCAGGTCACATAGCGCAGGCTCTTTTCAAAGACCAGGAAGCCAACCCAGACTGTGCAATTTGCAGTACCCTCTGTCAGTAACCTGGGCCCAGCGTCCACATTGGTGGTTGATCTTGTTGTATATCTGTAAAGCATGCACTCCCATGTTCTGCCACTAGGGGGCGCATCCCCTGAAGTCCCAAGGGATCCCAGCATCCCTTGGGAGCAATATATATAAGCCGGATCCTAAGGCCTGTTCCTGACTCTGGAGTGTCTTAATAAAGACTGAGGTCACTGTTACTTTAACCTCCCTGTGTGCAGTCTCATCTGTGTTAGGAACACAATGTGAGATTAATCATATCAGCAATCCTCTGTTCTACAGCTGTTAGTTGCATCCTACTTAGTGCACCTACTCCACTTCTTGACCTTTCTCAGTTGATCTGTGACACCTTCCTCTGCAAAGATGAAGGGTCCTTCTGCTGTGGTGGCCACACACACACACACATATTAGTCACATTTATGAATGTAATTGCAATGCATTACCAAAAATATTACTTACAGTAACTGCTTGGCAAAGGTCATGCCACATTTTGACCTGCGTGCCGCTTCTCAGGATCATGGCCATTGCATTTGATACGTCCTTACTACACAGTATAAATGCACATGAGGCCCATGCATGAGAGAAGGTAAGTCTGTGACCTGTCCTTTATTCCATAGCACTCAAGTGATGAAAGTGGGTGGAGCTTCCCCTTTTATATCTGAAAGTCCAGGTTAGGAGTGTCTCCCACAAGTTCACCACCTAGTGGTCATTGTTCTCACAGTGTACAACTTAGGTCAGATTATACATGGGTTACAATGCTGGTTGAATACATGACATCACCTCCCCCCCAAAAGTCTTATTAGGATCACAGATTGAGTCTCTGTGGTGGTTTATGCTCTCTTGTAGAGCGCTTGAGTTGGGGCTCCGGTTGTTGGGCGCTGGCCTGAGTGTCTGCTGTTTGCGGTGCCTCAGGCCTGTCCGGACTGCCCACAGTGACTGGGCTCTCCTCCCTTTGGTTCCTGTGTTCAGTCAACTATGGAGGCGTGAACTCTATATCGTGTTGTTCCTCTGCTTCTTCTATGGGGTTGCTGAACCTCCTTTTTGTTTGATCCACATGTTTGCGGCAGATTTGTCCATTGGTAAGTTTAACTATCAGAATCCTATTTCCCTCTTTGGCAACCACAGTGCCTGCGAGCCAATTGGGCCCTGCAGAGTAGTTGAGGACAAAAACAGGGTCATTTACATCAATACATCGCGCCCTCGCATTCTTGTCATGGTAGTCATATTGTGACTGGCGCCTGCTCTCGACAATTTCTTTCATGGTTGGGTGTATAAGGGATAACCGGGTTTTGAGCGTCCTTTTCATTAGCAGCTCTGCGGGTGGAAGCCCTGTGAGCGAGTGTGGTCGGGATCTGTAGGCCAACAGGAGGCGTGATAAGCGGCATTGTAGGAAATCCCCTTGGATTCTGAGCATCCCCTGTTTGATTATCTGCACTGCTCGTTCTGCCTGGCCATTTGAGGCCGGTTTGAATGGTGCCGTTCTGACATGGTTAATTCCATTGCCTGCCATGAAGTCCTGGAATTCAGTGCTTGTGAAGCACGGGCCATTGTCGCTGACCAAGATGTCCGGTAGACCGTGGGTGGCGAACATTGCCTGTAGACTTTCTACCGTGGCAGAGGATGTGCTTGAATTTAAAATGTCACACTCGATCCATTTGGAGTAGGCGTCTACTACAACCAAAAGCATTTTTCCCATGAAAGGACCAGCGTAGTCCACATGGATGCGTGACCAAGGCTTGGCAGGCCATGGCCAGGGGCTAAGGGGGGCTTCCCTGGGCGCATTGCCCAGCTAGGCACACGTGTTGCACCTGCGAACACAAAGTTCCAGATCTGCATCTATACCTGGCCACCAAACATGTGACCTGGCAATTGCCTTCATCGTGACAATGCCCGGGTGCTCATTGTGGAGTTCTCTGATGAACATCTCTCTGCCCATCTGGGGCATGACTACGCGGTTTCCCCACAGCAGGCAATCGGCCTGAATCGAGAGTTCATCCCTGCGCCTGTGAAATGGTTTAAATTCCTCAGGGCATGCCCTGTACGTGGCTGCCCAGTCCCCATTCAGGACACATTTCTTGACTAGAGACAATAGCGGGTCTCTATTTGTCCAAACTTTAATCTGATGGGCTGTCATGGGTGAGTCTTCGCTTCCGAAAGCTTCAACAGCCATGACCATCTCAGCAGCATGCTCGGTAGCCCCCTCAGTGGTGGCTAGTGGGAGCCTGCTGAGTGCATCAGCGCAGTTTTCGGTGCCCGGTCTGTGCCGAATTGTGTCGTCCTAGGCGGCTAACATGAGTGCCCACCTCTGTATGTGGGCCGATGCGTTTGCATTTATGGCCTCGTTGTCAGCCAAAAGGGACGTTAGGGGTTTGTGATCTGTCTCCAGCTCAAATTTCCTGCCAAACAGGTACTGGTGCATTTTCTTTACTGCATATACACATGCGAGCGCCTCCTTTTCTACCATCCCGTAGCCCCTTTCTGCCTGGGACAGACCTCTGGAGGCATAAGCTACCGGCTGTAACTGACCCTTGGCATTGACATGCTGCAACACACACCCGACACCATAGGACGATGCATCGCACGTTAACACAAGTTTCTTACATGGGTATATAGCGTTAACAGATTGTTGGAACATAACAAATTGCGTGCTCTATTAAAAGCCCTTTCCTGGCTGTCCCTCCAGACCCATTCGCGACCTTTGCACAGGAGCACGTGTAGCGGCTCTAGCAGCATGCTCAATTTGGGAAGAAAGTTACCAAAATAGTTCAGGAGCCCCAGGAATGAATGCAGCTCCATCGTGTTACGGGGTCTGGGTGCTCTCTGGATCGCTTCTGTCTTGGACGCAGTAGGGCTGCTACCCTCATCCCCAGGAATTCTACCTTTGGAGCTCGGAAGACGCATTTCGCCTTTTTCAGTTGAGGTCAGGTCCAATTTTGAAAAAAGTTTGCCACCGGATAGGTACTGATCTTGGAGTGACACCCGATTGATGGTGGCCTTGTAATCGCCACTTATCCTGACCAACCCATCCGCCTTGAGCACCGGCACAATTGGGCTCGCCCAGTCACTGAATTTGACTGGCGAGATGATGCCTTCCCGCAGCAGGCAGTCCAATTCGCCTTCTATCTTTTCCCGCATCACGTACGGCACCTCTCTGGCCTTGTGGTGTACTGGCCTGGCGTCCGGGTTTATGTGAATCACTACCTTGGCCCCCATGAAAGTACCAATGAGGTTGAAACAATGAGTCAAATTTGTCCAGGATCTGTGAGCATGATACTTGCTCCACAGAGGAAATTGCATTGACATCGCCCCATTTCCAGTTCATGCTAGCAAGCCAACTCCTCCCCAGTAGTGCGGGACCATCCCCCGGGACAACCCAGAGTGTCAACCTGTTCTCCAAATCTTTGTGGGTCATGACTACCGTGGCGCTGCCTCGCACCGGAATGATCTCCTTTGTGTATGTCCATAGCTGTGCGTCAATCGGCGATAATTTTGGCCTCCTGGCCTTGGACGGCCACAACTTTTTGAACTGTTTGATACCCATCAGGGACTGGCTAGCCCCCGTGTCTAGCTCCATTGATACTGGGATGCCATTGAGGAGCACTTTCATCATTATCGGTGGCATCCTGATGTATGAACTGTATACGTGCTCCACATGAACTCGCTGAACTTCAGCTTCCAGCGATTTTCCCCAGCGTTCATTTCTGCAATTTCTGCAGGTATTTTGCTCATCTCTGCAAACAAAACTCTGGCTGAGTGTGTGCCTCCACGCCTCCTACATGAGCTGTTGTTTGAAACAAAAGGTCACTTGCCAGTCGATCGTCCCTTACTGCCCCTGTTATTGTCCTTGAGTGCGCCATTAACAGGTGTTGATGGCCCCATTACAGGCCGCATTGTCCCTTGCAATGGCGTGAATTGCCGTTCAGCTTGCCATTGTCTCTGTCGAACTGCCCCTCTGGGTTCGACTACATGTTGGGGCATGCCCGATTGCCCTTGTCTGCCTGGAGAACTGTGTGCTGCTTTAACAATGTTGAATCTCTGTCCCAACCATTCCTTAACACAGTACCTGTCATCTGTTCTGCTCGTGGCCATGCTCGCGTGGTTTAAATCCCAATTTCTCATCACCATTGATACGTCCTTACTATACTGTATAAATGCACACGAGGCCCATGCTTGAGAGAAGGTCAGTCTGTGACCTGTCCTTTATTCCATTGCACTCAAGTGATGGAAGTGGGTGGAGCTTCCTCTTTTATATCTGTATGTCCAGGTTAGGAGTGTCTCCCACAAGTTCACCACCTAGTGGTCATTGTTCTCACAGTGTACAACTTAGGTCAGATTATACATGGGTTATAATGCTGGTTGAATACATGACAGCATTGAACTCTTCTGCAACTTGGTCCCAAGGTTTTGCTAGTCGAGAAGGTTTCAGTTTCTTTTGTCCCATTCTCCCTTTGTTCTCAAGCATAAGCCATCTCCTCTCAAAGATGTCTACCAGGGGCTCAATTTCTTCTGCTAGAAATCTCTTGGCCCTTCCCCCTTCTCCTTCCCCTTCCCTTGGATCCATCTTTTGCAGCTAAAATTTAAATGTTCAGATCCAGCTCCGATCCCAATATGTTCTCACAAGCTGCTGATCCAGACCAGGAAATTCACTGGATACGCGGGCACACCTATCACGTGGAAAAAGTGATGAGTTTTTTCCCGGCGCATGCTCAGAGACTTTTCAGCGCACACTTGAAGCTCTACCCCCAGACTTAACTTCGGGTACCACAGCGCCAAAATTACATTTTACTTTGCGGCGAAAAAAAATACAACTTTTGCCAATCAGGCACAAAAAAATCAACTGTTCATCCTCTTGGGTGCCAAAAATCAGCAAAGAGGAAAATTGAGCCCCTAGTCTCTACAGTAGAATTGACCCACGCCCTTGAGTAAGAAGCTGACAGGGTACAAAGTAGAATCCAGAGGGTAAGTCAGGCCCAGCATAATGAAACAGTTTCCGGGAGGGTAGGAGGCATAGGCAGAATCAGAATATGTGTATATGTGTTTGCATGAGTCTATAACCTCTCCAAAAGTCATTTGAATGGGAGGGTTAGAGGCTATGTGGGATATATAGAGCAGTACTTTACACTAGCTGCCTCACATTCTGTTCCACATACAAACTGACAGCAAGTGTCTCCATGTCTCTCTATTTATGTCCTATTAAAAATGATTTTGTTGACCTCATCATGTCTCCACAAGATCTATTTTGGTGTCTGGACTCCAAGTAGGTAGTGTTGTCTCTAAGAAGTTGGTAATATGTTGCAGCAAATTATCTTAGAAGCATGATTTTTTTTTAGTATACAGTTTTTAGAAAGAAAATGGATTCTGCAGCTATAAAATGCTAAATATCCTAATGATTCCTTCAGTTAAGCATTTTAGCAGATAGCTTCCAATGTCCTCTCATTTTTGAACCAGTAGTTCTGACACAGAGGTTATACAACTATTCTCAGTCAATGAAAATTTGCATTTATATACCGATTTTAACATCAGCAAATGTCACAATGTGCTTCATAGGTGCATAAGGAAAATGGATACTGAGCCATAGAAGGAGAGATTAGGATGATGAATAAACGTTTGTTCAAAGTGGTGGGTTTTAAAAAGGGTTTTGTCATGTATCCTACATGGCTACTGTTTGTACTATCACAAGATTTGCCACCAGAGGGCACAGGAGTGGGAGACGTGTCGGTTACCTGTACAGGTGTGCCTGGCCTGGTATAAAAGGCAGGCCACCAGGTGTGATCCTCACTCTGGAGTTATCAATAAAGGACTAAGGTCACTACAGTTCAAGTACAACACATTGCCTCGTGGAGTCATTATCAGAGCATCCAAGGACATAACAGGTCTTAAAGGAAAAGAGAGAAGTGGTAATGCAAAGGGGTGCGGGGAAATTGCAGAGTACAGGACCAAGGTGGCTGAAGGCTCGGTCATTGAAGAAGGGAGGAAGAAGGGAAGGTGGGATGCACAAGAGGGAGTTAAACACAAGGATGAAAATGTTAAATCTGAAGTGAAAGAGGATCGGGAGACAATTGTAGGTCGGTGAGACTGGGTGTGATGGGCAAGTGTGACTTGGTATGGGATATGATATGGGCATTGGAGATTTGGATCAGTTGCAATTCATGTGGGACGTCAGGCAGAAGAACACTGGAGTAATTGAATCAGAAAGTGAGGTAGCAGGGTCAGAATCTGTAGGCAGTCTCTGCCATGGAGCGGATATGAGGTCAAGAGCTCAGCTCTAGGTCAAGCAGAACACCGAGGTTGTGAGCAGCCTGAGACAGTTGCCAGGAAGGGGAATGGAGCTGGTGGAAAGCATATAGAATTTGTGCCGAAGGTCAAAGATGATAGCTTTGGTCTGACCAGCGTATTGCTGGTGGAAGTTAGGGTTCATTCTAGACTGGATGTTGGGTAAGCAGTCTGATGGCATGGGGGCTTTTAGGGTGGTAGTGCAGAGCTCATGAGCATACATGTGGAAGATGACCCCAGGGCTTTGGAGGATGCCACCAAGGAGTGGCATGTAGATGAGGAAGAAGCAAAGGATGGATTCTTGGGGAGTCCAGGCATGTATGTATATATATATTGAAAATATATATAGAAAACATGTCTGATCAACAACTTCAAAAGAAGGTGACACAGCCCCAAAAAGCTGACAATTCAAGAACAGTCCTGGCAAATGAAAAGAAATAACTCAAGTGATTGGTATACAAGGCATTCCTTCACTTGTATTGGAGGAAAAAATAAGTACATGCAAGTTTGAAGGTGTCGGGAGAGTCTGGGGGCATGTCCCCTGGAAAATTGTGAATTATTGCATTAAAAATTATACATTTTCAATGATGCACCCAAATTTCTCCCCACCCTAGCTTCTACCTGAGTCCGATGGCTTCTCATCTTCACTTGTTTCCAGAGCTAATTGCTAGGATTGCCATTTGTGCAAGAATTCTTACCTATTGTACACAGAGACAGCAATCTAATCTATTACCATTGGGGAGCATGAAGAAGAGGAGGGCGGAATCCCCCAGTGCATTAACCACTGCACTCGGTCAGAAATACATGGGGTGGGGGGGCGAGCAGTTGCGCAAATTTGTATCAGTAAACATTGTCACACTGACCATGCCCTCCAAACATCAACTGACAGTCTGAAATGCGGACAGTCGTTTTGTATATTAGAGGGATCTAGGAGCATGCTTCCCATAAAGGTTTGATTTTTGACACTTTATTGTGTGCATTTTCAAGCATTTTGAAGCCTATTGTAATTCTGTCTTTCAAGCCAGAATAGGAATATTTTAAATATAAAAATAAAAGTAGCGGAAAGGACTTTAGTAAGTCAAGCTAAATCAGTTAGCACCATCCATTCAGTAATGTGAAGGAGAGCATTTAGCAGACATCCACTATTTTCGCCAACAGTAATTTCTGGCCTATTTTGCTCTTTTGAACCTGTCACAATGGATTATTTTGTTCTGCTAGAAATAAGAATGTATTGCACAATGCAATCATTAAAACAAAGTGCACAAAAATGTAATTTCCAGGAAGAGTTACAGGGAGCGTTGTGCTCTGGAATGCACCTTCAAGATAGCCTCCAGTCTGGAGTGGCCATTATAACTGGATATTGCAACTCACACATAAACGAATCAACAATCTGTATTGCACATCAGAGCAGTACACTGTAGTAAAATCCTAAATATGGGAACCTCAGTGTGATTTGTGCAGCTCATTGTCATATTTACTCCACTCTTTGTTTCCAAGTTCTGACAATTCCCCCAGTACAGTGATAGGTATGTTCAATAAAGCCAATTCATGTGTTCACATCAGAGAATATTATCCTTATTCCAGGAAGCAGCGGCAACGAGTCTTGATAAAAATAAATCTTTGACACAACAGCTAGGCATGCCCCAGAAAGTTCTTTTGAGGAGAATTAAAAGGTTTTAAAAGCTTTATTTTAGCAGCTTAATTTGTATATACAATGTATTTGAGGATAAGCATCAAATGAAACCACTTATATCCGATTCTCAGAAATCATGTTAAAACTTTTCTGCCTCAAGTTTGTGCACAGCCCATTGTAGCATATAATTGTTCCATATATCCTTAATTTTCCTTCCAGTTGATCTGATTGGTTCAGACCGCCCCCCAGTCTGATTGATCTATTGGTTCATACTGATGGGCCCCGATCCCAGAAAAAATCTGACGCTTCTTGTGAAAAGCCGACAAGCTGACACATGGGCTGACAAGCTCTTTGCTGCTTAACAAGCTGATGTTTGGTATGTGTATGTATGAATACTCGTACACTAACTTTAGCATTAGTTGCTATTATCATCCCTGTTGACCATCATACAATTCACTTCTCTACTGGTACTAAACTTCATTCTGATTATGCTGACTCCAAGTAAGTCAACAGGAACGTCTTCACCTCACAGCCTGCAGTGGATAGACAGGGGATATGAAAATTCCTGTACTATAGTTTGAAGACATGTAGAGTGATCTCTGCAACACCAGAGGGCCCTCTTATACTTACAACTACAGCCATATGAGATACTAATGTTTCACTATACTTATGATGTGCCAATATGCATAACCCTGCAGAATATGCCACAACATCCCCTCTGACATCCCAATCAGACCAACATGGAGTTATTTTATAATAAGCTAATTCAAAGAATCAATTTTGGGCATAATTAATGATTTCAATTTAGGCTGATTTAACAAGTAAAATAATATCCTCTAAAACACCTGTTTATCCAGAGAAATACATTATTTTTCATCTGCTGCTGAATGCTGGGTAGGCTAAGATTGAAGCTAAAGAAGGTAGCCAAATAGGTATTAAGGATAAGGTTTTGTGTAAAAGAATATATCCCTGTTAATAATCCATCAGAAAAACAGGAACAATATGCATATTACATGGACACATCTGGCTCTGGTAACATCCACAATATGGCCATATTTAAAGAGGAGATGTCAAATCTTTGCTCTGACTTTCATTTGGAACAGAGTAGAATTTTGTAAAAATACCTAAATGTGACTCGAAAATTGAAACAAAAAATCAACTATAAAAGGAAAAACAAGCAAAATCTCCCCAAAAATCTGTACATTCTTGAAATAAAATCAGAAATTGCTAGGAATACACAGGTTAATCAGGTATAACTTTTCAATAGACCATTATCAAATTTTAAAAGTTGACAACCCTGCTGTCTATTTCTAACTTTTTCTATTTTCTTTCCTTTTGTTTTTAATTGGATTCTCACGAGTTTACATTCACAAATATTTTAATGTATCTTTTGCTAACTTGGCTCGGTTGATAGCGCTCGCTCCTCTGTGTCAGGAGTTTGAGGGTCCAAGCCTCACTCCAGGACTTGAGCACATAATCTAGGCCGAAACTTCAGTGCAGTGCAGAGGGAGAACTGCATTGTCAGATGTGTTGTCTTGCAGATGAGATCTTAGACTGAGGGCCCACCTCCCTGTTCAACTAGATGTAAAAGGTCTCATAGGAGAGCAGCACACAGTTCTCGGGTATCGTGACCAACATTCTTCCCTTGACCAACATTGATAAATAGAGCAACTGGTCATTCATCTATGTTGCTGTTTGTAAGGCTTGTTAATTGCTGTTGTGTTTGTCTACATAACAGTAACTATACATCAAAAGTAATCCATGGACATGAAAAGTTGCTTCTTTTCATGTGCTAAAGGGAGGAGTACATTCCTGGCACTGTGATTCTTACACTGGAAGCAATGTAGAATTAAGGGTTAAGACTTGTTCATAATGTCTGAGATCAACTGAATCAGGGTGAAGAGATCTTTTCTATTAGCAGTTAGTTTGTTTGGGCCATTGTCCTTTGTCACTCGGTCAGTCGCAGTGCTCGGAAGTTGGATGTTTGCAGCAAGTGGGCCACCAAGAACATGTCCAAACTGATTAATATTGCTCAAATTTCAGGCAAGGCTGATAATTATTTAATAAAAACAGAAAATGCTGGAAATCTCAGCGGGTCAGGTAGCATCTGTGGAAAGAAAGCTGCTTGACCCACTGAGATTTCCAGCATTTTCTGTTTCATTCCAGATTCCAACATCCGCAGTATTTTGCTTTTGTATTAGCTGATAATTATTTGTCCTGATTGGGATATATCCAACCTGAGTTTCAGCTACATATTTGCTTTAGGCAACCTACACTACGCCATGGAAAGATTATACCTTCTTGTCAACTAGAAGCAAGAGTGGTTTTAGTCTACTTGGGGACATTGCTTTCTGGTGGATTGGCCCAGCAAGTATTGGGCTGGGCTCTCTGCAATTGCAATGCTGATCATGGTCTTTTCAGTCACTCACAACATTGTCCAGAAGGGCTGGGAGGCTACCCTTCTGGTCACAGTCCCCCCAGTTGTCATATGGTCTGTAAAGGATGAAAATTGTGTAGTTTTATGGGGTGGAATGTATGATGTTGAGTTGTTGATCATGCATTTTGCTGCAAATGGTGATGTCTCCCAGCCCAAATGATGTCAGCCTTAGTTCATCTCATCATTGTTCCTCCATCAACTCATGTCACAAGTCTTGTTCCAGGGACCCTTCAAATTTTCTATGTTGTTGCTTTTGTCATAAAGGCAAATACGACACTGTGTCTGCAGCAGTATGTTGGGAATAAAAGAAGAGTTCAGGGAAGGAGAGCTGGTTCACACTGCAGTCTGTAAAGTTCTGTTTGGTCCTGGATTTAGTGGGTATTAATCAGGCTAGAAGAGATGAAATATTTCTTACTCATGCTAGGTTCTGAATCGTTCCTTCTGAGGCAAGTTCTCTTGAAAATTCTCTCTTACATCAAACTGAACTGGAGAAAGGGCTTATATGTCTGGAAAGATTCTGTTTGGAGACATGTACCTCTTTTCACACGGATTTGAACACCAGTACTAGGTAGTAGTCAGGATTGTGGTCAGGTCCCTGGCTTCCATGTGAATCTCATGTTTGAGAATGGGGACCAAGGCTTCCCTACCAACCTCTTAACTTTTTATAACCTATCAGGAGAGACCCGCAAGCACCATACGGACACTTTCTTCTGCTTTTATTTTAAAGCAAATTGCCTCCCACAAATGTTTATTCCTCACGCATTCTGATTTAAGCAGAAGCTATTATGAATATCAACTTAACACAATTGGAACAATCAATGATGAGCATAACATACAACACAATTTGAATTAAAATATCCATTCAAAACAAGTGGCTGAACACACTGAAATATTGTAGTGTGTTAGTAATGGTGGTAATGACAGTTGAGTTCTACAGGAAGAAAGGAGGTCTCAGCTCTCCATATCTAATTTGAAGGATTAGTCATATTTTACAAGGAAACGTAATTAGGCTCAGAGCTGTTTCTCACAGAAATAGACCAAATTTACATCTATTATACAAAAGTAGTAAATGTAATTTACAGTAATTTCTGTTTCTATTGTATAGCTGCCTTAAGTTTTAGTTTTTTTTAAATTCATCTCAATATTTAAATATATAAGTAACAGATATAAAAAATATTAACTATTTAGGCCAAAACATTTTTATTGCTTATATAATGATGGTGGCTGCATTAAAATAGTTCATTGTATGTGAAGCACTTGAGGATGTTTCTGGAAGGTGTGATAGGGCAATATATAAATGCAAACCGTCCTGTTGTCACGATCAAGATGGCTACTTGTTTGAGGTACATCAAGTGGAAACATGCCCCAACATTAATTGCTGCCTTCAGGAGAAGAAGACTAGGAAAAGAAAATTGGAGGGAAAAAAATCGATGTTAACCCATTTGATACTTCAAAATTTATATCTGAGAACCTTGCCTTGGGGTATGCTTTCCTATGGAATTCTCTACCACAGAAAGTTGTTAGGTCCAGTTCGTTGGATATATTCAAAAAGGAGTTAGATGTGGCCCTTACGGCTAAAGGGATCAGGGGGTATGGCGAGAAGGCAGGAGTGGGGTACATCAGCCATGATCATGTCGAATGGTGGTGCAGGCTCGAAGGGCTGAATAGTCGAATGGCCTGCTCCTACACCTATTTTCTGTGTTTCTATGTTTCCTCTGGTCATGAATGCACTTTATACTCAAAGTAACCTTTGTCCTTGGAGTGATGATTAAAGGGAAACATATCCACTATAGACTATTACACATATCAGAATGAAAACTATACCATTGATAGCTAACTTAATATTATTTTTGTAAAAATGTGGGTCTAGGTGATATAGCATTGGTGATTTTTTTTCTAATAGCTACAAGAAGCCCTCAATCCAGCTCAGATTTTTGGGCTGGATTTTCGTCACATTTGCATCACGGTTAGTGCCCTGGTGGGGCGTTAAGTGCTGTTTTTGGACATTATGCCAGGCTTCCAGGATTTACCGCCCGGCTGGAAGATTTGGCTATTGGTTTGCGCCGGCGCAAAAACTTACTGCCCCAGCCTCTATTTTTAGCATGATGATGACGTCAATCGTCGTGCAACGCTGCATTAGCACCCCAGATGGAACATTCAGCCTTAACGCCTCATTTAACACCTGCCCCAGGAAGCGCCTGAAGAACCCAGGCAGTCCCAGGGTGTGGGAAGCGGCATTGGCAGCATTTTTAAATGGAGGGATGAGGGTCCTACATCGCAGGTCATATTGATTACAATGGTTGCGCACATAATGCTATGTGAAGCTCCAACTTGCAAATCACTTTTACCTGCCATTACAGTGCCCTTACAACTTCAGTGAGAAAATTTAATGTGGGCATATCATACTCCATGCTATTGCCAGGCGGTGTCAAGCTAGAGGAAGGACTCTTGGCCATGTCGGCCCGAAGATGTCCAGGGAGGAGGGCTTACTCCCCACAGGCACCAACGCTCAGACCTCCAGTTCTCTGAGGAGCAGTGTGTGAGAAGGCTGCACTTCTAAACGGAAGCATTGACAGAGATATGCCATCTCCTATAGGCAGACCGATACCTGCACCGTTCTGGAGGCAGCCTTCAATACTCGCCTCAACAGATATCCAAATTCATTGTGGTGTGCTGCATGTTGCACAGCTTGGCCATCATGAGGGGCCAGGCATTGCTAGTGGGGATTGCATGCCCAAGAGGAGCCTGGCAAGGCCCCCATTGGATAGCTACACCATCCACGGGGGCGGCAGCGTGGAGATGCTGCCGGACCAACACTCGCATGTCGCCAGCTCGTAAAGGACTGGCTTTCCTAAATGGTGGAAACTGAGGGAAGGAGCTAATACTGAACATGCTATGTGCCTCCATAAAGGCACATCTCTGGTATACGTTGGAATAATGCACAGGACACCACTAGCAAAAGATGAGTCGTAAATTTTACTGCAACAAAGTCACAAAAACACCCCCCACCAAAATAAAACCATACAATATACAACACTATATTGCAGGGCACTAAACAATAATGAAATTACCGCTGCAAGTTTATGCTTGGGCTCACAAAGTCCATTGTGTAACGCCTGACTTAACGCCAACGCTCCTTCAACTTAAATTCTCGTCGAAACTTGCAGTCAGAGGCCCAAACTGTTTTCAGGTGCTAACTTTAATGCCCCGCCGTGATTAACGCCCCGAAATCCAAAAAGCCCAAAATCAAGTCCTATTGTTCTTTATGCTTGATCTGATCACCAGTTAGACGTTTTAACCAACTTCCTTTTAAATCTATGTGCTATAAAGCCAGTAGACAGTTGAGGTTTCTTTTTCTTCATCTAATTCTTGCACGTGTCAAAGTATCTCTATGTATTTCAAAAATAATTCCCCATTCTGTTACAGAGTTCAAGTTTATCATGGAGAACTTCCACTGCGCGATTTATTGCATGGTCCTTTCACCACTGGAATGTTGGTTTGAATCTTGCTCAGACTATTGGCATTTTCTCTTTGCTTACTGAGTCCCATATTTCCAACATTACAACAGTGACTATATTTCAAAAGTACTTTATTGACCGTAAAGCATTTTGGGATATTTTGAAGTTGTCAACAGCAGTATATAAATGCAAGTCTTTCTTTCATACAGAATAACTTTGTGTATTCTCATCTCAATTGCTATTAATCCATTGATGAACTCACAAATTTAGCAAAGTCAAGAAGATCAGTGATCCAGTCCAGCAGCTTACCAGATGCCATTTGTGTTCAATGTCTGAGTAGGACACTTCAATCAAATAAAAGTAAACTCAAAATTATCCTTGTCATATGTTGACAGCCACAAAAGACCGATGGTTCTCTCAGATTTGTTGAGCATGCTTTATGCATATTAGATTTTGTTGATGAAAAGGAGAAACATTGAGCAGCAGACAATGCGTGATGCACTGACAGGCCTTCCAAGCGCATTCACCATGATTGCAGAAAGAATGGAGCAGTCCGCCTCAAGCATGAATGGGTTGAAGTCGCAGGGCATTGTGATGATGGCTTCTTGCATGGATAGAGTGGCCAACTCCGTGGAACTCAAACGCGGCTACCATCTGAGTCCATGCACTTTCTGACCACGGCTGTGCAGACTCTGGATGCCAACATGTCTGCCACCTTAAGTAGGATGACAGACACCTTAGCCTTGGTCTTACAGGACCACACTGATCTGCACCAAAATGCCCCCCACCACAATGGTAACAGTGAAATGCGGCTGGGCCATGAAAGTGATTAGGGCGAATGGGGACATGAAATTGAGGACTCCACTCAAAGTGCTTCCACTTCTCAACTATTGTTTATTCCCCCTCACCCCACCCAGTCAGTACTGACATGCTGCCTCGTCTCCTGTTGGCTGAGTCTGACCTTGCATGGTTGGAGGTGGAGCAGTCTTTGGCAGGGCCCTCAGTATCTTCCCTCATCATCTTCCTCCTTCTCTTCCTCTTCCTCTTCCTCCCTCTCTGAATCATCCGAAGAAGATCTCAGCTGTTTGCCTTGTCCCTCCTGCAGGTCCAAACATTGCTGCTGTGCAATAATGTGGTGCAGAGCGCAGCACACCACACCATAACCATTCTGGACACCCAATCTGGTGAATACTGAAGGGCAGCTCCAGATCTGTTTAGGCACCTGAGGCACATCTTCAGCATACCGATCACACATCTGGTGGTCAAATGGCATTCATTGTAGAGCTGTTGCGCTTCAGTGTTTGGGGCCAGAATTTCCACATGGGAGAAAGTGTGGGTTTGGGGGCGCGTTGGTGGTAAATAGCACGGAAACTGACAGTGATTGGGAACCCGTCATCATCCTGCCGACTTCTGCCTTCACTTGGGCGCATCATGGACCTGCTCAGGAGAGGCAGGCAACCTAATTGAGGTTGTTAACTGTGCATTTACAGACCCTTAGCTGTCTTTTTAACATCAGGTTTAACTGGTTGTGCACGGAAATCTCGCCTGTGAAGGGGAGGCGGAAACCTCAGTGGCCATTGTGCGAGAGCATTAAGTGACAGCTGGAAAAAGCACATAAATACTCCCACCTTACACCGACTGCCTTGCCTAAGAGAAAGGCACTTGCTGACACCACTTTGTGCAGAGATTTAGCTTTCAGGAGTTTGCAGATGATTTCTGCAACCGCTGAAGCTATTCTCACCAGATTGTTAATCACTCTCAGTACATTGGAGGACTGTGCCTCTGATTGCCACTTTACCTGCATCTGTTAGATTAGCAGGAGCGCTGCTTATGCTGTCTCACCTTGGACTCAGAATCGGACCAAGGTGAGCCCCAGCACCACCCACACCAGCAACCTTCTCCTCAACGATCTAATGTTCCACAGGAGAGAGGGAGTCAGCACAGGGCTGCACCACGCCAGAGTGATACCCCCAACACAGGGTATACCGGCAGAGAATGAGCTTCCTGCACATGACCAAGCAGCAGTGCTTCAGGAGGCTCAGGCTATCACGCCAGATCGTCATAGACATTTGCAGCTTTCTGGAACAAGACCTGCTGCCCAGACGTCCTTGTGGATACTCTTTACCAGTCACCAACGTCCTCAAATTCTTAGCCTCAGGCTCCTTCCAGGGACAGTTGCAGAATCTCACACTCGGCCGCCCACAAATGCATCACCCAGGTGACTGATACCCTGTTTCACAAGTCAGCCAGTTATGTGAACTTTGCCATTGATGAAGCCAGTGTTACTGATCGGGCGCTCAGTTTTGCAGTTCCGGCTGGCTTCCCACAGGTGCAGGGTGTCTTCGACTGCACACAAAGGCCATCAGGGCATCCTCACATCACCCAGGAGTGTTTGCGAACCGCAAGGGCTTCCACTCCCTCAATGAGCAACTCATCTGCAATCATAGGAAGATCATCATGCATGTATGTGCCACATTCCCTGGCAGTCGTCATGACTCCTTTGTGCTGCACCAGTCTGCTCTCCCTCAGCTCCTTACACCTTCAAACAGACTTACTGGCTGGCTGCTTGAAAACAAAGGCTATCCACTGAAGACCTGGTTGATGACACCATTGAGGAGGCCAAGCAATGAGGCCGAAGAGTGTTACATTGTAGTTACAAACATGACAATTATAACACCACTGTATTACTGTACACACTCAACACAGATGCACACCTTGACCACAGGGGGTGAACTTGTGGGAGACACTCCTTACCTGATTACTCAGGTATATAAAGGGAGGTCCCATGCAGGGTCATCACGTTTGGAGTGCTGTAATAAAGAGTTAAGGTCACAGAGTGGCCTGTCCCTGGAATGTGTCTCGTGTGGTTTCATGCTGTAGAGTAAGGACTTTACATTGGCGACGAGAAAGGGGAAATCACGACTCACGAGAATGGCCACTGGTAGCACAGATGAATGGTACTGTGTTGGGGAAGATTGGGACGACTTTGTTGAGTGGCTTCAGCAGAGCTTTGTCACGAAAGACTGGCTGGGAGATGCAGCGGCCGACAAGCGATGGGCTCATCTTTTGACCAGCTGCGGGCCAAAGACTTATGCGCTCATGAAGGACTTACTGGCACCCGAAAAGCCGTCGGACAAAACCTTTGAAGAGCTTAGCAAGTTGATTGGGGAGCACCTCAAGCCAGCGAGCAGCATACACATGGCTCGACACAGATTTTACACCCACTGACGTCGTGAAGGACAGAGCATACCGGACTTTGTAGCGGACTTCAGGCGCTTGGCCAGCCTCTGTAAGTTCACAGACGCCTGCAGGGGGAGATGCTAAGGGACTTCTTTATCAAGGGTATCGGTCATGCGGGAATTTTTCGCAAGTTATTGAGACCAAGGACTTGACCTTGGAAGCGGCGGCGTTGTTGGCTCAGACTTTCATGGTGGGGGAGGAAGAGACGAAAATGATTTACACGTGCAATTCTGCCTCCAATGCGGCGATGGATCAGGGAGTCAACATCTTCAATGCTACTCAGAGCCCCGCGGGCAGGCAGGGGCAGTCTGACATTCATCAGGCATTCATAAACCCCAGAGTAGAACCTCAACAGAGACAATGGCAGGCTGAACAGACGTTCACACCATCACAGTAGACAATGCAGCCCAGGATGGGGCCATTGACACCTACTAATAGCGTTCTTAAGGGCAGTCAGAGGGACAGTCAGTGTGGAATTCCTGGCCATAGCCCTTTTGTCCCCAACAATGGAAACTTTAACTCGTGCTGGAGGTGTGGGGGAAAACACTCAGCCAGATCTTGCAGATTTCAACAGTTTATCTGCAGAAACTGCAACCTCAGTGGCCATTTAGCTCGTATGTGCAGAAAGCCTGCAACCAGACTGATATATGAGGCAGATGGACTAGAAGAGGGTTCTGTGAGGCAGGATGACTTTTGGGGCAAATCGATGGACGCCGAGGTTCAGCGGGTCCATGCGGCGAATATTCACAGTTCATACACCAAAACGCCACCAATGATGATGAGGGTTTTATTGAACGGTATCCCAGTGCGCATGGAGCTGGACACAGGGTCCAGCCAGTCACTCATGGGCTTTCAACAATTCGAGAAGCTATGGCCACTTAAAGCCAGTAGACCCAAATTAGAACGTATCGAGACACAATTAAGGACTTACACCAAAGAAATCATTCCGGTGCTAGGCAGTGCAATGTTGGCTGTCACGCACGATGGCTTAGTGAACCGGCTGCCGCTCTGGATTGTCCCAGGCAATGGTCCCGCACTGTTGGGGAGGAGCTGGTTAGCCGAGATGAACTGGAAATGGGGGGATGTTCATGCAATGTCCTCGGTGGAGCGAAGTTCGTGCTCACAAGTCCTACAACAATTCGAGTCACTTTTCCAACTGGGCGTCGGGACTTTCAAAGGCACTGAAGTAGTAATACACATCACCCCGGACGCCAGGCCAGTGCACCACAAAGCCAGAGCGGTGCCATATGTGATGCGGAGAAAATCGAAAGCGAATTGGACCGGCTATTGCGAGAGGGCATCATCTCGCCTGTTGAATTCAGTGACTGGGCGAGCCCCATCGTCCCCGTTCTTAAAGCGGATGGCTCTGTCAGGATCTGTGGCGACTAGAAGGCCACCATCAATCGGGTGTCCTTACAAGACCAATACCCTTGAGACCAATACTCTCAAGAGCGGAGGACCTCTTCACCACGCTGGCAGGCAGCAAGCTGTTCATCAAGCTGGACCTCACTTCAGCCTATATGACCCAGGAACGGCCGACGAATCTAAACTGCTGACCACCATCACCACGCACAAGGGACTGTGCCCATATATAACAGTTGCCCATTTGGCATTCGATCAGCGGCCGCGATTTTTCAACGCAACATGGAAAGCCTGCTTATATCCATCCCTGCAACGATCATATTCCAGGACAACATCCTCATCACGGGTCGAGACACCGAGGAACATCTCCACAACCTGGAGGAGGTGCTGCGCCGACTGGATCGGGTAGGCCTGCGACTCAAGAAGTCTAAATGCATGTTCTTAGCACCCGAGGTTGAGTTTCTGGGCAGGAGGGTTGCTGCAGATGGGATTCGGCCCACCGAATCCAAAACAGAGGCGATTCGACGAGCACCCGGGCACTGCAACACATCACAGCTGCGTTCATTCCTGGGACTGTTGAACTATTTCGGGAACTTTCTGCCGAACTTGAGCACATTGCTGGAGCTGCTACACATGCTCCTGCGTAAGGGTTGTGATTGGTTTTGGGGGGACTGTCAGGAACGGGCTTTTGATCGGGCGCAAAACCTACTGTGTTCAAACAAGCTGTTGACCCTGTACGAACCTTGCAAAAGTTTAGTTCTGACATGTGATGCATCATCCTATGGGGTTGGGTGCGTGTTGCAGCAGGGTAATGCTGAGGGTCAGTTACAACCTGTGGCTTATGCCTCCAGGTCGCGCTCTCAAGCAGAACGGGGCTTATGGGATGGTCGAGAAGGAAGCGCTTGTATGTGTCTATGGTGTAAAGAAAATGCATCAGTACCTCTTTGGTAGGAAGTTTGAATTAGAGACGGACCATAAGCCACTCACGTCCCTGTTGTCAGACAGCAAGGCTATCAATGCCAACACATCAGCTCGCATTCAGCTCGCATCTCACGCTAGCAGCCTATGACTACACCATCCGGCATCGGCCCGGCACTGAAAACTGCGCTGACGCACTCAGGATGCTCCCACTGGCCACCACCGAGGGGGCAGCTGAGCAAAGCGCTGAGATGGTCATGGCTGTCGATGCCTTCGACAATGCAGGCTCCCCTATCACAGCCTGCCAGATCAAAATCTGGGCAAACCGAGATCCCCTCCTATCCCTGATTAAGAAATGTGTTCTGACTGGGGATTGGGCGCCCGCACACGGAGCATTCCCTGAGGAGGTCAGACCATTCCACAGATGGATGGATGAGCTCTCCATACAAGCTGACTTCCTACTATGGGGCAGCTGGGTAGTCATGTCCCAGAAGGGCAAGGAGGCGTTCATCAGGGAACTACACATGAGCACCCAGGCATTGTGATGATGAAGGCCATTGCCCGGTCACACGTTTGGTGGCCTGGAATTGATTCAGACCTGGAACACTGTGTTTGCAGGTGCACGACATGTGCCCAGCTGGGCAATGCCCCCAGGGAGTGCCCGTTCAGCCCGTGGCCCTGGTCCACCAAGCCATGGTTACGCATTCATGTTGACTATGCGGGCCCGTTCATGGGGAAGATGTTCCGTATCGTTGTAGATGCGTACTCGAAATGAATCGAGTGCATCATCCTGAATTCATGCAAATCATCCACCACCGTGGAAAGCCTACGTGCGATCTTCGCAACCCATGGCTTGCCGGACATCCTGGTTAGTGATAATGGCCCATGTTTCATGAGCTGTGAATTCCTGGAGTTTATGTCGGGCAATGGCATCAACCACGTCAGGACTGCGCCGTTCAAGCCGGCCTCCAATGGCCAGGCGGAACGTGCAGTCCAAATCGTTACGCAAGGGATGCTCAGGATTCAAGGACCCTCCCTACAATGCTGCCTATCGCGCTTCCTGCTGGCCTATAGATCCCGCCCGCACTCGCTCACGGGGGTCCCGCCCGCAGAGCTACTCATGAAATGGACATTCAAAACTCGGTGGTCTCTCATCCACCCAGTCCTGACCGACATAGTTGAGGGCAAGTGTAAGGCACAAAATGAGTACCATGACCGTAATTCGAGGGGAAGATGTATAGAAATAAATGATCCTGTATTCGTCCTCAATCACGCCACGGGGCCCAAATGGCTCGAGGGTACCGTAATTGACAAAGAAGGGAATAGGGTCATTGTGGTAAAACTCAACAATGACCAGATATGCCATAAGCATCTGGACCAAGTAAAAAAAAAGGTTCAGCAATGACACGGAGGAACCTGGAGAAGACCTGAGATGGAGCTCACACTACCGCCAGTGAACATGCAACAAAAGCAGTCAGAGGAATGCACAGTTCCTGAGGTCAGCCCCGTCAGGCCGGAATCACCACAGATGCCAGACACTCATGTCAGTGTCCAACAACCAGAGCCCCAACTGCGGTGCTCCATGAGGGAGTGCAGACGACCTGAAAGACTAAACCTATGATCCCAATAAGACTTTGGGGGGAGAAGGTGATGTCATGTTTGTAACTACAATGTAACACCACAGTATTACTGTACACACTCAACACAGGTGCACACCTTGACCACAGGGCGTAAACTTGTGGGAGACACTCCTTACCTGATCACTCAGGTATATAAAGGGAGGTCCCACGCAGGGTCATCACTTCTGGAGTGCTGTAATAAAGAGTTAAGGTCACTGAGTGGCCTTGTCCCTGGAATGTGCCTCGTGTGATTTCATGCTGTAGAGTAAGGACTTTACAATGAGGCCGAAGAGTGTTATAATAACAACCACATGTCCGCGAGATGTGTTATTGAGCAATCGGCATACTGAAGATGCACTTCAGATGCCTTGATAGGTCCGGAGGAGCCCTTAAGTACACAGCAGCCAGGATCTCCAGAATCAGCGTAATTTGATGCGTGTTGCACAACATAGCGCAGCAGTGATGATTTGAGCTGCAGGAGGAGCAAGACACAGAGCACGCAGCCTCATCAGAGGAGGAGCAGGTGGAACATGAGGAGGAGGAGCAGGTGGAATGAGTGATCACAGTATGGTTGAATTTATAATACAGATTGAGGGTGAGGAAGTAGTGTCTCAAACGAGCATACTATGCTTAAACAAAGGGGACTACAGTGGGATGAGGGCAGAGTTGGCTACAGTAGACTGGAAACACAGACCAAACAGTGGCACAATTGAGGAACAATGCAGGACTTTTAAGGAGCTCTTTCATAGTGCTCAACAAAAATATATTCCAGTGAAAAAGAAGGGTGGTAAGAGAAGGGAGAACCAGCCGTGGATAACCAAGGAAATAAAGGAGAGTATCAAATTAAAAACTAATGCGTATAAGGTGGCCAAGGTTAGTGGGAAACTAGAAGATTGGGAAATTTTTAAATGACAGCAAAGAATGATTAAGAAAGCAATAAAGAAAGGAAAGATAGATTACGAAAGTAAACTTGCGCAAAAAATAAAAACAGATAGTAAAAGCTTTTACAGATATATAAAACGGAAAAGAGTGACTAAAGTAAATGTTGGTCCCTAAGATGATGAGAAGGGGGATTTAATAATGGGAAATGTGTAAATGGCTGAGACCTTAAACAATTATTTTGCTTCGGTCTTCACAGTGGAAGACACAAAAACCATGCCAAAAATTGCTGGTCATGGGAATGTGGGAAGGGATGACCTTAAGATAATCACTATCACTAGGGAGGTAGTGCTGGACAGGCTAATGGGACTCAAGGTAGATAAGTCCTCTGGTCCTGATGAAATGCATCCCAGGGTATTAAAAGAGATGGCGGAAGTTATAGCAGATGCATTCATTATAATCTACCAAAATTCTCTGGACTCTGGGGAGGTACCAGTGGATTGGAAAGCAGCTAATGTAACACCTCTGATTAAAAAAGGGGGCAGACAAAAGGCAGGTAACTATAGGCCGGTTAGTTTAACATCTGCAGTGGGGAAAATGCTTGAAACTATCATTAAGGAAGAAATAGCGGGACATCTAGATAGGAATAGTGCAATCAAGCAGACGCAACATGGATTCATGAAGGGGAAATCGTGTTTAACTAATTTACTGGAATTCTTTGAGGATATAACGAGCATGGTGGATAGAGGTGTACCAATGGATGTGGTGTGTTTAGATTTCCAAAAGGCGTTCAATAAGGTGCCACACAAAAGGTTACTGCAGAAGATAAAGGTACACGGAGTCAGAGGAAATATATTAGCATGGATCGAGAATTGGCTGGCAAACAGAAAGCAGAGTGTCGGGATAAATGGGTCCTTTTCGGGTTAGAAATCTGTGGTTAGTGGTGTGCCACAAGGATCGGTGCTGGGATCACAACTGTTTACAATATACATAGATGACCTGGAAGAGGGGACGGAGTGTAGTGTAACAAAATTTGCAGATGACACAAAGATTAGTGGGAAAGCGGGTTGTGTAGACGACATAGAGAGGCTGCAAAGAGATTTAGATAGGTTAAGCGAATGGGCTAAAGTTTGGCAGATGGAATACAATGTCGGAAAATGTGAGGTCATCCACCTTGGAAAAAAAAAACAGTAAAAGGGAATATTATTTGAATGGGGTGAAATTACAACATGCTGTGGTGCAGAGGGACCTGGGGGTCCTTATGCATGAATCCCAAAAAGTTAGTTTGCAGGTGCAGCAGTTAATCAGGAAGGCGAATGGAATGTTGGCCTTCATTGCGAGAGGGATGGAGTACAAAAGCAGGGAGGTCCTGCTGCAACTGTACAGGGTATTGGTGAGGCCGCGCCTGGAGTACTGCTTGCAGTTTTGGTCACCTTACTTAAGGAAGGATATACTAGCTTTGGAAGGGGTACAGAGACGATTCACTAGGCTGATTCCGGAGATGAGGGGGTTACCTTATGATGATAGATTGAGTAGACTGGGTCTTTACTCATTGGAGTTCAGAAGGATGAGGGGTGATCTTATAGAAACATTTAAAATAATGAAAGGGATAGACAAGATAGAGGCAGAGAGGTTGTTTCCACTGGTCGGAGAGACTAGAACTAGGAGGCACAACCTCAAAATATGGGGGAGTAAATTTAAAACCGAGTTGAGAAGGAATTTCTTCTCCCAGAGGGTTGTGAATCTGTGGAATTCTCTGCCCAAGGAAGCAGTTGAGGCTAGCTCATTGAATGCATTCAAAGCACATATAAATAGATTTTTAACCAATAAGGGAATGAAGGGTTATGGGGAGCGGGCGGGTAAGTGGAGCTGAGTCCACGGCCAGATCAGCCATGATCTTGTTGAATGGCGGAGCAGGCTCGAGGGGCTAGGTGGCCTACTCCTGTTCCTAATTCATATGTTCTTATGTTCTTTTGAACATGAGGAGGAGGAGGAGTCGGTGGAACAGATGGAACATGTGGAGGAGGAGGAACTTGAGATGAAGATGGCATCAGCAGCAATGCACATTGCTGCCCAGGAGACCCGGGATGGTCTCATAATGACCCGATTTACTTAACTTGCACCAGTGCACCCATTTAGCTCCAATATGGTGTACCAACCTCCACCCCCAAACAACACCACAAAACAGTCCTACAATGACCAAGCCATTCCTGCCACCCAAACCCCCATTTCTTGAGGTTAAGTAATGTCTCACCATTCACACCGTGATCAAGCCATTTCCAAGGTAGCAGGCAAAATGTACAAGACGGGAAAGTAGAGCGCATCATATGTGCATCATAAATAGAACTGAAACTTAAAACTAACATTTTGGCAAAAACCCATGTGCATACCCTTGTAAGATTTTGTATTTTGTCTTTTCCTCACGCTTCTACGAGGTGCAATCCCTGTGGCTTCAGCAGAGAAAGGCTGGCTGCTCACTTCCCTGCTGTAACTGCTTTGACACTTTTGGCTGACGTCCTCTGGGTTTTTGAGCCTGTGAGGGGCCCCGCTAAAGCTTGCTCCTCCTGCATCTGTGCAGGGGCAGACTCGGCCATCGTGATCCGAGGCAACATTTGGGGCTCTGGCTGAGGTGGAGGCAACGGGGGAGAAGTGAGAGCGCTTTGAGCAAAGACCTTCAATGTCCCCTCTCACCATTATCCCTCCCTGCTAACAAGGAGCTGGAGCGGCCTTACTGCACATCAGTGGGCTGATGAAGGCCCAAGTCTACGTTAATATCCCTCCTCAAGATGAGGTCAATGAGAGTCTGCAATCTGTTGTTCACAGCAAACATGTTCTCATGTGACTGGTGCATTTGCTGCTCCCTGCAGGTGGCCATCTTTTCCATGGAACAGCACATTGTCACCATCACCTGCGAGATTGTGATGCTCCATTCTCTGCATAGTCACACACATTGCGGCTTCAAAAGCTGCTAGAGCCTCGCGCAATTGTTGCTGCTCCTGCAAGATCATCTTCTTTCTCGATGGCCCCCGAGGTTCAGCGTCTGCATGCAGCTGAGCAGAGCTGGGAGCCTCCTGCTCTCTACTGCTGTTCCTGTCTCCACCATCTGCTCTTGCTCACTTGTGATGAGTGAGGCACCAGACAATGTAATATAAGAATGCGCGACGTTACCATTATGCACATGATGACATTTCACTGGCTGCTGACATCAAGTCACCGTGAGTGACTGTTGTATGCCTTGTGGCTGTATGATATTTAATTCTGTCACCAAGATGCTGGGAGGTTCCCCTCTCTCCATCTCCCACCACCAGCTGTTCTGCAACTCCAGTGATTTGCAGCGTCTCCTCCTCTGCTGGAGTCAAGTTGGTGTAAATTGGAGGACCACCTCCGGTTCGCTGCCTCTCCCTGTTAACATAAGAACATAAGAAATAGGAGAAGAAGTCGGCCATATGGCCACTCGAGCCTGCTCCGCCATTGAATAAGATCATCAACCTCAACTTCACTTTCCCGCCTGATCTCCATATCCCTTGATTTCCTTGGAGTCCAAAAATCTATCTTATCTCAGCCTTGAATATATTCAGAGACTCAGCATCCACAGCCCTCTGGGGCAGAGCATTCCAAAGATTAACAACCCCCTTTAGTGAAGAAATTCCTCCTCATCTCAGTCTTAGATGGTCATTCCCCTTATCCTGAGACTATGCCACATAGTTCTAGACACTCCAGCCAGGGAAAACAACCCCTCAGCATCTACCCTGTCAATCACCTTCAGAATCTTGTATGTTTCAATGAGATCATCTCTCATTCTTCTAAATTCTAGGGAGTATCGGCACATTCTACACAGCCCTCTCATCCCAGGAATCAATCTACTGAACCTTTGTTGCACCGCCCCCAAGGCAAGTATATCCTTAGATAAGGAGACCACAACTGTGCACAGTACTCCAGGTGTGGTCTCACCAAGGCCCTGTACAATTGTGGCAAGACTTCCAGGGCTGGAAATTGTCCTTTTCCTGATTGGGGGGCGGTAATCTTCCGGGCTGGGACTTTCTGCGCCTGTCCCGGAATCCCATCCCCAACACGGAATTGGGCGGTGCAACCCTCAAAGGAAGTGGAGCACTGTCTCTGGTGCTCCGCTACATTGGAGGGGTGCTCCCAGGGTGGCAGCACGGCGCTGAATCCAGCACCACGCAGAGGAGGCCAGCGCTATGCGGATGCTCTGCGTAGTGCTTACACGCTACAACGCCCCTCCCCTTCAATTAAAGGGGAGAGCCACTGCGCAGTCTGCAGGCCCTTTGGTGGCCGCCACTCCAGCTCTTTTATAGCCCGACCTGCGGAGCTGTTCTTTCACAGGTCGGGGGGGGCCACCTTTTATGTGGCACCTTATTGAACGCCTTTTGAAAATCCAAATATACTACTGGTTCCCTTTTATCTACCCTGCTAGTTACAACAACAACAACTTGAATACATCTTCAAAAAACGTGAATAAATTTTTCAAACTTGACTTCCCTTTCATAAAACCATGTTGACTCTGCCTAAGTGCCCTGATACCACTTCCTTAGCAATGGATTCCAGCATTTTCCCAATGACTGATGTCAGGCTAACTGGCCTGTAGTTCCCTGTTTTCTCTCTTCCCTCCTTTCTTGAATAGCGGTGTTACATTTGCTACCTTCCAATCTGCTGGAACCGTTCCAAAATTCCCTAGATTCTAGAAGAGCAAAACCAATGCATCCACTATCTCTGCAGCCACATCTTTTAGAACCATAGGATATAGGCTGTCAGGTCCAGGGGATTTGTCGGCTTTTAATCCCATTAGTATCTCTTGTACTATTTCTCTACTTATATTAATTACGTTAAGTTCTTCATCCTCATTAGACCCTTGGTTACCCATCATTTTTGATATGCTTTTAATGTCTGCTACTGTGAAGACAGATACAAAATATTTGTTTAACATTTCTGCCATTTCCTTATTCCCCACAATAATTTCTCCTGTCTCAGCCTCTGAGGGACCTATGTTTACTTTTGCTACTCTCTTCCTTTTTACATACTTGTGAAAAATCTTACAATCTTTTTTTATATTTCTTGCTAATTTTCTCTCATTCTCTTTTTTCCCTTTTTATCAATCCTTTGGTCGTCCTTTGCTGGTTTCTGAAACTCCCAATCCTCAGGCTTACTATTATTCTTCGCAACATTATAAGCTTCTTTTAATCTAATACTATCCTTAACTTCTTTAGTTAGCCACAGATGGGTCACTTTTCCCATGGAGTTTTTGTTTCTCAATGGAATGTATTTTTGTTGAGAATTATGAAATATTTCTTTAAATGCTAGCTATACTTTTTAATCTATTTTTCCAATCTACCATAGCCAACTTAATTTTAAGACTCCAGTTTTGGACTCAGGCAAGTCACTCTCAAACATTACATGAAATTCTATCATATTTTGATCACTCTACCCCAGAGGATCCTTTACTATGAGATTACCAATTAACCTTAAATCATTACACAATACAAGATCTAAAATAATCTATTCTCGGCTCTCTTCTGCAAGGAAGGAAAGAAAAGAACTTTGAGTGAGAGTGATGGAGTGAGTGTAAGCAATTGATGGGCTATATGTGTAGAGGGTAATTATGAGGGATTGGCGTCACATTGCCAAATGGCCTCCTTCTGTGGCATTACTTCTGATGAATGCATTAGGATGAGGGTGAGTGTCGATGGTGGTTAGTCAGATGGGGGTGTTAGGTGCATAAACAGAGAGGGGTGGTGCACCTTGCAAGATAGTTTGGTGCTAGAGTAGACTTGGGATGGCAAAGTGATGGGGTTGGGGTGACACACAAATCAGGATGTAGTTGAATGTAGCATTGCACTCACCTTTCCTGACCTCATGAGATCATTAAATCTTTTCCGGCACTGGATCCAGGACCATTTTACTACATCCCTGCTGCTGACCTCCTCCGCTATCTCCAGCCATGCCTTCTTGGTGTCACTGGCTGCTCTTTTGTGCCCATCCCCAGGAAACAGGACCTCCCTGTGTGCTCTGAATCCCTGGACCAGGAATTCCAGGGAGTCATCAGTGAATCTGGGTGTAGCCTTTTGTCACACAAATCTCTGCAATATCGAGCAATAGCCACCTCTCTCAACTAGCTTTATCCCTACTCCAACAACCTTCAACTGCGTTGTGTGCAAGGCTCCATCAAATAACTGAGCTGAAAACGAGTCATGGGTGATGTCAGCAGACATGCTCCACTTAATTGGGCCGGGAAACCCACATGACTGTTTCAATTGATGTAATTGAGTTAACCGCGCAGTGTGCAACGCGCTGTTTAAAAACTTCGAGGTGACAACATGCTATGCGGCCTGCACACACCCGCCTCAACTCTCAGCTAAAGATTCCGCCCGGGATTTCTGACAGATGGCATCTGTTAAGTATGGAAGAACTCCACAAGACTGAGTGCTGTGAGCTAAAACTGATGTGTCCTTAGTCTCTTTAATACAACTCCAGAGTGCCTGAGCAGCATGGCAGACAACCTTTTATACTCCCTTGCACAAGGTGTGCAGATGACCCTTGGGCCTCCAACAGTTGTGCCCTTTGGTGGCAAGTCTTACGCAGCTACAATGTTTGCATACATAACTCCCCCCCCCCCAATCCCCGCCCCAAGTCTTTGATACAAATTATTTACAAGTTGAGACGATCCAAGGCCCTACGCTCCCTCGATGATCGTCTGAGTTCAAATTCTGGCATGGGTGAGTTGGTCGGACCATTGCTGCACTGCGGCGGAGCTGGTCTGACAGGACTCTTGGGAATGGTGGGTTCCTCCTCTTGATTGACAGCGAAGTCGATTGCTAGTTGGGTGTGTGTTGGTGGATCGATGATGGTGATGTCCTCTTCAGGTTGTTCTTGGTTGTCGGTGAACCGCGGTTTAGTCTGATTCAAATTCTTTCTGCACGTTTGTCCATTCAAGAGTTTGACTATAAACACTCTGTTCCCCTCCTTGGCCAACCCATTTAGGACCCTGACCTTAATTCAGGACAAACACAGGGTCGTTAACATCAATGTCATGCGATACAGCCGCGTGATCGTGGTACATGTTTTGCCGGTGACGCCAGGTTTCCACATGATCATTTAGATCCGGGTGGACTAAGGAGAGTCTGGTTTTGAGTGCTCTCTTCATTAACAATTCTGCAGGGGGATCCCCAGTGAGCGAGTGCGGTCGCGTCCGGTAGCTGAGCAGAACCCGAGATAAGCAAGTCTGCAAGGAGCCTTCCATCATGCGTTTCAAGCTCTGCTTGATAGTTTGGACTGCCCGTTCTGCTTGACCATTGGGTGCGTGCTTAAACAGGGCAGACCTGACATGCTTGATGCCATTGCGGGTCATAAACTCGTTGAATTCCGAGCTGATGAAACACGGTCCATTGTCACTGACAAGGACATCGGACAAGCCATGGGTGGCGAACATAGCCCGGAGGCTTTCAATAGTGGCAGTGGATGTGCTGCATGACATGATTACACATTCAATCCATTTAGAGTAAGCATCCACTACAACTAAAAATATCTTTCCGAGAAAGGGGCCAACAAAATCTACGTTGATCCATGACCACAGATTCAATAGAGCCTCCCTTGGTGCATTACTCAATTGTGAGCATGTGTTGCACTGATGTACGCATGACTCTAAGTGTGAGTCAATGCCGGGCCACCAAACATGCGACCTGGCTATAGCCTTCATCATGACTATGCCTGGGTGGGTACTGTGTAGGTCACGTATAAACGTTTCCCTGCCTTTTTTTGGCAAAACCACACGGTTACCCCATAAGAGACATTCTGACTGGATGGACATTTCATCTTTGCGTCAGTGAAACGGCTTAATTTCATCTTGCATTTCCTCGGGAACAGCCGAACAGGTCCCATTGAGGACGCCACTTTTTACAAGTGATAGCACAGGGTCCTGTCTGGTCCAGGTCCTAATCTGGCGAGCAGTGACGGGTGACCCTTCGCTCTCAAAAGCATCCATGACCAGAAGCTGCGCCATTTCCACCCCGGTAGTGGGCAATGGTAGCCGACTGAGGGCATCAGCACAGTTCTCCGTGTCTGGTCTGTGGCGGGTAACATAGTCATAGGTGGACAATGTTAGTGCCTATCTTTGGATGCGGGACGAGGCATTGGTATTTATACCTTGGTTTTTCTGAAAACAGCTAAATGAGCAGTTTGTGGTCGGTTTCAAGCTCAAACCGAAGTCCAAATAGATATTGGTGCATTTTCTTAACCCCTTTTTCACATGCTAACACCTCTTTCTCAACCATACAGCAGGCTCTTTCAGCCTTAGACAGACTTCTAGACACATATGCAACCGATTGACATTTGCCCGATACATTGGTTTGCTGTAACACACAGCCGACCCCATATGAAGATGCATCACAAGCTAGCACTAATCGTTTACACGGGTCATACAGTACAAGTAACTTATTAGAACAAAGTAGTTTTCTGGCCTTCTCAAAGGCTGTCTCTTGAGATTTACCCCAAACCCAGTCATCACCCTTACATAGCAACATGTGCAACGGTTCCAGCAAAGTGCTTAACCCGGGTAGAAAGTTACCAAAATAGTTGAGTCATCCCAGGAACGAAAGCAGCTCCATCACATTCTGTGGTCTGGGTGCATTCTTGATGGCCTCTGTCTTTGAATCCGTGGGTCTGATGCCGTCTGCCGCAATCTTTCTCCCCAAAAATTTGACCTCTGGCGCCAGGAAAACACACTTGGAGCATTTCCGCCTGAGTCACACTCTGTCTAGTCGACTTAGAACCCCTTCCAGGTTGTGCAGGTGTTTGGTGGTGTCACGACCGGTGATCAGGATGTCATCTTGAAACAGTATGGTGCGCAGAACTGATTTCAGCAGACTCTCCATGTTTTTCTGGAAGATGGCAGTAGCCGAGCGAATCCCAAAAGGGCTCCTGTGGTATATACAGTCCTTTGTGCGTGTTGATGCACGTCAATCTTTTCGAAGATTCAGCCAGCTCCTGTGTCATGTAGCCAACTTGGTGAATGACTTCCCCCCTGCTAACGTTGCAAACAGGTCATCCGCCTTGGGTAGCGGGTACTGGTCCTGTCATGAGACTCGGTTGATCATCACCTTGTAGCCTCCGCAGATTCTGACCGTGCCATCGCTTTTCAACACTGGAACAATTGGACTGGCCCACTCGTTGAACTTGACTGGCGATACGATTCCCTCTCTTTGAAGTCTGCCCAGTTCGATCTCGAGCCTTGTGATGAACGGGCCTTACATCGGGGACTAGATGGATCTGCACCTTGGCGCCTGTGAAGTTGCCGATGCCTGGTTCAAATAGCGACGGAAACTTGCTCAGCACTTGGGCGCACGAGGCATCATCCACTGAAGATAATGCTATGATGTAGTCCCAGTTCCATTGAATCTTTCCCAGCCAGCTTCTGCCGAGAAGCATTGGGCCATCACCCGGTACAATCCACAGTGATAAATCATGTACAGCTCCATCGTACGATACCTTAACTGTTGCACTGCCAATGACTGGTATGAGCTCTTTGGTGTGAGTGCGCAGCTTTATCTGAATCGGGCTCAGTTTGGGCCTTTGTGCCTTGTTGCCCCACAGTTTCTCAAAAGCCTTCTGGCTCACAATTGACTGACTCGCCCCTTTGTCCAACTCCATTGATACTGGAATACCGTTCAGTTTGACTTTCAGCATAATAGGAAGGCTCTTGGTGGTGAAGGTGTGTACCCCATACACTTCTTCCTCGGGTTGAGTTGCCTCTCTTGTTTGTTCTGCGTGATCTGTGCCGGATTGATCATCCTCTGCCGACTCTGCCATGTGGTGAGTCGCAGCACCCTTGCACATTCGCTGGAGGTGCCCCATTGTTTCTCAGCCTTTGCACACGTAGTGCTTGAATCGATATTGATGGGCTCGATGATTACCCCGCAGTGCCAACATGGTGCTAATGGATTTGCATTCTCGCCCAATGGCGGACTCTGAGTGATCCTAGGTCTTGCAGCTGCAGATGTGTAGACCCTGCCATATACTGTTCTGCCTGCTAGCGACGTTATTTTATGCACAGTACTTGCCGGTAAGCTTCGATGCTGGGAAGATATCTGTCTGGTATTATCGCTCATGGATATGAATGCCTGGGCTATCGTGATGGCCTTGCTCAGGTCTAGGGATTCGCCGGCAGCAGCTTGTGAAGAATGACCTCGTGGCCGATGCCAAGCACAAAAAAGTCCCGTAGCATTTCCCCCAAAAATCCAGCAAATTCGCAAGTTCCCGCAAGGCATCTCAGGTCGGCGGCATAACTCGCCACGTCCTAGCCCTCGGAGCGGTGGTGCATGTAGAAGCGATACCTGGCCATTAAGATGCTCTCCTTCAGCTTGAGGTGGTTCCAAAGCAACTCTGTATATGTCTTCTCCGCTAGTTTCTCCGGTACGAGCAGATTCTTGATGAGGCCGTATTTTGTGGACCTGCACACGGTGAGGAGAATCGCCCTGCGCTTGATCGCTTTATCGTCCCCATCCAGCTCGTTGACCATGAAGCACTGGTCAAGACACTCAACGAAGGCTTCCCAATCATCGCCCTCTACAAATCTCTTTAAAATACCAACAGCAACCATGACCGTGTGAAAGTTCGTAATCTGTTACTTGTCACCAATTGTTAAGTATGGAAGAACTCCACAAGACTGAGTACTGTGAGCTAAAAGTGATGTGACCTTAGTCTCTTTAATACAACTCCAGAGTGCCTAAGCAGCATGGCAGACAACCTTTTAAACTTCCTTGCATGAGGTGCGCTGGTGACTCTTGGGCCTCCAACAGTTGCGCCCTGTGGTGGCAAGTCTTACACAGTTACAATGTTTACATACATAACAGCATCAGCCAAGTTTGAAGTGAGTATTCCTTGTCTCCTAGCAGCCACCACTCAAGTGTGCTTGCAGGTCTGAAGATGTCAGGGAGCTTGGACTGCCGCAGGATGAAAGCATCATAGCAGTTCCATGGGAATCTTGCGCACATCTGCAGAAATATCTTTTTGTGGTAGCACACTAGCTGCACATTGATGGAGCGTAAGCCATTGTGGTTGACGAATACTCCTGGTTGATCTGGATTGCCCGGATTACTACATGCTTACATCAATGATGTCCTGTACCTGTGGGAAGCCAGACAGAGCTGCAAAGCCTGCTCATTCTGACTGGGGTCATCACAGGTGAGGTTGACATAATTGTCGGTCCTGACAAACAATCCAAATGCCTTATGCATTTTTGGGGTGACGATGGGGGGATCCTGGATATGTCCCCAGCAGAGCACTGGAAAGATCCAGAGCCAAAAGATTTGAGGGCGGCGGTGATTTTGACAGCCACTGGTAATGCGTGGCCACCAGGTCCAGCAGAGAGCAGATCATCCTCTCGGACGCTGCCGATGTCTGACACCATTGATACGACAATCTGAGCCTCCTGAGACAGTGCTGTTCAGACAGGTCAATAAAACTCAGCCTCTGCCTGTCGACCCTGGATCATGGGTCGTGCCTTCTGTGAGCTGTACCTATATGCTGCTGCCCTCTCTGCTAATCCCTTCTCTCCTGTGCATCTACAGGTCTGAGACCAGCATGCTTCTGGTGGTGCTGGTAATGTTGCTCCACGTCTGAGGTCCAATCTAAGGGCTGCCAAAGCGTCCGCCATCCTGATGTGATGGAACAAACCTCCAAAGTGTAGAAAGTAAACTCTCAGCAAAATTACTGTCAACACACTTTCCCACGAGCAGGTAAGAAAGCCGAAGGGGCCGAAACTGCCCTGTTCTGCGGCTCCTGTTAATACCTCTGGGGGGGTGGGGCGGTGCTAACGGGGTATGAAACTGTTTTCACTCGGCAAAGGGTGGGGGGGGGGGGCTACTGGCTACCACAAAATAGGGCGGAAGTTAGCGTAAACGCGAACACAGTAGCTCCACACCCCGCGATGACCCCTTTCTGCTCCGCGGCAGCAATTGCTTAGCACTTCGTGAGACTGCCGCAGGCAATGTCTGCGTCAGGCTCACGGGTCGTGAACTGGGGAACCTCTGCTCCAGCACGGAAGTTAAAGGGGAGTTGCACTGCGCCGCGCGCTGCCATTTCTCTTCTTTGGCTTACTCATTGGTTGACCTGTGCTATATCGATATCACGTGGTCTAGGCCGCAATTGTACAGCCCGGCACTCCGTTTGGGTGCTGGGTTATGGCCACGGCACCATGCAGCTCTGGTGGCCCAGTGGAGGCCATCAAAGGGCCTGCAGAGTTCGCAGCATCACTCTCGTTTAACTCGTATGAATCCACAACAGGAAGTGAAGGGCACGACATTGCACTCCACTTCCTTTGAGGGGCGGTAACCCAAATTTCGCGTCGGGCACAGGATGTCCTGCCCCGACTCGGTTACTGCCCCAAAACGGATTATAACCTAATTTCACCCCCTTAGTATTTAATGCAGTATTTCCATAAGATTGATTCAGCCCCATCAATTGCTGGTGTGATCTCACCTTGCTTTCACTGGCGAGTTTCGGGAAGCCCAGGAAACCCATGGACCTGAAGTTAAAGCCAAAAGTGTGTGTAAATATTGCTCTAATTGCGCGATTAACATATGCTAAGTGGCATCCTACCTCTCCCGAGGGGGTGCACGCACGCAGTCCACCGCGTGTGAGAGAAATGTGGAAGCTGGCGGGTTCCCCAGATTTAACCCCCCACCTGCACCCAAACCCACGAGCTCCGCCACGGTAAAAATCCTCTCTGAATGTTAATTACATATTGTGGGTCTGGAGTCACCTTGTAGACCAGCCTAAGGAGGGGAGTTCGGTTCTATCTCCTGAAGGACTTTAGTGAACAGTTGAGTTTTCACCACCATCCAGATGCTTTTGTGATCGTTTGTTTCTTGTACTAGCCCACAAATTGACTACAGTTTCATCCATGGTGGGATTGTGAACTCATAAACCTCTGGGTTACCAGTTCAGTACCATAACCACTGCACTCCCGTACTGTGACATTATCACTCATATATCATGATGCACAAATGCCAACAGGCTTCAGAGTGATTTGAAACCCAGCAAGTGAGGAGGGCTTTTGGCAGAGCCGGTATAAATTGGCTCTCCAAACCCAAAGTGAATTCAGAAAAGCGATTCTCTCTGAGTTTCCTTGGTGCAGTCTGAATCTCATGCTACATATGCAAATGTTTTGCCTGAATTTCTTTTGCAGTAAACCCGATGAACAAAACAAAATACATTGAAATTAAAATTTATAAATGATGTCACATTTGTACTTTTGGGGAAAACTGACCAAAGCATATGAAAATACCTTTACATATAAAAGGCAGACAATTCTGAACTTAAATCATCTTTTGAGATTAATCCAATTACCTTTTACCTTTCTACAACATTTCTTGATTTACAGGGCTAAAATGTGCTATTTTCCTCTTTACTAAATTGTTTAGGCACAAAAATATATTTGTTTTAATTTGTTAAACATATATATGAACAAAAACAATCTTTGGTTACCTGCTCCTTAACCATGGTTATGCCATTTATCTAAACCCAATATCCTTTAAGTCAAAATCCATTCAAAGTCACAGGGTATATCAGTGCCCATTTTGTTGCTCTGAATACAACTAAAGCAGATTTTACAAACGAAGGATCTGGCATACCATGAATCAGCCTTAGAACAGCTTAAAGTGTGAATCTTCGAGTAATAGAAGTATGACCTTAGTACAATATATTTAAATAGCTAATGCTGAACAAATGTGAAAGGAAATTCAGTGTTGAGTTTGTGGGTACTGGTTTATTTGAAAGTTTGCTTATTGTCAGTTGCTTATTTGTTCATGGTCATTTCTACTGAATTCCACTAGATGGCAGCACAATACCTATCCATTGCAATATGAAAAATGAGCAGTCTTGCTGAAGCTGTGAGGTGGGCAGATCTTGTGTTTCACTGTTAATCACTCGCCTTGTCACATTGGTAAGGTGTCAGTTGTAGGTAGGTATCTGTGTTATTCAGTCTGCAATTAAATAATTATAGCTTGTCACTGGCATTTGGCAGGCCGTTATTTTATGCCTCAGCTGACTGATTGGAATATCCACAAAGAGTAAAGTCCATTATAATATTCACCATTACAATTTTTCAAAATATCATTTATGTAGTTAATATGTTGTAAACGTACTTGCATCTTACAATCTGCAGCAGACAAGTAGAAGTAAATTCTTAAACCATAGTCTGTATTGTGATTATTTTATTTGGTTGCTGTCCTTGTCTGTTTCACTTTTATTCAGTTACTTGAGCCGTGCTCTTCAACGCATTAATCTGAAGGGTGTGGAACAGACTGTAAAGTCCCCAATGATTTCTGATGCTAAGGATGGATAGATATCCTTTAGAAAAATACTGCATTCATACTTTAGCATATACCCCAGTTTAAGCCTCTCGGTCATGGTGCTGTTTTATTAGGCAGCTGGACCTTGGTTCTTGTTTTTTATTCATTCACGGTCTCTGTCTCTATCAAGGCCACCATTTATTGTCTATCCCTAATTGCCCTTGAGAAGGTGGTTCTGAGCCACATTTTTGAACCGCTACAGTCCGTGTGGTGAAGGGGCTCCCACAGTGCTGTTAGGTAGGGTGTTCCAAGATTTAGAGAGAATGGAGATATATTTCCAAGTCACGATGGTGTGGGACATGGAGGGGAACTTGCAGGTGATGATGTTCCCATGCGCCTGCAGCCCGCCTTCTAGGTGGTAGAGGTCGCGGGTTTGGAAGGTGCTGTCGAAGAAGCCGTGGCGAGTTGTTGCAGTGCATCTTGTAGATGGTACACACTGCAGCCACAGTGCGCCGGTGTTGGAGGGAGTGAATGTTTAAGGTGGTGGATGGGGTGCTGATCAAGTGGGCTGCTTTGTCCTGGATAGTGTCAAGCTTCTTGAGTGTTGTTGGAGCTGCACTCACCCAGGCAAGTGGCGAGTATTCCATCACACTTGTTTATGCTACCTTTCATGCAGTGTTTTGGAAAACTTGACTTCCAATTGCCCTTGAGAAGGTGGTTCTGAGCCACATTTTTGAACCGCTACAGTCTGACTTGTGTTCAATCCAAGAACTGAATACTCTGAAACAGTCACAACTGGTTGTTCCTGGCTCAGCTCAATAAATTGGCCATGCTCAACCTAATGATATTATTCCATGTCTGATAGATTGGAAGTGACGTATTGGCCTGCACATTCTTTTATTGATGTCCACATATACATATGTGTTGGCTGTTGGTCCATTGTAGAAGATGTCATTTCAGCTCAGCTCAATTCAATCCCAAATCTGGCATAAAGAGAAGAAACTATTGGTGAGAGAGCCAAGCGTAGCTAAACAGTTACAGTTCTGCTGGAGAGTCCCAGCCAGGTTGTTAACCCTCCTTTGTATTGCAGAAGCTGACGGACCTGCCATGCATTTCCAGCATTTCTTGTTTTTATTTCAGATTTCCAGTCTTCAAAACATTTCTTTTTATCTCTGCTATTAAGTCCATTAACCTTAGGTGCCCCACTTTGTGGCTCAGTTGAGAAGCACATCATCTATCTGGTAGTGGACGAGCATCAGATACTGTTGATACTCAAACCCACAATCACAGTTAGGATTGTAAATGCTATATCAGAATGTTGTTCAGTACTTTTCCTACAAAAATACATAACAGTTAATGTACCCTGTATCTTTTATTTATCCTGAGCTGATACGCAACTATCTAAATAATTGTAGGGAGTTGCAGTATAGTGATAATTCATTTAAATAAATAAAAAATTCTAATCGACTTAATTATGATAGCCATTATTCTCGAAGGATATGTTATGTGTGAAAAGCAAAAAGACTCCCTCATTAATGTGCTTTTTACATGAAACACAATGTGAGTTCAAGGACAAACGCCACTCTTTATAACGCATTGCTCAGCACACTCTGGTTTATGAGATCTTGTGTATAAATGATAGGAAACATTTAAAAAAAGATTTCTGTGGGAATATTATCTGTTATTTCAGAGCTCCCAAATCAATTTTTATGGATGCCAAAATTGGTTAAAAGTTGAAAATCCAACCAAGAACTCCTCTGCATGAATTGTTAAAGGACATGATTTATTTTTGGATTGAAAATATTTAAATTTTATTTTTCCTCACTGAGCATTTATGAATGTTTATAAGGCTTCATGTGTTGTAAAGCATGGTTAATATCCCTTTACAAACAATAATTATCAGAACAGAACACCAGTACACAGGAGTTTACAGACAAAGCAAAAAAAAGGCACAGGTCAAAGAGGAGAGTTTTAAAGGAACATAGGATCAGGAGTGGGCTATGGAGAGTGTTCCGTCATTCAGTTAGATCATGGAAGGCACAGTACGGGCCAATAGCGAGCTATGAGGTTGTGAGGGGATAATATATTAGCATGGATAGAGGATTGGCTAACTAACAGAGAGTCAGGATAAATGGTTCATTCTCAGGTTGGCAACCAGTAACTAGTGGGGTGCCGCAGGGATCAGTGCTGGGACCCCAACAATTTACAATCTACATTAACGACTTGGAAGAAGAAGGGACTGAGTGTAACGTAGCCAAGTTTGCTGATGATACAAAGATGGGAGGAAAAGCAATGTGTGAGGAGGGTACAAAAATCTGCAAAAGGATATAGACAGGCTAAGTGAGTGGGCAAAAATTTGGCACATAGAGTATAATGTTGGAAAGTGTGAGGTCATGCACTTTGGCAGAAAAAAATCAAAGAGCAAGTTATTATTTAAATGGAGAAAGATTGCAAACTTCCACAGTACAGCGGGACCTGGGGGTACTTGTGCATGAAACACAAAAGAATGGTATGCAGGTACAGCAAGTGATCAGAAAGGCCAATGGAATCTTGGCCTTTATTGCAAAGGGGATGGAGTATAAAAGTAGGGAAGTCTTGCTAGAGCTATTTGTGAGGCCACATCTGTAATATTGCGTGCAGTTTTGGTTTCCATATTTACGAAAGGATATTCTTGCTTTGGAGGCAGTTCAGAGAAGGTTCACTAGGTTGATTCTGGGGATGAGGGGGTTGACTTATGATGAAAGGTTGAGTAGGTTGGACTTCTACTCATTGGAATTCAGAAGAATGAGAGGTGATCTTATCGAAACGTATAAGATTATGAGGGGGCTTGACAAGGTGAATGCAGAGAGAATGTTTCCACTGATGGGGCAGACTAGAACTAGAGGGCATGACCTTAGAATAAGGGGCCCCCATTTAAAACAGAGATGAGGAGAAATTTCTTCTCTCAGGGTTGTAAATATGTGGAATTCGCTGTCTCAGAGAGCTGTGGAATCTGGGACATTGAATACATTTAAGACAAAAATAGACAGTTTCTTAAAAGATAGGGGTATAAGGGGTTAAAGGGAGCGGGCGGGGAAGTGGAGCTGAGTCTATGATTAAATCAGCCATGATCTTATTGAATGGCGGAGCAGGCTCGAGGGGTCATATGACCTACTCCTGTTGCTATTTTTTATGTTCTTATGTGAGGTTTACATTGCGTACTATGAATCCGACGTAGGGAGAGGTCCTGTGGGAAGGAGGAAGGAAGGACGACAGTAGGAGTATGTTTGAGTTTGCGTGCATGCATTGGCACATGCGGCGTAGCCTGGTCTCCAGTCATCTTGGACCCCCTTGCCACTGCACCAAGACCTTGCTCCGTCAAGCCCATGTAGTGGCTGGTGTGCAACGGCCACCACACATTAAAAGATTTCATGTACAGGCATCTTACACCATTTAAAATTAGTTGATCAGTCATTTGTGTACTCATTTTTAGTATGGAAGCAAGTCATCCTCGACCTTGAGGGACTGCCTATGGTGACGACGATGGCTGATCTGTACCTCAACTCCATTTACCCACCACTACTCCATATCCCTCAATACTCTTACCGAACAAAAATCTATCGTTTCAATCTTGAACATTTCAAGTGACAGCCTTTTGGAGAGAGTTCCAGATTTCTACTACCCTTTGTGTGAAAGGCAGTTCCTGATTTCCCTTCTACATGGCCCAGCTCCAGTCTTTGATTGTGCCACCTTGCTCCGGACTCCCCCATCAATGGAAATAGTTTATCTGTATCTCCCCTATTCAATCCCTTTAGCATTTTAAATACCTCGATTAGATTATCCCTCAACCGTCTAACTTCAAGGGAATGCAAGGCACATTTATGCAACCTGTCCTCATAATTTAACACGTTAAGCCCCGATATTATGAATCTGTGCTGTACTCCCGAAGGAGGAGGGGGATGTGGAGAAGCAGAGAGGTGTAGAGAATGATTTTCAGTGCACATGGCCTAGGTGGCTGAAAGCATGGCTGCCAATGGTGGGACAAAGGAGATGTAGTGGATGCATAAGAGGGCAGTGCCAGGGGAATGGAGAAATTGGGGTGGGTGTTTGGAAAGGCTGGAGGGAGTTACAAAGAACTGGAGGGGTGAGTCCATGGAGGGATTTAAATACAAGGATGAGAATTTAAAATGTGATGCTTTGGTAGATGTAGGTCAGCGAGGACAGAAGTGATAGAAACATAGAAAATACATGCAGAGTAGGCCATTCGGCCCTTCGAGCCTGCACCACCATTCAATATGACCATGGCTGATCATGGACTTCAGTACCCCATTCCTGCTTTCTCTCCATACCCCTTCATCCCTTTAGCCATAAGGGCCACATCTAACTCCTTTTTGAATTAATCTAACGAACTGGCCTCAACAACTTTCTGTGGTAGAGAATTCCACATGCTCATAATTCTCTGAGTGAAGAAGTTTCTCCTCATCTCAGTCCTAAATGGCTTACCCCTTATCCTTAGACTGTGACCCCTGGTTCTGGACTTCCCCAACATCGGGAACATTCTTCCTGCATCGAACCTGTCCAATCCCGTCAGAATTTTATATGTTTCTATGAGATCCCCTCTCATTCTTCTAAATTCCAGTGAATATAAGCCTAGTCGATCCAGTCTTTCTTCATATGTCAGTCCTGGCATCCCGGAAATCAGTCTGGTGAACCTTCGCTGCACTCCATCAGTAGCAAGAATGTCCTTCCTCAGATTAGGAGACCAAAACTGTTCACAATATTCAAGGTGTGGCCTCACCAAGGCCCTGTACAACTGCAGTAAGAGCTCCCCGCTCCTATACTCAAATCCTCTCGCTATGAAGGCCAACATGCCATTTGCTTTCATCACCGCCTGCTATACCTATATGCCAACTTTCAATGACTGATGTACCATGACACCCAGGTCTTGTTGCACTTCCCCTTTTACTAATTTGTCACCATTCAGATATTAATCTGCCTTCCTGTTTTTACCATCAAAATGAATACTCTCACATTTATCTACATTATACCACATCTGCCATGTATTTGCCCACTCACCTAACCTGTCCAAGTCACCCTGCAGCCTCTTAGCATCCTCCTCACAGCTCACACTGCCACCCAGCTTAGTGTCATCTGCAAACTTGGAGATATGACATTCAATTCGTTTGTCAAAATCATAAATGTATATTGTAAATAGCTGGGGTCCCAGCACTGAACCTTGCGGTACCCCACTAGTCACTGCCTGCCATTCTGAAAAGGGCCCGTTTATTTATACTCTTTGCTTCCTGTCTGCCAACCAGTTCTCTATCCACGTCAGTACATTACCCCTAATACCATGTGCTTCAATTTTGCACACTAATCTCCTGTGTGGGACCTTGTCAAAAGCCTTTTGAAAGTCGAAATACACCACATCCACTGGCTCCCCCTTGTCCACTCTACTAGTTACATCCTCAAAAAATTCTAGATTTGTCAAGCATGATTTCCCTTTCATAAATCCATGCTGACTTGGACCGATCCTGTCACCGCTTTCCAAATGCGCTGCTATTACATCTTTAATAATTGATTCTAACATTTTCCCCACCACCAATGTCAGGCTAACCAGTCTATAATTCCCTGTTTTCTCTCTCCTTAGATTACATTAGCTACCCTTCAGTCCAAAGGAACTGATCCAGAGTCTATAGAATGTTGGAAAATGACCACCAATGCATCCACTATTTCTAGGGCCACTTCCTTAAGTACTCTAGAATGCAGACTATCAGGCCCTGGGGATTTCTCGTCCTTCAATCCCATCAATTTCCCTAACACAATTTGCTGACTAATAAGGATTTCCTTTAGTTCCTCCTTCTCACTCGACCCTCGGTCCCCAATATTTCCGGAAGGTTATTTGTGTCTTCCTTAGTGAAGACAGAACCAAAGTATTTGTTCAATTGGTCTGCTATTTCTTTGTTCCCCATTACAAATTCACCTGATTCTGACTGTAAGGGACCTTCATTTGTCTTTACTAATCTTTTTCTCTTCACGTATCTGTAGAAGCTTTTGCAGTCAGTTTTTATGTTCCCTGCAAGCTTACTCTCATATTCTATTTTCCCCCTCCTAATTAAAACCTTTGTCCTCCTTTGCTGAATTCTAAGTTTCTCTCAATCCTCAGGTTTGCTGCTTTTTTTGGCCAATTTATATGCCTCTTCCTTGGATTTAACACTGTCCCTAATTTCCCTTGTAAGCCACGGTTGAGCCACCTTCCCTGTTTTATTTTTACGCCAGTCAAGGATGTACAATTGTTGAAGTTCATCCATGTGATCTTTAAATGTCTGCCATTGCCTATCCACGGTCAACCCTTTAAGTATCATTCACTAGTCTATCCTAGCCAATTCACGTCTCATACCCTTGAAGTTACCTTTCTTTAAGTTCAAGACTTAGTCTCTGAATTAACTGTGTCACTCTCCATCTTAATGAAGAATTCTACCATATTATGGTCACGCTTCCCCAAGGGGCCTCGCACAACAAGATTGCTAATTAATCCTCTCTCATTACACAACACCCAGTCTAGGATGGCCAGCTCTTTAGATTGTTTCCTCGACATATTGGTCTAGAAAACCATCCCTTGTACACTCCAGGAAATCCTCCTCCACCCTATTGCTACCAGTTTTGATAGCCCAATCTATATGTAGATTAAAATCACCCATGATAACTGCTGTACCTTTATTGCACGCATTCCTAATTTCCTGTTTGATGCCATCCCCAACCTCACTATGATTGTTTGGTGGTCTGTACACAACTCCCTCGAGCGTTTTCTGCCCTTTGGTGTTCCGCAGCTCTACCCATACATTCCACCTCATCCACGATGGAGCACCAGAACTTGGTGTGGGGCAGGATACTGGCAGAGGAGTTTGGGATGAGCTGCAGAGAGATGGGGGCGGGGGGGCAACTAGGACTATATTGGAGTAATCAAGACTGGAGGTGATATGTAAACTGGTGATAATTGTGGCCTTGGCTCAGAAGATCAGATCGGAATCTGGTCCAGGTATATGTGCCTGCCCAGTTGAAGATTCCTTCATTCAACAATAGCAATGGCATCAGAGTGTCATGCTTCCTGCGTGAAAAAGCTGAATGCAAGCATCTCTGCTAATATTTTGTCATCTGAATTCATGACAGGGACGGGTGGGGGAAGGGTCATTGCATGATCCATGAACTGCAATATGAACATTGAAAGTTCTGTTATGACCACAAATATAAGAAAATGAATTATTCAAGAAAATTCACAATGCTACATTAGTACTACTGAATACTTTCAGTGATTTATACATAATAATACAATTGAGAGGTTCAGACCATGAACGTAAAACTGCTGAAGCCTCTCCTGAACCCTCTCCATTGAACTAGTGTCTTGTAATTTACAGTTAGCATCCAGTATTCTTGATTTAATCAATTGCTCATGCCAAGACATGCTGAACAGTTCAGCTCCCGATTCCCATTTATATCTTGCAAATTACAGATTAAATATTTGAACATTTACACTGAACGGCACACTGTTCAATTGGCAGGAGTCTAGCACTCTTATTATGTAGCAACATTTTACGTTTTTTTCAGTAATGTTATTTGTACTTCAGAACTATTGGAAACTCACTTGAATTAAATTAATTATATTCATGATTCCTTGTCTTACTTAGCCAATCTTAGTAAATAAAAAGAACAAAAACTTATTCGTTTAGACGTGTGCTATATATTGACGTCGTTTTTTTTTCTTTTCTGGTCAAAATTAAATGTAACAGAAATCTGTAGATTACCAGGATCAGATTTGGTCAAAAAGATTGTGTTAATCATTCATTCGGAACCGAATAAACATTTAAGGCTACAATGGAATTGAAGTACCTTATTGTGCCTAAAAAAAAATCACTGAGGTCATTGATGGAGATGTAAAGGGGGTCACATTGGTCATCTGCGATTTGCCAGCCCGATATTCAGCTCCGTTGTAGTCAATGGACTTGAATATCAGGTGGGGCGGGGCGTAATACAGTGCAGCCTTTGCGATACACTTCTGCCCAAGTTCAATGTCTACCTGAGAAAGTCATGTTTTGAGGAAAGAAAACTTAGAAAAGTTGCAGATGCTTAAATAGTTATCTATTAGCAGCAGAATCATATTCAAATTGAATAACCATTTCAGAGCCATATTGGACAAAATAATTGAGGTAGGAACAGTCAAGAGTAAAAAAAAGCCCACAACAAACCACAGTGAAGCTTGTACAGAATTCCCAAGTCGTGTGTTAATGAGGTAGTCTGGTTACAGTTGCCTGATGCACTCCATTAGGGTGGCACTTTGATTGCTGCTCAGCATTGGTTGGATTTATTTAGTGTCACGTCTACTGAGACTCCTAGGTCTCTTTCAACTACAACAGTATCTATTTTAAATCTATCATGGAGTATGCTTGTCATCCAATTTTCATTCCTATGTGCAGCACTTTACGCTTGACTGCATTAAATTTAATCTCCCACTGTTCTTCCCACTTGCAAATGTTGTCCAACTCATTCTGTAATTTCTGAGCTATATCACCAGATTCCACTGCCCTTCCTAGTTTGGCATAATTTCCAAATGTTACCAATTTGCATTGAGTTTCTGAATCCAGGTCCTTCAGGTGAACTGCACCAAGGCAGCCCACTTAGTCCGCGCCCCCCCCCCCACTCTGATAGGACTCCTCGAATGAGTACTCATTGTTCCCTACCCTTCAGTTTCTTAACCATTCCCAAGTTTATCTGAATCTTCCACATTTTTAGTTTAATTGATAGTCTGCATATGAAACTTTACAAAGGTCTTTTTGAAGTTCAGCTACATTACGTCATAGGGCGTTCTCACTTCATTTAGGTTGGGGCCTTAACTCTGGTTTGATGCATTCCTGGAGATTTAATCATGTGACATTTGATCACATAGCAGTCAATCATGTGGCACTGCTCATGTGATGCTTCATTCGCCCACAATACACAGCAAGTTATAAAAATAATTTAAAAAAAACAAATTCCATTTATTGAAACCCAGCTCCCAGCCCTGAAGCTCAGCTTTAGGAAAGTGAGGCTCGGTTTCAGGGAGAAGCACCAAAGCTGCTGAACCCCCGGATTAAAACACATTATACATCACAGGCTGACTAGAACTCTCAGTCCCTGCAGTTTCTGTTGCTCGCTCTCCATCCCTCTCCCATTTTGTGTTTCTGTCTCTGTCTCTCTCCCTCTCCCTCTCCCATAGGAAGATAGGAACATAGGAACAGGAGTAGGTCATTGGGCCTCTCGAGCCTGATGCACCATTCAATGAAATCATGGCTGATCTGTGACCTAACTCCATATACTGCTTTTGGCCCAGATCCCTTCACACCTTTAGTTAACAAAAAGCTATCAATCTCCAATTTAAAATTAATAATTAATTTAACATCAATTGTCATTTGTGAAAGAGAGTTCCAAACTTCTACCACCCTTTGTGTGTAATTTCTCTCCTGACAGAATTTTAGTCTATGCCTCCAGTGCAAGGGGATGAAATTCAGTAGCGACCCGTTTTAACTTTTAAAATTTTGAAACGTTTGTGCCAGGCGCAAACAATTGCTAACTTCTGCTAAATTGAGCTTTAGCGCCCCAGGAAGGAAGGTGACAGTAAATGAGGCACTAATGACCTCAGTGGGGTGCTGCGGGGTGTTAATACCAGAGTGCTACCCAATTTCAGGTGATGTGTATTCAGCAATCATCTTTCAATCCTTCACACTGTAAGAATAAAAGTGTTTATTAATTGATTCTGTGTATGTATAAATGTTAAAGGTGTAAATTATACAGGAAGGCCCATCTGTGTTGAAACAAAAGGAATCAAAATGAAAGCCGCCACAGCTGCCACATGGCTTTTGTCCTTTGTCTTAATTGAAAGACATTTTAGCATAATCTAATCAAGAGGTGGGTGGGCTAGTCCAAACAGTCACATATGTGAGGAGAGCCAATAAGGAACTGCCCTGGAACCAAGGTCCAATCGTGAGGCTTTCTGAGGAACAATGAACTTTAGGAGTATAAAGGATCCTGCAGCAACTTTTCGCTCTCTCTTGGGAACACATGGCACAAGATATTCCTTCTAAGACCAGCTGAAACGGCAAGCCATGTGTTCAAACCAGCCAGCCAAAGGGAAGTAATTGTTTGTCATTATAACCTCATTGTAGCTCTGTTATAAGATAACTGATCACTGTTGATAATGTGCATGTGTGTGTCTTTTTAAGATAACTGATCACTGCTGATAATGTGCATGTGTGTATGTTTTTAATAAACTGCCAATTGTTTTGAAAGAATCGTCTCACTGTCAAATGTAAGCCCAGAGAGATTTAGAACTCTTATAAATTGGTGGAGAATGTGGGCAACTGGCGAGACAGCTTTTTGATGATTCTTTTGAAAAATTGGAAATCTCGGGAGTTGTGATTCTAAGCTGTTTGCGAATATATTGAAACGATTAAACAGATCGGGAGAAATTGGGTCTTAAAAAGTAGAACGGTCGTCTCGATAGTTGTAATTGTTTAAGAGTTGGGTTGGAACTGTTTAATTGGGACCCACCAGTAGTTATATTCAAAAGACACAGGATGAAGGGATTGGTCATGGACAGAAAGCCAACAATAAAAAGTAATGTTGAGCTAGTTTCTCAGGAAAGGTTGTCCAAAAAGCTCCCGCTACAAGACGCAGAAGAGTTAAGGGCACAGGCACAGCACAAGGCTAGACCTGCGTCATTTGGGGAGATGGTGAAACTTATACAGGAGAGGATAGATAGGAGAAAGCTGAGATCAAAATGGGCAAACAGTCTTGTGGTGTTTAGCGCTTTTTATTGTGCCAGGCGAGATGAGGAATTAATGAAGCAAGACGCTAAAGTGATACAAGATTTGAAAGAATTGCAAGTAAAAGAGAGAGAGTGAAGATATAAAACAGCAAAAGGAAGAAGGCCTCCAACTTGTGAAGCATTTAAAAGAGGGAGAAATACAACATTTAAGACAAGCAATTGGCCAATTAAACCACAGTATTAAGCAATTAGAAAAAGGGGCAAAACAGGCAGCTTCACTGCTACAGCAACAGATCCTTTCAAACTTAAGTGCCACCGCAGCCATTGTTGAAGTAAATGAAAACAAATTAAGAGTTAAAAAAATAAATTGGAAAACTTGAGGCTCCAGCAAAAGATAGAAGATGCTAGGGGTGCATTAAGAGAAGTCATTGAGAAGCCACATAGGGAGGCAGATCACTCCCAGTGCCAACTAGAAATAGCGAGGCTAAAAAGTAAGTTAGGGGAGCAGCAGGCCCCGGTATCCGCAGTAACACGGAGAACCATAACAGAGACTGATTGGGAAGAGGATGGAAGTCAGTATTATCCCCAGGAGAGTAGTGTAGAATGGGATACTTTGGAGACACAGCCAATCGTAGTAACTGCTTCTTCACGACGTAATGTGCACGGCAACATCACCAGTAACTATACCAACTCTCGGCCCATATCTGGTGCTGACGCCACGGCGTGTGACCACGAGTTGGGGCCCATTAATGATGGGGATGACCCACTGGAAGTTAATAGGAGGTGGCCAAATTTCAGGAGGGGTCACCCCGAGTTGGAAGAGAGAGACTTAACACGAGTTCTCCTTTTGGCCTGTTCCACTTCCCTAAAAGATAATCTGCCAGAAGCAGTCCTCCAGGCTGCCACAGCGGCCGATGTACTCATGACCGAGATCCTAAACCTTTAGGGATCTGAAACTTGAACTTAATGGCTCTGCTTAATCAGACCAAGCAGCGCCCAGAAGAGACCCCTAGAGCTTTCAGTAATCACCTGTACGATATCTATCAACGTACACAGAACCAGGCACCTGCAAATGCTACAGTAGGAATGAATCAGGAAAAATTTAAATCAATTAAAACAATTTAATCCTGACCCAACTCCACCCTTTAGTTAAAACCACCCTGGGAATAGCCATGAGGCCCACCAATCAGTGGACAAATATAGAGACCAATGCTCAAATAGCCTGGGAGATGGTAAAAGACCAGTGAAAGGGGAAGTCACCACCCACTGCAAATAAACCAGTGTCAATGGTGGAGGGATCTCGAAACTACCCCCTTAAAGGACAGTGCTTTAATAGTAAGAAGGTAGGCCACCTAGCAAAAGACTGCAGCAGATCCAGACCAGCACCTCCCATGATGCAACGCATAGATACCTCCCAAGGGACGAATCCAAGCCCTCTGGGACAGATCAAAGATTGGATAAATTGATAACCCTTATACAAAACCCAATTGCCATGGGGAGGATGCAAAATTGTTTACCGGTGCACGTAATCAACAAGGCACACTCATTAGAGAGACCCATTCCAGGATCGACCCTATGACCGGGTTCGGCCCCCAAAGATTGGTCGGAAGTGGGGTTCCGACGTAATGGTGGCGAGAGATCAGTACTTCTTGTTGTCTTAAAAGGGGGCTGGCAGCAGTTTACGCTTATCAATACTAGCCCAGCCATTACCATCATCCACACCCCATACCCTGAACGCCATGCGGCAGCGGGCAAGGGTTGTATGACCCGTAAATGGTTTAACGGTGATATAACCACAGCATATACAGGGAAGACCACTGAACTTCAGTTGGGAGGCCTCACCTGTAAAGTCCCAGCACCTAAGCTGATGACCACCCCTGACGGAAGGGGAATTTTGGGGACAGATGTCTTGGATCAGTATGGTGTGGTGATAGATTATAATCAGGACTGTTTGGATGGGATTGGGAGGTAAGGCAGGAGTGATAGAAATTTCAGATGCTGACTCGGTTTTTGCTATTAAAAAGCCATCTGAGTATGATGCTCCAGGGAGTGAAAATGAAGCTGTGGCAAAGTTAATTCAGGAACACCAGTGGTGTTTGCCACGTGCAAGCATGACTGTGGAAAAATGGCAGACGAGGAATCTATTGAGGGACCCCTCCCCCCTGCTCATTCACTAAACAGTACCCCATCCCAAGGGAGAGTCACCCTTGCATCCAAGTCACCATAAAATCCCTAGTCGAGCAGGGTGTTCTTAGGACAAGCACTTTCACGACCAATTCACCCGCATGGCCAGTTTAAAAAGCCTGATAGCAACTGGCGACTGATTATTGATTACAGAAAGTTAAATTCTGTAACACCAGCCTGCTCACTGGTAGTCAGAGAAACTCCGACCATATTATCTCAAATTCCTGCTGGTTCCAAGTACTTCTCGACCCTCGACATCACCAATGGATTCTGGAGTATCCCTGTTAAAGGGGAAGACCAGTACAGATTTGCATTCACAGTTAAGGACCAAAGCTACACCTGGACATGCTTGCCTCAGGGGTTCCACAATGCCCCCACGATATTCTCCAAAAAAATGGCTGCAATTTTAAAAGACTTTTCCCTTGCTGCAGTACATCGATGACCTACTGCTGGCAACCGACGGCATGGAGGAGCATCTGTCCCTTGTGCACGAACTTTTGACATTGTTGGCTCAGGCGGGATTAAAGGTGAATCCCCGTAAGGCTCAATTAGTAAAAGAACAGGTCACCTTTCTAGGAATGTCCATATTTCCAGAGGGATCATCCCCCGACTCTCACAAGGTGGAGATAATACAGCGACTGCAATTACCCACTTCGAAAACAGCCCTACGATCATTCTTGGGTTTGGTGGGGTACCAAAGGAACTTTATCCCAGGCTTTGCAGAGTGTGCAAAGCCCCTGTATGATTTAATAAAACTGCAGGGTGATGACATACGCCCGGCATGGACCGATACCCACATTCAGTCTGTGGCTAAATTTAAAAACTGCAGTGACGCAGGCCGTATGTCTGATCCCTCCTGATCCCACGCAGCCCTTCCATTTGGAGGTCACAGAGCAAAGCCTCACTGCAGTTCTGTGCCAACTGCGAGCTGATCGACTGCAGCCCATTGCATATGCGTCTCGAATCCTGCAGGGGGCAAAAAAGACCGTATGTGAGCGCCACCTACTGGCCCTCTTCTGGTCGGTACATCACTATTTTTATTACTGGGTTACAGGCTGCAATCCTGCACAGCAGACACACACCTCTGAAACTACTGATGAAACCTGGAGATTTGCTAGTTTCCTCGCAGCGCCTCAGCAAATGGACATTGGAATTTATGGAAAGAGACATTGATACCATTTCCAAACCCACCACATTGCTGCCACAATTTCGAATCTATGAGGGGACCCGCATGAATGTCCGTTACCCCTGATTAACTTTGAAACCCATCCTGTGCAGAAAGAGCCCATACAGGGTGCCCCAGATGTCTACATCGATGGGTCCTCATATCACATTGAAGGATCCCCTCACACCAGATATGCTGTGGTATTGCCAGAAAGAACCATCCAGCGAAGATGCAAGAGACAGTCTTCACAATATGCAGAAATTGCTGCATTTCTAACTGCTGTAAGATCCATGAATATTTGGTCCAATAGTGCCGATGCTATAAACACCATGTTCTCCTTGCCCCTATACCACAAAAATGGCTATTGTACGATAGACGGTAAGGCCCTGGTTCATGGGCCCTGGTTACACCTGCTCTGGTCGTACCTTAAACAGCGATCCCAGCCCTGCTTCGTAGGAAAGGTAGCAGCCCATAGAAAAGGGGGTCCACATAGTGAGGGAAATTCCAGAGCAGCCAAGGATGCTGAGATTGATGGGGAGATAGAGGATATAGTTGTTGAGCCCTGCAATACTGTTAGCAAGCCTTCCCCAACAGATCACCTAGATTTAAAATCCCTGCAGCAGCTATACTGGTCATATACTGTTGTAAGAGCCTGGCACGAGGAAGGCAGACCCCTTCCTCAACCAACAGCCTGGGATCCCAATACCACACTAGCCACTGCCCCTGACTCAGATGAGCAATTGCTGATATTCAAAAGAAAGCCAAATGTGTGCCTGGTGGTGTGTGTTCCACCAGAGGTGGGTCAGGAATTTCTTTCTCTCCTTCACTCCCACCCCACAGCAGGGCACTATTCATCCCTGGTAACCTTCTACAAGGTAGCATCCACAGCTTGGAGGCCTTCCATGAGGGAAATAATCAACCAATACGTGGCACGATGCCTACCATGCCTGCAACATAATACTCCCGCATGCACTAACTGAGCCTTGCTTCAAAGCGCAGCCCCACCTCAAGGGCCATGGACTCACCTCCAGATAGACTTCATTGGGCCACTTCCACAGGCACAAGGCAATTTTCAGCATGCCCTAGTGGTGGTGGATCAATTCACTAAATGGATCGAAGCATTCCCCTGCTGCTCCAACATCGCAATCACAGCAGCCAAAACACTATTGAATCATGTGTTTTGTAGGTGGGGAGTACCAGTACAAGTGGACAGCGATCAAGGTTCACACTTCACTGGTAAAATTTTTACCCACCTGCAGGAAATGTTGGGGATCAAACACAAATTACATATTGCTCACCACCTCCAGTCATCCGGAGGAGTCGAAAGGGGGAACAGGACCCTAAAGTTAATGTTAAAAAAATTGTGCGCGGTCCACCCCACTCAATGGGCTAACATGCTGCCAATGTGTTTAATGGCAATGAGGTCCACACATAGAACAACAGATGTCTCCCCATATCAGGCCATGATGGGGAGACTCATGAGAACACCAGGCCAGCTAACACTAACAGGGATGAGGCCCCTGAAAATGAAAATATGTAGTTCCAAGTGGCTGGAACAAGTGATAGATCACACTGATCAGATCAATCGATTTGTGGCCATCAAATTGAGGAAGTCAGAAAGACAAATTAAAAGATACTTTGATAAGAAAGTATGTTCCTTTGAATACGAGGCGGGAGACTCAGTAATGATTCCAAATTATGGGAAAAAGAAGCTGCCTTTGAGCCCAGGAGGGGGGGACCGCATACGATTATAGACCGATTGAACCCCACGGTTTATTTGATTCAGTTACCGGGGAAGAAGCGTGTTAAGTACAAGAAGTGGTTTCACATTAATCAGTTTAAAAACTGCCAAAGAGTAAATACTGCACTGATCTTGTTTCCCACAGACCATGTTACGGAACCTCACAATTGTCAGGACGACACTGGCCAAGACTGAAGCCGAGGGAAGATGGAGAAGCGGGAGCTGCAGCATGACTCACGATCATCACCAATCATCAATGTGCTGTGAGAAGCAACGATGCACTGAAGATACGGGAAGAGGAGAGTCTCCGCTGGAGATATTAATGGACTATAATAAATCCCCTACACCTTACGAGGTGGGGACCAAGTCAGGCCACCCACTTTTCTTTCTCTCCATCTCAATATGAGGGGTCAATAAGGATATTTCCCGTAAAGGTGGGGAGTCTGTAAGAATAACAGTGTTTATTCATTGATTCTGTGTATGCATAAATGTTAAAAGTGTAGATTATACAGGAAGGCCCATCTGTGTTGAGACAAAAGGAATCAAAATGAAAGTCCCCACAGATGCCGCACGGCTTTTGTCCTTTGTCTTAATTGGAAAGACATTTTAGCATAATCTAATCAAGAGGTGGGTGGGCTAGTCCAAACAGCCACATATGTGAGGAGAGCCAATAAGGAACTGCCCTGGAACCAAGGTCCAATCGTGAGGCTTTCTGAGGAACAATAAACTTTAGGAGTATAAAGGATCCTGCAGCAACTTTTCGCTCTCTCTTGGGAACACATGGCACAAGATATTCCTTCTAAGACCAGCTGAAACGGCAAGCCATGTGTTCAAACCAGCCAACCAAAGGGAAGTAATTGTTTGTCATTATAACCTCATTGTAGCTCTGTTATAAGATAACTGATCACTGTTGCTAATATGTATGTGTGTGTCTTTTTAAGATAACTGATCACTGCTGATAATGTGCATGTGTGTACATTTTTAATAAACTGTGCCAATTGTTTTGAAAGAATCGTCTCACTGTCAAATGTAAGCCCAAAGAGATTTAGAAATCTTTTAATACTGGCTGATTCCTGCTCATAAAGGGAAGGTTATATCAAGCTGCTCATTTTCAGCAGTGCTGCATTTGAGGGAGAGCTGTGAGGCTAGTGCAACAACCTTCTGGGCTGGCTGCTGCAAATCCTGTTGGAAGGGTGAGGGCAAGGCGATTCAATGACGTGGCATTGGAGCTATTGGTGGTGGCAGTGGAGAGAAGGAGGGATGCCCTGTTCCCTGCATCTGGAAGGAGGCCATTGCCACAGGTCTTCAGGGCCATGTGAAGGGAAGTGGCCGAGGAGATGTCGGCCAGCACTGTAGTGGATCAAACTCTCGCACAGTGCCGGAAGAACCTCAGTCGGGTAGTCAAGGTAAGTACATGCTTCCACACCTCCTACATACCAGCGTCTTTATCTCTGTTTGTGCACACTGCGCAAACCACCACTCCCCCACCACTCAACCACCAAACATCTGCAACTACTCAAACTTATATCCTCATCGCATGTCTTTCCTACATTCACAGCTATTCAACGATGGCAGGCATATCTCCCACATACATAGCTGGACTCTGACTCATACAAATTCCTTTCTTTTGCAGAGCAAGATGACACATAACCTTGGGAGCCAGCTTCCCGGAGGAAGAGTTTGTGCGTGAATTCTGCTGCACAGGACTCAGATGAGGACATCGATGGGGAGGTGTTCACAAGGACCTTGATGGTCAGTCTCTGCTGGCCACAGTGCCCACTACCTGCGGGCCAATGAGCTGCATCACTTGCTCCTCCAAGTCAGATAGCTCCTGTAACCGAGATTCACCCCTGCCTGTCCCCTGTTTCTCCCTCCAATTAGGTGCAATGCAAGGGTGCCCGAGAGCCTCTCAGCAATGAGAGTGGAGGAATCCGCCTCCAACATTGCACAGAGCTCTGTGCATACCATCTGCACATCATTTCCACTCTGCTGAGGATGGTGGACTCCCAGAGAGACCTGGGGATCTAGACCTCATGACGCACCTCAGGGGCAATGTGGCAACAAACCGAAGCAACGCAACATCATGGTGCTGCAATACAGACAATGGTTGGTGGCATCGAAGCTTAGACTGCTCCCATGCAGTCTCAGCTGAATGCCACACATGGTCTTAGTGTTGTCATCACCGCTGCGTCCACCACTGTCCACTGGCGATCTCACGGTGTCGCAATAGGCCACCAATCTGTGCTCCAGCAACACACCACACATGCTGTTAAAATGACATACACACCAACAGGGTCAGCAATGGGAGTGCATTTTCAAGTGCACAATAACAAGGTTACATAAGATTATTACATTTACATAAATTTACAGGAGCAACACCCACCCCTCTAGCCAGCACCACCAACTCTCAACCACCCCCCCTTGCAACGATGCCCGATGTCCTTTTCCTCCTCACACCTACACGATGGTTGAGGAGGTTGTGCAGGAGGGCAGCAGGATGTCTACAGACGTGTGAGTCTTGGTGAAAAGGTAGGGTGCGGGACCGAAGGTGCAGGGATCTCCTTCTCCTCTGGATCTGTCTGCCTTGAGGGTTTGGGTTCGGGGGCTTGCACTACACGTGCAGAAGCCATCTCTTGCATCATGGCCTCAACGCTTTTCGTTATGCGCTCCAAGACTGTAATGAGCCGGTCCATCCTATGATCATAATGCTGGGTGAAGGAGGTGATGCTGCCAGCTATTCCAGCCAGGATCTGCAGCATGTCGCGACCTATCTCCATGCCGGTGCTTGATAGCTGCACCTGTACAGAGAGCCGTGCTGCATCTGCAGCTGGTTGCTCGCTGCTGCTGGGTGCTGGCGCCTTGCTTTCCTTCGAGCCACGTCCCCTGTGCTTGGTTGAGCTTGCGTCTGTGGAGTCTGTTGGAAAACCCAGGAAATCGGAGCCCGACGCCGACGTTATGCGGACACTTGGCTCACATGGCAGGAGGCTTATGTCAGCTGCTTCCGGCTTCTCCAAGTCAAGGGCAGAAAGATGATCCCTTCTTCCTCTCTCTCCTGTTCTTCCTGGCCCTGGATGACGGAGGTGGCAGTGGTGGAAATGGGTGATCTGGGCGGGGGGGCGGTGGGCGGAAGGTCTCTAGATCCATGCTGTCCAACTCAGAATCTGCAAATAGAGGACAACATTTCAGTCTGTGGGGGGTGCGGGGGTGTGGTGGTAGTCAAGCTGAGATGTGAGCCATTCCACCTCACATTATGCCAGAAAGGAGTTCTATCTTTGCATGTCCACACCTAACATTACATGTAAATCTTCATGCCATGAGCGCCGCTGACACCAGAGATGAGTATAACCTTACCACGTGGTAGCACCGGATCTGCATCAATATCTGTGGTTGCATGGCGGAAGTCACCCACCCACCAATGTCATCGCACGCTCCTCCAGCCTGGTCAATTCAACCACCTCTTCTGGGCCCCCTCTGGTCGCACTCTGGCTTGCTTGGTTGGCTGCTTGTTTTTCCTGCACAAAGAAATGTTGCAGCCTTTAGCCCCTTTGCTGATGCCCCACCCCCACCACCACACACACAAACACACACATCTGGCGCACAACAGTTTTGGAGAGGAGGGGGCGAATAAATTTGTACTCACTCTAGCTGACGCCAGCAAATCGTTCCAACTTTTGTGGCATTGGTCCCCGTCCCGCCAGCATTTCCCATTGCAGTCACCATCTCACCGATGTCCATCAAAGATGTCAGTATTGGGCTTGCCACAACCATCGCGGGTGAGTTCGTTGTACCTGCGCTCCACCTCCGTCACTAGCTCCTCCAATTCCTGTTCATTAAACCACGGAGCTCTGGGTCTGGTTTTGGCAGCCTTCATTGAAGATTTCTGGCCACTCATCCTCAATGATGAGAGGAATGGCTGCTGAAGAGTTTGTGGGTTTAAATTTCTCACACTACCCCCTCTGTAACTCAGACTGCCCCCTCTGCAATGCCACCTCTTTGCTCTCTAACCTCCAACTTTCTCCTCGCCCCTCTCACACTCACAGGTGGAATAAAGTGCTCTCCTTTTATGCGCATGCGCAGTTCCCCAATCAGCCTCCAAGGGCCACGATAGGACTACACGTCGGATCAAGAAAACTACAAAAAAACCAAAATCCAAAATCTTGCACATGCGCAGTGGAGGCCCTCCGAAGATCCCAGAGTGGAGAGGCCTCCAACTGACGCACAGTAGAGACGCCGGCCTCTGAGTTCTGCTCTCGCCTGCTCCCAGCTGCCGACTGCCACTCCCGCTGCCACCCACACAATGGAACCAAAAATGGTTCCCGACGGGACCCAGCGGTAGCCTCCTGCCCGGGGGCCACCGAGAAATGGGCGGGCCGTAGCCGGGACCAAATTCAGACCCTATAAACGTTGTTGTTTCAAATTTGCCCTCAATGAAAGTCAGGAATGTTTAACAGCCAGAACACTCCTTCAACTGAAAATTGCTGAAATCTGTCAAAAGGCCTGTCTGTCTATGTGGAGGTAAGCTGAAAACAGTAATGGCTGACTACAATTTTTTCCAAAGATGGTGCTTTTAAATACCGCTGTTCCAGCTGACTCCCAACTGAAACTCGAAAGCTGAAGCTGTCGTTGTCAGCTCCAGATGGGAACACAGGGGGCACGGCCGAATTTAGCTTCTGGGCAGGTGACGGGGCGCTGTGCACGGCGATGACATCATCTTCGCTGGGTGCAGCCGAGCAGGGCGCTACCTGTTAACGCCGCCACAAAGCTCTTGCCCAATTTAACGGGAGGTGCTGTTCTCGCTGTGCCCGGGTGAAAACTCATTTGCGCCCTGTTAACGGCAGGTGCAATGGGCTGGATTTTTGGCTTCTCCGTTTTTGGGGTGACAATGGAGGCGGGGCGGGAAAATAACCACCCAATTAACGTTAGCGATTAATTGCTTAACTTTCATCATTTGGGCTCTGGGCACAGCGCAAAGGGAAGCGTTGCACTATTTTTGGGGGAAAAAAATTCATAAACACTTACAAAATTAAAACTTTAACTTGCCTTATTTTCAGTTTATCCAACTTACCGCCGCTGGCAGCGCTGGACCGCCGTGTTGTCCCTGGTGGTCATCACGAGGTGCGTTTCGTGGCATACGGATCGGGTGAGTCTCGAAACTCGCAGCGGTGTCACAGTGAGAGTTATTGCACACCCGGCTTCTAAGGACCGGCCCGAGGACCGCAACCGGGTGAAAAACAGCTGAGCTCCCCACTTTTCGCTGTGGAAGTTCAAAACGCAGCGAAAACCGGTCGCAAATGACCTGAAAATCCAGCCGCTGGTACCCGAATTTCGCTTCACAAGAATCCCCAACCAGTGGAAATAGCTTCTTTCTATCAACTCTATCTGTTCCCCTTAATATCTTGAAAGCTGTGATCAGATAACCCCTTTACCTTCTATATTGTAGGGAATAAAACCCTAAGTCCAGGTATCATTCTGGTAAACCCACGCTGCACTCCCTCTAAGGCCAGTATATCCTTCCTAAGGGGTGGTGCCCAGAACTGCTCACAGTACTCCAGGTGTGGTCTAATCAGGGTTTTGTATAGCTGCAGCACAACTTCAACCACTTCTATTCTCTAGATATAAAGCCAGCATTCCATTAGCCTTTTTAATTATTTTCTGTATCTATTCAGGATATTTTAGTGATCTATGTACCTGGACCCCCAAGTCTGTGAATAGTTGAGGCCCCAACACAGATCCCTGTGGGACACCACTAGTCACATTCTGCTAATTTGAGTACCTACCCATTATCCCTACTACCTGTCTCCTGCCACTCAGCCAATTTCCTAACCAGATCATTAATTTGTCTTCAATTCCATGGGCTTCCATCTTAGTTAGCAGTCTCTTATGTGGGTCTTTATCAAATTCCTTCTGGAAGCCCCTGCCCACTACCTTAGTCACCTCCTCAAAAAAGTCAATCAGATTTGTCAGCATGTTCTATCTTTCACAAATCCATGCTGGCTCTCTCTGATCAACTGAAAATTTTCGAGGTGTTCAATTACTTTATCCTTAATTGTAGAGCAATTTCCCAACAACAGATGTTAGACTAACTGGTCTATAATTCCCTGCACGTTTTTCCAATCTAAAGGAATGTTGGAAGATTATAGTTATGGCAATGACCCTTTGCTGTTCTTTATATCTTGCCCATTCACCAGGATCTATGCTATTTTTTGCATTTTTGTATGCTTTTTCTTTCAGTTTTATGTTGTGCCTTACCTCTTTAGTCGTCTATGGCTGGTTTTCTTTGGAAAGTTGAGCTCTTGCTCCTCAAGGGTATAAACTGGTTCTGTATCACATTAAACTATTTTTTGAACATCTCCCACTGATCTTCTGTCGTTTTACCCATTAACAGATTTACCCAGTTTACTGTGGACAGTCTCTGTCTCATCCCATTGAAGTCGGCCTTATCCAAATCTAGAATCTTTGTAGTTGTTTTGTGTTTCTCCTTTTCAAACATTACGTTGAACTCAATCGTGTTATGATCGCTATTGGATAAATGTTCTCACACAGTTAACTAAATCTGGTTCATTGCTCATTGCTAAATCTAATATGGTATGCCCCCTTGTTGCCTCTAGGACATATTCTTGTAGAAAAGTATTCTGGGCACACTTAAGAAATTCTATATGAAAGTTAAAATCCCCCATTAAAACCACTCTGTCTTTACTACATGCTTGTCTAATCTCTGCATTTATAAAATGTAGCACTTCACAGCTGCTATCAGGATGCCTATACACAACTTCCACTACAGTCTTAAATCCTTTCCTATTTCTTAATTCTACCCAATAAGTCTTCACTGGCTGCTTACCTCTCTTTATATCCTCTCTTATCATTGAAGTGATTTTCTCCTTAATCACTAAGGCTACTCCTCCCCCTCTGCCATTTTCCCTATCCTTCCTGTAGACCTCATAACCTGGTATATTTAGTTCCCAGTCCTGACAGTCTTCCAGCCATGCCTCAATAATGGCTACCATGTCATATGCTCCAATTTGAACTTGTGCCTGCAGTTTATTCAATTTATTCTTTATACTCCATGCATTTGTATAAAGAATGCATATTTGAGCCACACAACCTACCCTGTCCTTCAGCTCTAATGTTTTACTTACATGGTTCTTATCTCTCTCTCTCCTGGTTTAATCACTTACATATTTTAGTTTCCCTTTACCTTTAGTGCCTAAAGCACAATTTCTGACTGTTACTCTACTCTCCTTTCGTTTTTTTAAATTATTATTTATAATACAATTTCCACCTAAGCCCTCCCCCCCCCCCCCCTGCCCCCCCACTTACTAGTTTAAAATCCTTGTGACCGCCCTATTTATCCTTTCCGCAAGGACCTTGGTCCCACATCGGTTCAGGTGGAGCCCATCCCAATTGTACGGTTCCAATACGGGTGCCAGTGCCCCATGAAATGGAGCCCCTCCTTCCTACACTACTCCTTTAGCCACATGTTCACTTTCCTAAGCAGTATATCTCTATGCCAATTTGCACATGGCTCAGGTAATAATCCAGAGATTATAACCCTTAAGGTCCTGTTCTTTAATTTATCTCCTAGTTCCTGATACTCTCCAGACAGGACTTCTTGCCTGCTCTTCCCTATGTTGTTGGTCCCAACATGGATCACAATGACTGGATCCTCCCCCTCCCTTTCCAATATCCTTTCAAGTCAGTTTGAGATGTCCCTCATCCTTGCACCAGGTATACAACATAACATGTGGGACTCTCGATCTTGCTTACAAAGGATGCTCTCTGTCTCCCTAATTATAGAATCCTCTACAACTACACATTACGCTTCCTTTCCTCCTCCCGTTCCCTGCTTTAGATAGCCTCCTGCTCCAAAGTGCTATGGTCCATATTCTGGTTGTCCTTCTTTATCCTTATCCTCACAGGTAGCAAGTACATTGTATTTGTTGGATAGGATCAGTTTCTGTGGATCCTCATTCTCTTTCTTACCTGGGTTCTGCTTCCTCGGCAGTCTATTGGTCAACCAACCCTGTTCTGAACCTGTACCTCTCTACGAGGAATGTCAGAAGTCTCGAGCAAACTGTTCAGATACTGCCCAGTTTGCATTGCTTTCTCCTTCCCTCTCCCAGTTTGTCTCTCTTCCTCCCTCCCGCAGTTTGTGTTTCTCCCTCCCACCATCTCCCAGTTTGTGTTTCTCTCTCTCCTTCTTCCAGTTTGTGTCTCTCTCTCCCTCCCCTAGTTGTTCTCAGGATTCACAGAGTTTTTAGATGATTTCCGTTGACCCTGATGATGCCATCCTCACAACCGACAAGGAAGCAGTGCTTGGGAATAACCGGGCGACCAGCAGGGCTCAAACAACGCAGATTGCTACAAGTCATGACAGCCGAGGTACTGAGTATGTATGAACCACATATAAAATGGTCATTTCTCCCGAGTGGCCAGTTGTTGTGCCCAGGAGACCAATCGGCCATTCCGTTAGCCTTCCACTGAAAACAGGAGGGTTGGGAGCCCTCGATCTTCGCGAAGGGCAGGATCTTCCCCTTCTGGATCCATGCAGACTGCTGTTTTCTACGATTCAGATGATATTTATTTATTTTAAATAAGTTGCTATCGGCATTCAAATAGCACAAATGGAACATTTTAGACTATTTTATTTTAAGTTGAATAGTTCACAATCCAATAATGAGTTCATAAAATTCTGGAATTTTGATTATTTTCAACTGAAAATAGTAACTGTTTTTGTCCTGACTTGTAAAGGCAAGTGAAAGTTCGAAGTTTGAAAATTTAAGATGTCACACTTTATAATATGGGGTGCGAGTAATGTTTTGAACACTTTCAAGTTTAATTACTTTTCTTTCAAATTGAATTATCTCTCAAGCAGTATTCAAATTAAATGCAGCCTCAGCACCGCAAGGTAAGGGATGGAAAAAAAAATCAGCAAGAGTTCCCACTCATGAATGCTACCTTGGGAGTTCTGCTGGAAAATGCGTATTGTGGATGTCGGGTAAGGACAGGACTGAACTCATCTGTGAACTCCTCCACATTCCAATTAATCTCCAAGTAAAAAGTCAAGTGGCTCAGAATGTGTTACCAAGATCAATTGTTAACCAGTAATCACTGGCGTTTATATAACGCCTTTCACAATCACCGGATGTCTCAAAACACTTTACAGCCAATTAAGTTCTTTTGGAGTGTAGTCACTGTTGTTGTTAGGAAACGCGGCAGCCAACTTGCGCACAGCAAACTCCCACAAACAGCAATGTGATAATGACCAGAATCTGTTTTTGTTATGTTGATTGAGGGATAAATATTGGCCAGGACACCAGGGATAATTCCCCTGCTCTTCTTCAGAATAGTGCTGTGGGATCTTTTACGTCCACCTGAGATGGCAGACGGGGCCTCAGTTTAACGTCTCGTCCAAAAGACGGCACCTCTGACAGTTCAGCACTGCACTAGAGTGTCAGCCTAGATTTATGTGCTCAAGTAAAAAGTTAAGTGGCTCAGAATGTGTTACCAATGTCAATTGTTATCCATGTAATCACTACTGACATTGTGAGACAATTTATCATCTAGGATTGAAATACACAGAGGAACTCATGGTGGTGGGTTTGTGGCTGTGCCTCTTTGACTTAGGCTTGAATCTCACCCCGACTGATGGGAAGTGTCGTCGCCATTTTCCAGCTGCAGAAATACTGTGAAATAAGTTCAAGTGCTAAACTGATCCTAATTTGACACACATTTGCACAGAGTTGCCAATCGTATCTGGAAAGGTTGTTGTGAGATAAGGAAATGTCAGTCTGGTATGATATGGGGTGCTCCATTGATGTTGGGGTTATGGCACCTTGTTCAGTCAGGATAGAGGCAGCATTATCTGCAGCTGTACCTGAATTGGGATGCTGAGGGGAAAATAAATAAATAAATAATCTTAATAAAAATAAATGATGTAAAAATGATTTATAGCACACTTGTATGCCTAGGGATGGTATTTCATTACAAAATGAGAGTGTCCCTGGCTTGTGTAAAATGAGTAGCTTGGTGATTGCCTAACTGGTGCTTGAGAGAACACTGGTTCAGGCTATTCAAAAGAAGGCTATTGATTGAATAGTTTACAGTTGCATAATTTGTCATCTTGCTTTTTTTATTGATGTTGCATGTTTATTGATTGTAGACAATCTGCTAGTAAAGAGTGGGTTGTTTGTTAAATATGCAACGTGATCTGAAGTCTCCACTAGCCAACATCTTAAGCACCTCCCAAGAAGAGAGGTCAGCCAGCAGCAGTGACTCAGGCTAAATCAGTCAGGGACAGAAACCACACCAGCAAGACCAATAGGGGGGTGTGGGGGGGGGGAGGCAGAACACCCTGGGGTAGATGTTCATCTACACCCTCTGGCCATAGATTATCACCTGGATGAATGGCAGACAGGAAAATCACGGTAGAGAGGATTGCACACCTGTAATCAGTGTGCCCTACTTTCCTCCCATTAACTTGGAAAGAAAATTGGATAGACTCCATTATGGGCGAGCTATTCTACCTGCTCAGATTTCTTCTCTGTGCTCTGCTCAGGTGATACTCGATTGACAGACAATACAGATGAAAATCTAACCTTCACCCATTACCCCTTCCCTCCCCCCACACCTCCCACCGATTCCCTCACTCCCATGGGTATCCCTCTACCTAGTCCTACCCACTGAGCAAACTACCTGAACCATTAAATACATCTCGCTCTTAATGCAAGGAAACCTATTGTATCAATCTATTCCTCCTAGAGTAATCTGTGTCTACAATGTTTTCACAAAAATATGTATCTCTCTGTGAACATTTAAAAGGTTACTGAAAAACAACAGAGATCATTTTGACTTTGTGCGATAGTGTAAAACGGGACATACTGAATCGTTTTACATCTCTCCCGATTATTATTTTCATTGACTTCGAGTCTAAGTTATCCCAATGAACCCAAAATCTATGCAGCTTCACTATGATCTGGTGTAGGGGTATTTCTTTCACTCATAATGCTTGTATCTGTAAATTTACATGGCCAAGGGAAATCATATAAAAGGGGACTTAATTAGCATGTGCTTTTCTGTTCAAGGTACAGTATATAAATGACCAACAAAAAATGCCTTTACTTCATATGGTCAATTTAATGTTCCCAAATTCCAAATGTGTACTCTGGGTTTCCAGCTGTCTTACTGACTACCTGTTCAGTTCATGTCAGACAGACTACCCAATCCCTCATGTGGTCAAAATATGTGGCACAGTCATGTAGCTGTGAGACCGTTTTCTGAATTGCATGGGCCTAATTTTACATACATCTCTCCAGTTCATTTCAAATCTAGTTATAGTGCAGTTAACTGTACAACATTCCAGGCAACTTCAATTTTTTCTTAAAATTTACCGATTCCATTTTCAAAAAACAGTAATTAGGGAAAAGCTTAAGAACTTTTTCCAAATCAAATTTGAAATGATTTAGTATCATTTTTTTTCAAATTTTCCCACTCTGTGCCAATTAAAATTCAAGGAAGCCAGTTGAAATAAATGGAACGTTGATTTTTTTAAGCGATGTTAAGATCTCCTAATCTGAGGAAGGACATTCTTGCTATTGAGGGAGTGCAGCGAAGGTTCATCAGACTGATTCCCGGGATGGCAGGACTGACATATGAGGAGAGACTGGATCGACTGGGCCTGTATTCACTGGAGTTTAGAAGGATGAGAGGGGATCTTATAGAAACATATAAAATTCTGACAGGACTGGGCAGGTTAGATGCAGGAAGAATGTTCCCGATGTTGGGGAAGTCCAGAACCAGGGGATATAATCTAAGGATGGTAAGCCATTTAGGATTGGGATGAGGAGAAACTTCTTCGCTCAGAGAGTTGTTAACCTGTGGAATTCCCTGCCGCAGAGAGTTGTTGATGCCAGTTCATGGGATATATTCAAGAGGGAGTTAGATGTGGCCCTTACGGCTAAAGGGATGAAGGGGTATGGAGAGAAAGCAGGAAAGGGGTACTAAGGTGAATAATCAGCCATGATCTTATTGAATGGTGGTGCAGGCTCGAAGGGCCGAATGGCCTACTCCTGCACCTATTTTCTATGTTTCTATCCAGACTGTTGGTGTAAGAATTTAAATATTCAGATTCAGAAGTCGCCTAGAATAATGTCTGAACGGTTAAAGATACTGCTGTGCAGATGTGACTCATCCCTGTTAGTAAGTCATTAAAATATTTAAAACATTCCTAATATTTCCACTATTAAGTAGCACAGTCATCTGGTAAAGTATCTAATAACACAATCTACCAAGTTAGTAAAGAGAGGAGAGCGTGGTGATGGGTTCAATGGTGTACTAACTTCTTTGGATCACCAACTGCTTTGTCACTTAATTTTGTTCATAAAAAGCAATACTAAAACTATGAAAATAACTGAAAAGCTGTGTTCCAAAAATTCAGATATAGTGGGCTGGAATTTCCTGTGTATTTGTGCCCAGAGACATGTGTGAATGGGGCGTAAACAATTACCCAATGCAAAATATTGAAGAAACTGGGCATGTCGATCAATCCTTGTGCCCGAAGGCATTTCAGCTCATTGTAATGGCTCCACCCCTAGGCAAGAGTCATACACGACAATTTCCTGTAATTATGCTGATTCAAAATGGATGTAAAAGTATGACCACAATTTTAGGCACAGCAGGAAACAAAATCATTTCTCTGGAGTTTCATTGTGATTTTTCTTAATTAATTAAAAAAAAATGTACCCTCACTGAGACCTGCATGATATTTTCTGCTTCTTTGAATGCATTTTTATGGCATCAGAATGAGTCGCATTAAAATTGGAAACCTTCCATGACTGGATATCTTAAACATGCTGTGCTTAATGTGCATAAATGATGGTTACTTGGCTTGAAACATTAAAGAAGCAATATATGGTGTGAGTTCCGTGCTTTCTTCGGGCATCGATTATTTATGCTGCTTTATGCTTACTTATGCCAATTTTTATGTTCCGGTATATGCAAGTGGTAAGGAAATTTAGGCATAAATTGACAATCGGCAAAATGGGCATAATTTTGGGCATAATTTCCCGATTACGCCCCCACAGGAAACTCAACCCCAGTGTCCGTTCCAGCACTGTCTATCCAACGAGGCCAATAGGTGAGTTTTTACTTGGTTTTTAGAACAGGTTATTCCTCACTTTGCCAGGAGCTGAGGCTAGCTCATTATTGGAGCTGCCACCTTTGACTAAAGTCAAAACCGGACTTTGGCAGAATCCCTGAGCAGCCACTCTTTTGAAGAAATAATTTGAAGATGGTGATGTAAAATGCAGCTCCGTCTATGAATTCCAAATCTGTGGTGAACATTTTCCAAACTACACAGGATGCTAGCAGACTAAGATTAGTTCATATCTCAGATAATATGAGATGGGGGGGATGTCGTGGTGGCTGAGAAACCCGGAAATGCAGGTAACGTGAAGGTCCTGCCAAATTAAATGGCTGAATCTCATTTTTAAATTTGTTTCTCCATTTCTTGGCCAGCAGCCAATCAGATTGAGGGGCTGGCAGGCTGTCGGGCGGGAAGGCCTGCATTGGAAGGCCGCAGACAAGGTGTGGAGAGGAGGGAGTGAGGGAGGAAGAGATCTGGGGGAGGGGGGAGATCGCAGGTCAGAGGGAAATCACAGGGCGGAAGTTTGGAGGGGGCATCATGGGTCGGAGCGTTGAAGTGTTGAAGTGATCACTGGTATGAAGACATTGAGGGAAGGGAAGCAGGCTAGTTTGGGGGCTTGGGGGAAAAGCAGTCCTGTTCCTCCTGGCTCACAAGCAGTGCTGGAAAGATATTTACTTGCAGGATCCAGCCTTTCTTGCCTCTCTTCAGACGCCGAGTTTCCCGAGCCCTGGGAAACACGGCATGCAGCCGGTAAATCTAAATTGCTGCTAAAATCTGAGGTAAACAGCCTCGTTTAACATATTTGCTCTGGAGAGCAGCTTACTTGCCTGCCCCCCAACCTGTGGGCGTGTTTGAAATTTTAACACCCTCCATCCACTCCTCAACCGTCTCCCGCCCATCGTGTGGGGTTAAAATTCCTCCCTTCTATTCTGCTGAAATCGGCAGAAAAGCACTTTCCATCTTTAAAAAATGTATCTGGTTTATGTTTCTCAACTTTCTAGACACCCTGATCCAAAACTAGACAAGTTGCAACCCCATCCACAAATAATGAGGTGCTCGTTCCTCTTCAAAACAAATTCGACGAAGAAACATCAGGAGCCTATTTTGACTTATATCGTCTCTTAATACTTTACGTGATTTAATCTAAATTTTGCATATCAATATCTTTAACAATAATCATTTAAGCTTAAATTAAAAACTAATAGCATACAACATGGGTGTTCTAACTTCTGTACTGTAGCACCAGTCCTGTACAGGAAAATAATGATATATTAAGTGGCACCCGCTTTGGTTAATGAATAAGAATACAAATTAATACACATGGTTAGCAATGTCAGCTTCAATTAAAAAGATAATTCTCATGCATTTAATTTTCTCTTGTGTAGTTTTGTATCATAATAATGAATAACTGGGTAGGCACAGGACTTAACCTCAGAGCTAAACTACTGAAAATGTCAACTCTTCTGAGCTGAGAACAAAGCGTTTGGTTCAAAAGCTGAACAGCAGCCATTTAATCAACAGAAATTTAAGAATATCACAACACTAGCAAGATTAGATATTTACTGCATTCCATCACTAAGCAGCACTGCCTGGATCTAACAACACTCACAACTCATTGGGGATGTGGCTGGCAAACTTCTATAACTTAGCATGTTGTATCATGACTCATTTGCTATTACTTACTTAGCTGTCAGCTATGGCTCAGTGGTACTACTCTCTCATGTAAGGCAGGAAGTTGTAGGTTCAAGTCCCACTCTAGAGACTTGATCATAAAATCTAAACTGACACTCCAGTGCAGTATTGATCACACTCGACCAGCTCCGTTGGGCGGGCCACATTGTTTGCATGTCTGGCACAAGACTCCCAAAGCAAGAGCTCTATTCGGAACTCCTACATGCAAGCAAGCCCAAGATGGACAGAGGAAACGTTTCATGGACACTCTCAAAGCCTCCTTGATAAAATGCAACATCTCCACCGACACCTGGGAGTCCCTGGCCAAAGACTGCCCTAGGTGGAGCAGGTGCATCCGGGAGGGCGCTGAGCACCTCAAGTCGCATCGCCGAGAGCATGCAGAAAACAGACGCAGGCAGCGGAAGGAGCGTGTAGCAAACCAGTCCCACCCACCCTTTCCTTCAACGACTGTCTGTCGCACCTGTGACAGAGACTGTGGTTCCCGTATTGGACTGTTCAGTCACCTAAGAACTCACTTTTAGAGTGAAAGCAAGTCCTCGATTTCGAGGGACTGCCTATGATGATGATGATGAGGGAGTGCTGCACTGTTGGAGGTGCTCTCTTTTGGATGAGACATTAAACCATGGCCCTCTCACTAGCTCTAAGTGCTTTGGGACATCCTGAGGTCATGAATGGCACGATATAAATGCAAGTCTTTCTTTAGTTAGAATCATAGAATGTTACAGCGCATCGTAACAAGTAATCATAAAATATTACAGCATACTCGGCTCATCGTGAAGCCGCTCTTTCCCCATAATATTTTTTTTTCAAAAGTAATACATTTCCCTTTTAAAATCTGTTAGGATTCTGCTCCCACCAATGTTTCTGAGAGGGCATCCAATGTCCTAACAATGCTCGGCATAAAAACAATTCTCCTACCTCCCTTTCTTTTTTTAGTGATGATCTTAATGGGCCGAAAATTGTGGCCTCGTCGGGTCCGTACGAAGTGCGCATGCACCCGACGAGGCCTTGTAAAAGCCGGTTCTCAGGGCACGATGCGCATGCGCCGAGAACCGGCTTTTCCGATGTGGCAAAATTTCTTCTACGCATCCCCGGGAGAAGGACATCCGTTTGGGAGAGATTGGGCTATTTGCCCAACTGATGCCCAACGAATGTCCTTCAAACTTTTACGCCTGGTAAAAGCAAGCGTAACACTTCCAAAACATAGAAAATTAAATTTAATCATTCATTTTTAAATTAAAAACCCTGACCATTAAGGTAGGTTTATTTTTAACCCTATTAAATCAAATTTTTTTAAAAATCCAAAAAATATTTTTTCTCTTAAAACATTTAATTACATTTAATTTCAATTAATTTCAAATATGTGAGATGTGTTTTAGGGGGTTATTCTCATTGATAGTAATAGGAGATCTGTCCAAACAGTGTTCCCATTTTTATCGATGAGAATACTTGATGGTGATTGGTGGTCCAGGCCCACGTGATTCCAGTAGATACATCCGTATGTGGAAGACAGGTTACCGTACGCTGCACAGCTAATGAAGGCCTCAGACCGGAAACCTACATTCCTCCGGGACCAACAAGTAATTTTGGAGATTTTTTTCAGGTCAGAGGCATTTGTACGAAGGAAGCCTCCGACCACAATTTTCGGCCAAATGGGCCTGAATTTGATCAAAGCCAAGTTCTGCCGATTTACCGTCGAAAAGATCGCTAAGATCCTGATGGTATTTTAGGCGGAAGTTTGGTGAAAAAAGAAGGGAAAAATGTGCCCGGCGGAAAAAATGGGTGTCACATGCTGATTCTGGGCGGTAGAGGGTGGTAGGTGGGATTCTGGGCGGCAAATGCAATCCTGGAGAAAGTTACGGTGAGGCTGGGCCCAGGGAGGGGGACGCATAAAAAAAAATTTCAATAAATAAAAAACAAAACATCACAAAACTTTCAGAGGACTCTTTCAAACAAAATCACTGCAAAAGAATTAAAGAAAACAAATCTCACTAACATTTCCTTGCAGGTCTCAATAACTACCATCGAGGTAAGAGCTGCTTCCACGCGGCAGTCTTTTCTCCTGCAGGAGCGGAGGACTGCTTGGATGAATCGCGGGCGGGAGGACATTCTTTGGAGTTACACGCCAGCAGACGCTCCCCAGCAGTCCTTTCAAACTGCCGGCATGAGGGCCTCACCAATCTTGCACGGAGGGGAGGGCACCCACAAAACGAGGAGACCGCTGAGAAAACTCGGAGGCAGCCGGCGGTAGGGTCATCACTTTCAGGCCCAATGACTTTAACATCTTTCCTAAGTAGGGTGCCCAAAACTAGACACAACAAACTACAGCCTAACCAATGATCGTATAGATTTAGTTTTACCTCTTTCCTTTTGTACTCTATGCCCTTATTTATAAATTTATAAAACCTACATTTTTAAAGCTTTATCAATTTGTCATTAAACTTTTAAAGATTAGTGAATTTGAACCCTGTTTTCCTATTCTATTCCTCCTAAATATTTTTTACCCAGGAATGTATAGCCCTCAGTCCTGCCTTCACTGAAGCCAATTATCACTAGTACGCTTTTATCGACACCAACACCTTGGCTCCCGTGCTTGCAAACATCGCACCACCACACCTACGCCACAAATATGCAGTATTTTGAGAATACAACCGCTACACCAGCAAAGACGTGCCGATCCAGGCTGACTTGAACAATCTACCACCAACCCGTCTCAAATCTAGAAAGCCATTTTGGACTATCGCCGAAACCCGACAATGATCCCCCCTCAACATTAATGATTGATGACGAAATACTTGGAAAAACTACAACATATGGAATGGATTCCTTATAGAGGACCCCATAGTACAACCTGAAGGATCAAACCTTTCTCGCAAACATTGGACAACCATCGACCACCTCAGGACTGGTCCTGGCAGATGCTGCAACCTTCTCCATAGGTGGAAGATTAAAACATCCCCATCATATGACTGTGGAGCTCCTAACCAGGCCCTGGAACACATCATTGAGCACTGCCCTCAGAGGAAATTTGCAGGCAGCCTACAAGATATCCACGCTGTTACAGCTTTGGCCTGAGTATCCCACTTGGATATTGACATTTGATTTGCTTTGCTACTATCATTTTGAAAGAAGAAGACTGGAGCCATAAGTCTATTAATGCTATTATATCATACCCCTCTCCATTGCAAAATCTGCCTGCGGCTCACCAATTATATTTGGAATACTTTGTGTATTTATGCAGATACAACTCAAACCTGTCTCTGTCAGTTTGGAAATCTTACTGTTTTTAAACTCTCCTCTTTCTAATCTGTTCTCTATAGTTTTCCTGTTTTTCTCATTTCTCTTTCCTGCTTTCCGCTCCGCTTCCTCGACTTGTTTTTCCCCCCATTCCCTCTGCCATATTAAACTATCCTGCACAGCACTGACTACTCAACTAGCAAGGACAACCACGTTCCGGTGACACTCATCTGTCCTATCTCAGGATTAGTCCCAATGCACCAGGAATGTGAATCCTTTCCTCCTTTGCTTGGTTCGAAGGACTAAATGTTACCATGTTAGTGTAGACAGCCATTTTAAATATATATTTTGGAGGTTATTTTCTTTTGTTCTTCCCTTCCATTTATAGATATCTTGTTATGCCACACACCAGCCTCAACTGAGGGGACCAACCACAAAATTGCCCTCAGCTCCAGGTCATCACCGGTCGTGCTCTGTAGCTGGCCACTAGTACGGTACAGGGGTAGAATTGACTGGCTCTTTCATCGTCTTTCCTTACCAGTGAGGGACTGGCGGGCCTTCCCAAAACTGCTTAATTGAGACAAATACCTCGTCAGTCAGGAAATCATGGATATAGAACTATTATCTTTCTGTGATGGTCTCGGAGACACCGTATTGTGTTTTTACTATTTGTCGCCACAGGGTGGTGCCCTTTTGGATTTGGGAGCGAGCTAACGATGAAGCCAGAAGCATGGAGAGAGTCAGACATTTTGCTGTTAAAGTTTAATTTATTGTTAGTTCAGAATTAGACTTCTGTTAATGTGACCCTTCCAGAACCACAGTTAAGTAAGTAATGTCTCTTTATTGCTGCTTGATCAGATTGTTCTGAGTTATTGTATTGTTTCTGATGGTGTACTGCAAGAAATTTAGTGGTGTTTCTTGTTTTTTTATTCCTACAGTTCACCACACATAATAAAGGATTTGGAATCCGAAGCCCTGATCTTTGGCCATATTTCTTGGTGTTGCGGTTGATGCTAGCTGGGGAGATTAGAGTTATCGCTTGCCTCAAGCTACATTCTTACAGAACCCAGTACAGTGAATTAACTTTGACGAACCAACTTAAGAATTACACCTGAGTAATTTCCCAGTGGTCACTACACAGAACGATCATCATGTCAGGTGTCCCCAATACCACGTTGATTCCCCTTCACAATGAAACTCAACAGTCAGAACTCGATGAGATCTCTCCCAGTACTGCAGACCCTCTGAATCAACCGTACAGAGAGAGACACCCCACTTTGAAAGCTCTCAACAATGATGTAGAAGCAGGGAAAAGAAACTTACATCAACACTGGGGGAAAACCAAACAAATTCTCGAAAACCGACAAGGTGCCCCGGATGATGAAATCACCCTTCAAATGGACTTGACTGAGGCTCACTCTGCACTCCGGACGTACACTGAGCTACGGTCTGTGCTCAAGGACCTCTATACCCAAGACAAAATGGGAACATTCAAGGAAGATGCCCAACAAACGAAATCAACCTTTCTAGAAAACTGTAACCTTGCTAACAGCGCCATCACTCATACGATGGAACGGGTCCAACCTTGGCCCTAGAATCACGCTCAATAATCAGCAGACGGTCGGGACACTCGGCAAGGAGCTCAAGATCATCATCTTCAGTCCTGAGTGACCGGGCCCAAGCTCGAGCCAATGCTGCTGCTGCAGCTGAGAACGCAGCCTATGAGGAAGCCGTAGCAAAACGAACAGCGAACAAAAGTTTAACAGGCAGCTGAAGAAGCGACAAAGGGCAAAAGCGGAAGCTGCGGTCGAGGCAGACCTCTGGATACTTTGTGCAAGACAAACCGCCGCCATAGAGAGAGCAAGGTTAGGTGCGACACTGCAAGCCGAGCAAGAAGAACAGACGGTTTGGCCCCGAACCTTACCAGAACAGACCTCAAACGGCCATGCTTCGCATTTCCGACACCTTGCGGACATGTCAGTTGGGTCCGCTCCAGTAAACCAGCTTTGGGCAGCAGCCCCGATCTTTCGGCCATCCATAACAGAATAAACAGCTGTCCCAGCACACATCGATGCAACTCCGAATGACTCAAACTCCTCTCCTCCCGAGATGTCAACCAGCAAAGAGGATCAATTCCTCAATCTGACAAGAGAAATTTCCGACACTCTCGCTCGTCAGCGCCAGCCTGTACACGAGTCCGATGTCTATCATGGGGATCCTACCATGTTCCAGCCATGGCGCTGCTCATTTGAAACCATGGCAGACCACATCTGGCACCGGTATGTTTCTGACCCTGAAAGGGCCTACCAAGAAGCATGGAAGGAACTCGAAGGGAGATTCGGTGACAAGAAAAAGATTATAACATCCGTCTTCAAAAACTTGACAGCTTTCCTAAGTTCAAGGCAGACGAAAGCCACCAACTTCTTAAACTTGCCGAATTGTGCCTGGACATTGCAGCACAGATGGACGACTTGCCCGACTTGCAGGTGCTTAAGTACCCCACTATCTTCATCAAATTCTCGACAAACTTCTGACCTACATACACAACGCACGGAAGGGGTGTTTATCAGAGCACAAGACAGTTAACGGCAGCTACCCTCCTTTCGCTGTGCTGGCTAGATTCCTGAAAGACGAAGCCAGATTGCACAACAACCCCGACCATTATCCATCAAAACTGGTCCATCATCTAACCTCGGAGAGTACAAGAATGTACAGATGTCCCAGCTCTTCTCTTCGTGTCTTGGCAACATCTACACCCATGAAGTTGGCGCCACGCTGCCAGCCTCAGAGAAATGCCTCTACCATGACGGGCGAGGCCATCACTGTCGGATTGCACCACCTTCAGCAGAAAGCCCTTTCAAGAGAGAAGAGATTTCTGCAAAGCCAAAGGCCTGTGTTTCAAGTGTGGCAACAGAATAATGGACTGCGAGACCGAGGTGCAATGTAAGGAGTGCAAAGGCACAGAGCACGCCTCCTTCATGCATGTGACGCCGAGACAGAATGGCAGGGAGAACCAGAATGAGAACCCACTGGACGACCATAAAGTCATAGTGGCCAACGCAAAGTGCACCAGATTCTTGGCTTGCCCCTCTTCATGATCTTGCTCTAAGATCGTTCTGTGTAAAATCTATCACAGATATTGTCCCTAAAAATCTATTTTTGGCTATGTGGTGCTAGATGACCAATCTAATGCCTGTTTGGGAGATCAATAAATCTTCAATGCTTTCGACCTCCCAGGTATAGCTTTCCCATTTGAGCTTTCCACTTGTGGTGGAGACAGAATCATGGCAGAAGGGAGATGAGCAAGCGGGCCGATCGTAGAAGCAGCAGATGGAAAAACAGACCAGCTGCCCAGCGTCATCGGAACTGCCCACATCTCTGGAGACAGAAGCGAGATCCCACGTCCCGATTTCTGTGCAAAGTTTCCCCACCTAAGGGTCAGTGGCAAAAAGGATACCCGCGCTGAGAGAAGATGCAAACATCATCCTTCTCATTGGAAGAAATTGCCCCGAACCGCTCAAGATCAGGTAGTCTCGCAATGGGCCGAGAGGAACACCGTGGGCACAACGTACCAATCTAAGCTGGATAGTCTCCGGACAGGTTTGCATGAGCGATGCAAACGGGAAAGTCCATGCCTCCATCAACTGTACCATCCTTCAGCCACAACCAGACAACCCAGGGGCCAGCAAGAATCACATTTACATGAAAGAACTTCTCTCCATGAGATGAAACGATGAATGAATTATACAAAGAAACTCCCGAAGATAACCTGAAGGCCATGTCCATCTAAGACCAACACTTCATCAAGATTTTGACAGAAGGTGCGCACACCAACTCGGAAGGAAACATGGAGGTTCCCTCTACCCCTCAAGAAGGACCAGATGACCCTTCCTAACAACGATTCCCAGGCACTCACTCCTGCCATGCTCTTGACTCTGAAAACTCAGCCCCTCCAGGCACCAGCCGGCAACCTCGTGCAGGAAGGTTTGTATGGACGATGACAATGGCACCGGGTCCAATATCTCGCAGATCAATTCTGGATTCGATGACGGAAGAAGTACCTTCAGAGCCTGCAGCCTCAACAGAAGTGGAACGAGGCTCTGTTGGAGATGTAGTTTTCCTCCAGCAGAAAGAACTTCCCCGGAACGACCAGGCCACTTGCACGTGTCACTAAGTCCTACCCCAGCAATGACGGAAGAGTACACAAGGTGGCTGTCATGGTCTGCAGCGGTGGCACGCGTTGCAGATACCTGAGACCGATATCGGAACTCATACTCGTACAGAAGGCACCGGCCTCGAAGTCATTCCCACGAACTAGTGAGAGCTGAACTCTAACTATAACAGTTTGGCTAATTAGTAAGAATTCAATGCTTGTTACTTTTAGATGGGGAGTGTGGTAGTCTCAGAGACACTTTGAGACACCTCAGAGACACCGTATTGTGTTTTTACCATTTCTTGCCACAGGGTGGTGCCCTTTCGGATTCGGGACAGAGCTAAAGCATGGAGAGAGTCAGACATTTTGTTGTTAAAGTTTAACTTATTGTTAGTTAGGAATTAGACCTCTGTTAATGTGACCCCTCCAGAACCACAGTTAAGTAAGTAATGTCTCTTTATTGCTGCTTGATCAGATTGTTCTTGGATTATTGTATTGTTCCTGATGGTGTACTGCAAGAAATCTAGTGGTGTTGTTGTTTTGTATTCCTACAGTTCACCGTGCATAATAAAGGATTTGGAATCCGAAGCCCTGATCTTTGGCCATATTTCTTGGTGTTGTGCTGGACACTAGCTGGGGATATTAGAGTTATTGCTTGCCTCAAGCTATATTCTTACAGAATCCAGTAAACATTCTGTGGCACAGTGCATTGAACTACTGCCATAGAAATTCACCAACATGTTTACCATCATCTATTTAACAAAATACGTTGATGAATTTTGGAAAATAAAATGTTTCATGTTCCATCAACAAGTATAACAGCTACTCTGATTAAATGGTGTTGACAGTGACCACAAGTTTTCATTTTCTTTGTAAACCTTGCTGCACTTGATGTCAATTGCCTGGATATGATCAACGGGTTTTTTGATATTATTCTTCACAACACCAGGGGCTGGAAGTTCACCAAACTTGCACCCGTTTTTTTTGGCAAAAAACGGTGATCCGGTGGTAGTTATGACGACCTGCAAAAAAGGTAAGTTAAAGTTTTTATTTTTAAATTATTTTTCAGCAATTCAATGGTTAAATGTCTTGTGAAAGTTTTGTGATTTTTTATTTTTTGCAATTTTTTTGTGTGTTTTCCCCTCTCCCAAGTCCTCCCTCACAGCGGTAATCGGCCACGGACTAAAGTTGACGAGGGTCGTGCTTTCCGCCGCAAATCCTTATGCAACACCGATGTTTACCGATGGGCGCATTCTGTAACGAAACTTAGGCCTTTAAAAAATGGCAGTGTGATTAGCGGTATTTTTGACGAAAAGTGCCAAAAAAATACTGCTATGACCAAAAATTGAATTTCAAGCCTTAGGTGTACTATATAGTGTTCCTTTGTATGTTGGAAACCATTCTACTGTAGAACAGCTTGATCTAGACTAGGAACACACATAGTATAATAAATGTCATCCCTGCTCCACTGTTTAGATGAAACCACTCAATAGACTTCATATTTGGGGCTCAAAATGCAACAACATAATGTTGGCTTATTCTCTACAAAATTAAATGCCAAACACTTTGCTTTAATGTCGAAAAATCTTCAAATTGGGTGGAAGCTCCTAGGTTACCAGCAGATAAACAATTAATCAAATCATTAATCACTACACATAAACGCTCTAACTGGGCTAAAGAATATTCAAGTTGACAAATGATCACCTTCACGTACAAGCCACAATAACAGGCAGCCCACGAATTCACATCTGTGATCTGTAGATATTGAAGTGAGCCCACATGGTGGGCTGCTTATTACTCGGAGAAATGTATGATGCATAATAAGATGTTGTTTTCCCTGTGATGCATGTTTGGCTTTGTACAGTTTGGAACTAATGCTTCAGCTGATGAAGCATTTGCTTTGGTTTTCAGCTCCTAACATTTATAGACAAAAATATTAATAACCAATTCGGAATAACTTGCCAATAATGTCATTATATAAATATAATCCTACACAAGAAATAATGCAAAACTGTTTGTGTTGCTTATTCATCACACGCCATAACGTAAACAAATTTGTTTGCCAAACGTGGAATCTCATGCCTTGATGTGTGGGGTGTTCTAAAAACAAGCAAGACACTGGCTTTCAATTAAATGTTTAGTTTGTGCAGATTTAAGAATTCAATATGACTTATGGGTTACCAAGGCCTTGGAGGCAATAGTGTGTGAACATACATTTCTGAGGGAAGAAGAGAAAAATGACCTCTTTGCGTGCATCGGGGCGTCTGTTCTGAATTATATCAATAAATGTTCACAAAATGCCATTTGCTCCAAAATAATTCATTCCATTACTGCCCGCAAACTAAATAATAATGACACTTGAATCTCAGATATGGTCCTCGAGGGTGAAAATGGTTATCCTAATGTGAATAGTAATGTAATTTAAGATAACATAGTGTCCTGCTGTATTAGTGTGGTGCAAACAAACCTTTTGTTCCTTTTCAAACTATCTAAAATAAGAATTAAACCTTCGAACTTGAATCTTGTTTATTTGGAGAATGTCAAGATTAATTCCATAATCTTATTGTACTAATTAATAGCTCATTATTATAAACAGCGTCCATATTTCTGTGGCATTTTTTTCTTTTGTTCTAGCGCATTTGTGTACTGGAGAAACTGGTGATGACTATCATACTTGTCTCTGGGATAAGGCAAGGTTTGATATTAAAAATATAGATACTTAATGTGAGCACATCTCTCACTTTCTGCTGAATATTAGAACATTTGTGCCCTTACGGAATTATTCACTGTAATGGCATTGTAGGATAATTATTGCAGATGCTGCAAATTCACATTATTTGTGCAGTACCACCAGGGAAGAATGAAATGGCTGACAAAGAGCAGATATAGAAACTTTCCCCAGTGGAACTTTTAAAAAATATATAGACAAGTGTAAAAGTCCCCAGGAATTTGATTATTATACTTTAAGTAAAAAAGAAAAGACTAACCATGGCTCTCTTTTAGAATGCTCCAAATATAAGCAGATCTTCCGTTGGTCTTGCACACAATGAGTCACAAAATCATGAATAATTACAAATGAAGAAGAACATTCAGCCCATCTTAATTTGTCCATCCAGAAGGCCCCTCATTATATCCTCGAATTGTTTCTTAAATATTTCAAAAGTTTTTAGCTCCACTTCTTTATCTGAAAAGATAGACATGCTGTTCACTGATTAATTGAAGAATTTCCCAATATCAGTCCTAAAATTACCTTTGACTAGTTTGAAACTTTGTCCCCTAGTTCTACTCTTGCAATTTAATTTAAAGTTATATCACAGTTTCCTTTTTGTAAATTTCTTTATATATCTCTTTCCGATCACCTCTCAGATGCTTTTTAGGCTGAAAACCCCAAGGGGGCAATATTGCCCTGCGCCCCGATTGGGGGCGGTAACCAGCTGGGGTCGCTGAATTGGGCTTACCGCCCCTTCCTTAGGCGAGGACTGCAGTGCTTCAATGCTTAAAGGGGAGGGCCGCTATGTACTCTGCAAGGCTGCTGATGGCCTCCACTAGGCCACCAGGGCAGCATGGGACCGGGCACACAACCCGGCACCCAAAACGGAGTGCCAGGCTGAACGATGGCAGCCTAGACTATGCTAGGAATTATATACTGGAGTCGACCCGATAGTCGGCAAACCAGTAAAGATGGTGACCTCCCCTTCTAGTTCCGCCCCCCCGAGCGGATGTCGGCCAGCTTCGTGACCCGCCCGTTGACATCTGCTCGCACCAGCTTCGCAGGGCGTGGGACAATTACCCCTACGGGTTGGTAAAGGGTCGACACTGATGGCAAAGGAGTCGCCACGCACATCATCGCTGGTTACGCGGTAGCCCGGGGTGCGGCGCTGCCTTCGCAAACTCTCGGGCAATTTCCCGAGAGCCGGGGACCGCCAGCCTCCCCCTCTCCCTCCAGGCGTAAAGTCTCTTCTGCCCCATTACAGGCCTCTGAAAAAGGAGCAATTTCGCCCCCAAATTTTTCTAGTCTTTCCTTATAACGCAGACCCCTGGCTCTGAAGACCAGCCTCATGGCTCTCCTCTGCACTGCCTTCAGTGCTTGATTTTCTCTCCTGTTTCTTGTTGACCAGAACTGAATGCTCAAGGTCTGGTCTGACCACAGCACAGTATAGTTTTATTTAACTTATATTCTATATGTTGGCTATGTGGTTCGACAGCCACTTGCCGTTATTAATTGCTGCTCTGCATTGATGGAAATACTTAACATCAAGGGCTAGAAATTCAACTAATTTGTGCCTCCCTTTAGTGCCCCCGGGGATGCTAATGGGAAGCAAATGAGTTTGTGACCGGGCGTGGCACATATTGGGCAAGAGTTCAGCGGCGCACTATGGCTTTATGCCGCGATCTCCTACGCCCGGCGATCATGACGTCATCGGCGCGCGCATTGCCCCGTTCGCACCCCTGCACCGGGCGAAAACACCGACAGCTGCAGGAGATGTGTCTCGGGTGGCTGACTGCTACCGGGGCAAAAATTAAAGGCGAGGTGGCCGAGTCAAAAACGTTTCAAAAACTTGCCTTCGATTTCCCGCTCCTGATCCAGTTTCTTCATGGGGTCCTGGCCGCGATCGCTCAGCGGTACTCTGCTTGACCCCCGCTCCCTGGTGGTCCAGGTAGGTCCCTTTTTCTTATGCAGAGTCGGCAGCGTGGGCCCTTCCCTTTATGTGGACACGGCAATGTTGTGCGGCTCAGTGCGCAGTGCTGCTGAGGTGTCCGCCCCATTAGTGCCCCAGGAAGGAAGTGGAGTACTATCCCAAATTTCTGGAGAGGGGCGGGACTTCAGTGCCTGCCGTGAAGTCTCGCACCTCCCGACTTACCGCCCTCAAACGGGCCAATACTAAATTTTACCCTGTAATTCTACTAAGACACCTACCGGTATGTTTATTTCAGCTTCATCCTTGGCTACTTCAACATGGAAGACATATGTTGCCTATTTTTCCTTCGTATGTGCAGCACATTATGATTGTCTGCATTAAATTGCATCTGCCATTGTTCTGCCCAACGACAGATTTTGTCTAAATTATTCAGTAATTTCAGAGCTGGCCCTCCTAGCCTAGATCATTTGCAAATCTGACTAATTTGCATTGAGTTTCTGAATGCAGGTCATTTATTTAAATTAGAAATATAAGTGATCCCAGTACTGAGCCATGGGGAACTCCACTCAGTATTTCCGTCCTCCAGTCTGACAGAATTTCTTTGCTATCCTTTAGCCAAGGTTTACCCTGAATCTTCACAGCTTGGAATTAAATTAATAACAAATATTTTGAACGTTATCAAAAGAGTTTTGGAAGGCTAGGTACACCATGTCATAGGGCTTTCCAAAGTCCCATTTATTTGTCCCTCAAAAAAGTTGAGGTTGGTCAGGCAGAATCTGAATCCATGTTGCCTGCTGTTTATCTGTTTATTGTACAGATGGTCCTCAAGTTTACTTCTGATATTTAATTGTACTATTTTACATGGAATGGAATTGAGACTAACGGGTCTGTAGTTCCCTGTGTTAGTTTCATTATGCCTTTTGCATATGGAAACCATGTTAGTCTGTTTCCAATTTATGAGTATCTTCCCATTGTCCAGTGACTGCCTCATCATGATTGTCAGTGTTCCAGATCTCCTCCCTAGTCTCTATCAGCATGCTGGGATAAAACTTTTTATCCTTTGATAGTTATTTGCTTTGAGTTCATATTTACCCTTGTGAATACTTAGGGAGAGTAACATTTGGGATATTAATTATTTTGTGCTCATTCTCAGTTTCAGGCTCATTTGCATCACATCATATCTTGCAAGCATTTGCACAGCTGCATGTAGTCAATTGGAAACATGGTAACCCATAGTGTACACGTGAAGGGTAGCTGTCGGAGGCCAAGGAAAGGGCAACTATCATAGGGTAGAGGCTTTGCATAGTGATTGGCAGAGTGACAAAGCTTTGGGATTAGGACCTCATTGGGCACACTTTTAAAAGGAAGGTAAAAACAGAAAATACTGGAAATCTCAGCGGGTCAGGTAGCATCTGTGGCGAGAAAAACAGAGGTAACGTTTTAGGTCGATGACCCTTCATCAGACCTGACGACTGTTCGAAAAGAACAGATTCTTAAGGAGCACTGAAAGGGGGAGGGGAAGAACCGCTAAATTTTCCAGTATTTTCTGTTTTTATTTTAGGTTCCAGCATCTGCAGTACTTTGCTTTTGTATTAGTGTTTAATTCACTGCCACTTCTCTTCTAGGTATGCCCACCTTGAAGAAGTTCTGCTCTTCCCTCAGACGGGATTTCCGTTTGTCTCTTTTTCCTTGTTCATCTTCTTTGCTTTCTGCTTCCCCACTCGTGTTCCACCCTATCACAGACCTTCCCTTTTGTTCTTTCTTCCACTCCCCCTTTCAGTGCTTGTTAAGAATCTGTTCTTTTCGAACATTCGCCAGTCCTGACGAAGGGTCGTCGACCTGAAACGTTAACTCTGTTTTTCGCTCCACAGATGCTTCCTGACCTGCTGAGTATTTCCAGCATTTTCTGTTTTTATTTCAGGTTCCATGATCGGCAGTATTTTGCTTTTGGTTTAACAGGAAGATGTTGCATGAAGAGTAATAAATCAACCAGTCACTTGTCTTCATCAACCAAATGTTAGAAGCTACTCTGAGTAATGTGGAGCAATCTTCCATTCAGATCTATCCTATCAGCCAGGGATTCAGTGATTCCTCTCACGCTCTGCACGAGTGTACTCCTGAAATCAGCATTTTCTGTGCATGAACTACACAGTACATTCCTGGCACATCTGCTGGACATTTAAAGCCAGAAACAAACAGAGACTGGGTGTCAGTGGAACTCTGAAGCTAGACACAGGATCTTGCACGTGGCCTACACACTTATGCCTCCTATTAGAAGCCACACTTTGAAGTAGTTTATGGCACAGAACATATGGTAAGCCATCAAGTCACATAAAGTAATGTCACAGTAGTGGATCAGATTGCATACACCAAAGACATTCACTATTAGTACAATAAACACACATGACTTCACTGATTTATTCCAGTATGTTTTATTTACTGTGTTTATGTACTTCAAAACACCTGCACATGAAATAATCCCACTGTAGTGACTGTCTAAGTGAAGACAAGATTTCTGCAGAAGCGTAGTCAATCTGATGCTTGCTCACTGGTAGGTCCTGTGTTGGTCTCCATCGAAAAAAGTTGTCAGTGCATGTCTGAGACACCTCTCTCTCATACAGCAGTGGCTGTTGAGCTGTTATTTGATCATACACACCCTTCTCCTCTTTCACCATTCTGTTGCTGAAGCTATTTCTCATCCGATACCAGTGTAATTCTTCTCCCACGGGCGATATCATACAGCAAACCACAATGATTTAGCCAACTCTTTCTCAGACATAGTACATCTATCCCCTGAGCAGTACAAGCATATAAATTGCAGATTTTACGCACCCACAAGTCTTCTGGGTTTCTCATGTCCCCACATGAGCCACATTATAGGGCCTGGAGACAATGCAGCAGTACATGTGTTGCAGCAAGCAACAATTTTATTCTTCCTCAAAAGAATCGGTATACCTCTGAGATAAAGAAGTCATCTGAATTTTAACGCATGATTCTCACATGAGCTTCACATACCTATTAGAACATGGCAGTGCATAGCTCATAGGCATGTGTGGGGCAATGGCAGCTTGCGCTGGATTTTACTCCGCTACCCTGCCTAAAATTGGAAAAAAGGGCTAAATCGGGTGGTGAAGCCCACTGCTCTGCTCATGCCTGAACCCCAATTTTCCGACCCTCGTTCCAAGTGGGACAGCTGCTGGCCACTCCTCCTGTGCTCACTGCAGGTAAATGTCAATGGGGCGGTGTTGGTCTAAAATCATCCATTTCAGAGCTGGAAAGTGGAAAGTAACTGAAAATACTTTGAAAACAGGAGGTAAGAATTCCTCTTGTGTGTATGTGTAGCGATATTGTAAATGCCCCCATGGAGCTCTCCTCTTTCAGTATATTTAGTAAAACTGTCAGGGCCCGAAATTGGTCGATGCATAAGGTCATAAGGTCCGCCTATTTCTTGGTGCTATGCTGGCGGTGCGTTGTTTCAAACCGCCAGCATACTGCCAAGACCAAAGAGGACAAAATTGGTCAAAATGTTTTTGGCAGTATATCGGCGGTGTGCCAGCGGTCTGCAGCGGGCTGTATGTATACTAGTCGTCGATCCAGATCGATTTTCTCTTCGATGGATGGTGCGGCACTGAACTGCGCACGCGGGATTTCTTTTATTCCGTTTCTTTTATAGAAGTGTTTTACCCACAATTTCGGGGGTCGGGGTGACCCACGCATGCGCAGTGAGTTGAAGAGGAGGAAGAGAGAGTGAGAACGAGCAGCAAGCTAGTCGACGAGTAGTTACTTTAAAAACAAATTGCAGAGATAAAAAAATATTCATAACAACTAATAATTCTATAGTTTGAAGAATAAGACATATTTTACAAAGCAAAAATCATAACAACAGAAATATGATGGAAATGTTAAAATAAAAATCAAAGTGCAGGAACATCGAAAAGGAGAGGAGGTTGCGGGCGCCTGCCTTCGGTGAAATGGAGTTACCGGCCCTTCTCGAGAATATAACAGAGAGGTACTCCGAGCAAACAAAGGGTGGTCATGGAAAGCCCCCCCCCACCGCCCCAAAGGAGTACAACAGGATATGGGACGAGATCGGGGAGGCTGTGTCATCCAAAAGTACCATGGTACGCACCGGGGAAAGGTGCCGTAAGAAGTGGAACGACCTGATGAGGGTAGCAAGAGTAAGTAATGATTTTATTTATGCACCCCCCATGTGCCATGTACCATGTAAATGTAGGTTCAGTGTCGCACGGATGACGTTATTTATCTTAAGGTTACGGCGATGTATTCGTGCTTTCAAGCAATGACAAGAGGATCAACACAGTGTTTTTTTTTAATGTGTGCGTGTGTGTGTATGAGAGCCTGTGTGTCTGCAATGTTAAATGGATTGAAGAATTTTACTTTAATTTACTTTACTTTCTGCAAAAAAAGACATCTGCAATAGCAGCCGATCATCAGCGTACCGGGGGAGGACCCACAACCCAGGAGCCATTGACTGTCATCGCGATCCGTGCCCTGTCCCTGGTCGGGGATAGCAACCGTGCCACCACCGGCATTAGAGCTGACCCACTCACACAGGATGGTCAGTTGAATAAAATGCAGTCTGTGTTGCAATCCTCTCATGTCATGTAATGTAACTGTAACTGTAATGTTGGCCTGATGTAATGTAATGTAAGTTTATTGTACTGTAATATTAGCCTCATGTGATGTACTGGAATGTTGGGGACATGTAACGCAATGCATATATGTATTGTCTGTCTGCGATATGTAATGCAGTACTGCAGCAGTGGTGGACATTTAAGTAAGACCGCGATAAGTCACTGTACTATGTACTCATGTAACCCTGACCCCTCCCCTGGTGCCAAGTATTTTTAAATGTTGTTTTGTACTTCCAGACTCGGATGATTCAGACCAGACCTCCACAGACGACAGACACACTGCCTCCACCTCTGGCGTCACCCAGCCCTCTCCCGGCAAAGATGAGGAAGACAAAGAGGAAGAGGAACAGTCGCTGATCCGGCAGCCAGTGGAGGTGGAGCTGGGGGTGCAGATGGAGGAGGATACACCAGCTCCATGTGGGACAGCTGGAACATCCTCCACCACGGAGTCTATATTCAGGGGATTCCCCCATGGCTCCTCTGATTCTGTGGGATCAAGCCATGGGCAGCAAGGCACCCCCAGTGTTGCAGCGCCTTTGCCGCAGCGACCGAGGTTGGTGCAGCAAAGTTCAGTTGCTGTAAGCGTGTACCAGGACATGGTGTGTCTGTCACAGGCCAGCATCGACATAGGTCGAGAGCTGCTCAAGACCATGACTACGATAGCCGCAAACATCGCGGCACTATCAGAGCGGCAGTCGGAGGATATATCGCCTATGATCACCGCAATGGAGCAGATCGCCGACGCCGTCGAAGCCATACGGCAATCGACGGGATCGGGACATGGCACGGAACCTCCCCTCCGTGCCATACTAGTCAGGTCGACAGCACCTGAGGGTGGGGAGCTGGCATCACACTTCAGCTCTGAAGCCGCACCTTCCACATTGTGAGTTTCTCCTGAGGCCCCATTTATTGCGCCTGCAATGTCTGACCCCCAACGACAGCAACGGCACTCTGGATGCAGTGCTGCACGTCGGCTTGTTATCACCACAGGGAGGTCCAGGCTCAAGGGCAGTGGGAAAGGGAAGGGCGGGAGTAAGAAAGGGGGGAAATTATCCCAAGGGTGGTGTTGCACGCGGTCGAGGAAGGGGGCGTGGTCGTGGCCGAGGCCAGTAAAGAGTCTTTTTGTTGTACTTGTTCATTGAATAAGTTTGATTTGTAAAAAGTTTATTAAATGTTGTAAAAGTTTTGTTAACGTTGTTATTGAAGTTGTTAAAGTTGTTAGAGTTGTTTTATAGTTATAAGTTTTACAAAGTTTTAAAATTGTATATTTTTGAGATTTTTACATAAACGTTTGAATTTAATTTAAGCACTCTTGTACAGTGTCAAACTTTTGGGGGAACAGTCATCATGGTAAGGCCTCCTCCTCCTCATCGATCTGCGACCTCCTCCATTACCCTTATAACTCTGCTCAATAAACATTCTCACATCTGGTTCCTCCATTAGCCTGTATTGCCGATAACCTTTCTGAGATAGTACGGGCCCCATTCTTTTTAAATCTCCACAAAATTTTTTGATGAAAAAAATATAACTAAAATCCCTTCTATCTGAATAAGTTACTCAGTAACAATAAAAATACCTTTTCTGTTGTGTATCTGTAAAGCATGCACTCCCATGTTCCGCCACCAGGGAGCTCATCCCCTGAAGTCCTAAGGGATACCAGCATCCCTTGGGAGCACTGTATTTCAGCCGGCCCCTAAGGCCTGTTCCTCACTCTGGAGTGTCTTATTAAAGACACTGTTACTTTAACCTCCCTGTGTGCAGCCTCATCTGTGTTAGGAACACAATAACTGTCGATGAGAATACGAATCTAACGCAAAGATGCAGCAAACTGTGGGCATCCTGGAGAAGTTCTTGGAGGGTGAGGACTGGGAAGCCTATGTCAAACGCCAGACCAGTACTTTGTAGCCAACGAGCTGGACGGAGAAGGAAGCGCTGCAAAAAGGAAAGCGGTCCTCCTCACAGTCTGCCGGGCACCGACCTACACCTTCATGAAGAATCTTCTGGCTCCGGTGAAAGCCACAGATAAGTCATATGAGGAGCTGTGTACACTGGTTCGGGAGCATATTAACCTGAGGGAGAGCATGCTGATGGCGAGGTATCGGTTCTACACGTGCCAGCGATCTGAAGGTCAGGAAGTGGCGAGCTACGTCGCCAAGCTAAGGCGACTTGCAGGACAATGTGAGTTTGATGGCTACCTGGAGCAAATGCTTAGAGACTTTTTTGTATTGGGCATTGGCCACGAGACCATCCTATGAAAACTTTTGACTGTAGCGACACGGACCCTCAGTAAGGCCATTGCGATAGCACAGGCGTTTATGTCTACCAGTGACAACACCAAACAAATCTCTCAGTACACAAGTGCTAGCAATGTTCATAAATTAACTGGAACTGTGTTTGCGAGCAGAAATGTACAGGGCAGAAACCACGAGTCTGCAATTGCCAGCAGGCCTCAGGTGACCCAGATGACTCAGAGTCCGCAACAAAGGATGAATGCAAGGCAATTCACACCTTGTTGGCGTTGTGGAGGATTCTATTCAGCCTATTCATGCCGCTTCAAAGTGTATGTTTGCAAGAGCTGTGGAACAATGGGGCACCTCCAACGAGCTTGAAAATGAGCTGCAAACTCTGCAAAACCTGCAAACCACCACGTGGCAGAGGAAGATCGGTCCATGGTGGATCAAAGCAACTTCGAGCCTCAGAGAGAGGAGGCAGATTTGAAGTACACGGGGTGCACACATTTTCGACGAAATGTCCACCTATAATGCGAAAAGTAAAATTGAATGGCTTACCTGCAGCCATGGAACTGGACACTGGCGCTAGCCAATCCACCATGAGTAAAAACATATTTGAGAGACTGTGGTGCAACAAGGCATTCAGACAAGCCCTCAGCCCCATCCACACGAAACTGAGAATGTACACCAAAGAGCTTATCACTGTCCTGGGCCGTGCCATGGTCAAGGTCACCTACGAGGGCACGGTGCATGAACTGCCACTCTGGATTGTCCCGGGCAGTGGCTCCATACTGCTTGAAAGGAGCTGACTGGGCAAAATCCGCTGAAACTGGGATGACATCCGAGCGCTATCACATGTCGATGAGGCCTCATGTAGCCAGGTTCTTAACAAATTTCCTTCCCTTTTTGAGACAGGCATTGGAAACTTTTCCGGGGTGAAGGTGCGGTCCCAGAGGCATGACCCATTCACCACAAGGCGCGAGCGGTACCTCACATGATGAGGGAGAGAGTGGAAATCGAGCTGGACAGGCTGCAACGCGAGGGCATCATCTCCCCAGTGGAATTCAGCGAGTGGGCCAACCCTATTGTTCCAGTACTCAAAAGTGATGGCACGGTCAGGATTTGCGGCGATTATATAGTAACTATGAATCGTTTCTCGCTGCAGGACCAATACCTGCCACCTAAGGCAGATGACCTATTTGCGACGCTGGCAGGAGGCAAGACGTTCACCAAGCTCGACCTGACTTCAGCCTACATGATGCAGGAGCTGGAGGTGTCTTCGAAGGGCCTCACCTGCATCAACACGCACGAGGGAGAGTTCATCTACAACAGATGCCCGTTTGGAATTTGGTCAGCTGCAGGGACCTTCCAGAGAAACATGGAGAACCTACTCAAGTCGGTACCACACACGGTGGTCTTTCAGGATGACATATTGGTCACGGGTCGGGACACCGCCGAGCACTTACAAAACCTGGAGGAGGTCCTCCAGCGACTGGATTGCGTAGGGCTGCGGCTGAAGAGGTCGAAATGCGTCTTCATGGTAACAGAAGTGGAGTTTTTGGGGAGAAAGATCGCGGCGGATGCCATTCGGCCCACAGACGCCAAGACAGAGGCTATCAGGAATTCGCCCAGGCCACAGAACGTCACGGAGCTGCGGTCATCCCTAGGACTCCTCAATTGTTTTGGTAACTTCCTACCAGGGTTAAACATCCTATTAGAGCCCTTACATGTGTTATTGCGCAAAGGTGAGAACTGGGTATGGGGAAAAAAACAAGTAATTGCTTTTGAGACAGCCAGAAACATTTTATGGCTTTATGGCATTGGAACCGGTTCTGGGGGAGGTGGGACCAGTACAAACCGGACGGTCTGCACCTGGGCAGGACCAGAACCAATGTCCTAGGGGGAGTGTTTGCTAGTGCTGTTGGGGAGGAGTTAAACTAATATGGCAGGGGGATGGGAACCAATGCAGGGAGACAGAGGGAAACAAAAAGGAGACTAAAGCAAAAGACAGAAAGGAGATGAGGCAAAGTGGAGGGCAGAGAAACCCAAGGCAAAGAACAAAAAGGGCCACTGTACAGCAAAATTCTAAAAGAACAAAGGGTGTTAAAAAAACAAGCCTGAAGGCTTTGTGTCTTAATGCAAGGAGTATCCGTAATAAGGTGGATGAATTAACTGTGCAAATAGATGTTAACAAATATGATGTGATTGGGATTACAAAGACGTAGCTCCAGGATGATCAGGGCTGGGAACTCAACATCCAGGGGTATTCAACATTCAGGAAGGATAGAATAAAAGGAAAAGGAGGTGGGGTAGCATTGCTGGTTAAGGAGGAGATTAATGCAATAGTTAGGAAGGACATTAGCTTGGATGATGTGGAATCTATATGGGTAGAGCTGCAGAACACCAAAGGGCAAAAAACATTAGTGGGAGTTGTGTACAGACCTCCAAATAATAGAAGTGATGTTGGGGAGAGCATCAAACAGGAAATTGGGGGTGCATGCAATAAAGGTGCAGCAGTTATAATGGGTGACTTTAATATGCACATAGATTGGGCTAACCAAACTGGAAGCAATACGGTGGAGGAGGATTTCCTGGAGTGCATAAGGGATGGTTTTCTAGACCAATATGTCGAGGAACCAACTAGGGGGGAGGCCATCTTAGACTGGGTGTTGTGTAATGAGAGAGGATTAATTAGCAATCTCGTTGTGCGAGGCCCCTTGGGGAAGAGTGACCATAATATGGTGGAATTCTGCATTAGGATGGAGAATCAAACAGTTATTCAGAGACCATGGTCCAGAACTTAAAGAAGGCTAACTTTGAAGGTATGAGGCGGGAACTGGCTAGGATAGATTGGCGAATGATACTTAAGGGGTTGACTGTGGATGGGCAATGGCAGACATTTAGAGACCGCATGGATGAACTACAACAATTGTACATTCCTGTCTGGCGTAAAAATAAAAAAGGGAAGGTGGCTCAACCGTGGCTATCAAGGGAAATCAGGGATAGTATTAAAGCCAAGGAAGTGGCATACAAATTGGCCAGAAATAGCAGTGAACCCGGGGACTGGGAGAAATTTAGAACTCAGCAGAGGAGGACAAAGGGTTTGATTAGGGCAGGGAAAATGGAGTACGAGAAGAAGCTTGCAGGGAACATTAAGACGGATTGCAAAAGTTTCTATAGATATGTAAAGAGAGAAAGGTTAGTAAAGACAAACGTAGGTCCCCTGCAGTCAGAATCAGGGGAAGTCATAACGGGGAACAAAGAAATGGCGGACCAATTGAACAAGTACTTTGGTTCGGTATTCACTAAGGAGGACACAAACAACCTTCCGGATATAAAAGGGGTCAGAGGGTCTAGTAAGAAGGAGGAACTGATGGAAATCCTTATTAGTCAGGAAATTGTGTTGGGGAAATTGATGGGATTGAAGGCCGATAAATCCCCAGGGCCTGATGGACTGCATCCCAGAGTACTTAAGGAGGTGGCCTTGGAAATAACGGATGCATTGACAGTCATTTTCCAACATTCCATTGACTCTGGATCAGTTCCTATGGAGTGGAGGGTAGCAAATGTAACCCCACTTTTTAAAAAAGGAGGGAGAGAGAAAACAGGGAATTATAGCCTGACATCGGTAGTGGGTAAAATGATGGAATCAATTATTAAGGATGTCATCGCAGTGCATTTGGAAAGAGGTGACATGATAGGTCCAAGTCAGCATGGATTTGTGAAAGGGAAATCATGCTTGACAAATCTTCTGGAATTTTTTGAGGATGTTTCCGGTGGAGTGGACAAGGGAGAACCAGTTGATGTGGTATATTTGGACTTTCAGAAGGCTTTCGACAATGTCCCACACAAGAGATTAATGTGCAAAGTTAAAGCACATGGGATTGGGGGTAGTGTGCTGACATGGATTGAGAAATGGTTGTCAGACAGGAAGCAAAGAGTAGGAGTAAATGGGGACTTTTTAGAATGGCAGGCAGTGACTAGTGGGGTACCGCAAGGTTCTGTGCTGGAGCCCCAGCTGTTTACACTGTACATTAATGATTTGGACGAGGGGATTAAATGTAGTATCTCCAAATTTGCGGATGACACTAAGTTGGGTGGCAGTGTGAGCTGCGAGGAAGATGCTATGAGGCTGCAGAATGACTTGGATAGGTTAGGTGAGTGGGCAAATGCATGGCAGATGAAGTATAATGTGGATAAATGTGAGGTTATCCATTTTGGTGGTAAAAACAGAGAGACAGACTATTATATGAATGGTGACAGATTAGGAAAAGGGGAGGTGCAACGAGACAAGGGTGTCATGGTACATCAGTCATTGAAGGTTGGCGTGCAGGTACAGCAGGCGGTTAAGAAAGCAAATGGCATGTTGGCCTTCATAGCGAGGGGATTTGAGTACAGGGGCAGGGAGGTGTTGCTACAGTTGTACAGGGCCTTGGTGAGGCCACACCTGGAGTATTGTGTACAGTTTTGGTCTCCTAACCTGAGGAAGGACATTCTTGCTATCGAGGGAGTGCAGCGAAGGTTCACCAGACTGATTCCTGGGATGGCGGGACTGACCTATCAAGAAAGACTGGATCAACTGGGCTTGTATTCACTGGAGTTCAGAAGAATGAGCGGGGACCTCATAGAAACGTTTAAAATTCTGACGGGGTTAGACAGGTTAGATGCAGGAAGAATGTTCCCAATGTTGGGGAAGTCCAGAACCAGGGGACACAGTCTAAGGATAAGGAATAAGTCATTGAGGACCGAGATGAGGAGAAACTTCTTCACCCAGAGAGTGGTGAACCTGTGGAATTCTCTACCACAGAAAGTTGTTGAGGCCAATTCACTAAATATATTCAAGAAGGAGTTAGATGAAGTCCTTACTATGAGGGGGATCAAGGGGTATGGCGAGAAAGCAGGAATGGGGTACTGAAGTGGCATGTTCAGCCATGAACTCATTGAATGGCGGTGCAGGCTAGAAGGGCCGAATGGCCTACTCCTGCACGTATTTTCTATGTTTCTATGTTTCTATGTAACAAGCTGCTTGTATTGTATAACCCAAGTAAAAGACTTGGGCTAGCATATGACGCGTCATTGTACAGAGTCGGGTGTGTATTACAACAAGCTAACGTTGCGGGGAAGTTGTAACCTGTCGCCTATGCTTCCAGGAGCTTGTCTAAGGCTGAGAGGGCCTACAGCATGATTGAGAAAGAGGCATTCGAGTGTGTGTTCCGGGTAAAGAAAATGCATCAGTACCTGTTTGGCCTCAAATTTGAGCTGGATACCGATCACCAGCCCCTCATAATCCCTGTTCACTGAAAACAAGGGGATAAATACTAATGCCTCAGCCCACATACAAAGATGGACACTCACGCTATCAGCATATAACTATACCATCCGCCACAGGCCAGGCACCGAGAACTGTGCGGATGCTGTCAGTTGGCTACCATTGTCCACCACGGGGGTGGAACTGGCGCAGCCTACAAACTTGTTGATGGTAGCACAGCCCGCAGACTTGTTGATGGTCATGGAAGCATTTGAAAATGATAAATCACCTGTCACAGTCCACCAGATTAGGATTTGGACCAGCCAAGATCCTCTGCTGTCCCTAGTAAAAAACTGTGTACTGCATGGGAGCTGGGCCAACATCCCCATTGAAATGCAAGAGAAAATCAAGCTGTTCCAGTGGCGAAAGGACGAGCTGTCCATTCAGGCAGACTGCCTCTTGTGGGGTACCTGCGTAGTGCTACCAAAAAAGGGCAGGGAGACGTTCATCTCGGATCTCCACACCACACACTCGAGTATCGTAATGATAAAAGCAATAGCCAGATCCCAAGTGTGGTGGCCCGGTATCGACTCTGACTTAGAGTCCTGTGTACGGCAATGCAGCGTATGTGCTCAGCTGAGCAACGTGCCCAGAGAGGCACCATTAAGTTTGATGATGGTCCAGACAATGGTCGAGGATCCATGTCAACTATGCGGGCCCGTTTCTGGGTAAAATGTTCCTGGTGGTGGTGGATGCTTTTTCAAAATGGATTGAATGTGAAATAATGTTGGGAAGCACCGTCACTGCCACCATTGAAAGCCTGAGGGCCATGTTTGCCACCCACGGTCTGCCTGACATACTGGTCAGTGACAACGGGCCATGTTTCACCAGTGCCGAATTTAAAGAATTCATGACCCGCAATGGGATCAAACATGTCATCTCGGCCCAGTTTAAACCAGCCTCCAATGGGCAGGCAGACCGGGCCATCAAACAGAGCCTTAAACGAATCACAGAAGGCTTACTCCAAACCCGCCTGTCCCGAGTACTGCTCAGTTGCCGCACGAGACCCCACTCGCTCACAGGGATGCCCCCGCTGAGCTACTCATGAAAAGGACACTGAAAACCAGGCTCTCGCTGGTTCAGTCTAACCTCCATGATCAGGTAGAGAGCAGGAGGCAGCAACAAAATGTAAACGATGGCCGCGCCACTGCGCCATGGGAAATTGATCTGACTGACCCTGTGTATGTGCTAAACTATGGACATGGTCCCAAGTGGATCGCAGGCACGGTGATAGCTAAAGAAGGGAATAGGGTGTTTGTAGTCAAACTAGACAATGGACAAATTTGCTGAAAGCACCTCGACCAAATGAGGCTGCGGTTCACAGACTGCCCTGAACAACCCACAGCAGACACCACCTTTTTCGAGCCCACAACACACACCCAAAGGATCAACGACACCACGCCGGACCAGGAAATCGAACCCATCACGCCCAACAGCCCAGCAAGGCCAGGCTCACCCAGCGGCCCTGCAGGGCCAACAACACGCCAGCCCAGCGAGGGCACAGCCAACACACCAGAACAGACATTTGGTCCACCAGGGAAAGAAAGGCTCCCGACCACCTCAACTTGTAAATAGTTTTCACTTTGACTTTGGGGAGGAGTGATGTTGTGTATCCGTAAAGCATGCACTCCCATGTTCCGCCACCAGGGAGCTCATCCCCTGACGTCCAAAGCGATCCCAGCATCCCTTGGGAGTACTGTATATAAGCCGGCCCCTCAGGCCTGTTCCTCACTCTGGAGTGTCTTATTAAAGACTGAGGTCACTGTTACTTTAACCTCCCTGTGTGCAGCCTCATCTGTGTAAGGAACATAATATTTCCCACTCTAAATTGCACTGTAAAATCACTGTTTACCTCAGAAATACAGAGTTGCTGCTTTAGCTTGACAGTTCCTGATTTCCAAAATGGTGGATCGGTGCACTTCACCCATTCCCGCCCGCTTATGATCGCGTAAAACCACCTTTTCCAAGACAGTATGCAGCTCCAGTGGTATGTTGGCGGTATGTGATCAAAATCGGACTTTTTGGGCAGTAGGAGGGTGGTCCTGCACGGCAGACAGTGTGCATACCGCTCGGCGGTATGTCATTGATGAATATTCTGCCGAGCAGTATGTCGGTGGTATGTAGGTGTTTTTTGACCAAAATCGAATTTTTGGGCAGTACGTGGGTGGTAGGGGGCAGTATGTCGACTAATTTCGGGCCCTAAGTGTATTATTTCAGAATGTGATTACATTTCACTCGAAACACGAAGCAAAAAAAATATTCACAAGTACAGTTATGATTTTGGTACACATTCAAGTCGAAGAATTCTAAATTCAATGTAAATATGTGCAAATTAATTTGTCTTTCTTTTCGTTTTTTTGTTGATTATTTGATCATTTCCTTCTTCTTTCCCCTTGATCTCTCCATAAACCACACTTTTCCTCATTGGAAGGAAGGTTCACCCAATGGCAATCTATGATCAGTTACCTGCATATCTGATAGAGTAGCCCCCAGTTGCGCAAGCATTGATGACCCATTCCTCCATATGGAGAGGCACCTGACCTGCCCTCACTGGTTCTCGATAGCAACATGGCTCAGACCTGTAACTTGTCATATGTAGAAAACAAACCGATATCCTATTTTGTCCATTGTACAATACATTGGGAATTCAGTGTCATTCATAATGGGACCAGCACAAGAACATGAAGGGTTAAATTCTCAGTGATATTTGTAACAGACACATGAGTGAGTTTGTATGAACTAGGATTACTTTAGCCAGTCATTAACCTGTTTACTTTAAATGGATTAACAAATAGTGCTCAGAGGAATTTCAATCCTTTAAACTTTGAAATAAAAGTAAAATGTACATATCAGGCTGTGGAGGAGAAAAACAAAGTGATGGAGAAACGATTAATTCAAAAATGTAGTGAAAGGGGTATTTACCTGTGTATACAATATGTAAGCCACCCTCCAGTTTGTGCTAAACTCAAAATCTGTCAAAATTCATGAATTTATGTCATTTTCAATTTAAAACTGATGACAAATGTCAAAAATGAAAGTATAATTTTTGCTTTTCAATCCAAGTTGTACTGGGAAAAATGCTAATGCCATTCAGAGGAAACATTTTGTCTTTCTGATGTGGCAAATAGTGAATCATTCACCATCTTGCTGCAAAGCACAACAGAGTTGATGATGGTTTGTGGAAATTAAGGGCCCAAAATTCCACATGGACTTTTTTTGCTGCAGTTGTAGAGGTACGTCTGATTTTTTAGTGGCCCGACTGCGCCAAAAAAAAAGTTCCAAGTTTCTCCAGCATAACCTTTCATTTTGAAGCGGCGCAGATTGTCCTTAAGCTCTGTGGTTGGAGCTTAAGGTCTGTGCCGAAAAATTGAGATTGCCAGGGCTGAGGCACAAATAAAGCATTTCCCCTTTGTAAAATAGATCGCTAAGTGAGACTTGGGACAACAGACTGAAATCTCAATATATGAAACAATATATTCCTTTTTAGCATTTATAGATTTTTTTCACCTCTACAGTGCTGGTGTCGCTGCAATCCCGGGCCAAAGGGACCCCCCACCCCCACAACCGCTGCCGCTGCAATCCCAGGCCGAAAGGCCCCCCGCACTCGGTGCTAAGTCTACAGCTCTGCTAACACAATGGCGTCTTCTCTGTGCCGATTTTCTTAAATGTATGGAAGGTTTTTCAGAAGGGTGCAGTGCACCGTTTTTGAAAAAATTGTACTTGGCCGACTCCCTTAAATGGCCAGAAATGGCGCATCCGGCAGGTTCTGCCCCCCAGTGATGTCAAAAAGTCGGGAACTAAAAAAAAATCAGAACTTCCTACTTTACAATGGCACAGAAACTTTGGCAAAACTTGCAGATTTTAGTCGGCTCCAAAAAAAACAGCGTAGGCCAAAAAAACGGCGCAGAATGGTGGCAAAAATTCAAGCCTAAATTTGTATTTGAAGCTCTACTTTTCTCATGTCAACCTCTGAATTGCCATTTGTTCAGGATTTGTGCGTTGTCGCACTTTAAAAACAAAAAGTGCAACACCGTTTGAACAAATATTAAAGCTACAGTTGCTAGTAATGGCCAGTGATGACACCCAATGTCTGAATCGATGCAAACTGAGTAAATTCAAAAATCCTTCAACGGATCCAGTTTAAATTTGTTTCAATTTAGATAAAACTATGAAGCTGATACTTAAAATAAAACATTTTGCATGTTGTATTTATTTTGGTGTGAGTTAATGGAAAAAATGTCATTTCAGGCTATATGTGTGCTCAGCTGATCAAATCCCATTTAAATATTTTCACTTTATGGTGCAGAGTCGTACAACCTAATTATGTAAATGATATTCTAATATGGCAGCCAGTGAACCTAATTATGTAAATTATATTCTAATATGGCAGCCAGTGAACTCAGATGATGCTGATTTCAAACCAGTTAGAAAAAGCTGTGCCATTTCTCCCTTTTGTTTCATTGTTAGAAATTAAATTCTTCTCAAAAAGGAAACCTTTCATTTAAAATAACAATACATTGATTGAAATAGTGGCCTAACTTTGGTCATATAAATGTAAAATATCAGTTCCTGTCATTCAAAGCACACTGTCTCCAGTGTATTACAGGTTAATTTCAGTTTTAATCTCTCGTACTTCAGATACCAGCCCCATGATTTGTATGGTTTACTTGCTTGCATGGCATCTTGCATTCACTTACATCGCAAAACAAATATCAGGCAAGCTATGCTTCTTTCGCTATAAGGCTAGCCGTTTACTTTTGCAAAACAATAGCAATCAGACAAAAAAAACAGTTATATCTCATGACCATGGAGGCTGCTGTGAGAAGAAAAGGTTTTAAAAATTCAATTTGGGTACCAACAAACAAGTGCAAGGGCAAAAGAGGGAGGTAATCAGCTATAAGTAGCCTCGAAATGCTGATTTACAAAATGGGCAGTGCAGAGAGTATCGCAAAGGCTAAATTTAAACAGATTGGCTCAGTGTACATCCATTCATTCAAAACAGTCATCAGTACTCACTGGAAATGAATGCATCATTCCTCCTAATTGATTTAAAATGTACCCATCACCGCTGTGAAGGGGGAAGAATATTTCAATGAAATATTTAAAAGTAAAAAGGAGCTTGGGCCCACAGAAATAGGATTTCCAGCTGTTTTTTTATTCATGTAAGAGAAACGTAAACTGCCCGTGCTTTCTTAATGTGCCTCATCCTATTTTGCACTGGACCACCTCTGACTATCATTGTCATTCGTGGAGGTGAAAGGAGGAGGAATTATAATTTGGGAATAAGCTAAATTTGTTGAATGGGCAAACATCAGGACGATTAAGAATAGATATTGCTTCTCCACCAATCACCCAGCAAGTTTAGCCAGAGAATAGGTCAGTCATACACACCTTGGGCTCAATTTTCCACAGTGATTTGTGCTGCTTTTTTTGGCCTAAGTTAAAAGATACAAGTTCCCCCAATCAATGTGCGCCAGCGTAACTCAGTTAATTACGATTTTTTTAGGTTAGTTTTTATGTGTCATGGGGCATAACCTGCCACCAATTCTGGCCAGTTAAGCAAATTTGGCCAGCTCTGATTTACTCCAATTCTTCTTCGGACAGCGTATGTAGCCTATGTGGAAAAACCTTCTGGTAAGTTAAGAAAATCGGCGCAGGTAATTAAATCAGTGCAGCAGATGCCCAGACAACAGCAGCAGAGAAGTGAGACAGAATGGGAGAGATGGGGGAGGGAAGCCTTTTGGGCATAGTTAGGTGCAGGGACCGGGAGGGAGGAGGCAATTCGGCCTGGGATAGGTGCAGGAAGAGGGATCGGGAGGCCATTCAGCTCGGGATAGGTGCGGGGACTGGCATCGGGAAGCCATTCGGCCAGGGATAGGAGGGGGGACCGGGAGGGAGGAGGCAATTCGGCCTGGGATAGGTGCGGGGACCGGGACCGGGAGGCCATTCGGCCAGGGATAGGAGGGGGGACCGGGAGGGAGGAGGCGATTCGGCCAGGGATAGGAGCGGGGACCGGGAGGGAGGAGGCGATTCGGCCAGGGATAGGAGCGGGGACCAGGAGGGAGCAGGCAATTTGGCCTGGGATAGGTGCGGGGACCGGGACCGGGAGGCCATTTGGCTAGGGATAGGAGCAGGGACCAGGAGGGAGGAGACGATTCGGCCTGGGATAGGTACGGGGACCGGCATTAGCGGGCAGTGCGAATTTGCAGGATCCTTGGGGGAAATGTAACGGGACATTTTCGTGCTTGGAATAGGCCATGAGGTCATTCTTCGCAAACTGCTGTCTGCCGAATCCCTAGATCTGAGCATGGCCATCATGATAGCCCAAGCCTTCATATCCACGAGCGATAACACGAAACAGATATCTTCACAGCATCGAAGCTCACCGGCAAGTACTGTGCATAAAATAATGTTTTCAGCAGGCAGAACTGTACAGGGCAGGGTCCACACAACCGCGGAGACCAGACCTAAGCCTAGAGTGACTCAGGGTCCGCCGTGGGGCGTGAATGCGTATCCATCAGCACCATGTTGGTGCTGCGGGGGCAGTCATAGAGCTCATCAATGTCGATTCAAGTCTTATGTGTGCAAAGGCTGTGGAACAATAGGGCACCTCCAGCAAATGTGAATCACCATGTGGCAGAGTCAGGAGAGGACGACCAATCCAGCGAGGATCACGCTGAATGAGCAGGAGAGGCAACTTAACCTGAAGATGAAGAGGTGAAGAGAAAGTATATGGGATACACACCTTCACCACCAAAAGCCCTCCGATAATGTTAAAAGTCTCCATGGAATTAGACACGGGGTGAGTCAATCAGTTATGAGCCAGAATGCATTCGAGAGGCTGTGGGGCAACAAATCACAATGAATCAAGCTGATCCTGATTCAGGCAAAGCTGCGCACCTACATCAAGGAACTGGGTGACCTCTGCGTATCTTCTCCGGTGAACGATGTCTCCCATGCTCAAAAGCTGAGCAAAGCCCCACCTTCAGCTGAACCAGGCATCGAAGTGCAGATCCCCAAGGCACAGGCCGTTCAACATGACCACGAGGAGGTGAAGATCAACCGAGCAGTGATACAGGCGCGGTACCCACCACCCAACGCCAACGATCCCTTCGCGATGATGGAAAAGGCTCCAGGTCAACCATGCAGAGTGGGACTGTGGCCGAAATGATCCAAATGCATCTTCCCGACGCCAGAGGCAAAATCCCTGGGGAGGAAGATCACCGCAGTTGGCATCACGGACATGGACGAAAGTGCATCCAGACCACGGGACAAGAGTGCGTCCAGACCACGGGACAAAAGTGCGTCCAGACCACGGGACAAAAGTGCCTCCAAACCATGGGATGAGAGAGCGTCCAGACTACGGGATGTCGCCGCAACGGAACAGAGGCAGGTGTTGCCCAGCAAGGAAAACAACTGTGTTTAGGGCAAAGGTAAAGGGGCGGCCGCTGTGAAGGCCAGGAACCCACTACGTTCCAATAAGTTGTTTGCACTATGTAACCCATGTGAGCGTTCTTTCGCAGTCAATGATGTATTATCATATAGGGTCGGAGGTACCTTACAACAAGCCAAAGTATCGGGCGAACACCAACCGGTCGTATATGTATCTGACAAAGTACTTGTAACAATTGATGTGTTATCACATGGGGTTGGGCGTGTTGTACAGCAAGCCAAAGTAGTGGGCGAACTCCAACCAATTGTAAAAAAATCTAACAAAGTGTTCGTAGCAAGTGATGTATTACCACATGGGGTTGGGCGTGTTTCCAGTAAGCCAAAGTAGTGGGCGAGCCCCAACCGGTTGTACATGTATCCAATAAGTTAACCAAGGCAGTAGCTTAGGTTCAAGGGACAAAAGAGATGTACCAAAGAGGGGGCCAAATTTTGCTCGAGTCAGACAAGCTGCCCATACCACAGTTTTGGGAGAGCAGAGGCACCATTATCGATGCGTTGTTTTGAGTATATCTAACACTGTCTGTGCACTGTAACATGATCTGCCATGGGCCAGGCACTGAGAACGGCGCTCTTGTGTTCAGTTGACTACCGTTGCCCACCACCGTGGTGGAAATGGCACAACCTGCAGACCTACTCGTTGTCGTGGAAGTGCGAGAAAGCGAGCGGTCAACCGTAACGGCCCCCCAGTTTAGGACCTGGACCAGCCAGGATCCCACGTTACCGTCTGCCAACGGTGAACCACTAGACGGGATGTTGCAGCTTATCCGTCGCAAAGACAAAAGGTTCATCCCATCAGATTGCCCCCCATGGGGCAACCCTGCAACGATGCAAAGAAAGGCAGGGAGGCTATACCCAGTCGGCGGTCCGGGGCCTCCATACCATGGCCCAGGATCCACGGGGACCACGAGGCCTCCCGCCACTACTGGAAGTCTCAAGGCCATATCGGCCATCCTGGGCTTGCCAGACCTTAGGGTCAGTGACAATAGTCTGGAGCAGGCAGCCCAAATCACTAAACCTAGCACCACACGTGTCACGGTAGACTCCCTACAGACCCGGCTATCCCGGGTGCTACGCAGTCACCAGACAGAATCACTCAGAACCAAGCCTTCCATATGCTATCAGCAGAGAATGTACCATGATCGCAAGACTCCTCCACGTGACATCAGCATAAATTATGTAGTCCATGTTCAAGGCCCTAGATGGGCCGCTAGCACTGTATTAGCCAAAGTGGGGGAATGGATTGTGTGTGATGAAAATGTAGCATTTGATTGTGAAACCATGTACTGGGCAAATGCAGAAAGCATTTGGACCAGATCAAACTGCGAACTACAGATAATCAGGAACCACTGTGAAAGGACCTGGCCCCCAGCAACGCACTAACACAATCGACCTCGCCGTCAACCACGAGGATGAAACCACCATGTCAGGACTTCAACTCAGGCGATCGACCCGGGGACACAGGGCGCCAGATCACCTCAACTTGCAAATAACTTGTACACAAGACTTTGGGGGGAGTGATGTTATGTATGTATGTAAACCTCACCAATATTTAAGACTTGCCACTAGGGGGCACACCTGTGGGAAACCTAAGGGTCATCTGTGCACCCTGGGGCAAGCAGATATAAAAGGTGATTCACCATGCTGCAGACAGCACTCTGGAGTCTGAATAAAGAGACCAAGGTCACAACAGTTTGAGCTTACAATACAGTCTTGAGGATTGATTCTGAACACTACAGGTATGAATGAACACAACCCCAATTCCCCATTTCATATCAGTCCCACACCTTGCTTTCCCTCTTGGCCACAATGCTGAAATAAAAACCACCACAAAAGAAACATTCCAAACCAACTTTATCCATCAATCCATCCAATGTTACACAGCAAAGTCAACTAATCCCCCTTGTGCATTCCCTTCGTGCCCATCTTCAATGTGCCTTTGCCTGTCCTAGTGTTCCTATGAAATGCTATCCCAGTGGCTGCAGCATGGCTGGTGGAAGGCTGCTGACTTTCAGTTGGGGAGACTGCAGATGGGCTTGCAGGGCAACCTCGAGCATCTCTAGGCCTAGAAGGCCTCTCTGGGGACTGCACCACCTCGGTATGGGTGGCAGCAATCTGGGCTGGCTGGCAGGCAATGGCAAGGACACTGGTGGAGTGGCAGTGGTGGGAGGACGAATACTGTCATCCTGAGACAGGACAGCAGGTTCTTGCTCTATGGAGCGGCTTTCACTCCCCCAATGTGGCACCTCAGCATTCCTAGCCATCTGGTGGAGGACAGATTGATGGACTGCTGTGACACCCTGCAAGCCCTTCTCCACACTGGTAAACACAGCCATGATGAGAGCAGTCCAAGCTTGCATGACTTCAGCCTGAGCTTCCACTTCAGCACCCAGACGTTGGGTAGCTTCTGTTTGTGCTACAATGGAAGCTGAGACATCGGCCATCAGACTCTGCATCATGGTTGGGTGCACGTGTGCTAATGGATCTGCCCACCCCTTCCATGCTGTAGGCCCTGTACAAGGTTGGTGTCGGATTACTCCATGCTCCTTGACATTGCACTCAGGCTTTCTGGCAGGCCTGCCAATGCAGCAAGCATTTCATTGTGCAAACCCTTCTGTAAGTCGCCCCATTAATTTCCTCATCTGAGTTCTCTGCAGCAAAACTCATGTGCGAAATTACCCTCCAGGCACCTGTGCTACCTTTCGCCCTGCCCTGCCCTGCCTGCAGCCATCTGGTGCCCACTGACTCACCACGTGGAGAGCCACCTCTAAGCTACACTCTAATGTTCGTGCAGTACCAGTATCTGAGCTAGTGGCTGCGAGTGTCAGATCGAGTGATGGTGTTCTTTCTTCATCATCACTCCCCTCTCCCTCTTCTTGCACCATTGGCTGGATTTCTTGTGTCTCTGAAATGAGAAAGGCACAAGCGTAGGGTTGTGGTCAGTGAATGGGGGGGTGGGGGGTAGAGGGCGGAGAGAGCAAGAGGTGCGTGCTTACACCATGTGCAGCTTGTAAGAGATTGTGGGAGGAGGAGGAAGTGGGATTTGAGAAGGAGGATTATGTATGAGGATACCGACATCTTGCATTCTTTCAGCCCGGCCACTGGCCACTGGCTCAGCGATGCCCCGGCCAAGAATGGCCAGCACCGTCTCCTCCATGAGGGTAAGATTATGCAGGCGTACCTGTTCCCCTTCACAAAGCCCCAACTGGCTCTGATTGTGAGCCACATTGTTCTGCAAGAGAAAGGGAAATGTATCAGTGAATGTACGGTAATATGTTTGGATGCTGTGCCTGTCATGGTTGAATAGCTGGCAGTGTGTGTTGTATATGCAATAACTGTTAGACCGAGTACTGATTAACACTAAGAGGTATGACTTTGGCTCTGCTTTATTAAGGCCCAAAGTGCCTAATATACAAAATGGCTGGCCTTTTATACTTGGGCTGCACACACGTGCATGCAGCCCAATGGCCTCCAACAGTGACGCCATCTAGTGGCTAGTGATCCCAAAAGTACATACATGACAATACCCCTCTCTGAGATATTAACACAGTCTTTCACAAATTGAGACGATCTGCTGTTTTATGCTTCCAGGTTGACCATCTCAGTTCAACTCCAGCCTTGGGTGAGTGTTCAGAGTTTGTTGTGACTGGTGGCTGGGTGGCTGACCTGGTGGGAGTGGCAATGACCATGTCAGGAATTGAAAATCCATTTTCAATCAACATGTCAGTGATTGAAAGTCCCGATTCACTGATGACCACTGAGTCCTCTGATGACTGGGGATAGGTTGGTTGGTCGTCGATTGTCTCTTCCTCCGAATGTTCCAGTTCGTCTGTGTGCCACGGCTTTGTCTGATCCATATGTTTCTTGCATGTTTTCCCATTCTTGAACTTGACGATAAACATTCTGTTGCCCTCCTTGGCCCTGACAGTACCAGCGATCCACTTGGGACCATGACCATAATTCAGAACATATACAGGATAATTTACAGAAATATCGCGTGACATAGCTGCGCGATCATGATACCCTTGCTGACTTTGTCTTCTGTATTCAACATGATTACTCAAGTCAAGGTGTACAAGAGATAGCTTAAGACCTTTCTTCATCATTAGTTCAGCAGGTGAGACCCCGATAAGCATGTGTGGTCTTGTCCTGTAACTAAGCAGTATGCATGACAGGTGGGTCTGCAGTGATCCTTGGGTTACTCGCTTCATACTCTGCTTTATGATTTGGATAGCATGTTCTGCTTGCCCATTGGATGCAGGTTTGAACAGTGCTAACCTTACATGTTTGCTACCATTGAGTTTCATGAACTCTTGAAACTCCTGACTGGTGAAGCACGATCCATTGTCGCTAACAATGATGTCAAGCAGACCATGTGGCACGAACATGACACTGAGATTCTCAATGGTAGCTGTGGATGTGCTGGATGACATGATTATACATTCTATTCACTTCGAATGTGCATCCACCACAACTAAAAACATCTTCCCCAGGAAGGGACCTGCAAAGTCTATGTGGATCCTGGACCATGGTTTGGACGGCCACGACCACAGACAGACTCAGTGGCGATCATGTTGGTGCTTTGCTGAGCTGCATGCAAGTGTTGCACTGATGCACACATGATTCCAGCTCAGAGTCAATTCCCGGCATCCATACATGAAACCTGGCGATGGCTTTCATCATTACAATGCCGAGATGTGTGCTATGTAGTTCACATATAAATTTCTCTCTCCCTTTCTTGGGCATAACAACACAATTGCCCCACAGTATACAATCCGATTGAATAGATAGTTTGTCCTTGCGATGAATGTAAGGTTTGGTCTCCTCACACATTTACTTGGGTATGGCAGACCAATCACCTTTGAGGATGCAACTCATCGTCACCAATAAAATCGGGTCCTGGCTGGTCCAGGTCTTAACTTGTTGAGCCGTGACAGGGGTTCCTTCACTCTCAAAAACATTCATAACTAACAATAGATCCGCCGGTTGTGGCGTTTCCACCTCCGGTGTGGGCAACGGCAGACGGTTCAAAGCATCGGCACAATTCTCGGTGTCAGGTCTATGGCGAATGACATAATCATAAACGGATAATGTCAATGCCCACCTCTGGATGTGGGATGAAGCATTGGTATTGATACCTTTGTTTTCAGAGAACAGTGAAATGAGCGGCTTGTGATCTGTCTGCAGTTCAAACCGAAGACCGAACAGGTACTGATGCATCTTTTTAACCTCATACACACAGGCTAGTGCTTCTTTCTCTACCATGCTGTAGGCTCTTTCCACTTTAGACAAACTTTTTGAAGCATACGCGACTGGTTGTAGTTTACCCGACCCATTAGCTTGTTGGTGTATGCAACCAATTCCATATGACGAAGCATCACAGGCCAATACTAAACGTTTACATGGGTCATAATGTACCAACAGCTTGTAGAGCAAAGCAGATTAGTGGCTTTCTCAAAAGCTCTGTCTTGAGACGCACCCCACACCCAGTTGTCGCCTTTTCTTAGCAGCATGTGCAGTGGTTCTAATAAGGTGCTCAATTTAGGTAGGAAGTTACCGAAGTAGTTGAGTAGACCCAGGAACGAATGCAGCTCCATCACGTTATGTGGCTTGGGTGCATTCTTTATGGCCTTGGTTTTCGCATTTGTGGGCCTGATGCCGTCAACAGCAATTTTCCTCCCCAGGAATTCGACCTCTGGTGCCATGAAGATGCACTTCGAGCGTTTCAGTCTGAGTCCCACTTTGTCCAGACGATGTAGAACCTCTTCCAGGTTGTTCAGATGTTCCTCAGAGTCACAACCTGTGATCAGGATGTCATCTTGGAACATGACGGTTCTGGGAACGGACTTCAGTAAACTCTCCATGTTCCTGTGAAATACTGCTACAGCCGAGCGAATTCCAAAAGGTTACCTGTGATAAATAAACAATCCTTTATGCGTGTTAATGCATATAAGTCTCTTCGACGTCTCGACCAGCTCCTGTGTCATGTAGGCTGATGTCGTCCCGTTTGGTGAACGACTTCTCCCTGGCTAGCATTGCAAACAAGCCATCAGCCTTCGGTAACGGGTACTAATCCTGTTTCGAAACTCTGTTGATCGTATCCACAGATTCTGACTGTGCCATCACTTTTCAGCACAGGAACAATGGGGCTGGCCCATTCATTAAATTCAACCGGTGATATGATCCCTTCACGCTGGACTCTGTCCAGTTCGATTTCGACCTCCCTCATCATATACGGAACTGCCGAGTTTTATGATGGACGGGTCTTGCATCCGAGTCTTCGTGGATCTGCACCTTGGCTCCCGTGAAGTTACCGATGCCTGATTCGAACAGAGAGAGGATCTTGCTCAGTACTTGGGCACATGTACCTTCCTCCGACAACAACGCCTTGATGTCGTTCCAGTTCCGCTAAATGACTCAGGTCGGCAACGAATTCTGCCGCATTCTGGCCCTCTGAGCGAACGTGCGTATAAAATCTGTATCTCGAGATGATGATGCCTTCGTCTGGCTTAAGATGATCCTGTACCAGTGTACACAATTTTTCATATGTCTTCTCTGTTGGACTCACAGGCAGGAGTAGACTCTTTGTCAAACCATAAATTTTTGTACCGCAAACCGTGAGGAACACCACGCGGCGCCGATCTGCGTCGCCGACCTCCTCCATTTTGTTGGCCACAAAGAACTGGCTTAAATGGCTCACAAAGTCCGCCCAATCTTCTCCTTCCACAAATCACTCCAACAATCCAATTGTGCTCATTTTTGCATGCAAAGGTTCTTGTTGCCTTGTCGCCAAATATTGTGTATGCAATAACTGTTAGACTGAGTACTGTTTAACTCTAAGAGGTATAACCTTGGTTCTGCTTTATTAAGGCCCGAAGTGCTTAATATACAAACTGGCTTGCCTTTTATACTTGGGCTGAACACAAGTGCGTGCATGACGGTGTGCAAACAGTGAGATGTGGGTTGGAGGCTCGCAGCAGTAGCAAGTGTGTGTGGCTCTTATGAAACTGAATGTGAGGTATGAGTCATGTTTGGTATAGATTATTGGTAGGTGAGTGATGGGGGTGTGGTGCATTGGGCAGTATGTGAGGCTAGTGCTGCGGATTGTGGGATATGGTATTTGTAGATGAAGTCACTGACTTTGACCACTCATGAGAAGTCATTAAACGTCTTCCTGCACTGCAGCCAGATCCTCGGGGCTATGGCTATCTGCTCCCATTTCCATTGGCGATTTTGCCTGGAGGGACACAGGTGGTGGACTAGACATCCTGACTAAAAATGCTTATTAAACTAATTTTCAGCAGTATTAATAAAACTGCACCACGTTACTACTTAAATATATCTAGGAATATTTATTAATGCAAATATATATATATTTTTATTACGTTCTACAACACTGCCCGATTGCGTTGGTTCATGGAAGATTTTAAGCTTGGCTGTATGCAAATCAGTGTGAGCGGAAACTTGAGCAAAAAATACACTTCTTAAAACAATAACATTCAGCCCAGATCGCTGATTGTGCACAAAGTGACAACTCTTGGCCCATATGTTTTCTCAAAAGCTAGACTTGAAATCTGGTTATCACTAGCTAGAGCTGTTACATTCCAACATTTGCAACACATACAGGTCTGAAGCAATACAATACATTAACATTCAGTATATCTTCAGCAGCAGAGATATTTCAATGTACCATCCGACAAGTTATAGAAGAAATTTCAGGCATTTTGAATGTAAGTGATGGTGTTCTGATACGTGCATCCAACCAAGAAGAACATGATACATGCCTTCACAGCATTCTCCACAGACAACAGGAAAATGGCCTTACACTCCATTCAAGAAGTGCAAATTAGTTAAGGAATACCAAGAGTACTTGGGCCTAGTCCCAAGTCTTCATAAATCAGGAAATGTCACCAGATCCCAAGGTCAGCCCAATCCACAGTGCTGTAGCCCCAAGTAACACGTCACAAGTTCGCTGTCTTCTCATTATGCTGATTTACAGTTTCTATTTAATTGTAACCAAATTTGGTTACAATTAAAGAGCCATATGTGAGAACTAACAGTTATAGGTAGCATCTTCAAGTGGGAAGATAAACATGATCACACCCTGCTTCAGATCAAACATTTACTACCTAGTCACACAGTGATGGCTTATATTTATACCAATAGCTCAACAGATGTTGATGCCAGTCCAGTGGGCTTGGGAGCCCTTTTCATGTAAAAATGTAATCTTGGAACATCACGAGCCATCATTTATGTAAATTATTCACTCAATTCTACAAAGCTATGCCACAACCACTTTGAGTGTGAAATGTTGGCAAGTATCTGGGCTGTGAAATGATTCCACCTATACATATATGGTCAATAATTAATGGAATGTGATCCCCCATATTCTCTAAGCCACGGCCTTCTACGATTCAGTGCTGGTTTCTGAATGTCCATTCGAACGACAGGAGCATTAACTATCAGCGTGGAATTGATAATTCTGCTCACAATATGGCTGGACATCCAGATGTTGCTACATGTCATTATTTGGAGAGAGCTGAGGAGTTCATTCATTTTGATGATCAGCAGCCTACACCCAAAGAAATCACTCTGGCTGATATCAAGCCAAATACGCAGAAGCATCTTTCACTGCGAGCAGTCATACAATGTTTATGCACAAATCAATAGCACAAGTTGAAAGCAGACTACCAGCAGTTATAGCTGGTTCTCCATGAGCTATCTGTCACTAAGGATGATATTATTCTATACAGTAAGCCAATAGTGATCTCAATGGAGCTACAGGATTGAGTGTCATCCCTTGCCCACAATGACCACCAAGGGAGAGTTAAAACCAGTGTCATCCTCAGAATCAAAGTGTGGTGCCTAGAAGTAGAGAATAAGAGCGAATAATCTTATAAGCTGTCTCAGTTGTTGGGCAACACATGTTGAACATGAGGTTGCAACTTCAAGAGACTTTTGGGACACTTTTAACCCACCCCACAAAATGGAACTAGGGTGGGCATGCAGTCGAAGGAGCTGAGCCAAGATTACTGCCCTGTTCCTGTTTGATTCCTGCCTGCTGCCATTTTAACTGGGCCCTTTTTTTAGGCAGCCGAAGTTTCGGCAGGATCCTAATAATAAACGTTAATTGGGGTCCAATGATGCCCATAGCACCCCACTGGCATTTTATCGGCCTACTGAGCAGGTTGCTCGCTGCTGGTGCCTTGCTCAGCAACACCTGGTGAGGAAGAAGAAGAGGCTTTTCAAAGTTAAGTCTAAAACGTTCAGAAGTGGGGTCGTGAGGAGCAGGAGTGCCTTTCCAGGCTCCACAACGAATGTCTGGGCCTCTGCTACTCTGGGCTTCCCCCAGCCCAGGGCTCCCCCCCAGCCCACCCCTGAAGTGACCCAGATTCCACCCCACTCCCCTTCATGATACACCTTGGATCGGGTGAGCAGCCTCCCGAGCCCCCATTTTTGATCTGCCCAAAGTCGGCCCTGGACAGCACAATCTAAATAAACCCCGGCTGTTAAAGTTTTCCTCTGGCCTACTTTAGTAATTCACAGATCCTTAAAAATAAAATATTAATATTGTTACACTGCGGATGTTGGAAATCTGAAATAAGAACAGAAAATGCTGGAAATACTCAGCAGGTCGGGCAGCATCTGTGGCGAGAAAAACAGAGTTAATTTCTCCTCAACTCTGTTTTAAATGGGTGACCCCTTATTCTGAAACTATGCCCCCTAGTTTTAGATTGCCCTATGAGGGGGAACATCTTCTCTGCATTTCCCTGTCAAGCCCCCTCAGAATCTTATATGTTTCACAAGAACATAAGAACATAAGAATTAGGAACAGGAGTAGGCCATCTAGCCCCTCGAGCCTGCTCCACCATTCAACAAGATCATGGCTGATCTGGCTGTGGACTCAACTCCACTTACCCGCCCGCTCCCCGTAACCCTTAATTCCCTTATTGGTTAAAAATCTATCTATCTGTGATTTGAATACATTCAATGAGCTAGCCTCAACTGCTTCCTTGGGCAGAGAATTCCACAGATTCACAACCCTCTCAGAGAAGAAATTCCTTCTCAACTCGGTTTTAAATTGGCTCCCCCGTATTTTGAGGCTGTGCCCCCTAGTTCTAGTTTCCCCGACCAGTGGAAACAACCTCTCTGCCTCTATCTTGTCTATCCCTTTCATTATTTTAAATGTTTCTATAAGATCACCCCTCATCCTTCTGAACTCCAATGAGTAAAGACCCAGTCTACTCAATCTATCATCATAAGGTAACCCCCTCATCTCCAGAATCAGCCTAGTGAATCGTCTCTGTACCCCCTCCAAAGCTAGTATACCCTTCCTTAAGTAACTGCACACAGTATTCCAGGTGCGGCCTCACCAATATCCTATACAGTTGCAGCAGGACCTCCCTGCTTTTGTACTCCATCCCTCTCGCAATGAAGGCCAACATTCCATTCGCCTTCCTGATTACCTGCTGCACCTGCAAACTAAATTTTTGGGATTCATGCACAAGGACCCCCAGGTCCCTCTGTACCGCAGCATGTTGTAATTTCTCCCCATTCAAACAATATTCCCTCTTACTGTTTTTTTTTCCAAGGTGGATGACCTCACACTTTCCAACATTGTATTCCATCTGCCAAACCTTAGCCCATTCGCTTAACCTATCTAAATCTCTTTGCAGCCTCTCTGTGTCCTCTACACAACCCGCTTTCCCACTAATCTTTGTGTCATCTGCAAATTTTGTTACACTACACTCCGTCCCCTCTTCCAGGTCATCATCTGCAAATTTTGTTACACTACACTCCGTCCCCTCTTCCAGGTCATCTATATATATTGTAAACAGTTGTGGTCCCAGCACCGATCCCTGTGGCACACCACTAACCACCGATTTTCAACCCGAAAAGGACCCATTTATCCCAACTCTCTGCTTTCTGTTAGCCAGCCAATTCTCTATCCATGCTAATATATTTCCTCTGACTCCGCGTACCTTTATCTTCTGCAGTAACCTTTTGTGTGGCACCTTATCGAATGCCTTTTGGAAATCTAAATACACCACTTCAATAAGATCACCTCTCATTCTTCTAAACTCCAATGAGTACAGGCCCAACCTGCTGAACCTTTCTTCATAAGACAACCCTGTTATCTCAGAAATCAACCCTGTGAACCTTCTCTGAACTGCCTCCAATGCAAGTATATCCCTCCTTAAATATGGAGACCAAAACTGTATGCAGTACTCCAGGTGTGGTCTCACCAACGCCCTGTACAATTGTAGCAATACTTCTCTAATTTTATACTCCATCCCCCTTACAATAAATGCCAACATTCCATTTGCCTTCCTAATTACTTGCTGTACCGGCATACTAACTTTTTGTGTTTCGGCCAGGTAGTCGATGTTGCCAGTTATTGGGCATGAGTCGGACCAAAGGGATTCAAATGCGGCCCTGGCGTTAGGATTGACTGGGTCTCTGCGCCATGCTCTTCTCGGATTCTTTGCCCACTATCGTGCTCCGCCGTACCCTGCCCACCTCCCCATTAATATCGGGCCTGCACGTTTAATGAAAGAAAATACATGGGACAGGCCTCATGGACCTTTTAATAGCTAGCCTAAAAGAGGTGGGAGCGTGGAAATACATCACCCTCACAGCTGCAATATATGCCCCACGGGGAAGCAATTTAGGCCATTATATCCTTAACTAAATAGGTAGGACCCAGAGTAAGTTACAATGGGCTAGAATTTCCCCTCCAATTGCTGGCGCCAGATCCTTAGCGGTATTCCGGCGGTCGCGTCTTTTTAACCACTGGAATATCGCTGGTGCGCGTTGCCGCGGTTTTTGGGTCCTCAATGTTGGTGGTGGCGAAGCCTAGCGATGGCGGACTGCAGCGGGCGGCGAGAACGGGAGAAAAGTCAGCGATCTCCTTATCTTTAGTAAGGGAAGCAGAACCACTGCAGAAAACGTCTGGAAAATCTTCTCTGTCTGTGTGTGGTCATTCTCCCGCAATTTCGGGGTCAAGGGTGAACCTGCACTTGCGCAGAGATGAGTAGGACAACACTGGACATCTTGAAGCTGCACAGGTTGGTTGAGGTCAGTGAGAGTGGATTTGTGAGAGGATTTGTGAGGTGTTTTCAGGATTACATTGATTACATTCAGTATATTTACAATTAACATAATATAAAATAATATCATAATATAACTAGTAATAATTATAATAATAGATCTTAAAATCTTAAAAAAAATAATACTACTAATAATAATAATAAATTAATGAATGGAATTCAAATATATATCTAAAAAAATATCAACAAAATGGAAAATCAAGCCATGGAAGTCGAGAGGGCATTAGGTGGGAGGAAAAGGGTCACTTGTTTCTCGGAGGAAGCCCAGTAGTCATTGGTGGACGAAGTGGAAGCCCGTTCAAATCAGTTAACACGGGGTGGGTGAGGGAAACTGTCACCGTTCGTGTATCGGCGGTTACGGCGAGAGATCGCTGAGGCGGTATCCTCCACCGCACCCGTGATGCGGGGCCCGAACCAGTGCTGCAAACGGTGGAATGATATCGTTGGATCTGCGAGAGTAAGTACTAACTTTTATCATGCATTGACGATTTACTCTTAAGTAGTGCCAGTTTTTATTATGTTGTAAAGCTTGGTGTCATTTTTATTTCCCATCATCGATCTCATTGTGTTAGTCCTCTGTATTAGCATGTGTTCATCATGCAACATTTGCTTGCTAACAAAACTTAAATTGTGCAGTCATTGACAAAAAGACTGGGGGACAGTTAATTGGGGATGTGTACCTATATATATATATGTGTGTGTGTATTTGTGTGATTGTGTTCAGTATTAGTTGCTGTCAAATTAGTTCACAGATATTTTTTGTCACCTTTGCAGAAAAATCTAGCCGCCAATAGGGCGGAGCTACACAAAACGGGCAGTGGTCCGCCCAACACTACTCATCTCACAGACCTCGAGGAACATGCTGCAGCCCTCACGGAGGCGTATGATCACACCGCCACGTGTGTTGGTGCCGAACCAGTTGTCCTACAGGGTAAGTCTGCATAATCCCTGGACTGTATTGTGGTCATGTTATTCAATCTTATGGCAATATAACGTATAATTTAATTTAATGCTGGGAGAAAGATATGTTGTTATTTGTGACATGAGTTTTTGGTTAATCACATTGTGCCACTTGGAAACCAAACTGTTTGGGACTGAAGTTTTGTTATGTCAGGTTCTTTCTCTTTACTTTGCTTATGATACTTTCATGTAATGATTCTCAGTAAAAAATGTTTGTTCTCCACATAAGCCTGCGCAATGTGAATTGCTCTGATGTTACCTCTGCTCCCTCACCTCCCCTGTCGCCAACCATTAATGTTATGTTTTTGCAGTTGCAGAGGTGGAGTCGCCTGCCACTCCCAGAGAGGAGTCATTGCATGGGAGATGAAATGAAGAGATGATAGTGGAAGAGACAGAGGAGATGGTGCTGGAGGAGCTGCAGGAGATAGTGGTGGCAGAGACAGAGGAGATGGTGCTGCAGGAGAATACTCCGAAAAGCAATTGTAATGCTAGTGTTGCATGAGAAGGCGCGACTTCAAATGTCGTTTCTACTTGCGGCCACCAGTTTCTTGTCAGAATCCAACTTTCTTGGATTCCAGCCCGAGGAAGCAGGACCAAACGGACTGCAACAGCACACACCAACCCCCATGGTGAACCCGCGGCAGCTAATCTGCCAAAGTGGGAATGCTGCGCGACAGGCAGATGCTAGCCTGGACATGGTGGGACTGTCCAGGATGAGCATCGACTTGATTTGAGAGCTCCTCCAGTCCATTGCTGGGTTGTCCGCCAACAACTCAGCTTTAGCAGCCCGCCAATCACAGGGCATGGCAGAGCTGATTGCCGCGGTGAGGGAGAACACTCAGACCCCCAATGCAATGCAATGCAGCAATCGATGGTTATGGGATATGGCATTGCAACCCAAAGTGCCGTACCACCAATGGTGACAGCATCTGATCGTTGGGAGGAACCAGTTTCTTCCGACTTTGAAGATAGGTCCTCAGCACCTCCATCTTCTCCAGAACCCCCACACATAGCATAGAAAACATAGAAAAAACATAGAAAATAGGTGCAGGAGTAGGCCATTCGGCCCTTCTAGCCTGCACCGCCATTCAATGAGTTCATGGCTGAACATGCAACTTCAGTACCCCATTCCTGCTTTCTTGCCATACCCCTTGATCCCCCTAGTAGTAAGGACTACATCTAACTCCTTTTTGAATATATTTAGTGAATTGGCCTCAACAACTTTCTGTGCTAGAGATTTCCACAGGTTCACCACTCTCTGGGTGAAGAAGTTTCTCCTCATCTCGGTCCTAAATGGCTTACCCCTTATCCTTAGACTGTGACCCCTGGTTCTGGACTTCCCCAACATTGTGAACATTCTTCCTGCATCTAACCTGTCTAACCCCGTCAGAATTTTAAACGTTTCTATGAGGTCCCCTCTCATTCTTCTGAACTCCAGTGAATACAAGCCCAGTTGATCCAGTCTTTCTTGATAGGTCAGTCCCGCCATCCCGGGAATCAGTCTGGTGAACCTTCGCTGCACTCCCTCAATAACAAGAATGTCCTTCCTCCGGTTAGGAGACCAAAACTGTACACAATACTCCAGGTGTGGCCTCACCAAGCCCCTGTACAACTGTAGCAACACCTCCCTGCCCCTGTACTCAAATCCCCTCGCTATGAAGGCCAACATGCCATTTGCTTTCTTAACCGCCTGCTGTACCTGCATGCCAACCTTCAATGACTGATGTACCATGACACCCAGGTCTCGTTGCACCTCCCCTTTTCCTAATCTGTCACCATTCAGATAATAGTCTGTCTCTCTGTTTTTACCACCAAAGTGGACAACCTCACATTTATCCACATTATACTTCATCTGCCATGCATTTGCCCACTCACCTAACCTATCCAAGTCGCTCTGCAGCCTCATAGCATCCTCCTCGCAGCTCACACTGCCACCTAACTTAGTGTCATCCGCAAATTTGGAGATACTACATTTAATCCCCTCGTCTAAATCATTAATATACAGTGTAAACAGCTGGGGCCCCAGCACAGAACCTTGCGGTACCTCACTACTCACCGCCTGCCATTCTGAAAAGTACCCATATACTCCTACTCTTTGCTTTCTGTCTGACAACCATTTCTCAATCCATGTCAGCACACTACCCCCAATCCTATGTGCTTTAACTTTGCACATTAATCTCTTGTGTGGAACCTTGTCGAAAGCCTTCTGAAAGTCCAAATATACCACATCAACTGGTTCTCTCTTGTCCACTCTACTGGAAACATCCTCAAAAAATTCCAGAAGATTTGTCAAGCATGATTTCCCTTTCACAAATCCATGCTGACTTGGACCTATCATGTCACCTCTTTCCAAATGCGCTGCTATGACATCCTTAATAATTGATTCCATTACCTTACCCACTACCGATGTCAGGCTGACTGGTCTATAATTCCCTGCTTTCTCTCTCCCTCCTTTTTTAAAAAGTGGGGTTACATTGGCTACCCTCCACTCGATAGGAACTGATCCAGAGTCAATGGAATGTTGTAAAATGACTGTCAATGCATCCGCTATTTCCAAGGCCACCTCCTTAAGTACTCTGGGATGCAGTCCATCAGGCCCTGGAGATTTATCGGCCTTTAATCCCATCAATTTCCCCAACACAATTCCCCGACTAATAAGGATTTCCCTCAGTTCCTCCTCCTTACTAGACCCTCTGACCCTTCTTATATCCGGAATGTTGTTAGTGTCCTCCTTAGTGAATACCGAACCAAAGTACTTGTTCAATTGGTCCGCCATTTCTTTGTTCCCCGTTATGACTTCCCCTGATTCTGACAGCAGGGGACCTACATTTGTCTTTACTAACCTTTTTCTCTTTACATATCTATAGAAACGTTTGCAATCCGTCTTAATGTTCCCTGCAAGCTTCTTCTCGTACTCCATGGTCTCTGAATTAACTGTTTCATTCTATATCCTAATGCAGAATTCCACCATATTATGGTCACTCTTCCCCAAGGGGCCTCGCACAACGAGATTGCTAATTAATCCTCTCTCATTACACAACACCCAGTCTAAGATGGCCTCTCCCCTAGTTGCTTCCTCGACATATTGGTCTAGAAAACCATCCCTTATGCACTCCAGGAAATCCTCCTCCACCGTATTGCTTCCAGTTTGGTTAGCCCAATCTATGTGCATGTTAAAGTCACCCATTATAACTGCTGCACCCTTATTGCATGCACCCATAATTTCTTGTTTGATGCCCTCCCCAACATCACTACTATTGTTTGGAGGTCTGTACACAAGTCCCACTAACGTTTTTTGCCCTTTGGTGTTCTGCAGCTCTACCCATATAGATTCCACATCATTCAAGCTAATGTCATTCCTAACTATTGTATTAATCTCCTCTTTAACCAGCAATGTTACCCCACCTCCTTTTCCTTTTATTCTATCCTTCCTGAATGTTGAATACCCCTGGATGTTGAGTTCCCAGCCCTGATCATCCTGGAGCCACGTCTCCGTAATCCCAATCACATCACATTTGTTAACATCTATTTGCACAGTTAATTCATCCACCTTATTACGAATACTCCTTGCATTAAGACACAAAGCCTTCAGGCTTGTTTTTTTAACACCCTTTGTCCTTTTAGAATTTTGTTGTACAGTGGCCCTTTTTGTTCTTTGCCTTGGGTTTCTCTGCCCTCCACTTTTTCTCATCTACTTTCTGTTTTTTGCTTTAGTCTCCTTTTTGTTTCCCTCTGTCTCCCTCCATTGGTTCCCATTCCCCTGCCATATTAGTTTAACTCCTCCCCAACAGCACTAGCAAACACTCCCCCAAGGACATTGGTTCCGGTCCTGTCCAGGTGCAGACCGTCCGGTTTGTACTGGTCCCACCTCCCTCAGAACCGGCTCCAATGCCCCAGGAATTTGAATCCCTCCCTGCTGCACCACTGCTCAAGCCATTTATTCATCTGCGCTATCCTGCGATTCCTACTCTGACTAGCACGTGGTACTGGTAGCAATCCCGAGATTACTACTTTTGAGGTCCTACTATTTAATTTAGCTACTAGCTCCTTAAATTCGTTTCGTAGCAATTCTCGCCACCCCCCCTCAGTCATCACGCTCGAGGTGCTCTGCTAGTGTATGACATACTGGTCCCGACATGGGCAGGGCCAGGTGTATTGTGCGTGGGAGGAGGAGGATGGGTCAGGGCCAAGGATCGGGGGGGTTTGGGGAGGAAAGATGTTTGGAAAGGTGGCCTCAGGCAGAATTGTGCGTAGATGCAGCATCTTTTCAGTGCTGTTTATACTCTTGTTGATGTTGTTGTTGTTGCTGTTTCTTGTTCATAATGTTTTTTGTTGTGAAAATTTGTATTCATAAAATTTATGTTATTTAATTACATTGTTCAAGTTTAATACAAATTACAATTTTTATATCAAGTTTTATTCAACTAAACCATTCTTCTACTGTGTCTCACACTTCTGGAAAGTGGAAAATATATCCCATTTGACAACTTTTAGGAAACACAACTTTAAATGTGTGATTGACGGTGTCCCTTGTAAACTCATGCCTTATCTTGAATGACCTAGACCCAACTGACTGAGGTTTACTTGAGTCTTGTGAACATCATGTAACTGGGTTATCCACTCACAATGCAACAGCTCTACCAACCTGTGAGCATTCTCACAGGTGCAAACATTATAGTTGCGATGCCTGCTACAGTTGAATAGCCCCATGACCACACTGTCAAGCCACGTGAAGGATTGTTACTTGGATGTACATCTAGTGAGTGACTATTTTCCCCCCAACCCCCACCCTCAGGTCTCCTTGTACATCCAGTGACTGACTCACTTCTCCCTCCTCTCCTCCATCCCCCTCAGGTCATTCTGTACACACAGTAACTTGTATGAGGCCCCATTGCGTGAACACAACACCTCCCCCTCCGCAACTCTGCTACAGCCAGCATCAGTAAAGGGGAGGGGGGATGAAAATTTCCGAGAAATAATTCATGTTCAGCAATTAGTAGCTCAGTGGACATGACTCCAATGGCTTCTTCCTGAGTGGTGTTGGATATTTTACAAAATGTATTACCTACCGCCCACAAAATCAGCCCCTTGGCATGTTACACAGGTACTGGTCATTTACTCCATTCAAACAGACGTGAAACATCTACAATCCAATTGGGTTTATTTTTTTAATAATATTTCAATTGGGAGCGTCTGAGTTCAGTGTGTCTCTGAATTAATGGCAGCTATCAAGACATGGCGAGGGAGGGGAGGTGGTGTTGGGGTGGGGGGCTGGGGTAAGGTGCAGTAAATCAGCCAAGGTTCTGACTCCTGACTCCGGTGCCAGTGTGAACACTACATTAGCACTCCTTGGCTGGGGTGCGGGGGGGTGGGGGGATGCGGGGGGGGCTCGGCGGGGAGTGCGGTGCAGTAAATCAGCAGTAAAGGTTCTGACTCATGATTTTGTTGAGCAACGATAGGATCAAGCATGGCCAAGATGTCACTCCAATTGAAAAGCCTGCTTATATTAACTGGACTAAAGTTCTGGCCCTAATGTATTGGCATCTGAGCACTCAAAGAGAAGGTTTACTGGAAAACCTTTTCACAAATTGCAATGCAACTAATTTACACATCAGGAACACCAAATAAAAATCGACATTGGGGTGATGTACCAGTGGGCATTCTGTGCTTGTTATATTATACCCCAACAAAAGTTTTCTTCATTAACATCGATCTTCTGTAAAGCTGAAAAGAAAATGGAGGGAGGTATAACGCTGGACTCAAGTCAGGTAAGTACTTCAGAAATGGGTGGTTCTGATCACAGTGATAACGGACGGTAGCGGGCCTTAAAAAAAACTTTTTAGTTGAAATTAGTGCTGGCAGGGGATTTTCCGCGATTTCTGGGCGTCCAATGTGGGCGGGCGCTTTGCCGCATCGCCAGTGGTAATGGTAGGCTGAAATTACCGCTGGGATGTGAAACGGGTGGTACAAGACGCTACTTCAAGATACGGGTGGTAACTGGATGTTAACTGGGCGGTAATTAGGCGATTGGAAGGCAAATTCTAGGCCAATATCACAAAAGTGTCTAGGGTTTCGGTAACATTTCCAAAACCCCTCACGTTGTGCTGCAGTTTATGATTTTGCAGGAATGTCCTGGCTGTAGGTTGCCTTGTAACTTATTCCAAACTCTCTAATTATTGCGTATTTATTATTAGATAAATGTGTATTCTCAGATAATTAGAGGGCTGAGTGGCCCCAGTACAAGGGCCTCTGTGACCAGCTGATTACATTTATGCAGGACGGCTATCAAGTGTATTGATCTACTCCAGTAAAATATGGGCCTGGACTAGCAAGTGCCAGGGAAGTAGACCATTAGCAGCTTCGAACTGTCTTACATTTTATTTGCAAATGGATATTTTATTGCTAAAATAACGTTTTTCATCTCTGGTTTTCCTGAGGAAATAAGTTATCAGTTGTAATTTAAATTTCATTCTTATATTGAGTTTTATGCTCTGCTTAAGCTTGAACATAAGGCTTTTAAAATCTATTTTCAATGATTTAGTCATTTAGATAACGTGGTCCAGTAAAGAAACTGGCTGAAAGTCTGCACTGGTATAATATTATGGCTGAATCCACTAAAGCTGAAAAGAGTCTACTGGTGCACCAGGAACCAGATGCATACCGTCACTAGACTGCACTCCAATGAGAGAACATGCTGCTGAAGCGACTTGGGAATTACTGCTCTATCACCACGAGCGCGGCAGCCATCGTTCTAAATGGAAAATTAATCACAAAGTCTATGGAATGTTTTCAGCTCATACAGAATTTGCTTAGCCACTCCACCTGGGGGAAGTGGTACATGTGCTGGAGCGTAGCATCACTCTGTGATTCGGTTTTGAGATCGTCGCAGGAGACAAGGTTTCTGAAGGACAGAGTGATGATCGACATGACATATGTGTCGTCATCTGTGAACAAGTCAGCACCAGAGTCCAAAACATGTCGAGCAGCTGAGCATGTCAGCTTCGTGGTTGCGACTTCCAGCGATGTACTGTACATCAAAGTTATACTGATGAAGACGATTTGACCATCGGCTGATTCGTAGTGGCTTGTGCCCAGATCCAGTTGAAGCGAGTAGCGTAGTTAGCGCTTGGTGATCCGTACGGAGGGTACATTTCTTGCTATTGAGGGAGATGTGCCAGCGTTTACATGCGTAGATGCAAGCCAGTGCTTCACGTTCCCTGTAGAGTATTTATGTTCTACAGACGAGAGCGTGGAGAGGCGAAGGCGACTGGGCGTTCCAGGCCGTCAATCCATTGCAAGAGCACAGCACCCAAGTCGGTGCCTGATGCATCCATGGTGACATACGTAGTGGCATTCGGATCAAAGTGCGTGAGGATAGGAGGGGATGTGATTTTCTCCTTAAGTATGGTGAATGCCTGAGCCTGGGAATCTGTCCATTCCCAAGGGACCTCTTTGCACATCAACTTGTGAAGTGGTTCGGCAATGAGCGCGTAGTGCGGGACAAACTTCAGGTAGAAGTTGTAAGTGCCAAGGAATGATGAAAGTTCTTTGACGTTTGTAGCCTCCTGCATTCACTGGATCGCATCAATGTTGTCAAGCATCGGCTTGAAACCTTGTGCTGTGACTCCGTAGCCCAGAAAGTTTATTTCTCCAGCAGCGATTGTACACTTACCGGCATTAAGTGAAATGTTTTGTGAAGCAAGTCTAGCCATAACTGCGTGAAATCGCTGGTCATGTTCTTCCATTCTCTTACCATGGATGACGATATCATCAAGCAGATTGAGGGCTCCCTCTATGCTTGCTAGCATAGTAGTGACAATCTTCTGAAGTGCACTTGTTACAGAAGATAGTCTGGAGGGCATGTGTCGATACTAATATAGACCATCATGTGTTGTGAATGTTATGAGCGGTTTGCTGTCCTCCGCTAGGGGTATTTGCAGGTAACTGTGGTGCATGTCAAGTTTCATAAAAACTATTGAGCTGTGGAATTCTGAAGCCAGTTCATCAATGGTAAGAAGAGGGTACTTGTCAGAGATGATGGCTTTGTTGACCTCTTTCAGGTCGATGCATAGACAGATCTCTCCTTTTTTTCGCCAAGTAATGACTAAGTTCAAGATCCAGGGCGAAGATCAATGATTCTCTGAGATTAGAGTTGCGTTAATTCTGTGGATACTTGGTCGCGAATTGCAAATGGAAGACAACGAAGTCACTGCATAATCGGTTTGATGGGGGGGCCGATGGCAGATTTTGTTGTCACTCCAAACCCTGTGAAGATTGAGGGATACTGCTTGTCAAAGTCCACCGTGTACACAGGTGTGCCCGTTGGGTCATAAATTTTAAACTCAAGCTTGTCAAAAAGGTCAACACCCCTGAGGCTTCATCCCTTCGTGACATAAAAGGAAAAGTTTTCCAATGTTATGTCCTTGTAGTATATTGGGACAGATATGATCCCAAGTACCTCGATTTTGGAGTCAGAGTACACATGTAGGCCCCAAGTTTCCACATGATTTGCTCCTGATTTTTAGGAGCAACTGGTGTAGAATGGAGTATCTTAGAAATCGGAATTCTCCACATTTAGTTTTCTGCAGTTCTAGTCAGGTAGAACAGTTTCACTTTGGAACAGAATTTTTTTTTCAAAAGGGGGCGTGTCCGGCCACTGACGCCTGATTTGAAAGTTTCCACAGTGAAAACGTACTCCAAACTAACTTAGAATGGAGCAAGTGAAGATTTTTGTACGTTTGAAAAAACCTTGTCTACACTTTAAAAAATCAGGCGCAGATTACAAATTAGGCGTAGGGAACGAGGTGGGGGGGAGGGGGGGGAAGGGAAGTCATTAAATTCTACAATCAATCCTTAGTTATACTTATACAAATATTATACAAATAAATCCAACCTGAATAAAAATTTATAAGCAAAGAAAAGATTAAATAAACCATGTTCCTACCTGTGTGAAAGTGCTTCAGGCAGGCCTTTCAGGCAGCGGTGTGGCGTTAGTGTCTCGACGGCCGCGGCAGCAAGCAGCCTTCGAGCTGAGCTGCAGTGCTTGAGGCAGGCCTTCATTCCCCGCGAAGATGCAGCACCCGGACGGACTTGAGGCCATTCGGCCATGGGATTGCAGCGGTGTCAGTGGCTGGTCGGGAGCAGCAGCAGCCTTCGAGCTGTGAGGGGGACTGACTGAGGCCATTTGGACAGGGAGAGGCAGCCACATCGACATCTTTATATTTAAATTTGCAGAATGGGTGCACCACATATTATGCAATGGTTTGCTTCCTCATGCAAGAAATTCTTTGTTCTTGGTGAAAGTTGATCCATTGCAAAGTTGAATTGGCACTTTTATTTCTCCAAACACACAGTCCTTAATTTGCAGGCACCGGTTCTGCAAGTTTAGCAGTGAAAAGCTGAACTCACTGATTTCAGCAGGTGATTTATTCAGCTGCTAAAAGCACTCCCTCACACACAGAAATATCAAGAAAATTAAAATACAAGCCTTTGCAGGGGTCCAAGAAACAAATCTTCACTTTTTCTGCAGCACTTTTAAAAATGGCCGAGTGCCAATGTTTACTTCAGACTGCGCGTGCGCGAACGCTCCAACGCGCACGCGCAGGGTTGCCGGCACAAAGAAGCCTCATTTAAATTGTACCCGCCCCCTCCTACTTACAAAATCAGCACAAGTGGTAGGCTCCGCCCCCTGTGCGCCGCGCCAAGCAGACATCGAGCTCCTTGTATACCGCATTTTTTTTCAGGCGCCGTTTTCGGCGCGAGAAACAGGCGCCCAGCTCTGAGGTGGGCCGTAGAGTGGAAGTTGTGGGCTGCAGTTGGCAGTGCGTGAAGTGGGTTTTGTTCACAGCCTCACTCAATATGGAGTCTTTGACTCCAAGGTCAATGAGGAGGCAGCAGGGTGTGCTGTCAATGTTTACCTCACACTCCTTCAATTTCCCCGAACCGATGTGCGAAATGTCACTAATGGTGTAAACCATACTGGGTTTATCGCTATCGGGGTTGTCCACATGTCGAATATGCTGCGATGAGTGACAAACACGAGCAAAATAATTCATTTTACCACATGCAGAGCATTTCGTCCCACGTGCAGGACAGTTAGGATTCTCTGCTCAATGTGATTTGTCCTCACAGTTAAAGCAGTGGAAGTTAGGCCCGTAATCTATAATGGGTGGCTTATTACTAGCCCTGGGTCTCTTCTGTGATTTCCGCTGTGGACGAACGCCTTGCACATGGGCTGTAGCTGCAGTCTGCTGCATAGGGGGAGCAGGGGATCTGATCACTTTTGAATCGGAAAGCGCCAATTAGATTTGGATGGCCAAATTAGTTGCTTTGTCCAATGTCAATTTATCATCCTCCTTTAGCAAGCGTTCCTGAATGCGGGGGATCGTTGTTTTCTCAATCATTTGATCCCTGATCATTTCCTCTGTAAGTGCTCCAAAGTTACATGTAGCGGCCAGTTCAGTTAATGAAATGATGTACTCTTTGATTGATTCATCATTCCCTGGTCCCCTTTTAGGAAATTGGTATCTCTCCATCACAATACTTTTCTCTCAGGCACTTATCATTTTAGGACTCTGTGTCTTCAATTTAGTCAAAGATGCATTGGCCTTCGGTGCCGAGACAGTGGATAAGTATTGCACGGCGGCGAGCTGGTGTTACGTTGTTGCCGTCTAACTCACTCGCCTTGATTTATGTAGAAAAACATTTTATCCATCTCGGCCATAGAATTGGATGGTGGCCAGGTGTGGAAAGAAAAGGCGGGGATAGGGGGGGGAGCACGGGGGGTAGGAAGGTTAATTTGAGTCATCCTCATCGCCAAATTATGTTGTGTACGTGTAAATAACTGACAAACTGAGCCAGGAGAAATGTAACTTAACTTAACTGTGCTTTTATACAACCCAAAAAGGAATCCCAAAACCGGTATGAACCAGCATGAGTGCAGCAACTCTGAATAGCTCCCGCAGGGTCCTAATGCCCGTCTAGTGAACTGTAACAAATAAATAGTGTATGAATGCAACATTCTGCACGAGAACAGAGTGTGGCAGTGATGTGACACTCTTGAAGCCCCTGTCAATACTGTCCCTGAAAGTCAAAACAGCAGCTGTTTGCCTTTCATGCCAGCTGTGTGAACTGCCATGGGAGCTGTCAGAACTTAAGAACATAAGAAATAGGAGCAGGAGTAGGCCATTTGGCCCCTCGAGCCTGCTCCGCCATTTAATAAGATCATAGCTGATCTGATCATGGACTCAGCTCTGCTTCCCTGCCCGCTCTCCATTCCCTTATTGCTCAAAAATCTGTCTATCTCCGCCTTAAATATATTCAATGACCCAGCATCCACAGCTCTCTGGGGCAGAGAATTCCACAGATTTACAACCCTCTGAGAGAAGAAATTCTTCTCATCTCAGTTTTAAATGGGCGTCCCCTTATTCTGAGACTATGCCCCTTAGTTTTACTTTCCCCTATGAGTGGAAATATCATCTCTGCATTCATCTTGTCGAGCTCCCTCATTATCTTATATGTTTTGATAAGATCACCCCTCATTCACTTGAATTACAATGAGTATAGGCCCAACCTACTCAACCTAACTTCATAAGTTATCCCTCTCATCTCCAGAATCAACCTTGTGAACCTTATCTGAACAGCCTCCAATGCAATTATATAATTCCTTAAATACGGAGACCAAAACTGTACGTCGTACTCTAGGTGTGGCCTCACCAATACCCTATACAGTTGTAGCAGGACTTCTCTTCTTTTATACTCCATCTTCCTTGCAATAAAGGCCAATATTCCATTTGCCTTCCTGATTACGTGCTGTACCTACATACTAACTTTTTCTGTTTCATGCACAAGGAGCCCCCAGATCCCTCTGTATTGCAGCACTTTGCAATTTTTCGCCATTTAAATTATAACTTGCTTTTCTATTTTTTTTGCTAAAGTGGATAACCTCACATTTTCCCACATTATACTCCATCTGCCAAATTTTTGCCCACTCACTTAGCCTGTCTATATCCTTTTGTAAATTTCTTGTGTCCTCACAATTTGCTTTCCTGCCCATCTTTGTATCATCAGCAAACTTGGCTACATTACACTCAGTCCCTTCATCCAAGTCATTAATATAGATTGTAAATAGTTGAGGCTCCAGCACTGATCCCTCAGCAGAAGCTCCATCGTGGTGGCTGCCACTGTCATGCTCACAATGCTGACCACTTGCCCCATGTTGGACAGAACCCAATGTGCTTTGTACCATACCCACAACCATTATCTTACCATGACAGCTCTGGTGAGGTTATGAAACTCTTTTCTGCATTGCAGCCAAGTGCCTGGGCGCAAAGCTCCTGACATTGTCTTTCTCTGAGACTCTTCCACTGGTGACAGAAGTGGCAATTGTAGAGCTTTCTACCACCTGGGGGAACAACATCTCCCTCCTCCTGTCCTCCACCTGGATCAGGGCCACCAGTTCTGCAGCTGAGAACCTGGGTGCCCTCTTCCAGCCACGTTAGCCCTTTCACAATGTTTCCCTGCTGTCTGCACCCAGAGAGCACCCTTTAAGAGGCACTGGCTGCCTTAAAGTGGCCAATAAACACTATGGTTAGCGCTGGCTGCATGCCTGCCTCATCATAATCAGTTGGCGGCAGTAATTTTATGTGGTTCCCACCACCATGTAAACTGGTGCGTCCCACCCCCTGCGTGCCTGTTTTCAAGTGCAATCGAGTTCCCAGGCCAGGATTTCTGAGAATACCATTTCATTAGTGGGTTGGTTATTGCAGAGGAAGCCAGGCAAATGCTTACCTTTCATTATAAGAGGAAATTTGCCCCCAAGCTGCATGACCACACAGTTAATAGATATAAATCCATAAAACAAAAAAAAACATGCCTAGTAAACCAGCACAAGCTCACAAAACCATCAGGGAAGATAAAAATCAACACATGATTCCCAGTCACCAGCATCGAGTATAATAGAGGCAAACCTTTTAGTTGACAAACAAAATGATATAAGCATAGGGAGACATTTTAGCTCTCTGCCTTGTTTTTTTAAAGGCACAACATCCAAATGTTAAGATTAAATCTCCGTGAATAAAAATTCAGATGCTGCTGTCACATTCTTCGGTTGTTCCCAGTTTAAATGCACATATATATATATCTTGTTTGAAGCTACATTTTTTACTTAAGCATAATTATACCCAATGATAAATTTGAATTCAATTATTTTATCCAGCCCCGAGTCGTGTTTATCATGCGTTTTGCGTTGTAATTTTGTCTTTCATCTGGGATGCGATTTTTTTCGGGTGCCTTTGTGCGCAGACCTGAATAGCATCAATCTTGCAATGCTGACCCCTTGAAATCACAGAGCCGGGGAGTGATACTGCAAGATCGGCACCAATCAGATTTGCAAACACAGCCACACAAAATGCATTTCGCACTCAAGTTGGAAAAGATAACATTTTTATGCCTCAAACACAAAAGCAAGCTTGACTTTTCAGTCAGTTCCATACTTTAATTCTGCTGCCACACAGTGTTAATAGGACAATGCAGCTTTAAAACAGCTGCATGGATCCTGCCTGTGTTCTGTCCTCTCATGATGGTTTAGTTTTCAGGAGTCCCTGAAGTCACATAAGTACTGCAGTGCTGGCAGTGGCTGCTGCGGGTACTCTGTGAGAACGGTTTATCAAACTAATGAGCCACTGAATGATACAACTCCTGGGCCTGACTCCATCAGGGAGAGTGCGGACGGCAATTCCAGCTGTGAGGAATGAACAGTGGGAAGTGGCAGTTATTAGTGGCTAGTTCACCTATCATTTGTTAGCTCACAGACACCACACCATTTAAAATGGCCTCTGTCTCCTTTTTTGTATGCTAAAAAGCTTTTTCATGTGGTCAACGGGAGAGATAAATCGACAGAACATGTTACCTGATCTACCTCATGCCGTGGAATCAGTATTTGAGAGAAGTTGGTGGTGGTTGCTGACTGATGTTGTACATGGGCAGCACTTTTACAGATTATTAATATCCATCTCTTGTGTCATTATTCCTTTGAGTGATGATTTTCTTTTGTAGCCTGCAGGGCAGCAACACATTTTCTCTTCTGACATACTCCACTGATGATGTTAGCTCAGCAATGGAGCAGTCAAAAGTTCACAGGGATCTAAATTACATTTTATGCTGCCATCCAGATGCCGACGTGTCTAAAAAAATTTTTTTATTAACTGTACCAAAATCTTCCTAGCTGAATTTGCATTAAGTCAATGGTGAAATTATATTTTGCTTAGCTGACCAAAAGTGGGGGAAAATATTAGCTAGGGCAGAGTTTGATCAACAATTTTCATTTTTAATATGCTACAAAAGCTTAGATGTGCAACGCATTATTACGTGACTTAATTCACTATCTTTGTAATACAGCAGGATGCAGTCCCTTCTGCCATAAGTAAACATAGGATACTTGTTGGATCCTGGAATGAAACCGCATATCAAGGCAGGGCGGAATTCACGGCAAAATCAAGTGAAATCACAGCGGATATCTGCAGTGTTATAATTATACAAATTTTAGTGCATTTTAATTTTTAGAAATGTAACGTCTGTAGCTCTACACTGTGGTCGCCTGTGTTACTGCAGCTAGTGCTGTTTAATAAAGAGCAGGTCACCTGACCAACAGGTCAGAAATTTCCGGAACCTGCAGCCATCTTACAGGTTGTGTGTTATGTGCTCTCTGAAGATATGACATTTGGCAACGAGAATGGGATGTAATTGGATAATACAAAGCTGAAATTTTTGTTGGTGAAGGATTCAGCCAGCTGACAGAGAAACTTTGAGAGCTTCTCTGTTTTTGGAAACAGCTACAAATCCGAGGTAAATTACGAGCACACTTGCTTAAACTGCCAGTCAAAATAGCTGCTCTTATGGGAGTTATAGGGCATCTGGAGGCATTTCAACGTGACCATGAAAGTTTCAGAGCGCATATGGATCGGCTAGAAATGTTTTTCACTGCAAATAATATTATCGAAATCCCCGGTAATGAAGACAATAACTGGGTGGAGTTGGAACAAAAATCATCATCATCATCATCATAGGCAGTCCCTCAGAATCGAGGAAGACTTGCTTCCACTCCCAAAGTGAGTTCTTTGATGGCTGAACAGAGCCACAGACCCTGTTACAGGTGGGACAGACATTCGTCGAGGGAGGGGATCAGTGGGGCTGGTTTCCCGCGTGCTCCTTCCGCTGCCTGCGCTTGGCCTCTTCACGCTCTTTGCATTGAGATTCGAAGAGCTCAATGCTCTCCCGGATGCACTTTCTCCACCTTTGGTCAGGGTCTCCCAGGTGTCAGTGGTGATGTCGCACTTTACCAGGGAGGCTTTGAGGGTGTCCTTATAATGTTTCCGCTGTCCTTCTTTGGCTCGTTTACCACGAAGGAGCTCCACATAAAGCAACAAAAAAGAGCTATATTCTTAACTGAGGCTGGGCCCAAATTGTATGAAACGCTGATAAATTTGCTTGTGCCTGACAAGCCAAAGGATATAATGCTGAAACAGATTCTACCTAAGTTAGAACAACATTACAGCCCCGTTCCATTAGAAATTGCTGAAAGTTATCGTTTCGGGATACGAAATTAGAAGGCCGAAGAAATTATCAGTGAGTATATTGTAGCATTAAAAATGCTATCTATTCACTGAAATTTCAGAGATTTTCAGAACCGAGCATTACGAGACCGCTTTGTTTGTGGGATAAAAAAAGATGCGATCAGAAGAAAGTTATTGACGACGCCTAGCCTGACTTTTGATTTAGCTTGTCACACAGCTAGGTCGATGAGTATGGCCGACCAATATTCCCAAGAATTTCATACTAATTTCAGCCATCAGACAACCGAGGTGAATCACCTGCAGCTTCAAAGTAAAAGGCGGTGGGGCCCCAAAGTCTCAGAAACTGGAAATGGGAACAGAGCATTGACATCCTGCTATCGGCGCCTGGGCCAACACATTGCTCAAAGTTGTCCATATGTGAAGGCAGAGTGTTTCTTCTGCAGGAAAACTGGGCATCTTGCGACGGCATGCCAACTGAAGGGTAAACCAGCTTTCAAAGCTATGAGTAGAAATCCCCAGAGACTACATAGCATGGAAAAATAACAACAGGACGAGGAGATGTTGGAGTTAAACGTCATCAGGAGCACGAGGTTAATGGACAGAGATTCGAAAAGTATCATAATCCACATAGATGTTACAGGATTCAAGATATCCATGGAAATCAACACTAGTGCATCCGTGAGTATAGTATCGGAGTCGCTATATCTCGACAAATTGCGGGATTTACCATTGGAGAAAGCCAAGATAGAGCTGTGAGGCTACTCGGGAGAGATCATTCCGGTGGTAGGTCATATCACCGTACCGGTGAAATACAAGGATCAAGTTCAGAGCTTGCCGCTAATAGTAGTGGCAGGAGACAAGCCTGCCTTACTAGGAAGAAATTGGTTGGGATCACTGAAGCTGGATTGGAGTGCGATGTTTCGTGTTGAAATGAGATTTGCGTCAAAGGATGATGTCATCAAGAATTATCTGAATGTGTTCTGCGAAACGGGCAGTCCGATCCAAGGCATCAAGGCGAGTGTCAGGGTACAGAAGAATGCTAGATCGGTTTACTGCAAGCCACATTCCGTACCATATGCACTCAAGGAGAAAGTTGAGCAAGAACTCAAGACTAGAGACAAAGAACATTATTTCTAAGATAGATCGATGCAATTGGGCTAAGTCCAAGGTAAGGTAAGATTGTGTGGTAATTATAAAGTAACCGTAAATGAGGTTCTGGAGGGTAATGTCCCCAATACATTGCCAAATATAGAAAATGTTTTCACAACACTGACAGGGGGTCAGATTTTCTCAAAGTTGGATCTTACGAATGCCTACCTACAGCTTGAACTAGATGAGCAGTCCAAGTCATGCTTGACTATAAATACCCATCTAGGCCTATATCAATTTAATAGGCTACCATTTGCAGTGTCTTCCGCCGCTGCCATATTCCAAGGGGTAATGAACCAGATTTTGCAAGGTATTGAAAGGGTAGTATGTTGTTTAGATGACATACTAATTTCGGCACCAAATCGGCAAATTCATAATAACATATTGAATGAAGTCCTCAAACGGCTAGAGAAGCACAGAGTACGAGTGTCTGCTCACAAGTGTGAGTTATTTCAAAACTCAGTGGAATACTTAGGGTACAGAGTAGACAAAGATGGTTTACATCCAACCAAGGAAAAACTGGATGCAATCAGAAATGCACCCACTCCCAAGAATATCACTGAACTTCGATCATTTTTGGGTGTTTTGAACTATTATGGGAAGTTCCTACCAAATTTGGCTACAGTATTACATCCACTGAATGATCTATTGAAAAAACAGGTCCATTGGAAGTGGTCAAAAGAATGTGATACAGCATTCAAAGAGTGTAAAAGCAAATTGGTAGAGAGCACCATGTTAGTTCACTATTTGATCGGGGCGGAGGAGCGGCAAGGGTTCGGGCCCAGGAGCGCCGAGGGCCCAGGGGCAGCACGGGCCAGCCCACACTGCGATCTGTGGATAGTAGGAGCATGTGTGCACACTAGGTCCGGGCAACAGAGCTTGATCTCCAGTCGTCTTTGTTAACCCTTGCTACTGGATCAAGACTTAGCTCTGTCAAGCCCATGTGGTGGCTGGTGTGCAACGGCCACCCCACATTAAAAGAAACCATGCACAGGCATCTTCCACCCTTCAGTATGTAGTTTGGGACCTAGAATGTCATGTCCCTCATTGAAACACCTGTGAACTCATCCCTTTTTGATGTGGAAGCAGGTCATCCTCGATACGAGGGACTGCCTAATACTATACTAGTTCACTATGATGTATCTCAGGAGATCAAGCTAGCATGTGATGCCTCTCTATATGGAGTTGGAGCAGTAATCTCTCATGTATTACGTAATGGGGAGGAGAGACCAATTGCTTTTGCTTCACGCACTCTCAGTGCCAGTGAGCGTAATTATGCGCAAATCGAAAGGGAAGCTTTAGCATTAATTTTTGGGGTTAAGAAGTTCCACAAATACTTGAGTGGTCATAAGTTTACTCTCATTATGGACCATAAGCCCCTGACAGCAATCCTCCATCCAAAGTCCCCAGTTCCAACATTAGCTGCAGCCCAAATGCACAGATAGGCTTTGATTTTGTCAGCACATACATATGATATTGAATAGAGATGATCAGCTGTTCACAGTAATGCTGATGCTATGTATAGATTGCCTTCCCCATCACAAGTTACACCTGATAGGGAAGAGCTGTTCTATTTTTCATACATTGATGAACTGCCAGTCACAGCTGAAGAGATTGGTAGAGCAACCAAACGTGACCTAGTTATGCCAAAGGTGTATGATTATATTGCAAACGGATGGCCAAACCAGGTCACAGACAAAGATATTCATCCATTCTTCATTCGTAGGAATGAATTATCAGTCGATAAAGATTGTATCATGTAGGGTGCAATAGTGGTTATACCAAATAAATTCATGTCCAAATTATTAGCAGACCTCCATGACCAGCATGGGCATGTGTTTGACCAAGAATTTTGCACGCAGTTACTTATGGTGGCATGGTCTTGATAAAGGTATAGAGTACATCGTAAGTCAGTGTACGACATATCAATCGGTAAGCAAGCAACCTCCATCAGTACCATTATAGCCATGGAAATGGTCTCCCAGGGTGTGGCAAAGGCTACATATTGATTATGCTGAGCTAGAAGGACAACAATTGTTCATTGTGATTGACAGGGATTCGAATTAGGTCGTGGTGTTTCCAATGTGGAAAATAACAACAAGTAAAACATGAGACATTTTGCGAAGATTATTTTTTTCATTTGGTCTCCCAGAAGAAATTGTTTTGAATAATGGACCACAATTTCATTCAGAAGAATTTGCACAGTTCACAAGCAAAAACGGTGTGATACATACCAAGGTTCCACCGTACCATCCTGCTTTGAATGGTGCAGCAGAGCGCACTGTACAAATTGTAAAATGTGCCCTCTTCAAACAAATGTTAGATCCAAATCCCAAGAAACGACAGTTGTCATTGGACCACAAATTGGCTAATTTTCTAATAACATATCATAATACTCCTACAACTACTGATAGAACACCAGCAGAGCTTTTCTCAAACGACAGCCACGAACCAGATTCTCGTTGTTAACACCAATCTTGGCACAGTCCGTAGAAGAGACACAATTAAGACAGAAAGAGAATCATGATAGAGGTAGAGTAAAAGAGAAAAGAGTGAAATTAAATCAGAAGGTGAGAGTGAAGAACCATGACCATAAATGGGCAAAGTGGTTACCAGGAATAATGGTGAAGATAAGTGGTCCTCATACATATTTGGTCAAGATGTTTGATAATGGACAGGTTAGGTTTGTTCACATTGATCATATTTTACCCACAAACATGGAAGTAGTTGAGAGTGGGTAATAATTTTGATACACCAGTAGCAAATCCTACATCCAATGTACTGGAAACAAATCCAAGAGAAAGTTAGAATTTAAGCCCGAGTCCGAGTCGGGAAAACAAACAGTCTGAAGTTAGAGAGAGTTCAAATGGAAATCAAGGGCATCCCTTGGATGAAACTTTCCCTCAGGATCAGCCTCGAATGAGTTTAAATTCGACACCATGTTTGGAAGGTTCTGTTAGAGAGTGAAGGTATCCTCTTTGAAACAGAAAACAAGTGGTTAAGCTTGATTTGTAAATATGGCAAAATATGGCATATCCTTTGTTATGTATAACCATGCAAGTTATGTATGAGGATTGTTTCTTATAATAACTTCTTCATTAAGGAGGGAGAAGTGTAATGTCTGTAGCTCCACACTGTGGATGCCTGTGTTACTGCAGCTAGTGCTGTTTAATAAAGAGCAGGTCACCTGACCAGCAGGTCAGAAGTTTCCGGAACCTGCAGCCTTCCTACAGGTTATGTGTTGTGTGCTCTCTGAAGATATAACAATAAACAATTCTGCAAATAAAGAGAAATTAGAGAAATTAGATCCTATCTTAAGCTGATGGTGAGCTCTGATGAAAGGTCATCGACCTGAAATGTTAACTCTGTTTCTCACTCCACAGATGCTGCCTGACCTACTGACTGTTTCTAGCATTTTCTTTTTTTATTCCTTATCTTAAGCTGATGGGTGTCATTGTGGAAGAATTATGGCAGTGGCTTCTAATGATTCAGTTACAATGCTGGTAGTTTGATGTGATTGACATGCTATCAGCATGTTGCAGAGACTATAGGGAAGGATGGGCCTAAAGCCTAGGACTACATTTTCAGAATGGGAATCCATTATTGGAGCTTATGAACTGTTTAGAAATAATATAGCAACAACTAATTGTTTTTTTAATGAAGGTTAGTTTTTTTTTACTTCTTTCACAAAACTTGGAAAATAAAAACAGCAGCATGTTGCAGTGATCACATGGCATAACTCAAGAAAGTGTCGTGACCTGTTACTGGAGTCACAACAATTGAATAACGTGAGTTTCTTGAAGCTTTTGGCCAACTTCTGCAATGGTTTTCCAAAAGTTGGAGAAAGCTGACAGTTGTCTGCCTCACCTCTGACTACCTTTAACAAGCTCAGACCTTCTACCATACAAATCTTCAAAAAGCAAAGCTGTACTCCAATTATATTATCACATTAAAAGTTAAAATGTAAAATAAGAGTGCACACCAAAAATAGGAACAAAAATGTAATTTGTATATTAATAGTACCACATTCTTGCATTACTCTCACTCCTTATAATAAATATATATCCTTGACTTTAGCCCAATACTGGAGTTTAGAAAACCCTCTAGCTATAAGCCTGAAATTTCCTGCATGGTTGCAACTCTAAAGTTAGACCCAAAATTACAGGCATTCTACCGATGTCAAATTACACATAAAAATCCTGGCAATCTCATTATCATACGCTTGAATATAAAATAATGATGAATTAGCATAAATGACCAATGCAGTTTGAACATTACTGGAACATAACCAATAGCGCCTCAAGGGATTAGGGAGGGGGACTATAAAAATGGGAGAAAAATATTTTTCTTTTAGTGTAAGGCTAGGGAGTGCTAGATAAGTAGCACACAGCTCTTTATCCAAGCTCCTGAAGCAACTCTTCAGTGCTCCAATGGTCCCCTCAACCACCTGCCTGATGGACTCATGTACCTGATTGTATCGCTGCTCTGCTTCAGTCTGTGAGATGTGAAAAAGCTTCATCAGGCTCGGCAGAAAGGGATAAACCTTATCACCGATTATCACTCGTTCCACTGAACCTCCAGCCCCGAGCATGCATGCGATGAACGAATTTCGCACAATGAAGGCATCATAACAGGTCCCTGTGTGCTGCATGTTCACACACAGCATGTGCCAGATGTCGCAGGCCAGCTGAGCGCTGAGTGAGTGATAACCCTTTATCCATGTAGGTTTGTGGGTTATGCAGGGGAACGTTTAGTGCGCCTTGTGTTCCATTGATCGCCACCTGCACGCCAGGGAATCCAGTAATCCTTTAGAAACATAATCCTCTCTGCCTTTGCTCCACCACAGATATGTTACAATTAATGAAACATAGAAATTTACAGTGCAGAAGGAGGCCATTTCAGCCCATCGTGCCTGCGCCAGCCGACAAAGAGCCTTCAGTCAGCAGCCTTGAAGGTTACATATAAACCTATGAACAAAGAACAATAGCGGAAAGGTAACGAGCACCCAGCCCAACCAGTCCGCCCCACACAACTGCGACACCCCTTACACTGAAACATTTCACACTCCACTCCAACCAGAGCCATGTGATCTCCTGGAAGAGGCAAAAACCAGATAAAAACCCAAGCTAATTTAGGGAATAAAAATCCGGGAAATTTCTCTCCGATCCATCCAGGCGATCAAAACTAGTCCAGGAGATCACCCTGGCTATATTCAATTCCCTGCAGTACTTACCATCATATCTGCACCAGCCAACAAGAAGTTATCCAGTCTAATCCCAATTAGCAGCTCTAGGTCCATAACCCTGCAGGTTACAGCACTTTAAGTGCCCATCCAACCATCTCTTAAAAGTGGTGAGGGTTTCTGCATCCACCGCTCTTCCAGGCAGCAAGTTCCAGATCCCCACAACCCTCTGCGTAAAGAAGCCCCCCCACCTCAAATCCCCTCTAAACCTTCCACTAACCACCTTAAAATTATGCCCCCTCGTAATAGACCCCTCCACCAATGGAAATAGGCCCTTACTATGTCCAGGCCCCTCAATATTTTGTACACCTCAATGAGGTCTCCTCTCAACCTCCTCTGTTCCAATGAGAAAAAACCCAACCTATCCAATCTGTCCTCATAACAAAGAGTCTCCATTCCAGGCAGCATCTTAGTAAATCTCCTCTGCACCCTCTCTAGTGCAATCATGTCCTTCCTATAATACGGCGACCAGAACTGCACGCAGTACACCAGCTGTGGCCTAACCAAAGTATTATACAATTTAAGCATAACCTCCCTGCTCTTATATTCTATGCCTCGGCCAATAAAGGCAAGCGTTCCGTATGCTTTCTTAACCACCTGGCCTGCTACTTTCAGGGACAAGCACTCCAAGGTCCCTTTGTTCATCTACACTATTAAGTGGCCTACTGCTTAATGTGTATACACTTTCCTTATTAGCTCTCCCAAAGTGCATTACCTCACATTTCACACTTCTCTGAATTAAATTCCATTTGTCACTGCTCTGCCCACCTGACCAGTAGATTGATATCCTCCTGCAACCCATGACTTTCCTCTTCATTATCAACTGCACAGCCAATGTTAGTGTCGTCTGCAAACTTCTTAATCAAATCTAAATCATTGATATATACCACAAAAAGCAAGGGACCCAGTACTGAGCCCTGCGAACCCCACTGGAAACATCCTTCCAATCACAGAAACATCCATCAACCATTACTTCCTACCTTTGCTTCCTACCTCTATGCCAACTTTGGATCCACTTGCCACTTTGCCCTGGATCTCATGGGCTTTAACCTTCATGACCAGTCTACCATGTGGGACCTTTTCAAAAACGTTGCTAAAATCCATATACACTATATCGTATGCACTACCCTCATCGACCCTCTTGGTTACCTTTTCAAAAAATTCAATCAGGTTAGTCAAACACAATCTTCCCTTAACAAATCCATGCTGGACTGTCTCTAATTAATCCTTGCCTTTCCAAATGTAGATTTATCCTGTCTTTCAGGAATTTTTCCAATAATTTTCCCACCACTGTGGTTAGGCTGACAGACTTGTAATTATTGGCCAATCCCTTTGTCCCTTCTTAAACAAGGGTACTACATGAGCAGTCCTCCAATCCTCCGGCACCATGCCCAAATCCAAAGAGGACTGGAAAATGATGGTCAAGGCTTCTGGTATTTCCTCTTTTACTTCGCTCAACAGCCTGGGATGCACTTCATCTGAGCCTGGGGACTTATCTACTTTCAAAGCTGCTAAACCCCTTAATACTTCCTCTCTCACTATGTTTATTTCATCCAGAATGTCACACTCCTCCTCGATAGCAGTATCTGCATTGCCCCTTTCCTTTGTGAAAACAGGTTCAAAGTACTCATTAAGAACCTTACCAACATCTTCCGCCTCCACACAAAGATTACCCTCATGGTCTCTAATAGGCCCTACCCTTTCTTTAGTTACCCTCTTACTCTTAATATATTTATAGAACATCTTTCAGTTTTCTTTAATTTTACTGGCCAAGAATTTCTCGTGCTCTCTCTTAGCATTCCTGATATCCTTTTTAATTTTGCCTCTATACTCCTCGAAAGATTCTATAGTATTTAGCTGTTGGTATATGACAAAAGCTTCCCTTTTTTTCTTTATCCTCCCCTGTAAGTCCCTAGATATCCAGGGGGCTCTAGAATTATTGTTCCCACCCTTTTTCTTTAAGGGCACATGTTTGGCCTGAGCCTTCTGGATCTCCTCCTTTAATGCCTCCCACTGTTCTGACATTGATTTACCCACAAGTAGCTGTTTCCAGTCCACTGTGGCCAAATCACTCTTTAACTTAGCAAAATTAGCTTTTCCCCAATTTGAGACTTTTACTCCAGGCCTATCCTTATCCATAACTAACTTGAATCTGACTGAATTATGGTCACTGGCACCCAAGTGCTCTCCCACTAATACCCCTTCAACCTTCCCAGCTTCATTCCCCAAAACTAAATCCAAGACCGCCCTCTCTCCTGTTGGGCTTGCTACATACTGACTAAAAAAGTTCTCTTGAATGCATTTTTAAAATTCCGCACCCTCTATACCCTTCACACTATATTTGTCCCAATCAATATTTGGATAGTTAAAATCCCCTACTATTACTAGCCTATGGTTTTTGGACTTCACAGCAATTTGCCTACATATTTGCTCCTCTACCTCCCTCCCACTGTTTGGAGGTCTATAATACACGCCCAGCTGTGTGATCGCTCCTTTTTTATATTTCAATTCCACCCATATGGTTCATTTGATGATCCCTCTAATAGATCATCCTTCCTCACAGCTGTAATAGTTTCTTTAATCAGTATCCTGACGTACCTTGCTCCCTTTTTTAACCCCCTCTCTGTCTTGTCTAAAAATCCTGTATCCAGGAATATTGATCTTCCAAACCTGCCCCTCTTTAAGCCATGTTTCTGTATTTGGCTATAATGTCATACTACCAAGTATCTACCTGTGCTCTTAGCTCATCTGCCTTATTCACTATACTCCTTGCATTAAAGTATATACCATTTAGCACAGGAAGACCTCCTTGATTACTACTTACTAAGCCTTGTTTCCTCTGATTTACAGATTCACTTTCTAAATTCTTGCTATCCAATTTCTGCTTTACTTCCTTCCCTATTGAGTTTGTTTTCAGGTTCCCATCCCCCTGCCAAGCTAGCTTAAACTCTCCCAACAGCACGAACAAAACTCCCCGCGAGGATATTGGTCCTGGCGCTGTTGAGGTGCAACCCATTCAGTTTGTACAGGTCCCATCTCCCCCCGAAGCGGTCCCAATGCCTCAAGAATTTAAAGCCCTTCCTCCTACACCAACTCTCCAGCCATGTGTTCATCCTCTCTATCTTTCTATTCTTGTACTCATTAGCACGTGGCATCGGTAATAACCCGGAGATTACTCTTAGAGGTCCTACCCTTTAATTTTCTTCCGAGCTCCCTGAATTCTGCCTGTAGGACCTCATCCCTCTTTTTACCTATATCATTGGTCCTGATATGGACCACGATCTCTAGCTGTTTACCTTCTCCCCTCAGAATGCCCTGCGTCCACTCTGTGACATCCTTGAACGTGGCACCAGGGAGGCACCATACCATTCGGGAGTCACGTCTACCCAGCCACAGAAACGCCTGTCTGTTCCCCTAACTATAGAATCCCCAATCACTAGAGCTCTTTTATTCTTCATCCCTCCCCCCTGTGCAGCTGAGCCACCTTGAAATTGGCTCTGGCTGCACTCCCCAGAGACACCATCGCCCTTACCGATACTCAGAAGTGAATATCGGTTTGAAAGTGAGATGGACTCATGGGGGGACTCCTGCACTACCTGCCTAGCGTTCTTACTTCGTCTGGTGTTCACCCACTTCCCCTCTGCCTGCTTGCTTTTAAGCTGTGAGGTGACCACCTCCTGAAATGTGCTATCCACGTAGCTCTCAGCCTCGCGGATGCACCGTATTGACACCAGCCGCCGCTCAAGCTTCGAAATGCTCAGCTCGAGCAGTTGAAGCTGGAGAAGCTGCACACATGGTTGTCTAGACCGTGCGAAGCGTCCAGGACTTCTCACATGCCGCAGGTTGTGCAACTCCACGGGACTGAGCTGCCCTGCCATCCCTCTAGTTAGACTTATCTAGCTCAAAATCTAATTAAAAAGAAATAGAGAAAAGAGAGATACTTACCAACTTGCCGACCTCTGTGGCCTCCCGAACTCATCGACCTCTATGGCCTCCCGAACTCACCGACCTCTGTGGCCTCCCGAACTCACCGACCTTTCGGACCTATTGGACCTCCGAACTCCCGACCTCTTGAACTCCCGACCTCTCGGACCTCTCGAACTCCTGACCTCTCAGACCTCCGAATTCCCGACCTCTCGGACCTCTCAAACTCCTGACCTCTCGAACTCCCGACCTCCGAACTCCCGCCCTCATGTGCTGAGAAACTTTGAACTCCTCAAACCTACAGAAGTGGACATCAGTTGCCGAATGCAGGCCCCCATTGCTCTTTGACTAATCCCTCATGGATGCCTGGAAGCATTCAGACCTGGAAAAGTTGAGGGCCACGGTAACCTACATTTCTGCAGTTCAAGCTTTGCTCCATGTGGACTAGGGCTTCAAGTCGTACTTAGGAGCAGCTCACCTCCCCCCAATTTTCCATAATCTTTTAGGCCATGTATTTGATTTGCGTTCAAATTGCATATATCTCTGGGGCAAATACACAGGAAATTCCGGACCTATGTGAGTAAAATGGAAAACGCTCCTGAATATTTTCTTCATTCCAATAACAACAGCTGTCTGAAGTTTAAAAAAAAATTATTTGATACAAATTTGTAATATTTATAAAAATTCACTTACAAATTTTTTTTGGCTTCCTAACACATTTGCACTGTTGTCTTACTGCTGTTCAAATTTGTGTCAGATAAAAAGTTATTACAACCCTTTATAATGTAAACACTGAAGGCTTACTTTACATGATGGCTGGAAGAATATTAAAAGCTTACGTTTTGCAGTTGATTCCAGAAGATTTATTATATAGGGTATGGGGTGACCGAGAGACGGGAATGTAGTAAAAGGCAGTAAATCATAATGAGATTGAGATGACATCACAGATCAAAGCTTGAGTATCTATCAATATAATGCCAATGGTGAAATGTGTTATGTCCTTGAAACACACCCTATCATGTGTTATCCTAGTTAATATACTGTCTGCAGTACCGTTACTGCCAGTGTTCCTACCAGGAACATGCAAGGACCAGGAAATTGGGCAGTGATTCGTTTTCCCCAATTCCTGCTCGACTCATGTTGTGTGCAATTTTTCGGCCAGTCTATGAGACTAGCCGAAGTCGAATATTGAATTGTTGTAAATGATATGGCAATGTTTCCTTGTGAAATTTCCTGGTCTGCATGGCATCAACCTGTAAAGTCTTTCAAGAAGTGATTACCCATAGTTGAACCGCTGTTTTTTTGATTGCTGCAACCTAAATTCAAAAAGTGGCCATTGTATTGAGTTTTTTGATAGAGGGATAAGGGTTTTAATGGCAGCAAGTTGGTGGGCACCAGAGGCAGAATGCCAGCCACCAGGCTTATCAAGAGAGCAGTGTTACAGGCCCAAGTATATCAATCTGGGAATGTCTGAGGACAATTTGGAGGATCTGTTTCTCTAACATAGAAACATAGAAAATAGGAGCAGTAGTAGGCCATTCAGCCCTTTGAGTCTGCACCGTCATTCAATATGATCATGGCTGATCCTCTATCTCAACACCATATTCCCGCTTTTTCCCCTTGATGTCTTTTGTTTCTAGAAATCTATCTATCTCCCTCTTAAATATATTCATTGACTTGGCCTTCACAGCCTTCTGTGGTGGAGAATTCCACAGGTTCACCACCCTCTGAGTGAAAAAATTTCTCCTCATCTCGGTCCTAAATTTCCTATCCTGTATCCTGAGACTGTGACCCCTTGTTCTAGACTTCCCAGTCAGGGGAAACATCTTCCCCACATCCATTCTATCCAACCCAGTCAGAATTTTATACGTTTCAATGAGATCCCCTCTCATTCTTCTAAACCCGAGTGAATACAGGCCTAGTCGACTCAATCTCTCCTCATACGACAGTCCTGCCAACCCAGGAATCAGTCTGGTGAACCTTCGCTGCACTCCCTTTATGGCAAGTATATCCTTTCTTAAGTAAGGAGACCAAAACTGCACACAATACTCCAGGTGCGGTCTCACTAAGGTCCTATATAATTCAAATCCTCTTGCAATGAAGGCCAATATACTATTTGACTTCCTAACTGCTTGCTGCACCTGCATGTTTTCTTTCAATGTCTGGTGTACATGGACATCCAGGTCCCTCTGTAAATTGACACTTCCCAAGCCATCACCATTTAAATAATACTTTGTCCTTATGTTTTTCCTCATTTATCCAATTATACTGCATCTGCCATATGTTTGCCCACTCACTCAACCTATCTAAATCGCCTTGCAGCATCTTTGCATCCTCCTCACAACTCACAATCCCACCTAGTTTTGTGTCGTCAGCAAACTTTAAATATTATATTTGGTTCCCTCATCCAAATCATTTATATATATTGTGAATAGCTGGGACCCAAGCACTGATCCCTGTGGTACCCCACTAGTCACTGCCCATCACCTTAAGGAGACACTGACTGAATCATGACATCTGCTGAAACCTGACATCTAGATAATGTTGTTCACAGGGACAGCAATGACAGTGGCACTGAAGGTGACCACAGTCCTGAACGGTTGTGCCTCATGGCTCTTCCAAGTTACCAGAGTGAACAGAGACAACCATCAGTCAATCTGCAGTGCACAGATACATCAAACAGGCTGCTGATGAATTGGTCACCAAGGCAAACAACGTTATCAGTTTTCCTATCGAAAAGTGGCAGCAGAATGAGAAAACATTGCAATCCGTCCACATTTTTGGACCCCCCAAAGTCCACAGCATTATTGATGGCAGCCATGTGGCCTTCCAAACCTCTACACAGAATGCAATGGATGAAATGGGTTCCATCTCATAACCATGCAGTGAGTCAGTGAGCAGCAAAACAGGATCATGCAGGTCAGAAAACAAACTGAAGGGATTCAAAAGAGCGATGTTTCAGAAGGACAAAGATTTGGGTCGTGATTAGACATTCTTTAAAGAAGAAGAGAAAATTTGTTTCAAATAGGCAACCTGCCACAATTCAAAGCATCAAACAGTTTACATATATATTAGCATCTATCTACAAGATGTGACTGGTTACTTTAAACTTGGTAACTGTTAGCTTGCATTCCCCAGGTTAGAGAGGATACACTTTACTGTGTGGTTTGCAAAATGCCACTTTGATAGCATTATTCCTATGTAAATATGTTTTGCTTGCAAAGCAGGTAGACATCACCATATATAAACATCTTGTTTGGTTCTGAAATCTATCAAATTAAGGTAAATTGTTTGGTAACATGAACAAATGAGCTGGAGTCTTGTATTTGGGGCAGTTCAGGAAACAATTGTGTAAATTTGATAAACTTACTTCAAGTATGGAAGACAATCTTTATGTCATGGAAATTTCAGCTTCAAAGGATACAAGAGGTCTAATTCAGTTCCCAATTCAGCAATTCTTGGGCTCAATTTTCCCCAATGCCGTTTTTTGGCATATTGCAAGAGTTAAACCCATTTTTCTTGGCCCCGACTACTCCAAAAATCTAATTAACAAGTTTCCCCGTTCTATTTTTTGAAATTGGCACCACGCAGCCTGTCCTTTAACTTCGGGGGGTGCAGCCTAATGTCTGCGCTGAAAAAAACGATGCCTCCCCCTTTTGCGCATGCGCAGGAAAATAAAGGATGTTTTTGACGTGACTGCTATGGGCGCGCATGCCCAGTACAGCTCCCGGTCTGTATTTGGCTATTTTTAAAGAGCCAGTTGTGTGTAAGAACTTTAATTCTCAATGGAAAAAATCGGAGTGCAATACAAGATACAACGCATCTCAAGGACCAAGAATTTCTTACAGGATGAAGTGGAGGCAATGGTTACTGTAATTGAGGCCAGATGGCATGAGCTGGACCCCAGCAGAGGTCACATAAAAGTTTCACCAAAAAAAATGAAGAAACGCTGGAACCAACTTGTAGAAGATTACTGCGCAATGCTGACCACCCCGAGGTCTGGAGGCCAGTGTAAGAAGAAGTGGCAGGACATTGGTCAAGTAGTTAGTGTAAGTAATATTTTCACTTATTCAATGGAATTGCAATTGTAATTAATATAATGGATTTTAGTGAACTCAGCTGGATTGCTAAAAAAGAACTGACTATTCAATTAGCATTGTCCCAATGAGATTCTATCTGTATATGTTCCACCCAGCAGAAAGACACCCTCTCTAAAAAGTTATATTGTCATCTTTGCAGAGGAAGGTGGCAAACAACAAAAGGGAAAGAACTCGAACAGGTGGAGACCTGGCAAATCTGCTCCCACTGACACCCTTGGAAGAGAGGGTTGCTGCTTTGATGGGTCCTGCCTGGAGAAAAGCAAAGATCACTGCACAAGCTAGGCCCACACTCGAGGGAGAGATTAAGTCCTGGCTTTGCTAAATGTTAAGTACTGCGCGGGCTAGCCATGCTTTGGTTCATGGGGATGTCTCCGTCAGCTACGCTTCGGATGATGCAATGTGCTATCATTCATCATGGTCCTTCAAATCAGCCTGCTGCCTGCACTGTGTGAGCCTACTCATGCCATCCTACCCTACCCCCTCCTCTGATGCTAACGATGTTCTGTTGTATTTTGCACAATTGAGGCTAACCCTGATGAGGCTGAATTCGGTGCAAAGAATATTCAGAAGTGGACCAGCCTGAAGAGGAGAATATCTTCCAATCCCACCTTTCAGACCAAGAGCATCTGGGATGAGGGGGCGGGGCAGTGGGAGGTGATGGATGAAGCCATCTGTTATACTCATTTTGGAGGAGGTGCAGGTACCGCACATTGAGGGGCCAAGCCCTTTCCAGAGTGGTATGAATGTTGGGACATTCCATGGTTTCTCACAGTCTGAGGCTGGGGATTCCAGTAGGGTGCAGCGAAGCACACCCAGGGCTCCACCGTCTGAGGCTACAGGTCCCAGTGGGATGCAGGGAGGCACAGCCAGTGCCCCACCATTCGAGGCTGCAGGTCCGAGTGGGATGCAGCGAGCCACACCCAGGGTGAGGAGGGAAAGTAGAGCTCGACAGCGCTTTCCTGAGGTGCAGGATCTAGCAGATGTGGTTCAGATAATGGCAACGAGTGTGGAGAGCATTGCCTTACATGATCATTTCTCGACACCATCAGGTGATGAGATATCGGGACTGTCGGGAGAAGTAACAACACTCTCATGAGAAATGGGAACACTGTCCGGGCACATGAGGGAGGGAATGTCGCAAGTAGCTGATACACTGTCAGTGAACATAAGGGAGGGAATGCTGCAGATAGTTGATACACTGCTGGTGAAAATGAGGGAGGGAATGTCGCAGATAGGTGAGACACTGTCAGGGCACATGAGGGAGGGAATGTCGGAGTTAGCTGCTGCAATAATGGAACACGCCCAGACCCCGTGCCCATTGACAGAATCAACTGCCACTCCCAGTCCATTTCCCAGACCAACCTCTGAAGAGGCCCGATCCGGGCCTTCCACATTACCGCCTACATCCCCACCCCCCCCCCTGTCCCCCGCATCAAGAAATGTGCATTACCCGAGATGTTCAAAAGAATAAGCTTGGTACCATGCAGAGAAATGCTGCATCATGACCTGCGGGCAGGGGTGGAGTCACCAAGACCAAATGCAGCGGGCGGTCTTAGAATAAGGTGGAGGAGAGATGGGTGCAACCTTTCTTTGCTGCTGCTGCTGTTGTTGTTGTTATTATTGTTGTTGCTACTGTTGTAACTGTTCTCAAATTAAAAGTTTTTTGTAAGTGTTGTAAATTTACATATTTAAAAGTTTGTAAGTGATCTTAAAGTTTTTAAGTGATTGTAAAGTGTGTAAGTGATCTTAAAGTTTGTAAGTGATCTTAACTGAAAACTTCAAAGTTTGATACAAGACAATTTTTTATTAAAGTTAAGTTAAGTACAAACAAGTATTTGTTAAACTTTTGAATAAAATATATTTTAAGTTATAACTGAATCATTTCCATTATTTGTTCCATTATTAACACAACTTTTTGAAGTAAAGAAGAATCATTTCCATTATTTGTTCATTAACACAACACAACATTATGGAACAGGTTCAAAAAGTAAACGTGGTCCATGTAGAATAGTTGCCGCTGAGCCTTCAGGCAGCAAAGCATTCACGGATGAGCTGCTGGTGCAAGGCTCGAGCAATCGTTAAAGGGGCACGACGGCCCGTCCTCCTCCGCCATTGTGCTCCGGGTTCAGGTGGTTGCATGGCTTCCTCCTCCTCCTCCTCATCATCCCCATCTTCCTCCTAATCATCAGCCACTATCACCTCAAGTGGGTCGTCTACTATCAGTTGCTGCTGCCTCATGATGGCTAAGTTATGCAGCATGCAGCACACAACAGTGAACTGACCGACAAGCTCAGGGAGTATTGCAAGTAGCCTCTGGAATGGTCTAGGCATTGGAAACGCTGCTTCAAGATTCCAATGGGCCTCCCTATTATGCTGCGTGTCGCAATGTGCGACATGTTGTATTCCTGGTCAGCTTTCATCCAGGTTACGTATCGGGACATCATGAGCAAGGTGGCCAGGCCGAAACCTTTGTCTCCCAGCAGCCAGCTCTGCCCTTCTGGCTGCTGCTGAAACATAGCAGATATAGCTCTCTCGCGTAGGATGAACGCATCATGGGTGCTCCCAGGGTATCTCACATCAACGGACATGATGCGATGCATGTCATCATACACGAGCTGCACATTAATGGAATGGAAGCCTTTTCTGTTCCTGTACATCTCAGAATCCTCCAAAGCTGTTCACAAGGCGATGTGGGCACAATCAATGCAGCCCTGTACCTTTGGGAAGCCAGCAATCCTGGAAAAGCCCATAGCCCTTTCACGCATTGCCTGGGCCATCATGGGAAACTTTATGTAGTCATTCGTAGATGTGTTGCATGTTGAGAAATGACACACACATCCTCAGTTGTGGCCTGGAATGATCCAGATGCATAGAATGAAAGTGCAGCTGTAACCTTCACTTCAACTGACAAAGCAGTCCTCCTGATGCTTCTAGGTTGTAGGTCTGCTTTTATTAACTCACAGATCTCGGTTACAACTTCTTTGCGGAAACGCAGCCTTCTCACACAGTCTGCATCAATCAGGTGCAGGTATGAATGCCTGTCTCCATATACCTTATGTGGATAAGACCTCCTGCCGATCATTCTATGTGCTCTGAAGTTCCTCATGCGATGACGTCGAATCAATTGTCTCCTTCACATCACCATCATGCAGAAGGCTTGCATGAGGTATGGCATTGTCAATATTGGCCCCATAATTAAATTGTACCTTTGCAAAAAGCTCAAAACAGCAGGACAAGGAGTTAAAGCTTCTTTGTTCTCTCTCACCCCTAGGTCGACGTCCTAGTATGGACCACACCCAGGTCTGCTCATGCGCAATAGGTTTGCTTAGAATGGGAAGCTAGGCATTCAAATGACAACATTTGGGGCAATGAATTATAATGCAATTCTTTAAGTTTATTTTTTTTTCAAAGTACCACACCACCACCAACCGAATGTCTCCTCACCGGGCTCGAGAGTCGACCGGCAGAATTACTCCCTTGCCCGGACACAGGGGCTCGGCAAACCCCCGGGCTTCTTTTGATGCTGCTGCATAGTGTAAGGGTTCTCATGGCTTCAGTTCTGCTTCCACCCCCTCAGGCTTCTTTTGAAGCCAAGCCCAGAGCCCCTGTGTCTGAGCGAGAGACCAAATCTGCCGGCTGACGATACGACCTTCGAGCTGGGTGAGGAGACATTCAGTGGTGGCGTGGCACTTTGAACAAAATTCAAAATTAAAGAATTGCATTAGTCTTCCATTTTCACCATTTTAAGTTTGAAAAAATTAAGCTTCATGATGCATATTTAATGTGTTCTTGACTCCCTCCAAACTTCGCATAAAAACAATGTTCCCATTGCTGGGGAGTTCCAGAACCAGGGATCACAGTCTAAGAATAAGGGGTATGCCATTTAGGACCGAGATGAGGAGAAACTTCTTCACTCAGAGAGTGATTAACCTGTAGAATTCTCTACCGCAGAAAGTTGTTGAGGCCATTTAGTTAGATAGATTCAAAAGGGAGTTAGATATGGCCCTTACGGCCAAAGGGATCAAGGGGTATGGAGAGAAAGCAGGAAAGGGGTACTGAGGTTGAATGATCAACCACGATCTTATTGAATGGCGGTGCAGACTCGGAGGGCCGAATGGCCTGCTCCTGCACCAAATTTCTATGTTTCTAGGTAAAATTCCATTGGCCTTCCTGATCACTTGCTGTACCTTTTGTGTTTCATGCACAAGTACCCCCAGGTCCCGCTGTACTGCAGCACTTTGCAATTTTTCTCCATTTAAATAATAACTTGCTCTTTGATTTTTTTTCTACCAAAGTGCATGACCTCACACTTTCCAACATTATACTCCATCTGCCAAATTTTTGCCCACTCACTTAGCCTGTCTATATCCCTTTGAGATTTTTTTGTGTCCTCCTCACACATTGCTTTTCCTCATATCTTTGTATCGTCAGCAAACATGGCTACGTTACACTCGGTCCTTTCTTCCAAGTTGTTAATATAGATTGTAAATAGTTGGGGTCCCAGCACTCATCCCTGCGGCACCCCACTAGTTACTGATTGCCAACCCGAGAATGAACTATTTATCCCGACTCTCTGTTTTCTGTTTGTTAGCCAATCCTTTATCCATGCTAATATATTACCCCCAACCCCGTGAACTTTTATCTTGTGCAGTAACCTTTTATGTCATCATCATCATAGGCGGTCCCTCGAACGAGGATGACTTGCTTCAACATGAGTTCACAGATGTTTCAATGAAGGACCTGATGTTCCAGTCCTGAACTCCAATTCAGGGGGTGGAAAATGCCTATGTGTGGATTTTTTTAACGTGTGGTTACTGTTGCACACCAGCTACCACATGGGCTGGACAAAACTAGGCCTTTATCCAGTGGCAAGGATTAACCAGGATGACTGGAGACCTGCTCTGCTGCACGGACCTAGTGTGCACACATATCGCAGTGTGGGCAGGCCCGTGCTGCCCCGGGCCCTCGGCTCTTCTGGGCCCCGTACCCTCATTCATCGCACCTCCGCCACGATCCCTCACCGCTCCTCCACCACAAAAACACTCGCCGCACCTCCGCCACGATCTCCTGCCGCACCTCCATCATAATCACCCACCAAATCTCAGCCATGACCCCTCATCACTCCTCCGCCCCGATCACTCGTTGCAAGTTCGCCACGACCTTCCTGCTCCTCCACCGATGCTCCTGCCCACGCTCCAAACGACGACCTGGGTTCTGATGACGTCACCTAGTCGCCTAGTCGCCCACCTTGAAGCCTTGCAGTGGCATGCTTCAGCTATTTTTATAGCCCCGACCTGCGGACATGTTCCGCAATACACAATGTCTGGGTCTCAGCCCTGGCTCAGTAACTCTCTCTCACCTCCGAGTCAGAAGGTTGTGAACTCAAGTCCTACTCCAAAGAATTGAGCATAAAATCCAGGCTTACACTCCAGTGCAGTACTGAGGAAGTGCTGCACTGTCAGAAGTACAATCTTTCAAATGAGATGATAAATCAAGTTCTCATTTGCCTTCTCAGGTGCATGTAAAAGGTCCCCTGGCAGTGTTTTGAAGAAGAGCAGTGTCCTGGTCAATATTTCTTCCTCAACCAACATCACTAAAACAGATTATCTGGGACTGTCTGATTGTCCCGGAAAGAGAGGGATGGCAGTGGGAGTGTGGCCCCGCAGGAGGGAGGGAGGCAGGGCTCAGAGAGGGACACAGGGCTCCGGGGTCTAGCTGCCTGCTGGGGAGGGACACAGGGACCAGGCCGCGCTGTAACGAAGCGGCAAAGACCCACCGGGAGACGGCTCCGCACAGAGGAGATTGTCTCTCTCCGGGACAATCAGACTTCGCGTGGTCCGGGCTCGGCTGTTAGCGCCGCCACATCACGCGCTCTTTCCCATCCACCCCCCGCTTCGGCACGGTCACGTGACCCTGCCCGCCCCCGTCTCCTAGTGACCGGGTCCCTAGGCAACTCTTCTCAGCAACCTTCCTGCAGCTCTTCAATTCTATAATTCAACCAAGGGACCCTTTGTCAAAGGGCCACAATCACTGGAAACTGCAAACCGACCAAAAATGGTTCAGGAAACCTAACCAATCAAATCACCATGTGGTTGCCAAACTTGTTGACGCCCACCAATCCCTCCATTGCCTACCTGTTGTGGAAGGCCGCGAGCATACCGGTGCACACTGCGTGCTCCATCTCCAGGGGCATCGCTTGCTCCATCTCCAGGAACACTTGGGCGCCAATTTAGCCGCAGAAAAGAGGCAGACCATCGGGCAGAACGACTGCCCGCTGCCTGGACCGGTTAATGGCCACCTTGGCCAGGCTCAGGAAGTACTCCCACGAGGAGGCCTTCTGACCCGCCCACTCCCCTCTGCTCCAGATGCCCAAAGATTGGGAGCATAGGACTGAAGTGCAGCCAGAAATCGAGGAGCAGCCCCTTCAAATAATGGAAGAAGGGCTGCAACCTCACAAACTCTATAAAAATATAAAACATGGACCTCCAGGTTGCAGAAAACGCAGGTGGACTGGGAGTCCGTGAACTGACTTAAAAACTTATTGCATGGGACTCCAGGCCAAGTCCCCAATAGATAAAGGGAGGACACCCGCATAGAGAGCCCTCCATTGGGGAGCAACCTTCCTGCATTCCGGAGGAGGGATGGCCCTGCGTCATTTCATCATCCCCAATAAAAGGCAACCCTTTCAGTGGAGTGAGCAACCACCCATTGTCCCTTCACTTTATATTGGTATCGATAGCAGGCAGACTAGCACCTGGGCATCATTGAAAGGATGACTTGCATTACTACAGTGCCTTTCACAACCCCAGGATGTCCCAAAGCGCTTTACAGCCAATGAAGTACTTTTGAAGTGTAGTCACTGTTACAAGGTAGGGAAATACAGCAGCCATTGTGTGCACAGCAAGCTCCCACAAATAGCAATGTGATAATTATCTTTTATGCAACAACTTGTCAAATGCCTTCTGGAAGTCCAAAAACACCACATCCACTGGTTCCCCTTTATCCACCCTGTTCATTACATCCTCAAAGAATTCTAGCAAATTTGTCAAACATGACTTCCCCTTCATAAATCCATGCTGACTCTGCCTGATCAAATTATGCTTTTCCAAATGTCCTGCTACTGCTTCTTTAATAATGGACTCCAACATTTTCCCAACCACAGATGTTAGGCTAACTGGTCTATAATTTCCTGCTTTTTGTCTGCCTCCTTTTTTAAATAGGGGCTTTAATTTGCAGTTTTCCAATCTGCTGGGACCTCCCCAGGCTCCAGGGACTTTTGGTAAATTACAACCAATGCATCCACTATCCCTGCCGTTACTTCTCTTAAGACCCTAGAATGCAAGCCATCAGGACCAAGGGGTTTAGTCCCATTATCTTACTGAGTACCACCTTCTTAGTGATTGTGATTGTGTTAAGTTCCTCCCCCCCTATAGCCCTTTGACTATTCACTGTTGGGATATTGTTAGTTCAGAGTTTCTGTCATCTCCATGTCCTCCATTACTAATTCCCCAGTCTCATTCTCTAAGGGACCAACATTTACTTTAGCCACTCTTTTCCTTTTTTATACCGAGAAGCTCTTGCTATCTGTTTTTATATTTCGTGCTAGTTTACTTTCATAGTCTATCATCCCTTTCTTAATCATTTTATTTAGTCATTCTTTGCTGGCTTTTAAAAACTTCCCAATCTTCTGAACTCCCACTAGTTTTGGCCACTTTGTATGCCCTTGTTTTTAATTGGATACCATCCTTTATTTCTTTAGTTAGCCACGGATGGCTATCTTTTCTTTTACACCCTTTTCTCCTCACTGGAATATATTTTTCTTGAGATTTGTGAAATATCTCCTAAAATGTACACCACTGTTCATCAACTGTCCTACACTTTAATCTCTTTTCCCAGTCCACTTTAGCCAACTCTGTCCTCATACCTTCACAGTCTCCTTTATTTAAGCTTAGTATGCTGGTTTGAGATACAAATCCTCCATCTGAATTTGAAATTCAACAATACTAAGCATGTTAAAATCACCCATGATTATTGCCTTTTTACAAGCCCCCACATTTCCTGGTTTATACTCCGACCAACAGAGTTGCTACTGTTAGGGGACCTATAGACTACGCCCACCAGTAACTTTTTGCCCTTATTATTCCTTATCTCCACCCAAACTGTTTCAACATCCTGATCATTTGAGCCAATATCGTTTCTCACTATTGCAGTGATTCCATCCTTTATCAATAGGGCTACCCTACCTCCTTTTCCTTTCTGTCTGTCCTTCTGGATTGTCAAATACCCCTGAATATTTAATTCCCAGTCCTGGTCACCTTGCAACCACGTCTCTGTAATGGCTATCAGATCATACCCATTTGTATCTATTGTGCCGTCAACTCATCTATTTTGTTACGAATGCTACGTGCATTTAGACAAATTTGTTTTTTTACATTTTTTTCCTGCTTGTTTCCTCTCTCCTTCAAACTCACTTTCTTTATTTTTGCTTTCTAATTCCAGCTTTACTCCCTTCCCTACTGAATCTATTTTCAGGTTCCCATCCCCCCGCCAAGTTTGTTTAAACTGTCCCCAACAGCACTAGCAACACCCCCCCTCCCCCCCCACGAGAATATTGGTCCCAGCTCTGTTGAGGTGCAACCCGTCCGGGTTGTGCAAGTCCCACCTCCCCCAGAAGTGGTCCCAATGCCTCAGGAAACTAAAGCCCCCCCCGCCTGCACCACCTCTCCAGCCAGGTATTCATCTGCTCTATCCAGCTATTTCTGTACTCGCTAGCTAGCTCATGGCACTGGGAGTAATCCAGAGATGACTACCTTTTAGGTTCTACATTTTAATCACTCTCCTAGCTCCCTAAACTCTGCCTGCAGAATCTCATTCCTCTTTCTACCTATGTCATTGGTCCCGATATGGACCACGACCTCTGGCTGTTCACCCTCTCCCCCCAGAATGCCCTGCATTTTTGCACTCAAAGGGTAATGGAATTCTGTAACTATCTCCTCCAAATTCCGTGGATGCCTGGTCATTTGAAATTTCCAAGAATAAATTCAATAGATTTTTGTTGGCACAGGGCATCAATGGATATGGAGCAAAGCTTGGTAAATGGAGTTGAGATACAGATCAGTCATGATCTAATTGAAGGGCGGAGCAGGCTCGAGGGGCTGAATGGCCTACTCCTGTTTCAATGTTCCTATGAACAGAGTGCACTGTGAAACATGGAGGTGCTGGAGCCCCCGTCTGGAGCAGCCAAACACTGAATGAACACTGGAGATAAAATAAACCTTTGAGAAACTGCGCTTAGTTAAAAAAGGAAGTTCATTAGGAAGGAGTCCAAGAGATGCATACTGTTAACTTATCATTATTTTATTGCTTTCTCATTTGATCCAAGAATCTCTTGGTGTCGGATATAGCATTCACCCTTTCCACCGCTTCTCATATGCAGTCTGAACAGCTGTCCTGTGTGCAGGGTGTCCAGGAAAGCGTCATCCCTTCAACCACTTTCTGGACGCTGCAGCTCCATGGCTGTATCTGTGACGTGGGATGTTTGTCACTGCTGCTGCTCCACAGGATTGGCAGAGAAGATTTGTAGTAGAATTTTTCACAGACAAAAGTAACTAACTTCTTTATTAGCAGCTTTCCTGTGCATTGCTCATGGTAAGTCAACGGATACACTGAAGTTTCATGTCTGAACTTTGATGCTGAAGCGCAAATGGAAGTATAAGCGACAATCACTGGAAGCATGCACTAGGCAAAACATTTAATATATTATAGATGCATTTTCAATGCTGCTGGGAACTAAGATTTGAGGTTCAAAAATGCTTAAAATTATGGTTCCCACTGAGAGATAAGTTGGTTGCACACATCCTGCCTGACCATTCATTTATCTAGTTTAGTTCTCATTGCTGAAGGTGCTGACTTCTGCCAGGGCATCAATTTGGTACCTCGCCTCAGTGACCATTCCTCATGTATGATTTCCAACAGTGAGTATCAGATGGCTATTCAGCTGTGAAAGGCATCATAGCCAAGCGTGCTAATGCCCTCATGCCACAGCCACTTCTCAAGCAGGGAACCCTGGACGATGATTCCTCTCCCTAGCATAGGAGGGTTGAAGCCAATTGTAGCACGCCAATTGTTGCCCTGGATAAGATCAGCTAACTGAGCACAGTCAAATGGGGCCACAAAGTCTTATTCCCTTTTTGCAGGTCAGGTGTACCCTGCTGGGAACAAGACTCTAGCTGCTGTTGTGGAGAATTGATTACCACCGTTCCACTCCTGATTCACAAGAAATGTCCACAGAAGCATTAAACCTTATGTATACAGAGCTAGAAATGGCAAACAGCCAACAATTGCTTACTGCTGGCCACAAATGGGGCAGTAACCTCACTGCACACTCAAAAATTGGGTTAGCAGACCATGATGATCAAAATAATTACATCAGTCTACTTCAGGATTCAGAGAAAGGTGTGGCTTATATAAAACACCTTTTGCCATTATTACTGTCAAAAAGCAACAAAGTGTTTCAGATTTCCAGCATTTGTGGTTTATCGTATAAAATGCAACAACTTTTGATGTTTTTTTTTCAAGTAACAGCAACATATTTCTTTTTGTGTTTTATTTCAGCTTTTAATCACATAACCAAGAATCTTTTGTTATGTTTCTTCTAGGTCTTATGAGACTCTCCAGCTGAGGCAGTGCCTTCCTATTCTTGTGTTAAGGTGGGGATAATTGCGCATCCGAGATAGATTTATAACCTGCCTATTCCGCTCTACCAGTTGGGCACTTTGCCATCCAAGTCATAACACATAACCCTGGCCCTTTTCTTTTCCCTCAGGGGCTTTATTACTGCAAGAACTTGGAATGACTAAAATGATTCAGTTCTATGAGTAGTGTGTTAGGAATGGGCAGTGTGCGCAAAATAATATTTAAGCTGTACTGAAAAATATTGCATTTATTTTACAATAAACAATAAAGTGTTACTACCTGTACAGGCAGTGGAGACACTTATTGAGCACTGTCTGGAAAAACATGTTTGTTGCTGGGTAGAGGGTTTGGAGGGAGGAAAGGAAGAGAAGAGCCAATAGAGATCATGCATCATTTTCACAATTATAACTGTATCTTTGTGCAATTTACATTATTGTATCGTGTTTGTTAAGTGAAAAAAGATTTGCACAGTGCTGTTGCATAAATGCAGCTTCTTTTGTTCAATCCACCCCAAACTAATTATGATTATTTTTTCGCTCTAATTTTCTCCCCATTAAACATAAAGCTACTGATTGATTTCCCACAGACACCAGCTACCTTCTTGTACCTCTTCAAAGTGAACTTTCTTCATGTGCAAGTGTTTACAGGCTGTTCTTCTTCTTAGGCAGTCCCTCGGAGTCGAGGATGACTTGCTTCCACACTAATATGAGTTCTCAGGTGACTGATGAGTCCAATGTGGGACCTACAGTCTCTGTCACAGGTGGGGCAAATGGTGGTTGAAGGGACGGGTGGGAGGGGTGCTTGGGTTGTCGTGCGCTCCTTCCGCTGTTTGCGCTTGGCTTCCGCTTGCTCCCGGTGAAAAGGCTCGAGGTGTTCGGCGCCTTCCCGGATGCTTCTCCTCTACTTTGAGCGGTCTTGGGTCAGGGATTCCCAGGTATCGGTGGGGATGTTGCACTTTTTCAAGGAGGCATTGAGTGTGTCCTTGAATCGTTTCCTCTGCCCACTTGGGTCTCACTTGCCGTACCGGAGTTCTGGGTAGAGCGCTTGTTTTGTGAGTCTAGTCTCGGGCATGCGGGCAATATGGCCCATCCTTCGGAGCTGATCGAGTGTGGTCAATACTTCGATGCTGGTGATGTTGACCTGAGCGAAAACACTGACGTTGGTGCGCCTATCTTGCCAATGGATTTGCAGAATCTTGCGGAGGCAGCGTTGGTGGTACTTCTCCAGTGCTTTGAGATGCCTGCTGTACATAGTCCATGTCTCTGAACCATATAGGATGGCAGGTATCACTACTTCTCTGTAGACTATGAGCTTGGTGCCAGGATTGAGGTCCTGGTCTTCAAACACTCTCTTCCTCAGTGACCGAAGGCTGCACTGGCACACTAAGGAGGTGTTGGACTTCATCATCGACATCTGCCCTTGTTGACAGTAGGCTCCCAAGGTATGGAAAATGATCCATGTTGTTCAAGGCCTCGTCATCGATTTTGATAATCGGGGGGCAGTACTGTGTGGTGGGGGCAGGTTGGAAGAGGTCCTTTGTCTTACGGATGTTTAGTGTAAGGCCCATACTCTTGTATGCTTCGATGAAGGTGTTTGATGATGGTTTGGAGTTCGACCTCCGAGTGTGTGCAAAAGGAAAACGTCATCTGCATAGTGTGATTCAATGACAGTGGATGGGACAACCTTGGATCTGGACCGGAGGCGACAGAGTTTGAACAATTTCCCGTTTGTTCTGTAGATTAGCTCCACTCCAGCAGGGAGCTTATTGAGGATGAGATGGAGCATTGCAGCAAAGAAGATCGCGAAGAGCATTGATTGCTTAACCCCAGTCCATCCGTGAATTGGGTCTGTGGTAGATCTGTTGGTCAGGATCATGGCTTGCATGTCATTGTGGAGTAGGCGGAGGATGGTGATAAACTTTTGAGGGCTTCCAAATTTGAGGAGGACACTCCATAATCCCTCACGGTTGACAGTATCAAAGACCTTTGTGAGGTCAAAGAAGGCCATGTACAGAGGCTGGTGCTGCTCCCTGCATTTCTCTTGAATTTGATGCGCAGTGAAGATCATGTCCATTGTGCCCCTTAGTTGGCGGAATCCGCATTGCGAATCTGGGAGGAGCTCTTCAGCCACTGGGAGAAGGCGATTGAGGAGGATTCTTGTGATGACTCTCCCGTGCGGCAGTTACCGTAATTGGACTTGTCACCTTTCTTGAAGATGGTTACGATTATAGGGTCTCTGAGGTCCTCTGGCATGCTCTCCTCCTTCCAAATAAGAGAATTTAGTTCATGGATTCGCGCCAATAGTGCCTATCCGCCATAATTTAGTGCTTCAGCGGGGATTCCATCTACTCCTGAGGCCTTGTTGTTCTTCAGTTGTCGATGGCTTTTTCAACTTCATGCCGGGCAGGACTTGTGCTGAGGTGGTGGCGGGTAACATGCTGCGGGATGGAGTCAAGGACACTCACATCTCAGTTAAGGGGATCCTCGAAGTGCTCCTTCCAGCGGGCACTGACTCCTTTTCTGTCCTTGATGAGTACCTCTCCATTCTTGGCCCGCAGTGGGGTAGGACCTTGGGTGCTTGGGGCGTAGGTGGTCTTGACTGTGCTAAAGAATCCTCGCACTTAGTGATTATCAGCTAGTTGCTGGATCTCCTGCACTTTCTCCACCCACTATCTGTTCTTTAGGACATGAGTTTTATGTTGGACCTCGGCCTTTAGGACATGAGTTTTATGTTGGACCTCGGCCTTCAGACATTTATAAAGCTGCTTCCTTGCTCTCAAGTTGTGTTGCTGTTTCCAGTTCAAGAATGCCTTGTGCTTGCGGATTATTAGCTCCTGGATCTCCTGGTTATTTTCGTCGAACCAGTCTTGATGTTTTCTGGTCGAGTGACCGAGCATCTCTTCACAGATGCTGAGAGCAGACCAGGCGCTGTGGACACTCTGCGTATCTGGATCACTGGGAGTCATCAGGTTGGATGTGAGGCGCTGGCTAAATAGGGCTTTCTTAGCAGGGTCTTTGAGTGCTCCAGCATTGATTTTCCTCTGGCATCGTTTCTGTGCCGCTGCTGTTTTGGGGTTACATCGATGGAAATGACAGAGTGGATTAGGCAGTGGTCCGTCCAGCTCCAGTCATGGCGTGGGTGATGCGGACGTCCTTGCTTAGACAATGACGTAGTCTAGCAGATGCCACTGCTTGGAGCGAGGGTGTTGCCATGCGGCCTTGTACTTGTCTCTCTGACAGAACAAGGTGTTGGTTATGACAAAGCCATATTCTAAGCATTTTGTCAGGAGGAGGTTACAATGGAGGTTGGCTTTCCCTACCCCCTCTCTGCCAATCACACCTCCCCAGAGGTCTGTGTCCTTTCCAACTCTGGCGTTAAAGTCGCCAAGGAGGATCAGCTTGTCTCCCGTTGGGACTCGGGACAGGGATTGTTCAAGGCTGGAGTAGAATTCCTCTTTGGTCGCGTCTGTATGGGGCGTATGCACTGATGATGTATGCAGGCTGTTCGACTGTAGGGGGCATCATAGCCAAGTCTGATCCTGTCCTCAGCTGAAGTTCACACACATGCACTTTGCGCCAATTCAGAGGCTTCGGCAGAAAACTAGAAGTTGCGCATGAAATTTCCGCTGGGATTCAGCAGATCTCCCCCTGTAACTCCAGCAGAAACCCCAGAGAAAGGGCATAAAATGGCTGCTTACATTTTTTTCTCCAGGGTTTCTGCCGATCTTCTGCTGAAGTTACACTGGGAACTTGGGAGAACCCCATGGAAATGCTCTTGGGTTAGATAATCCTGGTCTTTAACATTTCAACTTGATCATTGCATAAATTTCAGCTGCCAAATAATACATTTTAAGTTCCAAAAGAAACAATTACACGAGATGAAATCCAAATTCACACTGGCATCATTTGTATCTGTTTTGGTTCATTTGGGGAAGGATCTCTGTTCTGTGGCAGTCTAGGAGACTTGCATGTTGGAATTAGCTTCAACAGCATTATAACCCACATTTCAGGTTCTCGAAAGCCAAAGTCAAACAGAAGGATGCAGAGATATTGGCATACATTTTAAACACACAATTCCTAAAGGCAATTGCAGTTGTGAGAAATGCAATGGCCTAGAATTCGCAATCTCTGTTTTGAGAACCTAGGGGTTGAAATTGATGGTCTTACCGCTCACTGCCGCTGACTTCTGCCGAGATCTGCCGACATTCCTCCCCGGGTTGTACCCAATGCCAGTTTGCACTTGGGCTAGAGCGGGCGGGAGGGAAGAACCGCCGGGAACCAGCGGACGGCCAAGTGGCACAAGTGACCTCCCGCCCGCCGAGATGCCAGATTGGTGCGGGCGGGAGTCGGCACCAGGAGGCTGGTCTAACCCCCAAGGTAAGTTTAAAAAACTGGAAAAAAGGGCAAGTGAACTTTTTAATACATTTTTTTTTCACAGAGACTTACCTTAATGGGTTCCCCTAAAGGTCTTCCATGTAATTGTTTTTCCAATCATTTTTATTCGAACGTTTTCGACCCTCCGTGGGCCCGACTCCATCCTCGGCGGCACTTTGGCGGCAAGAGCCTTTGTCGCCGAGATTGGGAGCTCCCACCTGCTCCCACCCAGTTTGCTGGCGTACGTCGCTCGTTTGCCCCCGGCCCAACTTTTAAATTATTTTTCATCAATTTCCTGCCCAAAGTGCCGCCTGGTCTCTACGCAGCCATTAGCGGCCTTTTGGGCGGGTCTTGGCCTTCACCAAGTTCGGCCCCCTCGGGTTTTCCGACGTTCAATTCAAATCAACGGAGTTTAATGGGAATCCTCTTGTCCAAGCAGTTGTCAAGTCAACAAGCTGTTTAAGCAGCCAATCAAAATACAGAATTCTCACAGACAGCGAAGAAGGAAGTGAATAAACTCTTAAAATTTTACAGATGGAAATTTGTTATCGCCCTTTTAGAGGCGGTGACACCGCCTGGTCGGTGATTTTACCACCTGGCAGTAATTACTGCCGCCAAGCGCAAAATTCAGTTTTACCGCCCGAAGCAGTGTTTGGAGCGGTAAATCAGCATTTTGAGGCGCAATAGACATACTGGCACCATCTGGATTCAATTGAGATGGTGATATGATGTGGCACTGCCTCACCTTATCTTTGTTGCCTACGCACTCTTACTGAGAGGGGCAAGCTGACAGAGGTGAGAGCTCATCAACGTGCTCACTGGTTCTCCACCACCGCTGTGGATGCACTCCTGTAGAGAGGCAACGCAAATTGTTACAGAGCAAGACTGGCAGGAGGCCACAGCTGCAGGCGTTCTGAAGATTATGGAGATTATGGAGCGAAGTTGCACAGAGCATGTCTGTGAGAAACATAGTGCCCAGGACAGCCACCCAATGCAGGAAAAAGTTCAATGACTTGACACGATTCACGAGGGTGAGTATCTTTTACATGAACCTTAGCATGCCATGCTCTGAGCACAATGTATAGTGTATGCAGTCTCTCCTCAATCAGGACATGTAGGCACCATGCCTTTTGTGGGTGAGCACAGATGCAAAGCTCATGTTTGCGGCCACTCCCTGGGCCTGCATGCGCACTTAACATTCATGCCCCATGTCTTGTTACCTCCTCAGTCTCCAGATGCATGTGGAAGATAGTAGCCTCGCCTTAACTGTTAGGTGCAGGCTCCCAAAATTCCAGCATTGCCTCGTCTAGTGCACGCAACTAATCCAAATGATATCGAAGACTCCCATACAGTAACATCTATGCAACTATGCAAGGCACCTCGGACAGACGAATAGAAGGACACTAACTCAGACATTCTGTTTCTTCTTGCAGACCAAGTTCTTGCATAACCGGCGTGAACAAATGCGGGCCGGAGGAGGGACCCTGACCTCCAGGCCCTCAGCGAGCTGAAGGAACGTGTTTCGGCCTTCGTGGGCGCACAATTGGCTGCGGTGGTGGTGGGTGAGGCCGAGCCCCCTCGGGACAGTGACGGTATGTGGCGTACCTTTGCATCCTCTATCAGGCCACTTAGCCCTGACACCACAATCCTTCCCCACTTTCCTGAGACTGGCATTCCAGAATGCCTTTCTCAGTCCTGCCCCGCTCCCCTGCAGGTAACAACTCTTCTCTGGCTTTGTGCTTTCAGATGATGAACCAGAGGCTGAGGAGCCTGTCCAGTGCCGGCGAGGATGGTGATGAGGAGGAGGCGGAGGATACCTTCCTGCCAGTCATTGAGGAGCCATAGGCCTCAGCGAATGGGGACACCGCTTCAGTCGATGAGGGCATGGTTGGGGAGTTGGAGATGGGTGATGTTCTTGGATCCAGTGGCCTGCAGCAACTCCAGGGGGAGGGGAAACTCAGGGGCCAGCTCCCCAGAAGGTGAGTGCACCCCTGAGTGATGTGGCAGTAGCCACTGAGCACCAGGCCGAAGTCACGCAAGGCCTGCATTCTGCCATGTCGTCAGTGAGTGGTGGCATCAATGCTCTCTATGCTCTGATGCAGATGCAGTCAGACCTGATGCAGACTTACTCTCCTCTGATGCAGAGTCAACTTGATGCCATGCAAGCACTGACTGCTCCCCCAGATTGCTCCGGAGGCTGAGGCTCTGCCCTGGAGGCGTGGCAATGTGTCGGTCAAGATTGAATGTGATGTCATCTCTCAGGATGATATCATTCTGCCTCCCACCACTGCCATTCCACGTTTGCACCTGCCGCTGTCTGCAATCCATCCAGCCGAGACTGCTGCCATCCATGCTGAGGTGGTGCAGTCCACAGCCGGGCCTTCCAGGACCCGAGCTGGTTGGGGATGTCCTGTTAGGCCATCAGTTGTGTCTTCAATGCTGACAGAGCAACTTTCACCCAGGTTTGCTGCAGGCACTGAGACCTCATTGAGGAGGAGCAATAGGCGTGGGGGGAGGAGGGAATGGGTGGTAAGTCACAGCGGAAGTCCCACTAACCAATGATAGTATTGTGGCCATATATGTTGACCTCATTGGAATATTAAAACATGTAGATAGTTGCACTTGCCTCTGGGTGATTATGTTTGCAGGGGTATTGTTTCATTCATAATTTGCTGCTGATGATGACTCTGCGTTGTTCTTCTTTATGGCACACTCTTCTTGTTGTTAATAAAGGTTATTTTGCGACTGCACATTATTTAGTGCGATTTATATACACAGAGGGTTGGAGGGTGGAGCGTGATGTCTTCAGCACATCGCCAGGTGAATAGGCTGGTCACTCGGCATGTTTTGCGTCATTTACCGGAATCACTGCGCGATGAGTCTCTGACGAGCAGCATTTGCAGCGGCAACAGTCTCAGGCTGCCTCCTCCATGGCTTATGCTCCTTGTCTTCCTTTCATTGCCCTCATCCTTGTGAGGTACAGCTGTTATCCCTGGTGGCCATGGTTCGCCCCTCACAATGGACAGGTCGTGAAGCGTGCAGCACACAATGGTAAAAATGGACACTCTATTTGGGGTGTACTGAAATTTCCCTCCAGCGGAAACTCTGCTTTAGAGTATGGATACTTTGCTCTATTATAATCACCTAGAGGCAATCTACATGCCTTAATATTCCAATAAGGTCAACATATATGGCGACAATGCTACCATTGGTTAGTGGTACTTCCGCTGTGATTTACTACCCCTTTCAAACCCCCCCCCCCCCCGCCCACCGAGCCCCACGCCTATTGCTCCTCCTCAATGAGGGCTCAGTGCCTGCAGCAAACCTGGTTGCAGCTTGGCTGTGGTTGTAGCACTGCTCGGCAGGTGTGGTGGGGTGGTGGAGAGGTGTCATCAGCCAGGTGGCAAGACCAGATCCTTTGTCGTCGATCAGCCAGCCACGCCCTTCTTGCAGTGGCTGGAACAGTCGTGGCATCTGCCATGATAGTCGACATTCACAGCGAGGATCATCTGTTTGTGATCGCACACCAACTGGATGTCGCGATAGTGAAACACCTCTCCATTTTGGGACAGGGCCTGCAATGCCACATTCTTGCAATCAATGGCCCCCTGAATCCTGGGGAAGCCGGTTATCCTGGTGAAGCCACAGGAGTGCTGATCCTGGTTCTCCCTGGACACGCTGAACTTTATAAGAACTTAAACATAAGAACATAAGAAATAGGAACAGGAGTAGGCCATACGTCCCCTCGAGCCTGCTCCACCATTCAATAAGATCATGGCTGATCTGATCATGGACTCAGCTTCACTTTCCCGCCCGCTCCCCATAACCCCTTATCCCCTTATCGTTTCAGAAACTGTCTATTTCTGTCTTAATTTATTCAAAGTCCCAGCTTCCACAGCTCTCTGAGGCAGTGAATTCCACAGATTTACAACCCTCTGAGAGAAGAAATTTTTCCTCATCTCTGTTTTAAATGTGCGACCCCTTATTCTAAGATTGTGCACTCTAGTTCTAGTCTCCTCCATCAGTGGAAACAACCTCTCTGCATCCATCTTGTCAAGCCCCCTTGTAATCTTATACATTTCGATAAGATCACCTCTCATTCTTCTAAATTCCAATGAGTAGAGGCCCAACCTACTCAACCTTTCTTCATAAGTCAACCCCCTCATCCCCAGAATCAACCTAGTGAACCTTCTCTGAACTGCCTCCAAAGCAAGTATATCCTTTCGTAAATATGGAAACCAAAACTTCACGCAGTATTCCAGGTGTGGTCTCACGAATACCTCAGAAAGCTGTAGCAAGACTTCCCTGCTTTTATAGTCCAACCCCTTTGCAATAAAGGCCAAGATACCATTAACCTTCCTGATCACTTGCTGTACCTGCATACTATCCTTTTGTGTTTCATGCACAAGTACCCCCAGGTCCTGCTGTACTGCGGCACTTTGCAATCTTTCTCCATTTAAATAATAACTTGCTCTTTGATTTTTTCTGCCAAAGTGCATGACCTCACAACATTATATTCCATCTGCCAAATTTTTGCCCACTCACTTAGCCTGTCTATGTCCTTTTGCAGATTTTTTGTGTCCCCCTCACACATTGCTTCCCATCTTTGTATCGTCAGCAAACTTGGCTACGTTACATTCAGTCCCTTCTTCCAAGTCGTTAACATAGATTGTAAATAGTTGGGGTCCCAGCACTGATCCCTGCGGCACCCCACCAGTTACTGGTTGCCAACCAGAGAATGAACCATTTATCCCGACTCTCTGTTCTCTGTTAGTTAGCCAATCCTCTATCCATGCTAATATATTTATCATCATAGGCGGTCCCTCTAACGAGGATGACTTGCTTCCACAAGAGTTCACAGATGATTCAATGATGGACCCGATGTTCCAGTCCTGAACTCCAGTTGAGGGGTGGAAGATGCCTGTGCATGGATTTTTTTAACGTGTGGTGACCGTTGCACATCAGCCACCACACGAACTCGACAGAGCTAGGCCTTTATCCAGAGGCAAAGGTTGAACCAGGATGATTGGAGACCTGCTCTGCTGCACGGACATAGTGAGCACACATACCGCAGTGTGGGCTGGCACGTGCTGCCCTGGGCCCTCGGCTTCTGGGCCTGTACCCTCATTTGCCGCACCTTTGCCCACAATGTTCCAGGGCCCCGTGAACTTTTATCTTGTGCAATAATCTTTTGTGTGGCACTTTGTCAAATGCTTTCTGGAAGTCCAAATACACCACATCCACTGGTTCCCCTTTATCTACCCTGTTTGTTACTTCCTCAAAGAACTCCAGCAAATTTGTCAAACATGACTTCCCCTTCATAAATCCATGCTGACTCTGCCTGGCCAAAATGTAGTCCATTCGTCGGCTGCAGAGAGTGTCGGTCACCTGGCGAATGCAGCAATGTACTGCAAACTGCGAGATGTTGCATATATCCCCTACAGGAGCCTGGAAGGACCAGGTAGCATAGAGATTGAGTGCTACTGTCAGTTTCCCTGGCACTGACCTCGAGGTCCTGGTGCCAATTGTAGCTTCAAGGTTGTGTGCAAGAGGTGGCAGAGCTCCATGACCATCTCCTTGCGGATTCGCAGCCTTCTTATGCACTGCTCCTCAGACATATCGAGGTATGAAGAATGCGCACGGTAAATCCTGCGGAGATAAGGACTCCTGCCCCGATGTCTGTGGCCACTCCTCAGGCGTGGACCCACATTGGCCATTTTCCGTCTGTATAGCTGGCGCCTTTGAAGTAGTAGCCGCAGCACGACATGGTGTGCCAACCCTGCCATCAAGTTGCCGAAGGTAAGAGCGAGATGCTACTCGGTAATGGATCCGAAATGGAACATGTCAATGTTGCTGAAATGATAGTTGTCAAGATAAGTACTCAGCAGCATGGCAACACTGACACACTCTGCTAGGAGAACACGTAGTACTCACTGCGGCCTCTGTGCCCCGGTTGCTACTCCTGTTATATTCCGCCCCGGCATCATAACCTTGACTTGTGAACTTGACATTTTGTGGCGAATTACCCGCCAGCTGGTTGTGTCATCGGCGCTAGCGAGGCGTTGCATCATAATTTCCCTGGCGGTAGTAGACGAGGCGATACTTCTTTGCTCCGCTGCAAAAACTCAACCGAAGTTGCCAGCAGGTGGTGACATCGCCGAACACGGGTGCAAAGCCGTTTGCGCCAAGGTTCCGTCTCTCTGCAGTGCTATCGGCTGGCGGTAACCAACGACTTTCAGCCCCTAACTTTTTTAAAATGTTAGAGGGACATGGGGGTAAAAGCCAAATCTGAAATAAGGATGAACAAACTTTAAATGTTTTTTAAAGTTTTTTAAATGTTTTAATTTTAACTAAAATGGATAAATTTGACACTGCACAAAATTAAAATGAGTTTTTCAGGCCCGTAACTTTTGTTTAGCAGTAACAACGTTATTAAAACCCCAATTACACCTAATCCCTTTGGGTCTAACTTTTAGTGGGGAATTTAACAGCGTACTTACTGCGGAAGAGCGAGGTTTTAGTCAGTTTCCATGATTTGAGAGATTTCACTGATTGCCGATTCTGTCGGGCGGTGGAGGGGATGGGTGGATGCAGAGCGCAGTCTGTGTTGGAGCAGTGAATAACAGACCACATCTTCAGAATTTCCACATGCACCTGTGCATGCGCCAAATCCCAAAGTTGCGGTCAGTTTCAAAGGCGGAATGACAGCAAGTGCTGCCAGTTTGCCGTCATCTGGACTGCAAATTCCAGGCCCATATTTTTTGTCCTTTCTGCTTTCCTTAAGTCAGCACCATGTTGATGGTCCTCTCAGCTCTGGATTAAAAGGTTGTGGGTTGCAGTTCCATACTAGAGTAAGATCTTAATCGAGACTGACCCTCCATGATATCAACCGTATGCTTTAAAATGCCCAAGTGTGTAGGACATTTCCATGTGATCAGAATAAGAGCTGCTCCTGCAGTTGGCGTATGCTCCTTTACGGGTAGTTTAATCCATTCTCTATTTTTAAACAAGACCAGTGAGTTGACTGCGTGCCAACTCTATGGCAAGTTATTATAATAACCAGATGGGAACCTACTTCACTGGTAGTGGGTTGAAAGTGACAGATCATGGGCATTTTAAAGCTTACGGTTTGTCGCTGAATCTCTTTCCCTCAAAGACTCGCACACTCTCTCTCCTCCCACACAATGTCACACTATCTCTCCATCATACACTCAAACACCATGTTCCCCCACACACGCACACTAACTCTCCCAGTCTCAATGTTTCTATTTTTCCCTGGCTGAGCCAGACTTTATCTTGATGCGAAAATAAAAGCAGTTCATAGTAGCTTAAATATGAACTCACTATGACATTTTGTTTTAAATTACCTCAGTTTGTTTTCAATTCATTTTGAAAAAACAAAGCCGCTGAGAATTCCTCTTGAAGAAGCAACAAGACTATCACATGTACTGTGAAAATCTGCTGATGCATGCTGGGAAATGCTGCAAGTGTAAAAGTGCATCAGGCATGAAGTGGGCCTCAGACCTCTGTGCCTAATAATATGGAAGTGTAACACCTGAAGTTTGATAGACTAGAAGTGCATGGAAATATTAAATTTTTATTTAATAATTATAAATTTTATCAACGTTGGATTTAGGTTTTTGACGAAAGGATCAATTTCATTCTTTTGCATTCGGTGACAGCGAACTCTGTGCCGTTCCACAAGTTCCCCAGCAACATGCTTCAAGTTCAACCCTGACCTCAGGAGAGCTCCTCCTACTGCCCCAATATAACAATTCCTTTTTACACATTAATGTGTTTGATGCCTGAGTGAGTTTGCCCAGTTACGACCAATAAGTACATTTATTGGCAGTTCTGTGCTGTTGATTTATGTCCTTTGGGAACTGGATGGAGATTGCCTAAATTTATTTCACTTAGAACTCTGAACAGCTGTCTCAGAATGGAGACTTTCATCCCATCTGTCTAAGCTGATTTCAAATTCACAGAGGAGACAATACCATTCTAATCTACTGCACCATCTATTCCCTAAATTTATATTCGTTTGACTTTGGGTGCTTTCATCTGAAATGTGGTATTATATTTCATAATACCTGAACGAAAAATGTATAAAATAAAACAAAAGTCCCATAATTATGTCAGCAAAGTAGTGTATATTTACCAGTATTGTTCACATTTAAAGTATATCATTTCTACACAATGTCTTGTATGGGTTTTTAAATATTGCCATGGAAGTTGTGGGGTTAAGCATAAATTATTTTAAGTACTAGAAATACTATAAAGAGAATGAACACAGAGCAAATTCCCAATTTCTACTGAATCACCATGTTAATGCACAGACTGGAGATGAGATACTTCCTTAATAGAGGGAGAAAAACATTATCAACTGAGTATTCTCAGGTTACCGTGGCACAGCTTTTAGCAGCTGGATTTAGAGGAGTATTAAGACCTAGAAGCATATTGTCTGGCTGCCCATTTAGCCAGGTGCAGAGTGTGGGGGACGTAAAGTGGCAGAGAGTAGAACTATAAAAATAAATTCAAAGGTAATGTGATAACTAGTGATTAATGATAGCTTTCAAGATCTGTCTTTTGAAAACAGCACAAATAAAGAAATAACAACTACAGTCAAAAGAATGAAATAGCTTATTTAAAGTTATGTAGCACAGGATTACTCAATAACTTTTTGTCGAGGGTCACTGACTCTCTTCTGGTGAGCTGTGAATGGAGATCCAGTGGTACAAGTAGCAGCAAATTTCTTGCATGTTGTAGGTGTAACAATATTGGCACGATTAGGATACAATCAGGATCCTGGGAATCATTATGTATTGTTAAAAAGCTGGAACATAAGGTCAGCCACATGCTTTGTTAATTACAGAACCAGTTCTACAGACACAGAGGTAAATTTTTATCTTCATCATAATCTCGTAGAGCAAATCGTCCGGCTGTTATAGAATCTGCCCAATTTTTATTACACAAGACAAAAACTTACCCCATGTTGTTGATGCCTTGAGTTCATGGGTACTTGTTAGAAGCATTTAATAAAGATGCCACTGGGTAGCAAAGACATTACAAATTATGTTGTGATCTGGAGATATCATTACATGCTGTCCGAATTGCATAAATCTGATGTCTAAAATGGCAATGTATGGATGACCACCAGCAGAACAATTGTATTACCCAATTGGAAACCTCACATAGAACTTGACCATGTTTTTGAAAAAAAGTACATTATCAACTAACTACAGATGTTTCAGAAAAGAATGAAGGGCCGCAATACTACTCTCACCTTGTTAACTGTGGCTCAGTGAGTAGCACACTCACCTCTGAGCCAGAAGGACATGGGTTCTAAACCCCACTCCACGGACTTGAGCACATAATTCAGGCTGACAATCCAGTGCAGTAGTGAGGGAGTGCTGCATTGTTGGAGTTGCCGTCTTTCAGATGGGGCGTTAAACCAAAGCCCTGTCTGTTCTCTCAGGTGAACGTAAAAGATCCCATGGCACTATTTTGAAGAAGAACAGGCGAGTTCTCCCCTGGTGTCTTGGCCAATATTTATCCCTCAACCAACATTACTAAAAACAGGTTATCTGGTCATTGTCTCATTGCTGTTTGTGGGAGCTTATTTTGTCCCATTGGCTGCCACGTGTCCTGTATTACAACAGTGACTACACTTCAAAAGTATTTCATTGATTGTAAAGTGCATTGAGACATCCTGGGGTTGTGAAAGGTGGTATATAAATGCGAGTCTTTCTTTTCTTTCTTTTACCTTGTTTAGTGATGTGTATAACAGATTAACATGGGATATGGCAGATGATGAACAGGAAATTCAGAAAGTTATAGGGCAGTTTGAGATATTTTTCCCAGATAAGCAATGACAGAATATTTGAGAGAAATATGTTCAATGCAAGAAATCAAGAGAGCGGGGAACAGATTGATTACTAGTGACTGGAAATTATTGTGTGAGAACCTGCTTATGCCGACATGGTTTGTGCAGGTGGAGGGGATGGAAATTTGTGGGTCCCTGAAATTGTTCCCGTCAAACACATTGAATCCGGAGTTTTAAAATCCCTGCAATGCTACCCTGCTGACAAGGTGCGTTCTCACATGGAATGTGTGATACTTCATTACCAATTCAAATCTACTAATGAATGCTGTTTAATGGAGGAGCCTGCAATTTTCTCAGTTTCAAGCCTCACATGTGCAACGAGCAAATGCTGCCCATTTCAATTGTCACTTGTTGGTTTAAATTGCTGTCTTCATTCTTTTTCTGCCATATACTTGTAAGCGATGGGAATTCTTTTCAATGCTCCACTTTCACTTGATTTAATGGAAGAGGATGAAGGGGAACAAAGAAGAGATGCCAGGGACATCAGTTGGCACCATCTGCCTGCAGCTGCCAATATGTCACCAACCATATCTATAGGCCCAGGCAATCACTGAGTATTACTGCTTTAATAGGTTCTGGTATAATAGGGAGGCAGTTACAGAGCTGTGCCATCTGTTTCAAAGAATTAACCATCACTATAGTGACAGCATTGCTATTAGTAGTCAAGGTGATCATGACCTTCAATTTTTATGCTTCTGGCTTCTTATAAGCTAGCCCAGAGAACATCGGCAATATCAACAAACTTGTTGTCCAGAGATGTATCCACCAGGTGACTGATGCTTCATTAAGCAAGACAAAAACCTTCATCCCTTTTCCTAGCAACAGGAGCATGGAAGCACTACTCAATTTCACCAACCTGGTAGATTTCCAAAAGTACAGTGGCTCATTGGTAGCACCCATGTGGCCACCTGGTTATCTAGGCATAATTCAATGCCCTACTTGCAGAAAGGGTTTCTACTACATCAATGTGTAACTGGTCAGCGATAAGCAACATTTTTTCATGCTGGTTAATGCTCACTTCCTAGGTAGCATCCACACCCAGCTTTCATTTTGCCAGATTTATTTGATGGCAAAGTGAGCTTGGAAAGATGGTTTCTTAGAAACCAAGGCTACAGTTTTCAGACCTGGTTAATAACACCCTTGTGGAAACCATGGACAGAAGTAGCACACAGGTAGAATGAGAGCCATGCATCGACCAGGATCATTATAAAGAATACCATTAGCATCTTGAAGTAACACTTTAAAGATCTAATAGATCAGAAGCACCTTAAGTACAGCCCCAAGTGAGCCTCAATTAAAAGAGGCTTAACCATGCAAGAAGAGGAGGCTAATTCATAATTGAGGCCACAGCAGAATGCAGACATTGATGAAAAGAATGTAACTGCAGAAAAAGCAGTTTAATCAGGAAGAATGGTGTGCTAGGGCTCATCCAAGATACATTCAATTAAGTGGCTGAGCTGTCCCTTTAATGAACTTTATCCTCCACCTGACACTGAGAAAGTGGTTCTAGATATCTTCTGCAACATTGTCCCCTGCAATTCCTCAACAACAAAAACTTGAATTTCTCATCTGCCTTTAATGACCATCGTTTGTTGTGCTGCTATCTTATTTTCCACAATCAGAAATAAATTTTGGACAAAGTTTAATCGGCCAATATAGCATTGGATGTTTTTTAGGTGACCTTGCGATGCAGAGAATGTTGTAATTTTTGTCCCCTTTTTATTGTACTGAAAACAGGCGTAATGATGACCAATTTCTAACCCCAATTTTGCAGAAAAAAATTCCACCATGGTGAAATGTAAATCATTAAATCTTATTAAACATTCAGGATCTACTTGCATATGCTCTTAAAAATTGAAAGATAGTATTATCAGGAGATGAAACAAATTTTCCATCTAACAATTCTTCAACTTGCATGAGTTTGTTCTAACAGCTCTTACAGAGTTGGAAATCTCCTCATAGTTGAGGAAGATCAATATCGGGTTAAACATCTTTAAATAGGAACTGAAAAATGTCACATGTCCAATTGGTGGTTTTAATATACTTGCATGTGAGAACACTATGAAGATGTGATTGCCTTTGGAAAGATAGAAGTGCTTCAGGGTTGGGCTGGATTTGAGAGAATGCTTAAGAATATATTCCACTCTGGTCTTGTTACAATCAGTCGTTTGTATAGTTTAAATATAATCCTTGTACTTCCACTTTTTGAGATGTTTTGGCAGAAAAAGCCCAAAAGATTTTGTCATTAACCAGTGATAATTTAACCCATTAACTCACATTAAAAGCTCTTTTTAAAAAAAGTATTCTTGTGGATGCTTGTCATATAAACAAATATAATATTTGTAGCAGTTTAAATAAATACTTAATGCAATTTAATACATGGTTAAATGTCAGAGTATTTCTCATTGGATAACTATTATATGGGCTGTTCCTTTAAATTTGGGTCTGCAATCAAGCTATTTAGTCGCTGCAATATGGTACTGGAACCAGATGAATATTAAATCAGGACTAAATCAGAATCCATGTCTAATGGGTGGTCACCCTGCATTGTCAGTCTGTCAGTAATGCATTCATCTTGGCTATTTGAATTGCCGTGTGATTTACTGTACACTGAGAGATTGTCAGCTGATACACAAATCCTTTTACTTTTGTTGAAATGACTCATCATTTTCCCACATTTGTTTGTGAACTACAGTGAAACATTCCTTTATTCATCCTGACAATGCTGTATATTATGGGCAGGAAACATTTAATCTTATTGGCAATCAAATAGACCGTGTGACCTTCCAGTTAGCCACAATATGGAGAGATCAGGAGCTAAAATGAAATAGCACAGACATTCACTGTTAAAGCAATTAGGACATTTTGATTTTTAAAAAGTAGAGATTTCCTAACTAGAGAAACTGTTTCAAAATGTATTTAATAAAACATATTTTATCTTCAAAGTTCTGGAATGAACGGAACAGTTTTGAATTGGTTAATAATTATGTAATACTCATAAATCAAAATTAAACCATACTTTTAAAATCAGCAGTTCTATTTAATATGGGTCTGTTCCAAAATTATGACAATTGAATCCTATACTAAATCTTTATCAACAAACATTAGCCTATTCGTAAATTTTCTTCACTGAAATAATGATTTTTTTAAAAGTATTTTTCACAATTTTCAGAACATAGCCAGTATCATAATTTGAAATATGATGAGACGGAACATTAACTCTTTCAATATTGAATCCCCTACGGAACTTTGAAAATATTTATTTTCTTTATCAACTAACGTCTAGAGGGGGAATTGCTGTGAAAATTGATAACTTGAATATTAGTTAAATGTCATAAATGTACAGAACAAATACAAACAAAAAGTAAATTTGTTATGTTTTAGTGACTGGTGCGAAGAATTTTACCACAAACCCAAACCTATTAAAAGGAGGGAGTGTTAGATCCACATCACTTACTATGAATATTTCTAATGTTTTCTAAACAAAATTATGAAGCTGTAATCTTTCAGTTGCCTGTTCCTGCATATCACATCAAGTTAAAACAGCATGTGTATCAGCTCTCAAAATCAATTTTGTCCTAAACCACATTTAGTCATTGTGGAAACTTTCCAGAACACTACGAAACTATTAATTACTCACACTAAAATGCGTACAAATCTGACAACTAATTGCAATTGTGCACCAATGTTATTTTGACGAGCAAATATTAAGCAATAAAGGTATATACTACAAGCCTTGCTGAAGAATTTAGCAAAATGGTGAAAGAAGGAATACATTGCAGAGCTAGACAAGCAGCAGGACCTTCATTTTGATTGTGACCCTATGGTTACAAGAAGTTTTCCAGCATTTTCTGTTTATATTTCAGATTCCAGCATCTGCAGTATTTTACTTTTGAACAAGGAGTCTGTAATGTATTTGCTTCAAAGGTTCTTTGCTTAAGAATTCATAGCACCATATTGTTATTTAGAACTAGTTGGTTGGTTAAGAAAGGTTTAACAATCACACTATACATTACCAGTTCACCCACTAGGCTCACAACTGCATACCTCATCGTGGATGACCTAGACTCAAATGACGGGTTTTTTGAGTCACTCACAATGCAACAGCTCTACAACTATTTTGTTGTGCAGCAACTGCTCTACAACTCTTTTGTTGCAAACCAATAAATAAACATTAAATCAAGTGCCCCCTTATTAAAGGGGGGGACACTCCAAACAGTTTACAAGTGCCTTTTTTCTTTGTGTTTTTTTTGTGGTTTTTTTTGGCACTAGGGGACATAGTCTTAGGATAAGGAGTAGACCATTTAGGACTGAGATGAGGAGAAACTTCTTCACTCAGAGAGTTGTTAACCTGTGGAATTCCCTGCCGCAGAGAGTTGTTGATGCCAGTTCATTGGATATATTCAAGAGGGAGTTAGATATGGCCCTTATGGTAAGGGGATCAAGGGGTATGGAGAGAAAGCAGGAAAGGGGTACTGAGGGAATGATCAGCCATGATCATATTGAATGGCGGTGCAGGCTCGAAGGGCTGAATGGCCTACTCCTGCACTTATTTTCTATCTTTCTATGTTTCTAAAACCACAAATTATACAAGTGCCCCCTATAAAAGGGGAGGAGGACACTAAAATCCGACAATAAAACAAATTAAACTTTAAAACATACAAAATCAAATTAAAATTTGGTTGCCGGGGGTGATGATGCACTCCAGTCCCTCCGCCGCCCACCTCTCGCGGAAGGCCGCAAGCGTACCGGTGGAAACCGCATGCTGCATCTCCAGGGACACCCTGGCCCGGATGTAAGTGCGGAAGAGAGGCAGGCAGTCGGACTGAACGACCCCCTCGACTGCCTGCTGCCTGGACCGGCTGATGGCACCCTTGGCCGTGCCCAGGAGCAGGTCTACGAGGAGGCCCTCGGACCTACCCGCTCCCCTCCGCACAGGGTGCCCAAAGATCAGGAGTGTGGGACTGAAGTGCAACCAGAATTTGAGGAGCAGTCCCTTTAAATAATGGAACAGGGGCTGCAAACTTGCACATTCTACAAAAACATGGAACACTGACTCTTCCAGACTGCAGAAATTGCAGGCGGTTTGGGAGCCCGTGAACCGACTTAAAAATTTATTGCACGGGACTGTTCCGTGCAACACCCTCCAGGCCAAGTCCCCGATAAATAGTGGGAGGACTCCCGCGTAGAGTGCACTCCATCGGGGGCCCCAGCCTCCTCCGGACGGCAAGATGTTGTGCCATGGCGTGTCCGGACGGCAGACGAGGATGGCAAGGTTGAGAGTGTGCAGGAGCAGCCCGTACAGGAAACCCCTCCGCGCAGAACTGAAAGGCACGGAGGGGATTTCCCCGAGGCGGCTCAAGTTGTGAGGCGCCGGCTCCCGAGGGAGGTTTCGGGGCTTGGCGCCGATGAGGAATTCCGTCCGGACGGGGGTCAGTTCATTCGGGATCTCCCCACATGCTTGAGCCTCCTCGACGCACCTAACGGAGTCTGGACCCAGAGCTGTTTTTAGCGACTCGATGGCATCGGCCGCGCAGCGAATGTCGTCCCAGTTTAGGCGCCGTGCCAGCATGTCTGGCGCCATCCAGCCTGCTCCTCCGTCATCGAGCAGGTCCCTGACCCTGGTCACCTCACCAGCCACAGCTCTCTCGTCCGCCTGCCACCTAAAACTGCGGTCGTGGAGGTACGGATTCCTGAGCAACGGCTCCCGAGGGACAGCCACCACTCTAAACGGTGGAGAGCTGCGCTTGGTGGAGACTTTGTTCTAAACCCTGATGAGTTCCTGGTAAAAGACAGGCAGCCCCTGGACTGCGGTCCTGACGCCCCCCAGGCTCACAAACAGGAGCTACGTGTCATAGTTGAGGCTGTACTGTTGGTGGAAGATATACATCGCCAGCGCACGCCACCTAGGAGGGGGCTCGACATAAAGGTATCTTCTGCAGGGTCTGAAGACAGAAAGTCACTAGCTGGGTGCCGACGCACACCAACGCCTGACCGCCTTCCCTAATTGGGGAGATTCAAGACCACGGCAGAGACCCAGTGCTTCCTGTTGTTCCAGAAGAAGTCCACCTTCTTCTATATCTTGGCGACAAACGCAGGGGGAGGGCTCAAAGTGACCAGCCGGTACCACTGCATAGCGGCCACCAGCTGGTTTATGACTAGCACTCGACCCCTGTAGGACAGCACTCGGAGCAGTCCTGTCCAGTGCCCTAGGCGAGCGGCGACCTTGGCCTCCAGCTCTTGCCAGTTTGCCGGCCAGGCTTCCTCGTCGGGCTAAGGTAGACTCCCAGATAGAGGCAAAAGGCCTGAGCTCCTCCGGCAGGGAGTCCACCCGCCACTGACCCACCAGGAGTCCGGAACATTTCTCCCAGTTGATCCTGGTGGGGGATGCGGCCGAGTAAATCTCCTGGCACTCACGCATCCTCCGCAGGACTACGGGATCCTTGACCATGAGGAACATGTCATCGGCGTAAGGCGAGAGGACAACCTCCACGCCCGGCACTTGCACAGCTCTACAACTCTTTTAGTTGAGAAACAATAAATGAACAACTAAATCAAGTGCCCCCAGATCTGGGGGACACTCCAAACATTTTTCAATGCCCTTTTTTGTTTTTGTTTTTTTTTGTGTGTTTTTTTTGGGCTCTAAAACCATAATACACAAGTGCCCCCTATAAAAGGGGAGGGGGACACAAAACCAGCAAGAAAACAAATTAAACTTTAAAACATATAAAATCAAATTAAAATTTGGTTGCCGGGGGTGATGATGCACTCCAGTCCCTCCGGTGCCCACCTCTCGCGGAAGGCTGCGAGCGTACCGGCGGACACCACGTGCTCCATCTCTAAGGACACCCTGGCTCGGATGTAAGAGCGGAAGAGAGGCAGGCAGTCAGGCTAAACGACTCCCTCAACCGCCCGCTGCCTGGACCGGCTGATAGCACCCTTGCCCGTGCCCAGGAGCAGTCCTACGAGGAGGCCCTCGGACCTACCCGCTCTCCTCCGCACAGGGTGCCCAAAGATCAGGAGTGTGGGACTGAAGTGCAGCCAAAATTTTAGGAGCAGCCCCTTTAAATAATAAAACAGGGGCTGCAACCTCGCACATTCGATAAAAACAGGGAACACGGACTCCTCCAGACCGCAGAAATTGCAGGTGGCCTGGGAGCCCGTGAACCAGCTTAAGAATTTATTGCATGGGACTGCTCCGTGTACCACCCTCCAGGCCAAGTCCCCGATAAATAATGGGAGGACTCCCGCGTAGAGTGCCCTCCATCGGGGTCCCCCGCCTCCTCCGGACGGCAAAATGGTACGCCATGGCGTGTCCGGATGGCAGGCGAGGATGGCAAGGTTGAGAGTGTGCAGGAGCAGCCCGTACAGGAAACCTCTCCACGCAGAACTGAAAAGCACGGAGGGGATTTCCCCGAGGCGGCTCAAGTTGTGAGGCGCCGGCTCCCGAGGGAGGTTTCGGGGCTTGGCGCCGATGAGCAATTCCATCCGGATGGGGGTCAGTTCGGATGGGATCTCCCCACGTGCTTGAGCCTCCTCGACACACCGAACGGAGTCAGGGCCCAGCGCTGTTTTTAGCGACTCGATGGCATTGGTCGGCCGCGCGGCGGACGTCGGCCCAATTTAGGTGCCCTGCTAGCACGTCTGGCGCCATCCAGCCCACTCCTCCACCATCGAGCAGGTCCCTGACCCTGGTCACCTCGCCAGCCACAGCCCTCTCATCCGACTGCCACCTAAAACCTCGGTCGTGGAGGTACGGATTCCTGAGCAGCGGCAGGACAGCTGCCATTCCAGCCAGTGGAGAGCTGCGCTTGGTGGAGACTTTGTTGAAGACCATGATGAGTTCCTGGCAAAAGACAGGCAGCCCCTGGACGGCGGTCCTGACGCCCCCCAGGCTCACAAACAGGAGCTGCGTGTCGTAGCTGTGGCTGTACTGTTGGCGGAAGAAACACGTTGCCAGCGCACGCCACCTAGGAGGGGGCTTGTCGTAAAGGTATCACTGCAGGGTCTGAAGACGGAAAGTCGCTAGCTGGGTGCCGACGCACACCAACGTTTGACTGCCCTCCCTAAGCAGGAGACTCAAGACCGCGGCAGAGACCCAGTGCTTCCTGTTGTTCCAGAAGAAGTCCACCAGCTTCTTCTGTATCTTGGCAACAAGTGCAGGAAGGGGGGTCAAAGTAACCAGCCGGTACCACAGCATAGCGGCCACCAGCTGGTTTATGACTAGCGCTCGACCCCTGTAGGACAGCACTTGGAGCAGTCCTGTCCAGCGCCCTAGGCGAGCGGCGACCTTGGCCCTCAGCTCTTGCCAGTTCGCCGCTCGTCGGGACTAAGGCTTTCCCGTCGGGACTAAGGTAGACTCCCAGATAGAGGAGATGGGTCGTGCTCCAGGCAAAAGGCCTGAGCTCCTCCGGCAGGGAGTCCACCCGCCACTGACCCACCAGGTGTCCGGAACATTTCTCCCAGTTGGATCCTGATGGAGGATGCGGCCGAGTAAATCTCCTGGCACTCACGCATCCTCTGCAGGTCAACGGGATCCTTGACCATGAGGAGCATGTCATCGGCGTAAGCTGAGAGGACAACCTCCACGCCCGGCCCTTGCACAGCTCTACAAACCTGTGAGTAACAGGTACATACATTACAGAGTCCATGAGCCAGTGTCTTACTGAGCACCACAGTCAACTGGGACAAATAAGAATGTCAAAGCCATCATTGGAACTAATAGGGATTGCCTAGTGCAATGCTTCAATGATAAGGTAACTTACTTGGTCAAGGGTACACTGGTACTATAGATAAACTATGATAACTTACACAAGAGGAGCAGAGGACACCACATATCATGACCCCACAGGCTATAGTTGGTGTGGGCTGAAACAAATTTCTTATGAACTCTCTCACTAGGGACCATACAAGTATTCATTTTAAGTTCTGGTTTCAATCAAGTTAACTTACATATGTTGTATTTGCCAGAAAATTAGGAAACTGAAATAGCCAGTCAAATGCCAAAGACATTAGGATAATAAGCCAGATCTGGACTGTTGTATTTTAAACTCCTTCTCTACCCTCCCCCTCTCCCTCACCCCCACCCCAGGTGTAAAATCCTTACTCTACTGCATGAAACCACACGAGGCACATTCTGGGGACATGACCGTGACTCTTTATTCACAGCACTCCACAAGTGATGACCCTGTGTGGGACCTCCCTTTATATAACTGGGAGATCAGGTAAGGAGTGTCTCCCACAAGTTCACCCCCTGTGGTCAAGGTGTGCATCTAGGTTGTGTGTATACAGTAATACAGTGGTGTTACATTGTGGTTACATACATGACATCACCTTCTTCCCCCCCCCCAACCCCCAAAGTCTTGTTGGGATCATAGGTTTAGTCTTTCAGGTGGTCTACGCTCCCTCGTGGAGCGCTGCAGTTGGGGCTCTGGTTGTTGGACACTGACGTGAGTGTCTGTCACCTGTGGTGATTCCGGCCTGTCCGGGCTAACCGCAGGGACTGTGCATTCTTCTGATTGCTCTTGTTGCTCATTCACTGGCGGTGTTGTGAGCTCCATCTCATGGTCTTTTTCATGTTCTTCTGTGTCGATGCTGAACCTTTTTTTTACTTGGTCCAGATGCTTACGGCATATCTGACCATTGTTGAGTTTTACCATGATGATCCTATTCCCCTCTTTGTCAATTACAGTACCCTCAAGCCATTTGGGCCCCATGGCGTGATTGATGACGAATACAGGATCATTTATTTCTATACAACTTCCCTTCAAATTGCACTCGTTTTGTGACTTGCGCTTGCCCTCAACTATGTCGGTTGGGACTGGGTGAATGAGGGACAACTGGGTTTTGAGTGTCCGTTTCATTAGTAGCTCTGCTGACGGGACTCCTGTGAGCGAGTGCGGTCGGGATCTATAGGCCAGCAGGAGGCGCGATAAGCGGCATTGCAGGGAGGGTCCTTGAATCCTGAGCATACCTTGCTTAATGATTTGGACCGCACGTTCCGCCTGGCCATTGGAGCCCGGCTTGAACGGTGCAGTCCTGACGTGGTTGATGCCATTGCCCGACATAAACTCCCGGAATTCGTAGCTTGTGAAGCATGGGCCATTATCACTAACCAGGATGTCCAGCAAGCCATGGGTTGCAAAGATTGCATGTAGGCTTTCCACGGTGGTGGATGACGTGCATGAATTGAGAATGATGCACTCAATCCATTTTGAGTACCCATCTACCACAATAAGGAACATCTTTCCCATGAACGGGCCCGCGTAGTCAACATGAATGCGTGACCATGGCCTGGTGGGTCAGGGCCACGGGCTGAGCGGGGCCTCCCTGGGGGCATTACCCAGCTGGGCACATGTCGTGCACCTGCGAACACAGTGTTCCAGGTCTGAATCAATTCCAGGCCACCAAACGTCTGACCGGGCAATGGCCTTCATCAGCACAATGCCTGGGTGCTCGCTGTGGAGTTCCTTGATGAATGCCTCCCTGCCTTTCTGGGGCATAACTACCTGGCTGCCCCATAGTAGGCAGTTGGCTTGGATGGAGAGCTCATCCATCCGTCTGTGGAATGGTCTGACCTCCTCAGGGCATGCTCCGTGTGCAGGCGCCCAATCCCCAGTCAGAACACATTTCTTAATCAGGGATAGGAGGGGATCTCTGTTTGTCCAGATTTTGATCTGGAGGGCTGAGATGGGGGAGCCTGCACTGTCAAAGGCATGACAGTCATGACCATCTCGGCGCTTTGCTCCGCTGCCCCCTCAGTGGTGGCCAGTGGAAGCCTGCTGAGCGCGTCAGCAATCTGGGCCGGTGCCGGATGGAGTAGTCATAAGCAGCCAGCGTGAGTGCCCATCGCTGTATGCCGGCTGATGCGTTGGCATTGACAGCCTTGCTGTCTGACAACAGGGATGTTAATGGCTTGTGGACCGTCTCTAATTCGAACTTCCTACCAAAGAGGTACTGATGCATTTTTTTTACACCATAGACACATGCGAGCACTTCTTTCTTGACCATCCCATATCCCCGTCATGATTGAGAGAGCGACCTGGAGGCATAAGCCACAGGTTGTAGGTGACCCTCAGCATTGCCCTGCTGCAACACGCACCCAACCCATAGGACAATGCATCACATAACCAATTTTTTACAGGGGTCATACAGGGTCAACAACTTGTTTGAACAAAGTAGGTTTCACGCCCAATCAAAAGCCCGTTCCTGACAGTCCCTCCTAAACCAATTGCAACCCTTACGCAGGAGCACATGTAGCGGCTCCAACAACATGCTCAAGTTTGGTAGAAAGTTCCCGAAATAGTTCAACAGTCCCAGAAATGAACGCAACTCCAATGTGTTGCAGGGCCTGGGTGCTCGTCGGATCGCCTCTGTTTTGGATTTGGTGGGCCGAATCCCATCTGCAGCAACCCTCCTGCCCAGAAACTCAACCTCAGGAGCTAAAAACACACATTTAGACTTCTTGAGTCGCAGGCCTACCTGGTCCATTCAGCGTAGCACTTCCTCCAGGTTGTGGAGGTGTTCCTCGGTGTTTCGACCCGTGATGAGGATGTCGTCCTGGAATACGATCATTCCAGGAATGGATTTAAGCAGGCTTTCCATGTTTCTTTGAAAGATCGCGGCCGCTGATCGAATGCCAAATGGGCACCTGTTATAAACAAACAGTCCCTTGTGCGTGGTGATGGTGATCAGTATTTTAGATTCATCGGCCAGTTCCTGGGTCATAAGCGCTGAGGTGAGGTCCAACTTGGTGAACAGCTTGCCGCCTGCCAGCGTGGCAAAGAGGTCCTCCGCTCTCGGGAGCGAGTATTGATCTTGTAGGTACACCCGATTTATGGTGGCCTTGTAGTCACCACAGATCCTGACAGAGTCATCCGATTTTAGGACAGGAACAATGGGACTCGCCCAGTCGCTGAATTCAACAGGCGAGATGATGCCCTCTCTCAACAGCAGGTCCAATTCGCTCTCGATCTTTTCCCGCATCATATACTGCACTGTTCTGGCTTTGTGGTGCACTGGCCTGGCGTAATGGGTGATGTGTATTACTACTTTGGTGCCTTTGAAAGTCTCGACGCCAGGTTGGAATAGTGAATCGAATTGTTGTAGGACTTGTGAGCACGAACTTCGCTCCACAGATGACATTGCATGAACATCCCCCCACTTCCAGTTCATCTCGGCTAACCAGCTCCTCCCCAACAGTGCGGGACCATTGCCCGGGACAATCCAGAGCGGCAGCCGATTCACTAACCCGTTGTGTGTGACAGCCAACATTGCACTGCCTAGCACCAGAATGGTTTCTTTAGTGTAAGTCCGTAATTGTGTCTCAATACATGCTAATTTGGGTCTACTGGCTTTAAGTGGCCATAGCTTCTCAAATTGCTGAACGCCCATGAGTGACTGGCTGGCCCCAGTGTCCAGCTCCATGCATACTGGGATGCCGTTTAATAAAACCCTCATCATCATTGGTGGCGTTTTGGTGTATGAACTGTTCGTCGCATGGACCCGCTGAACCTCGGCATCCATCGATTTACCCCAAAAGTCATCTTGCCTCAAAGGACCCTCTTCTGGTCCATCCGCCTCATATATTAGTCTGGTTGCAGGCTTCCTGCACATTTGAACTAAATGGCCACTGAGATTTCAGTTCCTGCAGACAAACTGTTGAAATCTGCAAGATCTAGCTGATTGTTTTCCCCCACACCTCCAGCATGAGTTAAAGTTTCCATTGTTGGGGACAAAGGGACTATGGCCAGGCATTCCGCGCTGACTGTCCCTTTGACTGCTCTTAAGTACCCAATTAGTGGGTGTCAATGGCCCCATCCCGGGCCGCATTGTCTGCTGTGGTGGCGTGAATGTCCGTTCAGCCTGCCATTGTCTCTGTTGGAGTCCTACTCTGGGGTCTATTGCTGCCTGGGGAATGTCGGACTGCCCCTGCCAGCCTGCGGGGCTCTGAGTCGCATTGATGATGTTGACTCCCTGACCCATCGCCGTGTTAGAGGCAGGATTGCGTGCGTATATTATTTTCGTCTCTTCCTCGCCCTCCATAAAAGTTTGAGCTAACAACGTCGCCACTTCCAAGGTCAAATCTTTGGTCTCAATTAATTTGCAGCAATTCCCACATGACCGATGCCCTTGATAAAGAAGTCCCTTAGCATCTCCCCCCTGCAGGCGTCTGTGAACTTAGAGGCTGGCCAAACGCCGGAGGTCCGCTCTGTCCTTCGTGACGTCGGTGGGTGTAGAATCTGTGTCGGGCCATATGTATGCTACTCGCTGGTTTGAGGTGCTCCCCAATCAGTTTGCTAAGTTCTTCAAAGGTTTTGTCTGTCGGCTTTTCAGGTGCTAGTAAGTCCTTCATGAGTGCGTAAGTCTTTGGTCTGCAGCTGGTCAAGAGATGAGCCCTTCGCTTGTCGGCTGCTGCATCCCCCAGCCATTCTTTCGTAACGAAGCTTTTGAAGTCTCTCAACAAAATCGTCCCAGTCTTCCCCAACACAGTACCGTTTCTCTGCACTACCGGTGGCCATTCTCGTGGGTCGTGAGTTCCCATTTCTCGTCGCCAATGTAAAGTCCTTACTCTACTGCATGAAACCACATGAGGCACATTCTGGGGACAAGGTCACTCTGTGACCGTGACTCTTTATTCACAGCACTCCACAAGTGATGACCCTACGTGGGACCTTCCTTTATATACCTGGGAGATCAGGTAAGGAGTGTCTCCCACAAGTTCACCTCTTGTGGTAAAGGTGTGCATCTAGGTTGTGTGTATACAGTAATACAGTGGTGTTACATTGTGGTTACATACATGACACCAGGCAATCAAAAGACAGCCTCACAAAACACAGAAATACCACCGAGATATGATTGCCAAAAGAAGGAATTGCATGCATGCAATTTCAGACTAAGGTACAGGCAATCTGTGAATCTGACAGAGGGCTACCCATCCTCTCCACGACATCAAATTCATCGCTTAAATGATTTCTGCAGCAAAATCTATTCATGAGTCAGCTGGTGTAGGCAGCTCGAGAATTTGTATGAAGTAACTTTGTGCTGGTTCAGTTTGCCCAACAGCTGTTCTGAAGAATTAAAATATGGTTCAGTAGAATCAGGATACGGTTCAGGGCACCCAGCAGTTGTTGGAGCAAAATCAAAGTTTGGTTCTGCAGATCCAACAGCTGGTTTGTGTGAATCATGAGAGGAGATAGATGAATCAACAAATGGCTGAGCATGTTTGAATGTAATTCTCACATTAGACGCAACATATGCGCTATGTTACTCAGTAGGATTTGCAGACTTGATCGAAGAAAAGTGTTGTACACCATTATAATCAGGAGCTGTACACCCCAGAATCATAGATCACAGAAATTTACAGCATAGAAGGAGGTCATTTGGTCCATCATGTCCATACCGGCCGACAAAGAGCTATCCAGCCTAATCCTACTTTTGAAATCTTGGTCCATTGCCTTGTAGGTTACAGCACTTCAAGTGCACGTCCAAGAACTTTTTAAATGCTATGAGGGTTTCTGCCTCTACTATCCTTTCAGGCAGTGAGTTCCAGACCCCCACCACCCTCTGGGTGAAAACATTTCTCCTCAAATTCCCTCTAAACCTCCCAGCAATTACTTTAAATCTATGCCTCCTGGTTATTGACCCCTCTACTAAGGGAAATAGGTCTTTCCTATTCACTCTATCTAGGCATCTCATAATTTTATACACCTCAATTAGGTCTCCCTCAGACTCTTCTGTTCAACAACCCCAGCCTATTGAATCTTTACTAATAGCCAAAAGTCTCCAGTCCAGGCAACATCCTCGTAAATCTCCTCTATACCCTCTCTAGTGCAATCACATCTTTCCTGTAATGTGATGACCAGAACAGCACGCAGTTCTCTAGCTGTGGTCTAACTAGCGTTTTATGCAGTTCAAGCATAATCTCCCTGTTCTTGTATTCTATGCCTCGACTAATAAATGCAAGTATCCCAAATGCCTTCTTAAACACCTTATCTACCTGTCCTGCTACCTTCAGGAATCTGTGGGCATGCACTCCAAGGTCCCGATGTTCCTCTACACTTCTCAGTGTTTTACCATTTATTGTGCCTTGCCTTATTAGCCCTCCCCAAATGCATCACCTCACACTTCTCGGGATTGAAATCCAATTGCCACTGTCCTGCCCACCTGACCAGTTAATTGATATCTTCCTGCACTCTACAGCTTTCTTCTTCATTATCACAGCCAATTTTTGTATCGTTTCAAATTTCTTAATCATACCCCCTACATTCAAGACTAAATCATTGATATATACCACAAAAAGCAAGGGACCTAGTACTGAGCCCTGCAGAACCAAACTGAAAACAGCCTTCCAGTCACAAATCACCCATTGGCCATTACCCTTTGCTTCTTGCCTCTGAGCCTTTTTTGGATCCAACTTGCCACTTTGCCTAGGATCCCATAGGCTTTTACTTTTGTGACCAGTCTGTCATGTGGGACCTTATCAAAGGCTATGCTAAAATCCATATAGACTACATCAAACGTACTACCCTCATCGACTCTCCTCGTTACCTCCTCGAAAAATTCAATCAAGTTAGTCAGGCACGACCTTCCCTTAACAAATCCATGCTGACTGTCCTTGATTAATCTGTGTCTTTTTAAATGAAGATTTATCCCGTCCCTCAGAGTTTTTTCCAATAATTTTCCCACCACCGAGGTTAGTTTGACTGGCCTGTAATTACTCGGTCTATCTCTTTCTCTCTTTTTAAACAATGGTTTAGGATAATACATTTTCCAGAGCTCCCTTGGGCATCGTCAAATTTTGTCCTCCATGCCAGCCCCCACCCTCCCAGTACCAAGCGAAAAGCTCTGTCCATGTTTACCTTGAGCTTGACTTTAAGACAATATTTCCAAAATCTGTTAAACTTAGATTATCTTTTAAAATACGAGATCTTAGGAGCTATGTTTTTATGGGGTTGGGGAATAAATTGCATGTCATCGCATCATAATATGACAACTTTCATTGCAGGGAGGGAAGGGATACTGATGTCTGTTTGCCTAACAACATCTTTTTGCTAAATTTCACATTAGTTATGTTTTATTATATGCTCAAAAACAGCAACTAAAATATATGTTATTAATTTAACTAAAAAAATTATCTTTATCCGCTAAAGTATGCATATGTTTCCATGCATTTATATTTCCCATCAAACATTATTATGGCCACAATTTCAAAAATATTTGAAAAGTTTTAAAATTTCTTTGAAACTTTTTTCTAATTTATTATTATATTGTAATAAAAAAAAATTAAAAGTTTGTTTGTTTTATCTTTTAAGACCCAGACATATTAATGGGCCGAGAAGGGAGAAGGACATCCGCTGGGCACAGATTTAGGCTATTTGCTCAACTCTTGCCCAGTGAATGTCCTGCAAACTCTTATGCCTGGTAAAAGCAGGCGCACAGCCTACTTTTACCAGCGTAAGAATTTAAAAAGATAGAAAAATTACATTTAATCACATATTTTTATATTAAAAACCATGTCCATTAAGGTAAGTTTATTTTTAACCCTATTAAAACACATTAAAATAATTTTTTTTTTAATTCTAAAACATTTAATTACATTCAATTTCAATTAATTGTAAATATGTGAGTTCATTTTTTAAAATTTATTGTGTTGTGTTTCTTATTTTAGGAACGTAGTAATGGGAGCTCATAAAAACAGAGCTCCCATTATTATCAATGAGAATATAGGTACAGTGTCGAAAATCCAGAAGCCTCAGGACTGAGCCCGTTACGGATTCTGTGTATTTCTGGACTTCAGAATGCCTTCAATGTCCCGAGTCCGGAAACGCCTGGGCCAAATAGGTAGATGTGGGGTTGGCGGTGGGGGGGGTCAAGTGGCAATGGGCGGGGGAGAGTTTGGTGGCCGCCCGAAGCGGGGGAGAGGTCGGCGATGGCCCGAGGCAGGGGAGAGGTTGGCGATGGCCCGAGGTGGGGGAGAGGTTGGCGATGGCCCGAGGTGGGGGAGAGGTTGGCGATGGCCTGAGGCGGGGGAGAGGTCGGCGATGGCCCGAGGTGGGGGAGAGGTTGGCGATGGCCCGAGGCGGGGGAGAGGTCGGCGATGGCCCGAGGTGGGGGAGAGGTTGGCGATGGCCCGAGGCGGGGGAGAGGTCGGCGATGGCCCGAGGCAGGGGAGAGGTTGGCGATGGCCCGAGGCGGGGGAGAGGTCGGCGATGGCCCGAGGCGGGGGAGAGGTCGGCGATGGCCCGAGGTGGGGGAGAGGTTGGCGATGGCCTGAGGTGGGGGAGAGGTCGGCGATGGCCCGAGGTGGGGGAGAGGTCGGCGATGGCCCGAGGTGGGGGAGAGGTCGGCGATGGCCTGAGGCGGGGGAGAGGTCGGCGATGGCCCGAGGTGGGGGAGAGGTTGGCGATGGCCCGAGGCGGGGGAGAGGTCGGCGATGGCCCGAGGCGGGGGAGAGGTCGGCGATGGCCCGAGGTGGGGGAGAGGTCGGCGATGGCCCGAGGCGGGGGAGAGGTCGGCGATGGCCCGAGGTGGGGGAGAGGTTGGCGATGGCCCGAGGTGGGGGAGAGGTCGGCGATGGCCCGAGGCGGGGGAGAGGTCGGCGATGGCCCGAGGTGGGGGAGAGGTCGGCGATGGCCCGAGGTGGGGGAGAGGTTGGCGATGGCCCGACGCAGGGGAGAGGTTGGCGATGGCCCGAGGCGGGGGAGAGGTCGGCGATGGCCCGAGGTGGGGGAGAGGTCGGCGATGACCCGAGGCAGGGGAGAGGTCGGCGATGGCCCGAGGTGGGGGAGAGGTCGGCGATGGCCCGAGGTGGGGGAGAGGTCGGCGATGGCCCGAGGTGGGGGAGAGGTCGGCGATGGCCCGAGGTGGGGGAGAGGTCGGCGATGGCCCGAGGCGGGGGAGAGGTCGGCGATGGCCCGAGGTGGGGGAGAGGTCGGCGATGACCCGAGGCAGGGGAGAGGTCGGCGATGGCCCGAGGCGGGGGAGAGGTCGGTGGGGGAGAGGTTGGCGATGGCCCGAGGTGGGGGAGAGGTCGGCGATGACCCGAGGCAGGGGAGAGGTCGGCGATGGCCCGAGGCGGGGGAGAGGTCAGCGATGGCCCGAGGTGGGGGAGAGGTCAGCGATGGCCCGAGGCGGGGGAGAGGTCAGCGATGGCCCAAGGCTGGGTAGAGGTCAGCGGTGGCCCAAGGCGGGGGGGGAGTCCAGCAGCGGAGTGAGGGAGGAAGCGGCGTGGGTTCGGATTCCAGAACATTTTCCGGATTCCGGACGATCCTGCCATGGATCATCCCGGTGTCCGGATTCAGGAACAGTATGGATTCCGGAACTCTGGATTTTCGACGCTGTACCTGTACTACATAGTGATTGGTGGTCCGGGCCCACGTGATTGCAGGATACAAATACATACTTGGAGGACATGTTCCCGTGTGCTGCACAGTAAATGGAGGCCTCTGACCAGAATCCTACATTCCTCCGGGACCACCGGATACTTTCGTAGATTTTTTTCGGGTCGGAGGCATTCGTCCGAAGGAAGCCTCCGACCGCAATTTTACCCCCAATAACACCTTGCAGACATCATAAAGAAAGAGAAACTTGCACAAAAAAATGCTCACTGTGGCACTGTGATGTTAGGAAAGCTTTTTACAGTACATGTGGAATGGTGAAAAAAAAACGTGTATGTAATCCCAAAAAAAAAGCATGGTGCAGCTTTAAATATTTATTAGATTTGATGGTTATTCATCATGGAGGATTCTGGTTGGCTGAGAACTGTGTTAAAAGAGATGATAAATACACTGTTAGGCTTAGTTTGCAAATCTTCATTATCTTGAAAGGGAGCTGCAGCTGAAATCAAAAGGGTCACAGGCATCAATGGAAAATTCCAATAAACACTGAACAATAAGTACATTATCCCACACTACAATGGGAACAATAAAATCAAAACTGTGACTTCTCTAAAGTTGAGTGCAAAGAACATCTGGCATTTGACTTCACTGATGCCCAAAGTTAGCCTGGGCAGGTTAAAGAGTTTTTAACAGTTAGATGAATTGGCAGCAGCATTGGGATATTGTTAGCCTTAAGCAATTAAAAGATCCGAGTTCGAACAATAGGCATATTGTAAGTAGAACGTGTAACTTGCACTCTGAATATTCATTTCTGATTGAAACCATAATGTTATGATTTAGAATATCAGCGATGCAAGTGAAATGTGGGTTTATTATAATTACTGTATTCCTTAAGCTGCCTGTTTATTCATTTAAGCCTACCATTGTATATTTATTGAAGAAAATTATGCAACAGCTCCACTAACATTTTTTTTGAAGAGAATGTGATCTTTTTCTGTGGCTGGAGCTGGAAATCCTGTCGACCATTTATAATGAGATATTGGGTTATATTCTAAATGGTAGACTTGCTGTCAGCCATTCAGTGATGGTCTTAGAGTAAGAACTGATTCATCATTAATTAACCTTCACATTCTATGTAGATTTCCTCATCAAGATGCAGTTAATTAAACTAAGGTCATTTCAAGGACTGACAAGGCTGATGAAAAAACAGCAATGTTCAGAAACAAATTCCTGCCAGGGAAACAGGAAGTTTGACAGTCCCTGCCTTGTGATTGATAATAGCATCAGCTTAAAATCTAGCCCTCAAGGAATATGACAGCAGCTAGGAGTGGGATTGCAATTACAATAATATGGCAGGTATTGGATGGATTATAGTGTACACAATGTTAAAACGTCTTGCTGTCATGAATTCAAGCACCTCTTACTCAAAGCTTTATAGGCCAATATATCTGCTTCAACTGAATCATTACCTTTCATGGCATGACTATTTATTTTATATACAATAATGCCAAAACATGGTGTTTCTTTGGTCTTAATAAGCGAGTAATCACTTTTCTGTGAACTGCATAGGCAATATTTTCAAAAGTTTCAAAAATAAATCATAAGAATGTTCCTTCAAAATGGCTTGTCCTAGCAAAGTTCTGCTTGGCTTTCTTTATTTTGGGTGGGGAGATTTATTTTCCATATACAAAGGCTGTGGCTATTCACTGCAGGAGAAGTTCATTATTATAATGAAAAAAAGAAATATAATACTGACGGCTGTGATCATTTAGTCTCCTTTCCAATGGTCCAGTCTAGTATGTGAAATCTGGATAACCACGTGCCTAATCCAAACACAATACAGACCCAAACAGAGAATTTCAATTAAAAGCAGAAAAAGCTGGAAATACTCAGAGAATTTCAATGTACAATTCTTTTTCATATTTACTCTACAGAATTTCTATTTCTGATAATATTTCTACAATAAAAACATATTTTGTTACTCTAAACATTTTTTGACTGGCAGGGACATGATGGGACAAATAGCCTCCTTCTCTGTCATAATTTTCTATGATTCTATGATCCATATAATATTCCTTGTCTCAAATGTTACCACTTTAATAAAGAAAGATGAAAAAAAGACTTGCATTTATATAAAACGCCTTTCACGGCCACCGGATGTCACAAAGCGCTTTACAGCCAATGAAGTACTTTTTTTTGGAGTAATGTGGGAATATACTCACATGTGGGAATATACACATTACTGATTAATAAACTAAACTGCACCAAAAAAAGCTTTCCCTTCCCCTCCTGATAGTGGTCCTTGCCAGACTGGATTTCAGAAGAAGCCACGAGATACACTTGGAGTTCACATAATTCGGCCCTTTAAAGTGGTTGCCTGAGATCATAGTATGGCCAAATCCAATGAGTCCATTTATCTTTGTTGTCTCATAGCTAATTCTGAAGGTACAATATTTGGGCCGGACATCCGGGTGAAGTCAGCTGGCTATCTGCAAATAATGTGCTGCAGTAGTAGGATATAGATCTACACCCTTGATTACATCTCCATGGTGAGCTGCCAATTACATCTACTCCACAGGGAGGTACTGTGTGGAGGTTAGAGGTTTACCCAAGGAAAGAATTAAAGAAAGAATCTCTGGTAGAGTCACTATTGTTTACATTTTCATACAGCCGAGAAGTTAGCTGAAAAGCAAAAGCCTGAGCAGGTGAAAGGCCTGCCAGCTTGACCAGAAAAAGGTGCAGTGTGCATTTAGACAAAAAAAGGCAAGGCTATTTATAACCTACAGTGATATTGAACTGTCCTTGCAACTTATTTTTCTACATCTATTTTTAAACAAAGAGATGCAAGCTTATAGGGTCTTACAACTTTCAGCTACTTTAAATTCTTACTAAAGTCATTGTGACAAAAATGTAGAATAGTTAAAACCTCTTCAAAGGAATGTCATAACTGCCTCTTTCTGGATATTTGTGTTCATCTGAATTGTTCGGGAGAGACGGTTAGTGGTCTCTCTTCATGTCCAAGGGCAACATTCACTTTCTTAGTTCATCAAAACGCAGTAACAATATGCTTAGAATTTCTTTTTATAAGAAAAGTTGCATTATAAGTCAAAATTACACTGGAGATGCAGCAACAGTGAAATAAAGTCTCTTTAAATATTGAGTTAATTTTCTTTTGCTTCTGATTTTATAAATAAGTCAGAGCATATGCATACTAAAATAATCAAATGTCTCACCAGTCCCTTCTCACAAATGTAGCATAAGCTTATTTGACTCCAAGTTCATCATTAAACATGGTAGTCACTGTCAGCCTTCTGCCTTTGACACAGAGACAGTTGCTGGGGAGGGAGTGAGAGAAGACTGCTTGGAGGTGTGGTGCAAAGGCTGCTAATTGACATTCAGCAAGTAAGAATTTTTTGTGAAAACAAGTTCCACTGGAGTATAGTGGCAGAACTATTACAATAGTGCGTCTGTTGCCATTGACTACTGGAGTTTGAATAGCTAAGACCTCAAAGCCTTATTAAACTACTTCAACAAAGCAAAGCCTTGACTTCAGCTATCACTTGTTTAATTTGGAACTCATATTAACAGTTTTGTGAGCATTGCCTGTGCTGGAGAAGGTTAATTTTTTTAAATTCTACTTTCAATGCATTGACCGTGATAATGATTCAAAAATCAAAATGGGACAGTGCGGTAGTTAGGTAGGATGTGGGTTGAACCCATGAATATTTCACCCTTTGCACCTGCCTCCATATTACTGAGCTCTTCAACTCAGATGCAATTTTTATAAGCAGTTGCTGCAAATGAATTTTCTTACATGGAGGGAGACAAAGAGAGAGAGAGTGAAATTCATCCCTGGACTAGTTTCAGAGCGACATTTGCTTTGGCCTGGAAACAAGTTGTCCAGGTGCCTTCTTGGCTCTGGATGCTGCCTGGTACAGAGAGAATTAATTCTCTTTACCTCAATGCCCCTTTTAAAAATCACATCGTTTCAAGGAATTCTGGCAAATTTTTATATATTGTTAATTTTACGTTGGAGAAATTGACTCAAGATATTGAACCAAGCTGTACAAAGAAGCTGAAATGACACTAATTAACATTAACATTAATGCGTTAGACTCTTCCATATTGTTGGTTTCAGTAACTCTACCAAGCCAGTTTTCCCAATTATTTAATTATCAATCACAAGTTGAAAACAATATTAAAAACACCCTCTCCCATTCAAGAGAAATCAGCAAAATAAACAATTCTCTTCAGAATATTATATAATTGATAGTTAAGGAGAGCACTTGTAATATGATAATTCTAATTCCAACAACAATTGAAAACCAAGCTCCCCAGAAGTAGGAACCATTTTTAATTTTCCAAATTATTCTAGGTTTGTCAGGGATGAATTTGCTGGATTGGATGCCAAATTCACAAACATTTTACATATCATATAAATTCATCAGATTGCATTAGGCCATCTAGATTTAATTCAGTTCTAACAGCCATAAGTAACAGGAGACCTTTGCATTTGTCCCTTGAGCTAGGTTCAAACTTAAGTCTCCAAAAGGAAAGGGCAATGAATGTAATTAGATCTATACTAGTTTTGCCCCAAGTATTTTATGTAATTTTCTGTCAATATTTAAGTGGGGTAGTCTAAGGAAAATTAAACATAAGTAAAGCAACGTAAAGGAGTTTAGTCACATTACATGTCCTTTCATTTGGGCAAAGATGACCACGTTGCTCAATCCAATACTATTTTCTTACATGTTGCGGGTTTTTTTTAAGTACTGCTACTCTCTCAACAATTTTATTCCCATATGCTGCTACTTACGAACATCATCATCATCATTATCACAGGCAGTCCCTCGAAACGAGGATGACTTGCTTCCACGCCGAAAGGGGATGAGTGTTTCAATGAAGGACCTAATATTCCAGATCCCGAACTACATCTTGAAGGGTGGAAGATGCCTGTGCGTGGATTTTTTTAACGTGTGGTGACCGTTGCACACCAGCCACCACACGGGCTTGACAGAGCTAGGTCTTGGTCCAGTGGCAAGGATTAACCAAGACGACTGGAGACCAGTTCTGCTGCACAGACCTAGAGCACACACGTATCGCAACATGGGCTGGCCCGTGCTGTCCCTGGGCCCTTGCTTCTCCTGGGCCCCGATCACATCCCTCTATGAACTCTTGCCGCTCCTTCACCCCGACCTCGCCACTCCTGCTGTACCTGCCCACTCTGCAATCAACCGTCGCCCTCCTGCAGCAGCACGCGTTGCTTCCTGAAGTGGCATGCCGCCGCACACTGCTCCCTCTAATGGCCCCGGCCTGCTGATGGTCTTGCAGGCCGGGACTGTGCCGATTTCCGGGCCGGGCCACCCACGTTGCTCCCTCTAATGGTTACGCAGCTTAAAAGGGACATTGGTGGGGAGTGTTGTGATGCATATGGCATTACTGGAGTGTGGGATAGGTTGGATGGACCAACACATACAAATAATAACAGACAAGAAATGATTCATTGGTCCATCCAAACTTTTCCACTCACCAGCAATGCCATATGCATCACAACACTCTCCACCAATATTCCTTTTAAGCTGCATGGCCACGTGCAGCGCCCTGCAGCTCCCACACAGCCCACAAGGGCTTTTAAATAGGAAAAACCAAGCATGTGCAGTATGTTGAATGGGCCCACAGCCCCTTAAAGGGGCGTGCGCACTCCCCACAAAAAAAATTAAAGGGAACATTGCTCCCAACTTCACCTAAAAGCCATGTGATTTCCTGGAAGTGGCAAAAGATAAAAACTGAGGCCAATTCGGTGGGGAGGGTGGGGGGTAGGAATGCTAGGAAATTCCTCTCCAACCCCCTTAGGTAATCAAAACTAGTCCAGATGACTATAATCATCATATCACTCCTTATGATGTGAAAGCTAAAGTCTTTTTGATAATCTTTCCTTGCAGATGTGCATAACCTGAGAGCTAACAATTACCACAGTTGCAGTACCCTGTACTCTGTTTACTGCATTAAATATAGCATCAGGCTACACTACGACAGTTGCTTCCGATTGCTGGAATAAGAAACCTAGACTATGTTTTCAGGCTAAAATAACTTTTCATTAATTAGTGCCTTGTAATTATATTGGAGAATTAGAGCAAGAACAAACTTGACAAATATTAAATGCAATAATCAAACCGACATCTTATAACGGTTTAATTCTCCTTTTAAATAGGCTCACCTCAAGTAGCGAAATAACTTCGGTTAAGCAATGCCCTTAAAGTATTTTGCAATGGCAGCATCCTTCCAAGTCTTGTGCACCTGCTGTCTGACATTGAATACTTTTCCAATGCCAAAGCTCAGTGATGAACTGACTACAGAGCTGTATGACTTACAGGACATCGGGTGTGCATTTAGGGGCACCACTTGCACAGATTTTCACCAGCACTGCCGAGTTCTCAAAATTCCCATGGGTTGCCAGGTAACTGTTTAATCAGCAATGCAGTGACTCTTTTATTTCAGTATTGCAATATTAGGAATGGCCACTAGTAAAAATCCCCATCCACCATTTGAAGTAAATTTTTTGCTAATTTTTGACAATATTTAAATGTATACAGATATAACAATGCAACCCTTACACATCTCTGAATATATATATATTTATATATATACACACATTTATATTTTATATATATATATATAATGTAAATCTGAGTCCCTACGAAAATTACAAGTTTCACGACTGCTAGTAACTGTTAACACATTTCCAGGCAACATTTTAGCAATTGGGTGTGACACAACATACATAATGGTCAGTAAACATTCTTTGAAATGCGTTTGTATTAAATGCGTACATTAGTATTTCAAAACAGTGACTTCATCTGCTCTGAGAACAAAATAAATCCTTTTGGATGTATTTACAACAACCTGCTGGACTTGTGCAGTGTTCCAACTTAGATCTAAAACAATATGAAATGAAAGCTCAGCACTCGTTACATCATCTCTCATCCTATATATCATTCCAAGCTAACAACAATACAGAGTGGGCAGCCACTTGGCCAATTTTCCATTAGCCCAAAATGATTTTGAGATAAATTGATGTGGGTAGACAGTTTTTACCACTGGCTGTTACTAATATTGCAAAATTAAAATCAAACAGTCACGGTGTTGCTGATTAAAACTGTTAACTGGAAACCCATGGGAATTTGAAACTCGGCTGGGCTGGTGAAAATCTGGGCCCCTCAGTGCACAATTTAAATCATGTAATGTATCGTTATTCTGTGATACATCTATACAACGAACGATGGGCTAATTTTTAAGTCACTTAACCATGGGGTTTAATTTTGAAAATATTGAGGAGATTTTTTACTCATCGTAAAGTCAAAATGTTGAATTCTTAAGATACATCATCATAGTCATGTCTTTCAATTTGTTATAATAAAAAGTGTGACGAGCTCTTGAGCTTTGATTGAGTTCCGAGGACACATCATAGAAGCTATTTTTTACCTCACGCACACCTAACAAATTAATGCTTAAACACAATTTTGATATTTTATAAATTGACAGCTGTTAATGGGAGGATGGTCAATGGGGACATACATTTTAAGGGCATTTCTCAAGTGCCAATTGATTCTCAAAGTATTTAAATCAGTACTGATGAATTTGCTTAATGGGGGTAATCTCTTAAATGATAGAATGGTCTTCCCACACAGGCATCCTAATTAACAGGTTCCAATTGCAGTGCTGAGCATGTTTATGCCATTAATAGGATAGATTTGTAGTGATTAGGTCCCTTGGCCAGGCTGTTCGGAATTTGAGAGTTTACAAATCTTTTGGGTTGAAGATAATTAAACAATTAAATCAGAGTGCCCCCTGATTAAAGGGGGGGACACTCCAAAAACTTTCAAATAAGTGCCCATTTTTTTTTTGTTTTTATTGTTTTTTTTTGTTTTTTTTGGGTGGGGCACTAAAAGCACAAATTATACAAGTGCCCCCTTGCTAAAAAGGGGGGGGACACTAAAACCCGGCACAATAAACCAATTAAACTTTAAAACATATAAAATTAAATTAAAATTTGGTTGCCGGGGGTGATGATGCACTCCAGTCCCTCCGGCGCCCACCTCTCGCGGAAGGCCGCGAGCGTACCGGTAGACACCGCGTGCTCCATCTCCAGGGACACCCTGCCTCTGATGTAACCGCGGAAGAGAGACAGGCAGTCGGGTTGAACGACCCCCTCGACTGCCCGCTGCCTGGACCGGCTAATGGCATCCTTGGCCGTGCCCAGGAGCAGTTCTACAAAGGAGGCCTTCAGACATACCCACTCCCCTCCGCACAGGGTGCCCAAAAATCAGGAGTGTGGAACTGAAGTGCAGTCAGAATTTCAGGAGCAGCTCCTTTAAATAGTTGAACAGGGGCTGCAACCTCGCGCATTCAATAAAAACATGGAACACGGACTCCTCCAGACCGCAGAAATTGCAGGCGGTCTGGGAGCCCGTGAACCGGCTTAAAAATTTGTTGCACGGGACTGCTCCGTGCACCACCCTCCAGACAAAGTCCCTGGTAAATAGTGGGAGGACTCCCGCGTAGAGTGCACTCCATCGGGGACCCCCGCCTCCTCCGGACGGCAAGATGGTACGCCATGGCGTGTCCGGACGGCAGACGAGGATGGCAAGGTTGAGAGTGTGCAGGAGCAGCCCGTACAGGAAACCCCTCCGCGCAGAACTGAAAGACACGGAGGGGATTTCCCCGAGGCGGCTCAAGTTGTGAGGCGCCGGCTCCCGAGGGAGGTTCCGGGGTTTGGCACCGATAAGGAATTCCGTCCGGACGGGGGGCAGTTCGGACGGGATCTCCCCACGTGCTTGAGCCTCCTCGATGCACCTAACGGAGTCAGGGCCCAGCGCTGTTTTTCGCGATTCGATTGCATCGGCCGGGCGCCGGACGTCGGCCGAATTTAGGCGCCGTGCCAGCTCGTCTGTTGCCATCCATCCCGCTCCTCCGCCATCGAGCAGGTCCCTGACCCTGGTCACCTCGCCAGCCACAGCCCTCTCGTCTGCGTGCCAGCTAAAACCTCGGTCGTGGAGGTACGGATTCCTGAGCAGCGACTCCTGCAGGACAGCCGCCACTCCAGCCAGTGGAGAGCTGCGCTTGGTGGAAACTTTGTTCCAGACCCTGATGAGTTCCTAGTAAAAGACAGGCAGCCCCTGGATGGCAGTCCTGACGCCCCCCAAGCTCACAAACAGGAGCTGCGTGTCATAGTTGAGGCTGTACTGTTGGCGGAAGAAATACGTCACCAGCGCACGCCACCTAGGAGGGGGCTCAACGTAAAGGTATCTCTGCAGGGTCTGAAGACAGAAAGTCGCTAGCTGGGTGCTGACGCACACCAACGACTGACCGCCTCCCTAAGCGGGAGACTCAAGACCGCCGCAGAGACCCAGTGCTTCCTGTTGTTCCAGAAGAAGTCCACCAGCTTCTTCTGTATCTTGGCGACAAACGCAGGGGGAGGGGTCAAAGTGACCAGCCGGTACCACAGCATAGCGGCCACCAGCTGGTTTATGACTAGCGCTCGACCCCTGTAGGACAGCACTCGGAGCAGTCCTGTCCAGTGTCCTAGGCGAGCAGCGACCTTGGCCTACAGCTCTTGCAAGTTCGCCGGCCAGGCTCCCTCGTCGGGGCTAAGGTAGACTGCAAGTTAGAGGAGATGGGTTGTGCTCCAGGCAAAAGGCCTGAGCTTCTCCGGCAGGGAGTCCACCCGCCACTGACCCACCAGGAGTCCGGAACATTTCCCTCAGTTGATCCTGGCAGAGGATATGGCCGAGTAAATCTCCTGGCACTCACGCATCCTCCGCAGGTCAACGGGATCCTCTACCATGAGGAGCACGTCATCAGCGTAAGCCGAGAGTACGACCTCCACGCCCGGCCCTTGCAGAGCCAGTCCCGTCAACCTCCTCAGCAAGAGACGCAGGAAAGGCTCCACGCAGATGGCATGTAACTGGCGTGAACTCTTACACAACTCTTTTTTGGGGTAAACAAAATTAAACATTAAATCAAGTGTCCCCCGATCTGGGGGACATTCCAAACACTTTTCACGTGCCCTTTTTTTTTGTTTTTTTTGAGTTTTATTTGGTGATTTTTGTGGGTTTTTTTGTTGTTTTTTTTTGGGCAGTAAAACCATAATTTACAAGTTCCCCCTATAAAAGGGGAGGGGGACACTAAAACCGGCAGTTAAAACAAATTAAACTTTAAAACATATAAAATCAATTTAAAATTTGGTTGCCGGGGGTAACGATGCACTCCAGTCCCTCCGGCGCCCAATTCTCGCGGAAGGCTGCGAGCGTACCGGTGGACAACGCGTGCTCCATCTCTAAGGACACCCTGGCTCGGATGTAAGCACGGAAGAGAGGCAGGCAGAACGACCCCTTCGACCGCCCGCTGCCTGGACCGGCTAATGGCACCCTTGGCAGTGCCCAGGAGCAGTCCTACGAGGAGGCCCTCGGAACTACCCGCTCCCCTCCGCACGGGGTGCCCAAAGATCAGGAGTGTGGGACTGAAGTGCAACCAGAAATTGAGGAGCAGCTCCTTTAAATAATGGAACAGGGGCTGCAACCTCGTACATTCAATAAAAACGTGGAACACGGACTCTTCCAGACCGCAGAAATTGCAGGCGGCCTCGGGAGCCCGCGAACTGACTTAAAAATTTATTGCAAGGGACTGCTCCATGCACCACCCTCCAGGCCAAGTCCCCGATAAATAGTGGGAGGACTCCCGCACTCCATCGGGGACCCGCACCTCCTCCGGACGGCAAGATGGTACGCCATGGCGTGTCCGGACGGCAGGCGAGGATGGCAAGGTTGAGAGTGTGCAGGAGCAGCCCGTACAGGAAACCCCTCCGCGCGGAACTGAAAGGCACGGAAGGGATTTCCCCGAGGCGGCTCAAGTTGTGAGGCGCCGGCTCCCGAGGGAGGTTCCGGGTTTTGGCGCCGATGAGGAATTCCGTCCGGACGGGGATCAGTTCGGAGGAATCTCCCCACGTGCTTGAGCCTCCTCGACACACCTAACGAAGTCAGGGCCCAGAGCTGTTTTTAGCGACTCGATGACATCGGCCGCGCGGCGGACGTCGGCCGAATTTAGGCGCCGCGCCAGCATGTCTGGCGCCCTCCAGCCCGCTCCTCCGCCATCGAGCAGGTCCCTGACCCTGGTCACCTCGCCAGCCACAGCCCTCTCATCCGCCTGCCACCTAAAACCTTGGTCGTGGAGGTACGGATTCCTGAGCAGCGGCTCCTGCAGGACAGCCGCCAATCCAGACGGTGGAGAGCTGTGCTTGATGGAGACTTTGTTCCAGACCCTGATGAGTTCCTGGTAAAAGACAGGCAGCTCCTGGACGGCGGTCCTGACGCCACCCCCAGCTCACAAACAGGAGCTGCGTGTCATAGTTGAGGCTGTACTGTTGCCGGAAGAAATACGTCGCCAGCGCACGCCACCTAGGAGGGGCCTCGACGTAAAGGTATCTCTGCAGGGTCTGAAGACGGAAAGTCGCCAGCTGGGTGCTGACGCACACCAATGCCTGACTGCCCTCCCTAAGCGGGAGACTCAAGACCGCCGCAGAGACCCAGTGCTTCCTGTTGTTCCAGAAGAAGCCCACCAGCTTCTTCTGTATCTTGGCGACAAACGCAGGGGGAGGGGTCAAAGTGACCAGCCGGTACCACAGCATAGTGGCCACCAGCTGGTTTATGACTAGTGCTCGACCCCTGTAGGACAGCACTCGGAGCAGTCCTGTCCAGCGCCCTTGGCGAGCAGCGACCTTGGCCTCCAGCTCTTGCCAGTTTGCCGGCCAGGTTTCCTCGTCGGGGCTAAGGTAAATTGCAAGATAGAGGAGATGGGTTGTGCTCCAGGCAAAAGGCCTGAGCTCCTCCGGCAGGGAGTCCACCCGCCACTGACCCACCAGGAGTCCGAAACATTTCTCCCAGTTGATCCTGGCGGAGGATGCGGCCGAGTGAATCTCCTGGCACTCAGGGATCCTCTACCATGAGGAGCAATCATCGGCGTAAGCTGAGAGGACGACCTCCACGCCAGGCCCTTGCAGAGCCAGTCCCATCAACCTCCTCCGCAAGAGGCGCAGGAAAGGCTCCATGTAGATGGCATATAACTGGCGTGAACTCATACACAACAAGACTGATAAAAGATAAATGTTTCCAATCAATTCAATGATTGAAATCAACTCGGGATATATCAGCACACTAACTTGTTAGATTTTCTCAACTTCCTAGTGAGAGGGCATCAAGGCTCTGCTGTTTGGTCACCTGCCAAGATGACCATCCAGAAACATTGTACATCGGCTCAATATGTCTGCATCTAAGAAATTGGTGATAGCCCCCAGATACACCACCTTTATCTACAATAATGACACTGATTTCTCATTCTTGTCAAGTCATCCCCATATCATGCTATAGTTCAACAGAGAATAATGCAGGGCATGAGCTCCAGATTTTGGTATGTCTGTGGTGACTGACTGCCTTATCATTAATTCTAGCTACATTATTCTTTTCTCATCTACTTTAATCCCCTCAAGGAAATCTGCCATAACTTCTGATACTAACTCTAATCTATAACTTAAAGTATATGTATATTTCCAATGTAATCTCTCAACCACACGAATAATGAAGCTGAATTCCTCGGGGGAAAAATTCGAAGTGTTCGTGCCAGCAATTTGCACCCCCGGAGGCACTAACGAGGCGCAAATGACTTTACACCCAGGCGCGGCCTCACTACCGACTCCTGCGGAATTCCGCGAGTGTTTAGCGATGATGGTAACCGGTAGCACTCCGCTCATACTGGTAGTGTCCCACTTTGCTCTTATCGATAGCGCCCCGCTCCGCTCCTACCGGTAACACCTCACTCTTATCGGTAGCGCTCCGCTCCGCTGTGCCAGTGATGACAAAGTTATCACCGTGCTCAGCAACCCGTTTTCGCACCAGAGTGAAAATTTGGTAGCGCTCCGTGAAACTGCTGCAGATGGGTCTGTAGGCCGCTCGTAGGGAAAAGATTATAGGGCAGGTGCGGCAAGAAAATAAAATGGCTGACTTATCGGTCGCGGCCCTCCGTTGATGTGCCGGGCTACTACCGGTTCCCCGTTCCCTGGTGGTCCACGGATGGCCCTGTTTCCCACCCGCAGAGTCGGCAGCTTGGCCCTCCCCTTTAATGTAGGGGAGGGCTCTGTCTACACACCAGCGCTACGCGTCTCTGCGTAACGCTGCTAACTTCGCGTGGCTTTGTACCCAGCTCTAGCCCCCAAGTTGACATGCAACACGATACTTTGTGCTGCACTTCCTCTCGGGGGCGGTAATCCAAATCTAGGTTGCGGGGCGCAACTTCCACGCCTGGCGCAGGAGCTCCTGCCTCGCGGCTGGGAACACCCATAGGGGGGTACCCAATTCCGCCCCCCCCCCAGTTTTTAATTGCAAATATAAATTATTTTGAAGTAGGCCACAGTTTAAGTATCTGGAAGCTGATGGTTTCAGATGGAAGTGGTCTGTACCTTTAAAAATAATTTTACACCATGTACACAAAAGAATTATTTTCTAAGTCAGGTGAATATTTTCTCATTGTGTCTGGAATCACTGGTGAGTTGGTGTCAACAGATAGGGACTGCTGAGACAGTGGTTTAAAAAACATTGCATTTGAAGGTTGATGGTAGTCAAATGGTAGGATTCATGCAAGCAAAATTCTAAGAGTTGGGAGTGTGAGGGTCTCAAAAAGGCTCTCTAATTTTTCCAACTTAATATAGCTACCATTTTTTGGATAAGAGAATAGACAACAACTTCAGATTCAGATTGTTTGAATCTCCAATGTTGCAACACTCCACAATACTGAAGTGAAATTTAAATGAATGTTACTCCCAAATACAAGGAAGAATTCATTTTGAAACCCTAAAGTGGTCCTACTTTGCACGCTGTTGATTTCTGCACAGTTATGTCTGATTTGTATCTAATTTGGATCATTTCACATTCAGGAAGACCCATTGCATTCAAAAAAAGCATTAATGTGAGACAGACGTGAAATATCTCTGTGTATTTACACACATTAGAATTTTGTTTCTACAATGGCAAAAGATAGATCACGTGCAAGCAACTGTGATCTCTTGCGACAACCGTATGGATGACACTGGGATACTGTTATGTATTAATGCTTGGGGGTTACCAGACACCAGAGAGCGCCACGGTCGGAGGTCATCAGGCTGTATGCATGTGGCATGTGTGCTTGGTCACCTGTATATAAGCGGGGTGTCTTTGTCATGCAGGCACTCTCGGGCTGGAATAACGATGGATCAGGTTGCACCTGAGTGAGTTTACAGTAACCAGACTCTTGAGTCATTACAATTGGTGATGAGATAATTTAAGAACCTTCTCATGCACAATGGGCATGGTTGGAAACCTGGAGAGATTCGTGGAGGGCGAGGATTGGGCGGATTTTGTCGACTGCCTGAATCAGTATTTTGTGGCCAACAGCATGGAGGTACAGGTCTATGCAGTTAACTGCAGGGCATTTCTCCTCACCGTTTGTGGTCCGAAAATTTACAGCCTCATGAAGAATCTTCCCTCACCTGTACATCCGGCGGAAAAAGGGTACGAGGAATTGTGTACATTGGTGAGTAACCATCTGAAGCCATGAGAGGGGATCATCATATCACGCTACTGTTTCTACACACATGTTCGTGCTGAGGGCCAGATTGTGTTGGGATTTGTCGCTGACCTGTGACATCTTGCTGAGACGTGTAAGTTTGGGAACATGCTGGAAGACATGCTGCGTGATCCCTTCGTGATAGGCATCAGCCATGATGCGATCCTCAGGAAGCTGTTGGCTGCAGAGAAGTTGGATTTGAAAAAGGCCATCGCGACTGCCCAGGCATGCATGATGATGGATGATAATTTGAGGCAGATATCATCGACGAGTTGGAGTTCCATGGCAAGTACTGTAAACTCATTCAGGTGCAACCTGATCCATCTTTATTCCAGCACGAGAGTGCCTGCGTGACAAAGATACCTAGCTTATATACAGGTGACCAAGCACACATGCCACATGCGTACAGCCCGATGAACTCCGACCCCGGTGCCCTCTGGTGTCTGGTGACCCCCAAGCATAAATACATAACATCCCCCTTTTAAAATCTTAACAACAGTCTTTTTACAAATTAAGACACTCTGGGGCTTTCCTCTCACGAGTTGATCGTCTCAGTTCAGCTTTTGCTCTGGGCGAGCGTTCTGAGTCCATTAAGACGGAGGGCTGAGTAGCCGATCTGATGGGAGTGGTCATGACCACATCAGAGAATGAAGGTTCAGAGTCAGTAATGTCAGTAGAGTGCTCTGATAAGTGAACAATGGTTGGTTGGTCACTGACTGCATCTTCCTCACTCGGTTCCAGTTCATCCGTGTGCCGCAGTTTAACCTGGTCAAGGTATTTTCTGCATGTTTGCCCATTCATGATCACGACAATAAACACTCTGTTACCCTCCTTGGCTGTAACAGTGCCGTCGATCCACTTTGGACCTTGACCATAGTTCAGTACATAAACCGGATTGTTGACCGAGATGTCACATGACATGGCAACACGATCATGACACCATTGCTGACTTTGATGTCTGTTTTCAACATGATCATTCAAATCAGGACGAACAAGAGAAAGCCTGAGATTTCTCTTCATCAGTAGTTCAGCAGGAGGAACCCCAGTAAGCATATGAGGTCTTGACCTGTAACTGAGCAATATACATAACAACCGTCTCTGCAGTGAGCCCTGAGTTACACGTTTCTGCTTGATCGTTTGAATGGCACACTCTGCTTGACCATTAGAAGCAGGCTTGAATGGAGCTGATCTCACATGTCTATGCCATTGAGTTTCATGAACTCCTGGAACTCAAGACTTGTGAAGCAAGATCCGTTGTCACTCACAACAATGTCAGGCAAACCACGAGTAGCAAACATGATATGAAGGCTCTCAATGGTAGCTGTAGACATGCTGGATGACATAATAACACACTCTATCCACTTAGAATATGCATCTACTACGACAAAAAACATCTTTCCTAGAATCAATGTGGATCCTCGACCATGGTTTGGATGGCCACAACCAAAGACTCAGCCAATGCACTGAGTCGTCTGCCCTTACCCACAATTGAGATGGAGACGCCTCAACCTGCAGATCTACTGCTAGTATTGGATGCTTTTGAGAGTGAAGGAACCCCTGTCACTGCTCAACAAGTTAGGATCTGGACCAACCATGATCCTATTTTATCGGTTGTGAAACAGTGTGTATTCAGTGGTACTTTACTTAGCTGCATTCAAGTATTGCACTGATGCATGCATGATTCCAGATCAGAGTCAATTCCAGGCCACCATACATGAGACCTAGCAATGGACTTCATCATGACAATACCAGGATGAGTGCTATGAAGTTCACGTACAAATTTTTCTCTACCTTTCTTAGGCATGATTACACGATTACCCCACAGTAAACAGTCCGACTGAATGGACAGCTCATCCTTGCGACAGTTGTAAAGTTTGGTCTCCTCACACATTTCCATAGGTATGGCAGACCAATCACCACTGAATACACACCGTTTCACAACCGATAAAATAGGGTCATGGTTGGTCCAGATCCTAATTTGTTGAGCAGTGACAGGGGTTCCTTCACTCTCAAAAGCATCCATTACTAACAGTAGATCTGCAGGTTGAGGCGTCTCCATCTCAATTGTGGGTAAGGACAGACGACTCAGTGCATCGGCACAATTCTCAGTACCAGATCTATGACGGATGACATAATCATAGGCAGACAATGTCAGCGCCCACCTTTGAAAGTGGGATGATGCATTGGTATTAATACCTTTGTTTTCCACAAACAATGAAATGAGTGGCTTGTGATTCATTTCTAGTTCAAAACGTAGACCAACCAGGTACTGGTGCATTTTTTTTACCCCATACACACAGGCCAAAGTTTCTTTCTCTATCATACTGTAAGCTCTTTCCACTTAAGACAGACTTCTCGAAACAAATGCAACAAGTTGTAGCTTTCCCGATTCATTTATTTGTTGGAGTACGCAGCCAACCCCATGTGATGAAGCATCACATGCCAATACAAGACGCTTACACGGATCATAATGAACAAGCAACCTATTTGAACATAGCAGATTCTTGGCTTTCTCAAAGGCTCTATCTTGAGATGCACCCCAGACCCAGTTGTTGCCTTTTCTTAGTGCTCAATCTGGGTAAGAAATTACCAAAGGAGTTGAGTAGCCCAAGGAACGAATGCAGCTCTGTCACATTCTGAGGCCTGGGTGCATTTTTGATAATCTCAGTTTTCGAATCAGTGGGCCTGATGCCATCAGCAGTAATCTTCCTCCCAAGGAATTCAACTTCAAGTGCCATGAATACACACTTCCAGCGTTTTAGCCTGAGTCCCACTTTGTCCAGACGCTGAAGGACCTCTTCAAGATTGTTCAGATGTTTAGCAGTGTCGCGACCTGTGACCAGAATGTCATCTTGAAACGGACTTCTAGGAACGAACTTCAGTAAACTCTCCATATTCCTCTGAAATATGGCTGCAGCCGAACAAATCCCAAAAGGACACTTGTTGTAGATGAACAGTCATTTATGAGTGTTGATGCAGGTGAGTTTCTTCGAAGTGTCGACAAGCTCCTGGGTCATATAGGCCGACATCAGATCCAGTTTTGTGAACGACTTTCCACCAGCTAGCATGGCGAACAGGTCATCAGCCCTCGGTAACAGATACTGATCCTGTTTCGAAAATCGGTTAATCATAACCTTGTAATCTCCACAAATCCTGACAGTGCCATCACTCTTCAACACAGGAACAATGGGATTAGCCCACTCATTAAACTCGACCGGTGATATGATCCCTTCACGCTGGAGTCTGTCAAGCTTAATTTCAACCTTCTACCTCATCATATACAGAATAGACCGAGCTTTGTGATAGACAGGCCTTGCATTGGAGTCCAGGTGAATCTGTACCTTGGCTCCCATAAAATTACCAATGTCCGGTTCAAACAAAGAAGGAAACTTTTTCAATACTTGAGCACGCGAAGTATCATCCACCTGGGACAACATTTTGACATCATTCCAGTTCAGCGTGATTTTCACGAGCCGTTTCCTGCCGAACAGCATTGGACCATTACCTGGGACGATCCATAATGGTAGCTCGTGAACCACACTGTCATATGACACCTCAATTGCTGCACTGCCGAGCACCGGTATGAATTCCTTAGTGTAAGTACACAATCTGGCATTGACTGGACTCAGCTTCGGTTTTGCAGCCTTATATGTCCCACAGCTTGTCGAATGTCCTTTGGCTCATTATCGACTGGTTCACACCCGTGTCCAGCTCCATTGATACAGGCACGCCATTCAGCTTCACATTAACGACTATTGGCTGGCTCTTGCTTAGGAACGAATAGAATCCATGCACTTCCTCCGCGGGTTGCGTATCCGGGCCATCACTGAACTGGTCGTCATCAACCATGTGGTGAGCCACACCACGCTTGCTCCATTGTGGAAACATCCTGTGAAGATGCCCCACTTTCAAATATCCATTGCATGAGTATTGTCTAAACCGACACTGATGAGGCTGATGATTGCCCCCACAACGCCAACAGGGTGAAATCTGGTTCGAACCAGTTGGCGGGCTCTGAGCAGCGGCAGGTTTTGCATAAGCAGCTCTGCCCGAAAACAACGCCATCTTGATTTCATGACAACTGGTGTTATCGTGGATAATGTACCCAAGTTTTTTTATAGCGGAGGGAGGAACACCAGCCTTCATAGCAGTCCTGCAACTTTCTGATCCCTGTTAATCTAGGGGAGAGATGCATGCTGGCTTGTGATGAGTGTTGCATCCATTCAGTCAAGTGATAAGAACCTAACAAGAAAGGGTGTAGCTGTTGATGTTTCAGCCTTCCACTATCATTGAAAATGGTGGAGGGCTTTGGATACATTGAGAGCCTAACAGCTAACAGTTACAACTGTTTGTAAAAGTCCATGTCACTAGATTAAAATACTGTATCATTGACATTTTCTACATTGTTTAGAGCAGCTGTATCAGTAGAGAAAGTACATTTTTAGTGCTCAGTGGATGATTGACCTCTAGCTAATATTCTTCAGTTCTACAATGCCTGTAGTGCTGGTTCATCATAGTCAAGCAATGTCATATTTTTATTCTCTATCTATATTTATTTGTGCTCATAAGTGTATGTGATGGATGGGAGATTGTACGTTGGCAGATTCAGCCCTACTGAGAGTGGTATTTTATCCTGTCTTCTAAAATAGAGTTAAGCAAATATCCAGGCAAAATGAAAGAGATGCATTCTTCATGCACCACCTTTACTAAAGGTGAGTAGCTCCAGACCCCTTTGGATGGGCTGTGGTTAATTTTTCACACAAAATTTGAATGGTAGGATAGATTTTAGTGACTTATTTAGCCCGCCGTATTATCAACAAACTGCTGTTGTGATCCTCCACACTTCCTTTTTATTTATTTGTCTTTTTTTTCTTATCTGTCATTCATTTGCTTTGGACTGCTGCAACTGTATTCATTTTGGATAATTTGACAAGTATAATAGCTACAATGTTGTAGAGGCCATAGCTGTATTTTCTTTTGTAAGTCTGTATATGTTGCCTTTATTACCTCCTATTTGTGAAAATAGTGCTGTATTATGTTTTGTAATACATTTTATGAGCTGTATGATTTTGTGTTTAGAAATTTGTCAGTGAGCATAAAATAACACAAATTTAATTGATGAGTAGAGCTTTACACTGGTCTTTCTCTATTTAAAATCTAATAGGACAAAAGTCCTGAATTAAAGTTACAAAGTGCCCATCATTTTGTTTATAAATTACTATTGGATGTACCAAAGCTTCATATAGTTAGTTAGTTTTGTTGTAATGACTAAAGAAATTATACTTTTCTTCACTTTCATAATAATCACGGTAGCCCCTTGCTAATATTTCTCATTTCTCACAATGCAATACTATTTATTTTCTTTGAATGTATTCACATGTTGGTTTAGTTCTTTTCTAAGTGCAGAAAATATAAATATGTTTGCTACTTTTAAATTTGCCATACTAGCAAGAAATATTAATTTGATCAAAGTTACCAGAAGAAAGAAATTAACCCAAGTCTCAGTTATAATATATACAGCAGCGCGAGCGGAACCAGCATACTTTCTTGTTGATGGTGGGCTGTAGTGCTTTATCTGTCTGCCTGTAAATCAGCCTCATCTGAGTGCAGATGCCAAGAGTGTTTGATCTTTTTCAGACACAGTAATAATCTGCTTCTCTGCTATCATTCTCTGACTGATCTCTTCATATAACAGAACACATTATAGCAGTGTACAGAGTGCCCTCTGTTTATCAGTTGGTCACTTGCTTGAGGGGAATAGGGCATATAACAACATTGTTATAATCTAGATGTAGGAAGTCAATTTATAATATCTATATTTGTGACCTGGTCTACGAAAACTAAGGTTAGGATAAGACAATGTAACATAAAATTTACTCAATGTTTGGACATTCTCAAAAATAAAACTCCAGTAAGTTAGTTGGGAGTATATTTTGTTCTGTGTGTACAGTTAAAGAGAAATACTTATTAATATCTAACTCTCTTCACTTTAGTAAGGCAGCTTAGTGAAAGAATTTGTCATTAACTTTGCACACAGAGGAACATATACTCTACTGGCAACCAGTTGAAAGATTAGTCAGTCACTTTAGTGACAACTTAACCAACTGCATTCTGCACTGAATTTAAACTAAAACATTACTAAATGTTTTGGTGCTATGGTCTGTATATTATCAACATTTTGATTTTAAAAAAGAAATGTATGATTGACGTCTGTACACTAAGCTAGAAGTAAATCTGTTCAAAGGACTGTGTGGTGTCATGGTCAAAACACAGTTCTTTCATCTCAAGTTCCTGGACTGATTCCAGCCCAAACTGATTGTGAGAAAAGCAGTTTTTATTCCTCACAAATAAAATCACAACTGAAAATGCATAATTGAATACGCATTTGAGAAAACTGGAGCTGCACATGGATTCACTCTGGAGCATCCGCGATGCTGAGGATGTCGTGAATAGCACATTTAGTGAGTTGGTCACACCGCAGGTAAAGGTTACAAAGGTAGGTAGGGAATGAGTGACCATCAAGCAGAGCAGGAATAGGGAGGAAGTGTAGGAGTCCCCTGCGGTCATTTCCCTCCAAAACAGATATACCGTTTTGGATACTGTTGGGGGAGATGGCTCATCAGGGGAAGGCAGCAGCAGCCAAGTTCATGGCACCATGAATGGCTCTGCAGCACAGGAGGGCAGGAAAAGGAGTGGGAGAGCTATAGTGGTAGGGGATACTATTGTAAGGGGAATAGAAAGGCGTTTCTGCAGTCACAACTGAGACTCCAGGATGGTATGTTGCCTCCCTGGTGCAAGGGTCAATGATGTCTTGGAACGGCTGCAGGGCATTCTGGAGGGAGAGGGTGAACAGCCAGTTGTCGTGGTGCATATAGGTACCAACAAAATAGGTAAAAAATGGGATGAGGTCCTACAAGCTGAATTTAGGGAGCTAGAAGTTAAATTAAAAAGTAGGACCTCAAAGGTAGTAATCTCAGGATTGCTACCAGTGCCATGTTCTAGTCAGAGTAGAAATAGCAGGAGAGTTAAGATGAATATGTGGCTTGAGGAATGGTGCAAGAGGGAGGGATTCAAATTCCTGGGACATTGGAACCAGTTCTGGGGGAGGTGGGACCAGTACAAAATGGACGGTCTGCACCTGGACAGGACCGGAACCAATGTCCGAGGGGGAGTGTTTGCTCGTGCTGTTGGGGAGGAGTTAAACTAATATGGCAGGGGAATGGGAACCAATGCAGGGAGACAGCGGGAAACAAAATGGAGACAGAAGCAAAAGACAGAAAGGAGATGAGTAAAAGTGGAGGGCAGAGAAATCCAAGGCAAAAGTCAAAAGGGCCACATTACAGCATAATTCTAAAGGGACAAAGAATGTTAAAAAGAGTATTAAAAAGACAAGCCTGAAGGCTCTGTGTTTCAATGCAAGGAGTATTCATAATAAGGTGGACAAATTAACTGGGAAGGCAACTATTAACGAATATGATGTAATTGGGATTATGGAGACATGGCTCCAGGGTGATCAAGGTTGGGAACTCAATATCCAGGGGAATTCAACACTCAGGAAGGATAGAGAGAAAATAAAAGGAGGTGGGGTAGCATTGCTGCTTAAAGAGGAAATTAACGCAATAGTAAGAAAGAACATTAGCTTGGATGATGTGGAATCTGTATGGGTAGAGCTGCGGAATACCAAAGGGCAGAACACGCTAGTGGGAGTTGTGTACAGGCCACCAAACAGTAGTCGTGGGGTTGGGGATGGCATCAAACAGGAAATTAAGGATGCGTGCAATAAAGCTACAGCAGTTATCATGGGCGACTTTAATCTACATATAGGTTGGGCAAACCAAACTGGTAGTAATATGGTGGAGGAGGATTTCCTGGAGTGCATTAGGGATGGTTTTCTAGACCAATATGTTGAGGAACCAACTAGAAAGCTGGCCATCCTAGACTGGGTATTGTGTAATGAGAGAGGACTAATTAGCAATCTTGTTGTGCGAGGCCCCTTGGGGAAAAGTGACCATAATATGATAGAATTCTTTATTAAGATGGAGAGTGACAGTGTTAATTGAAAGACTAGGGTCCTGAACTTAAGGAAAGGTAACTTCGATGGTATGAGATGTGAATTGGCTAGGATAGACTGGCAAATGATACTTAAAGGGTTGACGGTGGATAGGCAATAGCAAACATTTATAGATCACATGGATGAACTTCAACAATTGTACATCCCTGTCTGGAGTAAAAGTAAAATGAGGAAGATAGCTCAACCGTGGCTAACCAGGGAAATTAGGGATAGTATTAAATCCAAGGAAGAGGCATATAAATTGGCCAGAAAAAGCAGCAAACCTGAGGAATTGGAGAAATTTAGAATTCAGCAGAGGAGGACAAAGGGTTTAATTATGAGGGGGGAAATAGAGTATGAGAGGAAGCTTGCAGGGAACATAAAAACTGATTGCAAAAGCTTCTATAGATATGTGAAGAGAAAAAGGTTAGTAAAGACAAACGTAGGTCCCTTGCAGTCAGAATCAGGTGACTTTATAATGGGGAACAAATAAATGGCAGACCAATTAAACAAATACTTTGGTTCTATCTTCACTAAGGAAGACACAAATAACCTTCCGGAAATACTAGGGGTCTAGTGAGAAGGAGGAACTGAAGGGAATCCTTATTAGTCAGGAAATGGTGTTAGGAAATTGATGGGATTGAAGGCCGATAAATCCCCAGGGTCTGATAGGCTGCATCCCAGAGTACTTAAGGAAGTCTTAAGTACTCTGGCAGCCAATCAGACCCTGGAAATAGTGGATGGATTGGTGATCATTTTACAACATTCTATTGACTCTGGATCAGTTCCTACGGACTGGAGGGTAGCTAATGTAACACCACAGTTTAAAAAAGGAGGGAGAGAGAAAACAGAGAATTATAGACCGGTTAGCCTGACATCGGTGGTGGAAAAAATATTGGAATCAATTATTAAAGATGAAATAGCAGAGCATTTGGAAAGCAGCGACAGGATCAGTCCAAGTCAGCATCGATTTATGAAAGGGAAATCATGCTTGACAAATCTTCTAGAATTTTTTGAGGATGTAACTAGTAGAGTGGATGAGGGAGAACCAGTGGATGTGGTGTATTTGGACTTTCAAAAGACTTTAGACAAGGTTCCACACAAGTGATTAGTGTGCAAAATTAAAGCACATGGTATTGGGGGTATTGTATTGACGTGGATAGAGAACTGATTGGCAGACAGGAAGCAGAGGGTCGGAATAAATGGGTCCTTTTCAGAATGGCAGGCAGTGACTAGTGGGGTGCCGCAGGGTTCAGTCCTGGGACCCAGCTATTTACAATATACATTAATGATTTGGATGAAAGAATTGAATGTAATATCTCCAAGTTTGCAGATGACACTAAGCTGGGTGGTGGTGTTAGCTGTGAGAAGGATGCTAAGAGGCTGCAGGGTGACTTGGACAGGTTAGGTTAGGTGAGTGGTCAAATGTATGGCAGATGCAGTATAATGTAGATAAATGTGATATTATCCACTTTGGTAGCAAAAACAGGAAGGCAGAATATTATATGAATGGTGACAGTTTAGGAAAAGGGGTGTCATGGTACATCAGTCATTGAAAGTTGGCAAGCAGGTACAGCAGGCGGTGAAAAAGGCAAATGGCATGTTGGCCTTCATAGCTAGAGGATTTGAGTATCGGAGCAGAGAGGTCTTACTGCAGTTGTACAGGGCCTTGGTGAGACCACACCTGGAATATTGTGTTCAGTTTTGGTCGTCCAATCTGAGGAAGGACATTCTTGCTATTGAGGAAATGCAGCAAAGGTTCACCAGACTGATTCCCGGGATGGCAGGACTGACATATGAGGAGAGACTGGATCGACTGGGCTTGTATTCACTGGAGTTTAGTAGAATGAGAGGGGATCTCATAGAAACATATAAAATTCTGACGGGATTGGACAGGTTAGAGGCAGGAAGAATGTTCCCGATGCTGGGGAAGTCCAGAACCAGGGGTCTCAGTCATTTAGGACCGAGATGAGGAGAAACGTCTTCACTCAGAGAGTTGTTAACCTGTGGAATTCTCTACCACTGAAAGTTGTTGAGGCCAGTTCGTTCGATATATTCAAAAGGGAGTTAGATTTGGCTCTTACGGCTAAAGGGATCAAGGGGTATGGAGAGAAAGCAGGAAAAGGGTACTGAGGTTGAATGATCAGCCATGATCTTATTGAATGATGGTGCAGACTCGAAGGGCCGAATGGCCTACTCCTGCACCGATGTTCTATGTTTTTATACACTGCAGATAAATCTGCTCACCAACAAAGTCACTGAGATTTTAAAAATATCAACGAGTGAAAATATTACTTGTAAAGTACATTTAGAATCAGGCACTTTAAGAGGAGAAGCTCACTCTTACTTTATTTGTAACAGGGCAAAATAAACGTGGATTCATAGGACCGTAATTTGCGGCCCCTGCGGACGCTTACGAGGTACGCACACGGCCGTAAGGACCGCATAGGTTCCCGGTTTTGAGTGCACAGAGCATGTGCGAAAACCCAGAACTTGCGAACGGTCAAGAATTTTCTTGACAGATCCAATGCATCCCCAGGAAAAGGGCATTTGCAAGTGGAGTGGGTGCTATTTGCCCAACTTCTGCCCAGCAAACGCCCGTGAAATTTTGAAAATATAAAAATACATTTTTATCAATCATTTATACATTAAAAAATCTGTACAATAAAGTAAATTTATTTTTAGCCCCTTTAAAGCACTTACATTTATTTTTCAAAAAATATTTTTTGTTTTAAATATTTAATTAATGGCTTTTTAAATATGTAATATTTGTTTTATTTATTTGATGTGCAGATGTATTTTGGGGGTATTCCCATTCATGCTTATAGGATTTTCTTACATACGGAATCCTCAAAAGCATGAATGGAGATTCCCTTCTTTTATTGGTTGGGCCAGCCCACGTGATCCCAGGGTGCTTGTGAACCGCAAAAATCTATACCTCCCGGACCACCAGGCAGGCATTTTATTTGAAGATTGGAGGCATTTCCCCGCAGGAAGCCTCTGACTGTAAATTCATGGCCATAGAACAGGAGAATTTTAGGAAAAGGTAAAGTCCTCCTTTTCTGATAGATCATTCATAGTTCTAGAAAGAACATCTCAATTACGTGGAATTGTGCTATATGCACGAGAATTAATCACTATACCCGACTTAGCACTATAGACAAAGGCAATTCTCCTGTGTTACTTCAAGTCATCTTTCATAAAGTTGCCATTCATAAAAACTCTTCATTTCACAATGAAGACAAGAGTTGGAAGAGAGCATTGTGGCAATCAGGATTTGTAGAGTTTTTCAAATATCAGTTTCTTACAAATATTAGTCAATCTGGGGGCATGTTGACACTATTTGGGAATATACTTAATGTGCTGATCAATGGAGTGTCAATATCAGACATTATGAACCAGAATACCATCAAAACCAACATTAAGAACTAGAGCAATCCTCTATGGTGTTTACTGTAGACTGAACATTTGGAAGAAATGTTAATTTTGCATGTTCACTTGAGGTGACTAGCAAGAGAAAACAATTCTTCCTGTTACTGGAATCGTTCACTCTTATTTTAAATACAAAACTAAACTTAGAAATATTTTTGCAACCTAAGAAGATGAATCATAAGTGTAGCCTCAATACAGGGCAAATTATCCCAAATTTAGGAGGGTTGAATTCGATGGATAGCAGAACAAAACACTTGAGGATTTACGAGTAGTGCCCCTATACATTTGAATGGCATAATAATGTGCATTAGCACAGAACAGAGGAAACACTCTACAAATTCCAGGCAGCAATAGCAGGCCTCTGAGGACTCTAGGCTGGAGGGAATACTGGGGCAATAGAGGCACAATAAAGGAAGGAGGCAGGCTTGAAGCAGAAAAATAAAGGGAGGATAAGTGGAGAGGGGAATACAACTAAAATGAAGTATAAAAAGTGAAATCTCATTCTTTTGCCAACCAATCAGTACCTTATCAGAAATATCAAGACCATATTTATATTCCATCCTTTAAAAGCTTGAGGAGCTGTCCTCGAGATTTTGTTGATCTGTCTGTAATGAGAAAGAATCACCAGAGAAGTACAACTAAAAAAAATTCAGCAAGCAAGGGGACCGAACCGCTTCTCTCTTTAATGGCTGAGCGACATTGAGAATTAATAATCAAGCAATCGAATTTCAAGAACCTAGTGCTTTGAGGGTCACACACACAGAAATGAACTGACAGATGACCCCTTGAGAAATGAGTTCCTCAATCAGAGGAATAATGTTCAAAATAAAAGCTTGAAACATTTGCATTCTTGAATATACGAAAAATATTCTCTCATATGCTGCCACCTACTTCTCATTTGAAACCTGACAGCAAACACGATTCCTATGAACCTAATTATGTCAAAGAACTTTATAAAACTTTATTAAACTATTTCTGAGATCTTGTGCTCACATGCATGCAGGAATGACAACATAATCCTCTTTTAACATAGGCAGGTCAGGAGTTAATGTTTTTCCAGCATCAATTCCAGGCATGACTGCCATCAGATGATGGAACCATTTTAGGCATTAGAGAACTTACACTGGCGTTTTGCCAGTTGGAGTTGAGAATTGGTGGTATTGTTGATTCTCTCACAGCATGTTAACAAATGACAATGGTAAAAGTAATTTGTACACTGCACCACAACAAAAGAGGCTGAACTGATCACTCAGAATGTTCCCACATTGCTGAGTTAAATGAAAGAACTTTGGTCACTGGGCTACTAAATCATTTAAACGAAGAGTTATTTAAGGAATTTCCACTATTTTATCTGTCTTGCTTTTGGAAATGTAGCAAACAGGATACAAGCTTGTTACATGAATTTTGACATCAGTGTTCCCCTGTGGCTCCGTGACCTAATTTACTGTGGGGTAAAATGGCTAAACTGTTCAGGACACACCATCTTGTGGACTGTTTGAAAGTTAATGAAATTCAACACATATATGGTTGATCTGAACTTGTCACGGCAACACCATAAAACAAATTATTTTAAATTCCATTGGTACCGCGCTAGTTAAGCCAAGGTCATTTTTTTAAACATGCATTTAACCAGCTGGCTCACAACCTGAATAAATATGTAACTTCATAAGTGAGTTTGTTGCCTACAGGGATTTCAACCTCTGACCATAGAGGGATGAAATAAGTGTATTACCACTTTTCCACAAAACCCAAGGGTATTACTGCTCTTAACAGAGAGACTAAAGTAGAATGAAACTTAGTTTTAATGGAGAATTTCAAATCTTTGCAGCTGACAAAAGATCTCCTTCAGCACTTAGGGAGTCTTTCTCATTCAGGGAGTCTGGGTCAGTCACTAAGGACTCTATACTAACTAAGATGGTGGAAAAGGTATCAAGTATTCCTGGTGTAGGAAGACCTGTTTGATAATAAGATCAGGAACACCACTATACTCCAAATCCTATTGTATTAACTAAAATTGTGTGTTTCTGGTAACATAATATAATTCCAGTGTCTTTTTACATTGTAAACCGGGACTGTCTTATAACATCAATACAACTTCTAACTTGATAGTGCCTCAATCAATGAATTTCATCAGTTATATTCAAAAATGCATATGGGATCAGATTGAGTCATTTAATAACTTGCATTATGCTGTATATAAGGCCAAACATGCACTTGGTTAATTAATGTGACTATAGAGGTTGTGGTTGTTGAGTGACACTCAAAATGATAGTCTGCTTTGAAAAATTACATTAAACCTTACATCGAAACAAAATAAACTTTTGATGGGCATCTTTTAAATATTATCTTGTGAAGATCTTGTCTATTTGAAGAGGAACACACTTGAGAGTCAAATCTAAAATAAGTACTCTACAATATATATAATGCCACAGTGTACGTCTCACTTTGCTATTGTTTAATCTAATTTTTAGTTTATTTAGGAATGCAGAATGTTGGGAGAAAGCCTATGAATGGTCCCCATCCTGTCCTTGGAGATCACTTACATCAAAACACTAGATCAAAAAGTGGTGCAGATATAATTTGTCATCAGGGATTTCCTTCTAAAGAATTACAGTGGAGATAGGTGTGGATCAATACTATGGATTTTCACTGCAGGGGCTTGCTAGCCTGATTGCTTAGAAACATGTGCAGTGATAAAAGGGCAGCACTGCCAATTTGTTACAGATAGCAGAGTCAGCACATAGAGTATCCAGCATTTACAGACTAAAGTGATACAAAATGTTATGATAGCACAATGGTCATATCTTGTTACACTCTATAAAGTTTAACTCTCTCTCTGTATCTGGTATTTTGGATTTCTTCTAACTTCAAGCCATAGTGCAGTGTCCAATGATATTAATCATAAATAGATAAGGGGACTGTTGCAAATCTACTGGATTTTCAGAGCACCTGTGTTAAACCTGAAGAAACGTTGAAAATGTCACTTTATTTGCATCAGCATGTGTAGTTGACGTCAACTTGGCTCAGTGGTGGCATTCTCACCTTTGAGGCTGAATATCGTGGGTTCAAATCCCACTCCAGAATTTGAGCGCATATTCTAAACTGACAATTCATGTAATACTGAGAGAGTCCTGCATTGTGTGAGACGTACCTTTCAAATCAGAAGTTACACTGAGGCCACGCCTGTCGGTTCACTTGGTCATAAAAGATCCCATGGCATTGTTCAAATAAGATCAGGGGAGATCTCTGTGTGCTGACCAACATTTACCTCTCATGCCTCCACCACCAAAACAAATCAGCTGTTCATTTATTTCAGTGATCTTTGTGGGGCCTTGTTATGCTGCATTTCAAAAATAATTAACATCTGTGAAGTGCTTGTGGGATAGATATCCTGAGGATGTGAAAGGTGCAGTACAAATGCAAGTTCTTTCTTTTCTAGTTTTGCAAAGGAAATTAATTGTATTGACTGGAGCATTGGGTTCAACTGCTGAAATTCCTACCTTAAAAAAAATTTAAGGGCCGAAATTTCCCCTCTCCTTAAGGCCTGTTACCACCGCAAATCGGCGGCCACACTGCAGAGTCAAGTGGTGGCTGACTTTTCGTGGAACGGCCGCTGATAGCCCAATTGCCCTTCCGAGGTTTCCTGTCGATGCCCCGATCCTCCCCCCACCACTCCGCTGCTGCCAATCCGTGTTAAGTGCGTCATCACCGTGCGCACCGCCGATCTACACCACCCCCCCCTCCGGCATTGTAGCGAGTCAGCGCTATGTGGAGCATCCGTGTAACGCTGCCGCCCCGGAAGCGCCCCTCCAAGGAAGCGGAGCGCCGGAAACAGTGCTCCGCTTTATTTTAGGGGCGCACGGCCCAATTCCACCTTGGAGGTGGAACTTCTGGACCAGGCGATAAAAATCCCGGCGCAGGAAGGTTACTGCCCCAATCTGGCTGAGGGGCAATTATGGCCCCAAGGCACCTTGGAACTTTGTCAAGCACCAACTACAGTTCAGTAGATAGTATCTGAATAGCACATACTAAACAACTCAATTATTAATTTGGGCTAAAAATTCGCCTACCTTGCGCCCGTGTATTTGCCGATATTTTGCCGTTTCTGGTGAAAAATGGCGAACCGGGAAATTCAGAGAAATCTTACACCAGCGGCTTTTAAGTACCGCTGGGGAGAGGACCGCCAGCGTGCAAGACTCGAAATAGCACTTTCGCTAAAAATTTGGCTCACGTGCACCCGTAGTTAGGACAAAAAAAACGCCTGAGAAAAAAAACCCAAAAACCCTTGGAACAGCGATAGGTACGAAGACCTGCAAAAAAGGTAAGTTAAAGTTTTTATTTTTTAATTCTTTTGTAGCGATTCGATAGTTAAGCATTTTGTGAATGTTTTATGATTTTTTATTTTTTGTTTTTACAATTTTTTGGGGTGCTTTCCGTCCTCCCAGGCCTCTCTTGCAGCGATAGCGGCATCGGAGAAAAGTTGCAGAAAATTCACGGTTTGCTCCTCGAATCCTTGTGGAATACCGATTTTTACTGCTGGGCGAATTGAAGCTCGAATTTTAGGCCTCGTAGCGGTAGAGAAATCATGGTGATATTTTTGCCGAAAAAATATCACTATTACCAAAAATAGAATTTCTAGTTCATTGGGTGTTAACTCATCTTGAGGTTCAAATTATGTCAGTAATTATTTTACAGTTTTGCCCCTCATGACTTGTGATGACTTCTGAACCTCTTGATTAGGTTGGACTTTTCAATTCACCCCCAGGTATTCAGTAGTCGATATATAGCCTAGTTAATACCAAGATCTACAGATCTGTGTGCCACCCCAAGAAGAAACCTAGGTGAATTGGAAAGCATTTATATTTTCAGATGAGGTTACTCCGCCACATTTGCATTGATGTAAAATAGTCTTGCGTGCTCTTCGACAGAAATATGGAGGCTACTTAAGCACAAGGAGCCATGAGGTGTAAAATGGCAACAAGGGGTTTGTGTTTGCACGGTGTGCAGTATAACAACAACAACTTGCATTTATATAGCACCTTTGACGTAGTAAAGTATCCCAGCATTCATAGAAAAGCTAGTACATCTTTAAGATACATTAACTCTTTTGGCAAAGGTACAGAGGGTTCAAAATACAGAAAAAAAAACCTTCTAAATTGCATTTAAATTTTCGACCATTCTTACCACATTTCAACTTGACTTATGCCACACATATAGTCTGTGCAACAATGAAGTAACAAATGATTTTTTCATTGGCCCACATCTGATCCGCAGATGAGTCCATCTCCAACAGGGAAATGACAGCGATAAACAATCAGAAATAATGTTTTTCTTATGCCCATATTCAGTAACGTGCTGGAAGCCTGTCATGCAAGGCTTTTGAGGGATTTGAGTTCATACTGGCAGACCACAGTGTGTGTTTATTATGTTACAGAGGAGAGCTTTTTATTTGATTATCAATAGCTTTAAATTAATGAGTGTTGGAATCTAGTATGGCAATTAAAAATGCCTTTTAAAGGCACTATCCTGCTAAGGGGTTGGAAGCAGTAGCACAATAGTTGAAACAACTTCCAACAGTGTAAGTGGTTTCCATCTTAATAACGTCTGTTGCAGGACTGCTACAGAGCATACAGCCAGTAATGCACTAAAAGTATTCTCATTCTATTCTTGTGTTAGCATTGCTGTAAATTTGTTTTGTAAAGTGGCAGAACTCCAATAGTATTATGAAAGCTTATTGCAGTACTCCATTCTAATTCACTATTCTGTAGGCCTTGTTCACTAAAATCGGGTAATTGATATAAATCACATGCTTGAATTCCATTCAAATCATTACTGACCTGCTGGAGAATGTCTTGATCTTTCTACTATTTGTGAGATTTAATGACAGATGAAAGAAAATAATGGGAACAACAAAAACAGTTGCAAAGCACAACATGATATAAAGTAACAACAGAGGCAAGGGCGAACAAAATCCTGATCCCCAAAAAGGACTATCAGGAAATTATATATGATTAGAATAGTCTTGCAAAATGACAGGCAAAATGTTGTGGTTTGCATTGTTTTCCAAATTTTACACACTGTAGAGTTAACGAGGGTATGCTCCTAAGTAGCTTTCGCAGTAAAAATATAAAGCCTGATGTTACGACTTATTTGATTTCAATAAATCTGCCTTTCTAAGTTTATATTTCTCCATTTCTCATGTTTTTTTTCTACCCTTTTAAGTTGTTTTCCAAATCCCCTCCAACAGCAACAATCTATCAGCCTCCCTTTAGGTGAAGCGTCTCTCCTGTTCCCAATGGAAGGATTGAATTCAGAGAATCAGCATATGGACCTCAGTGCCAAAGCAGTGCTGGAAGCAGGGTTCTGCCTTGCATGGTCAAACGTGCTTCCCCGCTGTACCACTTCAGCAACAAGCTACATCTGAGAACAGTTAGTGCAAAGAATTGTTATACATTCAGATTGGAGCAAAAAACATTGATTAACAGAATCCAGGATATTTTAAGTATGTAACTGTTTGATGGGCATGCAGAAAGAATATAGACTAATTGTTCAGTAGGATGTTTATAAAATTGGAAGTTGCTTTTTTAAAATCCAATCATTTCTGATAATGCAGCCCCTTTAAGTACGTCTGCAGCCGTAAGTATATAATTTAAACCAGTAGGTGCTGCTGTTGCACCTTGTGACCTGAGGGGGTGTAGCATCACCATTTTCTCTTCACTGTTCTGTCGTTTTACTACAATGGAGGGGCTTGTAGCTGGGCAACTATTAAAGGGATAACAATATATTGACATTTTACTGTAATATTAGAAATCCTGGGAGTTTTTCAGAATGCTAATTAACATATTTGCGAGCTGATAGCATGTAGATTGACTTTTATTATGTTTAAATGCCAGAAAGCTGTGCTAAAAATGAAGACTAACCCATAAAAATACTTAGCCTGTCATGTGTTTATATGGCAGTCGACGGCCGCGAAAATAATTCTGTATGGATGCTGTGAGGAAGTCTTTGGAATAACGACACTTCTGATCCAAGGGAAATGTATGAAATTGTATCTAAAATCTGAAAAATAAAGAAAATATATTATTTAGAATTCAAAACTAGAGGGACGATGTTGTAAATATTCATAAAGTGCAAAGGGCATTAAAAATAAAATCTCACTTTGTAATTCATTGATGTGGTTTTTGTTATTTGTTGTTCAGATGTAGGATGGAAATGGAGAGGGGTAAAATTGGTCCACGGCAGAGGTGCAAATCGGCAGGCCGTTTTACACCACAGACGACTTTCTATTCCACAATGGTAAAGAAGATCGACCACAGTGTAAAAGTGGCTGCCGATTCACGATTGGCCCATTTTGCGCTACTGTCGTTGACTAATTTCACCCTAAGATGTCTTAAATGACTTAAATAAACATAATCTATATGTAGGATTATAAAACCGCACAGTCTATTTAAATGCTCTGCATAGTGTACAACTGAAAGCCTTATGGCTCATGAACATCAGTATTGAGAAATGAGGTGCTTTCTTTAAGACTTCAAAATTTACATGTTGAGGTGGCCTTCCTTTTAACATGCAGCCACATTTGAACACTTTAAAATCAAATTGAGAAAGGTACTGAAAAAACTTAATACTGTTAAATTACAATTTACAGCAACTGCAGTTTTCTAATCTGATCCCAATTGTCCGCCATAATTGAAAGTCTGAATAGATTTATAAACTACCACACAAATATTGACTGCAGTTTTCAGGTTACACCAGTAAACTCTTGACCCGAGGGTTCAGAGTGTGTTGTAACTGTCAAACCTGTGGGCGTTATTGCACAGTCAAGACCACTTTAGTATGCCAAAGGGCAATAGTTTACCTCATAGCCTAAAAAATGTAGTCGATATTTATTTTTTATGCCTCGGGTCATTTCCGTACATGGATTATAACCTGCTCCTTGTTACTTAAACAGACAATGGTTTCTCTTCAATTGTCACTGACATCATACACTCTGTCCAGCTAATCTCAGTTTCAGTTCACAGTCCAAAAACAAATTAAAATAGTTCAATTTAAACACGTTGATCTAAATGTCTGGACCTAATTAGACTGTGTATATGTCTATTTATCTGGTTACTGACAGATCAGACTAAGATAATATTACCTCAGCAGGATTCAGATACAATTTCCTCTCTCCCTCCCACATACAACAAACAGAGCATCAACATGAGCAGAGAAAGCCGATGTATTCGCAGCACAAGTTGACATGTATTCTGCTATTAGACCAATTCGGAATAGACCCCTACACACCAGGAATTAAATGCCCCCCTTCCCGATTGGCAGGGAATCAACGATTTTAAATATTTAAGAAAGAATGCTATACTTGTTGTCGCTTTGACAATAAATACCAGCAATTCTGCAAGCCACTGCAAAACCATAAAGCTAATAATGGAATCTGAAAAATGATTGCCTTTTTAAAAAGGACTGCTCAACTCAATCTCAAAAATCTATCCATACTGGGGAAAAGTTTGGATGGTTGCCAATGAACCTAAAATGACCCCAGTTTGTGTTTCACCAGGTTACATACTCGATTTGACACTCGTTTCAGCTATGGATCACAAAACGTGAGGGAATCTTATACCATTTATGCATAAACTTGTCAATCATAAGTTACTTGATCCCCCTCACTGGAGAAATTAATTCCATATTAAAAGATAGTTGGTTTGTGGTTAAGTGGGCTATGCTTACAGGTGCACAGCTAGTGAGGGACTCATTCACTTCAGCAATCAATCCCCCAAATTTCCCAACATAATTTTGACTTACTTTCTTTATAGATGATTGCTGTTGTTCCACGGGATTGGATTACACAGATTAGCAGATAGTTTGTGATGAAGTACAAATGACGTCGCACATTTAAAAAAAAAGAAAGATTTATTCTTGCACACATTCTGATGTAAAAATATGCAGAATGCAAGTTGTTTTCTCTTTGAAACTATGACAGCATTTATTATGCTGTTTATATTACTTTCCATTTCACACCGTAAAAGTGGCTCCAAGATCTTTTAACTACCAACCATTAAATATGATGGGAACCAGAGCTGCTTTTACAATTTCATCCTCTAACACCCAACGACTATGCACCTCTGAACACAGAACCAAAGGTAGCTAGGCACCATTTTCCCTTCTTAAGTTTCTCTTTCAAAAGCCACATAACATTCGGTGAAATTATGTTGAAAATACCATATAATACCACTTAGTATAAACAGAATATCCAGTTGGCAGTAAAAAGCAATATTTAACTTCTGAATTAATTTTCATAACAACTCAGAACTTCTATTGCTCATGAACTGGACAATCCAGTCAATCTTCCATGCATTGTCAATGCTCTTATTTTTATTCAGCATTTAGCAGCCATAAACTCTCTCTTTATTCCATTGAATCTGTGCAACAAAGGCAACCATTTTAAATTGAACTTTAAATAACAATATGAAAAGTTAAACAATACTAGTATCACTGTGTTGTCATCATTTTGTATCAACTATCTTGCGACCGACAACTGTAAATCTTATTTATATAGACTATTTTATATTGGCATTTGGGGTATCTAATTTCTGATGTACTGACAAAATATCATTTGGATCTGCCTCTAAATGTAGATTCAATATTAATCCGATGTGTGTGCTGTCATTTAAATTGGACTTTAATTCAGGTAGAATCCAATTGAACAACTTCTGATTAAAGTGGCTTTAGATTTAAAATGGGAACACTCTGAAAGTGCACGGTGAAAACTTGTCTGAAGACAGATCTACCATATTTAACAGTGCTGCCTACATGCTAAATTACAGCCTGCATGGTGCGCAGAAACACACGGGCTGCTGTTCTCGTCTCACCCCACCACAAAGAACCTCACCAGCAATAACACTGCTAAAAATCATGGCCCTGTAATACTAACATAAATTCTGGTTGCTTTGACAAGTACGTAATTTTGTGCAGTGGTGCTCTTCGCATCTCGAGAGTTATGAGGCAATTTCATTCCCATCTGACATATTTACAAAGAAACATTAGACTGAAGGAATTAGTAAACCGAGAAATCTTTATAGATTTTTGGTCCCTGGCTGTCTCGCTCACATCTGTTGGCTCTTCCCAGAGGAAATGCTTGAGTGACCACTGTAGATATCATCACTAAACACTAAGCAGTCAGAGGCAAGCTGAGGAGATGCTTTAAGTCAGCTAACAGGATTAGGCACAAGGTTTCTGAAATTTTGAATTAAAAAAAAGTACGTGTCATGAAAATACTTTAACCCTCTAGTACCAGTCAGATTTTGTCACTGAATATCAGAAAAAAAGCACAGCTAATGACAATTACAGCAGTGTTGTTTCCACCAGAGTTTATTGACGCCTGCTTATAAGGATGGTTTCAGGCATACCCAGAATTCATTTCCACAATAGGTCATTTATGCTGATCTGTTCTTGTGTAAATACCAAAAGGGCATCCTGAATAAATGCCATCAAAAGGGCAGGGGCTCAAGCCATGGCTGATTCCCCTTCTCTCCCTCTGAGCATCAGTAGCTGCAGAGTCAGCACGCACTGGCATCTGCATGAATGACAGTTTCATTGCTCCTACCAAGACACTCTGCAATCATTCAGCCAGACTTCAGTCACACTGTGGTAAACACCTGCTAAACTCTACCAGTTGCTTTCCCTAATGCAATCACAATACTCACCAGACTGTAACTTAGAAAATGCATAACAGAGCTGAATATTTGCACTGATAGTTCCTAACAGCTCACATTTCAACTTTACTCACAGCTCACTACCTACAGATTCCTGTACTAACAGCTTGCTATTTCCAAGTCATTTTCATCCCGGACCTCTCCTGGCAAGAAACTGCAGTCAGAAGTTTGAGATCCACCAATTGCAAGTACCAACATGACATCATCTACCATCAACAGTAATAACTCAGTTGACGTAATACAATTACAGAAGTAATCAGGCATCCCTGTAGATATAATGCTTGAACATTGGATGCTTAAGTAGGAGACCTAAGGTCAAATCCCTGTATTGACTTGTATTTACATGAAGACTTCCTTGAGATGTTTTCTTTTGCTAGTCAAACTGGGTGATCTATGACAGAACAGGAACACCTACAAGAATTCGCCAGAGTAGGGACCTTCTTGATGCAAGGAGCAATATAGGTGCTATCCACATGGTGTTGAAGAATGGGATCATTTTTCCTTTCTTGACTGGGGAGTAAACAATGAGCCTGAGAGTCTAAGTTGAGGAAATGGCAGAAAAACAGAAGCAATCGATGTCGTCAACATTACGTCTGGTTTCAAAGAAAGCTTCTTAGTTTGGCAATTTTTGCATGACATCTAAAATGATCAGAGTTTTAAAACTAATGTTATTTGGATAAAAATGACATGCTGCTGTTTACTACTGCATTGACTCGAGAAGGTTATTTACTGGACTTGACCATGGTTTCCTGTGACAGTTTCACGCATAATGAATGCTGTAAGCATTTAGATTTTTGGCTGAGCCTTTTTATCACATCAATAAAGTTGTAACACCACATAAATCAGACATTATCTTTTGACTTCTCGGCATGACAGCTGTTACAAGAACATTAAACATCTGCACTTTATTTTAAACAGATTGGGAGCGAGGATGTCAAATGCATCCCCAAAAATTGAAGCAAAAAAACATTTTTAAAAGAATACAAAAACACTTTTGAAAATGATTGTAGGCTGCTACAGTATTATGTTTTTAAACAAGAACATAAACGGTCTTTCAGTTTGATCTTTTAAGAGAACATCCTCAAAGCAGCTCGTCACCCGTAGTTTTAGTCCGCAGGCCCCCTAGCTCAGGCATAGTGAGAGGAAAGCACCATGTGCTGTGAGGGAAACAGGGTCATTTTGGATTGAGTGAAAACTTGCCTTGGTCAAGTCTCCAAGCTCACATGCTTCCAAAATGGTGGACCAATCTGGCAGAAGTGACATTCCTCTTTCTATTAAAATAAAGATATGATATAAAAATAATCTAATTCACTATTAGTAGTACTAGCATTATATTTTTGATATCCAATGCAAACAACTGGGTTTAAGCAGGGCTCAGCTATGCATCTTAAAAAGATAAAAGCACCAGCCAAATTCAAATCATACGAGAGCTGACAAGCCATTTGTCTTCATTGGCCTGTTTTTACATAGACGTGGTTGTGCAACTCTGCTAGAAGGAGACATTACACGCAGTTATTATGCTTTTCGAATAATTGGATGCATTCATAATGGCTTCTTCGGATATGATGCTGTGACATCGGGATTTCTGATCACAAAATCTTCACGTAAAGCTTCAAATAGGAATATTAGTGAAAATTGAAAGCCGCAACAGGGCAATTCCTATCCACAGCAAAGTCATGAAATCAGGAAAAAAATGGGTCAATGTGGATACAGAATGAGGGATACGTTGCAGAGTTGTTTCTGTACCTGAATTGATCCCAATTCACTATACACATCTACTTGGATGTTTTGTTTTCTAAATTTGGCCACTTCAGATCAATGTAGACAAAAACACCTTCACTGCAAATTATGTGCAAGTGTATTGTGACCAGTTGCCATCTGATCATATGAAGCCGTTTATAAAATAATTGGATAAGCAATGTTATTGATGATTCCTAGCTCTAGCATAAAGCTTATCACAACATTTTTGGTACTAAAAGCAGTATTGGCACCTGGTGAGAGCACCTGGTAAAGTATTGAATAAGGTTTGCAAATGGAGAAATGCACACTGATGTAGTCTGTGATGTGATGGTCGAATCCTGCTGCTGTTCGCAGATTCGGTCTATTGTTACAAGCTATGGGTCCTGCAGCAACATTTTTTGCAAGACTGGAAACTTGCCATGCAAAAGTTGTCACTACAGCATATATAGCACCTGCTGCAGCATAAACATACCCAACCGGTGAATGCAGTAGTGTTTGAGCTGAGCTTTGCATTAGAGTTTATTCCTAGATGATCCCAAAATTCCGCAACTTTGAATGTGAGAGCCGTCATGGGATTGGGCTTCATACAAGAGTGACGAATTCTGGGTCACAACGGCCATAATTCTCAGCAGCTACACTGGCATTTTAGGCCAGGTTAGGTGACCTAAGCAAGCCATCTCAGTGTACTCTAATAAAAAAAAACAGAAAGGAAAAAATAACATTCATTAAAGTGAGAAAGCAATGGCCAACTTAACAAAAGATCTTATGTCACTATTAGAGTTTGGTTCTCTCTTTAAGAAAGATGTGGTGGGAACAGGGATGGGGTGAGACAGCACAATGGGCTAGCATTGGAACTTTGGTTCAATTCCAGCTCAGATTGGTGGGCTCTGTAGTCTCTAAGACTTCCAGATGAAATGTGCTATGTCAATCTTAACCCAGCTCATTGTGGGCATGGAATTTCAGCAACAAATGATGACTATAGGATATTCAAAAACTCCATCTGAAGCTGAAGCAGGGAGGAGGGGGGTTTCTGGAGGTAACGGTTAAGACACATACTTGGAGCAGAGTACTGGGAGTTTTACTCCGCATCTGACCTACGCTATTCTTGATATATGAGCACTTAATACTTGCTTTACTGTAAAAAGTGAAAATGAATTGCATCCATTAACTTGATTGAAAAAAAGAACAAAAACATCAAAACATTTTTTTTAAGGTAAAAAGTATGAGCAAGGCACAGCTTCTGATGGCAACAGGAGGCTACGTCCTGATTGGACCTGAAGAAACAGTACATTACAGTGGTGACCAGGAAATTGGGCGGGCAATCACTTTCATCTGACTACTGCATGATTAGCACAGCATACAATCCTCTAGCCAGCTTTTTAAATATGAAAATGTACATTAATAGCATGACAATGACCAGTTGTATGATTCCCCAGATATATCACTACGCACTCAACTCATCCAAATCAAAATAGGCAGGGATTCCCTCTTCAGTTCTGGCTTATTGCGACAGCCGTGAATAACAAAGCACATGTAGGCACCAAAATAGGCATCTTACAGCAGCACTTCGCAGGCTGCACAGCTTTTCCATGCAGAGAGGTCTAGTTATGGATCAGGTAGAAGAGCAGCTGACTGCCCATCTGCTGTCAAGGGCAAATCGAGACTCTGGAGATGACTCAGCAGACATCCTTGCCGACACACTCTGCGTTTCCATTCTTTAACCCGCCACAATCTGAACCACCAGAAAATAAAACATTTCAAAAGATTGAAATAAAGTGCACCCAAAATTAATAACTTAAAAGTGATTTGTGTTTGGACCTGGCATTTCATCCCAGTGCTTCCACTTGGCGACATTGTGACAGGCGTATATTAGCATCAGGACAGACCATTCAGCCCCTTAAGTTTGTTCTGCCATTCAATAAGATCATGGCTGATCTGTATCTTCATCCATCTGCCTCTGCTCCATATCCTTTTATACCCATGTCTATCGACCTCAGATTTTAAATTATTAATTAAGCTAGGATCTACTGCTATTTTTTTTGTGGGAGAGAGTTCCACACTTCTACCACCCTTTGAATAAAGTAGTGTTTCCTAACTTCTCCCCTGAATGGCCTGGCTCTGTTGTTAAGGTTCTATCCCCTTATCCTAGACTCCCCCACCAGCAGAAAAAAGTTTCTCTCTACCCTTTCAATTCCTTTCAAAATCCTAAAATCCTCAATCAAATTATCCTATAGCCATCTACATTCCATGGAATACAAGCCTAGTTTATGTAATCTCTCCTCATAATCTAACCCTTGGAGCCCTGGTAAAGTTCTAGTGAATCTATGCTGCACTTTTTCAAGGCCGATATATCCTTTCTAAGGTGTGGTTCCCAGAACGGCACACTGATGTTTTAGAGCCAGGCCTTGTGCTCCTTCCCAATGTTCTCCAAGTGAAATGAGTAAGTGAAGTTGCTGTCTGCCTTGTCCTGCAAGTGAAGAAGTACTAAAAACAGAAAATGCTGGGAATCTCAGCAGGTCAGGCAGCATCTGTGGAGAGAAACAGAGTTAAAGGTTCAGGTCGATTAGAACTGGCAAAGTGGAGAAGTAGTGTTGAGATGTTTAAAGATCACGGAATGACACACGCATAGCCAGTCTGTATCTTAGCATGTATATGAGTAAATTAACATACATCATGTCGCTAGGTTTTATTGGAAGGTTGTTTTCAGAACTCATCTTTACAGATGTGGCAACAGTTCTACTTTTAATCAATAGTTAGAAATTCTGACCTGCTGCAGTTTAGGCATGTGCATGAAGCTAGGAAAGAGGTGTAACATTGTTAAAGTGCTTTGCATGCAGCCTCAGTCCATATGGAACAGGTTGAGAGGAAATTAATTATAGTGTATCTGCCTATCTACTTTGGATTGTAAATGCTGGGTAACTTTACCCTGGCAGGATTTCTAATGTTGCCAAACTTTTTTTATGCTCCAAGGTCCTCTGGATCTTGAACCCCTTATTTACTTTGAGCAATCTTATCCTACATATTCTCCAGATGAGGCCCTATCTGTCCTCTCAGGTGGATGTAAAATATTCCATGGTTTCAGGTAGATGAACATTTGTCAGAACCGGATCTGAAACGTTAACTCTGTATCTTTCTTCACTGGTGCTGCCTGACCTGCTGAGTATTTCCAGCATTTTCTGTCTTTATTTCAGTTATTCCTGGTGTCCTGGCCAATATTTATCCCTCAACCAACATCACTAAACAGATTATCTGGCCATTATCATGTTCATGTCTGTGGACCTTCCTGTGTGCAAATTGGCTGCTGTGTTTCTTATATTACAGCAGTGACTACATTTCAAAAGTACTTTATTGGCTGTAAAGCACTTTGGGATGTCTTGAGTTTGTGAAAGGTGTTATCTAAATGCAAGTCCTTTCTATCTTTCTTTCTAGACCACATCACCATCTTGAGGGGAGGTGCCTTCTGTGCCAAATCTGCCAACCCACCTTTTGCCCACTTAATCGTCGAGATTTTGCCGACCGAGGTGAGTCCAGGGCGGCCCAAGTCTTTAGCGAGGTTCCGGGTCGCTGTCGGCTGCAGCTCACACTCTCCAAGTCATTTTATGTTGATGGGGCCTGTTAAGCCTTCCTAGCAATTAAAGGGAAGCGTGTCTGATGACATCATTTGATGACGCATCATAAACCGGTTTCCTTAAAGGGACCATGTGCAAATTAATTTTAACAGTTGTGCTGTCAGTGTTCTACAGCATTGATGTACTGAAAACACTGACAAGCACTGCACAGAGTTGCATGGCTGCACCCAGGCTCTCCCATGACTCACTCCAGATATTTATAGAGAGAGTCACAACATGCAGGGTAGTTCTCTTCCCTTTCAATGGGTGGAAGAGACCTCCCAAGGAGACAAATGCAGCCTGGTTTCACATTGCACAGCGGGGCACAAGCAGGGATGTCATCAGGAGGACCTGGGTGCAATGGCACAATCATTTCAACTGTCACATTAGATCACAAAATGTTAGTACAAAGCCACACTCTTCCTCATCTTGCTATTTCTCTCATCACATTCCCATCACTCTGCCTTCCCTACCTTACTCCTGCACATCCTTACTCACACCAACTGACCTGCACCTCCACCCATCCTATATCTACATTATCACTTCCCCATCTCAGTAACTACCCTCTCTTACCCTCATCCTAGTCCAATCATACCAACTAACAACACACAAGGGTAGGGACTTGGGTCTTTTAGTCAATGTTCCTGTAAAGTTTCTGTTAATGTGTTGTCAAACATTGAAATCTTTATTTTGAACACTTTGCCTTACTGGAAAGATCTGTGTGCACCTTTGGAAGTGGCTTCGTGAGTTGTAGTGAATGGTGAGACATAACGCCCCCCCCCCGCCCCCGGCCCCCCCTGCAATGGTTGAGTGTGAAAGGAATGGCTTCGGCATTGTAGGCATGCTTTATGTTACTGGTGTGGGGTTGGTGTCAACATGGTGCACCATGTGGCAGCCAGGGTGTACAGTGTCAAGTGAAGTAAATCTGGCCATGGTGAGGCCATGCCTGGCTTCACGGGCAGCAATATGGTCAGGTGCTGATGCTCTCTGTCCTTGCAACATCAGGTGATTGCACAGAAGGTTGATGTTGTTGTTGGTGATGCTGGTGTGCCTGGTGATGCTGGAGTTGGGGCTGATCGTAGTGGGATTCTGAGGACCAAGGTGAGATTTTCTCAAGGGCACCGATGCTGATGGAATAGATGGCAGGTGAGGTTGAGGGGACAGAGTGATCTATCAATGGTGAGAGAGGTTGTTCCATGGAGGTGACAGTGGATAGAGAGTTTACTCCAAACGCCTCCAACCTGCATAAAGCTCAAATGTAGATTCTACATCCTGAAGTGTCCAGCTTCTAAGATTGGAAAGTGAACAGCTGTGAAATGGGAGCTTTTATACCACATTTGCAGCTGTCAAACTATTCAGAAGAATGGATACACATTGAAATCCAAACCTACTTACCCGACGAGATCCCCGAGCGCTGTGAACCCATGAAAAGCTGGAAAAATGGTAAGTAGATGATAAAATGCTGTTTAAGTGGCTTTTAACACCTTGGTCCTCAGAATCCCACTACGATCAGCCCCAACACCAATATCACCAGGCACCACCAGCATCACCAACAACAACACCAACCTTCTCTTAATGATACCGCTTGTTGTTAGGTCTGCTCAGCGCTGACAGACCCGACACTTGGGAAACTAACGTGGGTTGACAACGGGCTCCCAACCCGCTGTCAATTTTTTCTATTTTGACAGCTGACCCATCTCCGAACCCGCCCTCTCAGCGCCGATAAAATTCCGGCTAATGTAGCACCAGCTCCACAGCTACATTGGATATACTGAGGCATTTTGCAATAAATATTAACACTTTTATCTCCTTCCTTCCTCAGTGCTGCTTTGTGCTCATCTTTAATGTGCAACTGAAGATTTCTTTCTGTCCGCAACAAATTTTGAGTACAACGATCAGAAGCACGTAATCATATTTGAAGGATAAAGAAGAAGCTAGTTCATGGTCTTCATCTATTTATTATAAGATAAATCCTTTGAGAGCGTCAATAATTTTTACTGAATAACAAAGAATTGCAGGTCTTATGTTATTTATATGTTATGAAATGCATAGTATATACAAACTATAATTTCTAATATACAGCATTATAAATACACAAAACATAGGTCATGATTTGCATATGTGATGAAAAGTCCGTTTGACTCATTTGAAGGACATTCTTTACTCAAAGGATAAATTGTGGTTACTGTCTGGTCATTTTTGCTGCCATGCTTTCTAACGGAAAGCACAGCTTTTTGCCAAGTACAGTGCAGATTTTATATGCACCAGAAGTGACAGTTGTTCAACTAGATGCAATTTCGTACCTTTGAGGTTCTTGTCAAAGTGAACTTTGTAAGGTTAGTACACTCTACTGTTCATGTCCTTTAATTGTAGAGCAAGCCTATGAAATTCATAGAGGCATGATCATTCCATTTTATGGGCTAATAACCTCAGTCTGTAATTTTACAATCTACAATATAAATTCATAAGAGATACTGTTCAGTATGATTAATTTATGGCAAAGCTAAACTCTCAGTGCTGGTTGCAGTGAAATCCCGTTTCATGGTTAATTTGATAGTCACAAAATTATACTCACTTATTATGAGTTTTCACATTGCTGTGAGTTACCCAATTAGTGTATATTTTTGAGAAACATTGAGATTTCTTTTATTATGGGAACTTTGTTATACTGGTTTAGACATTTTTTTGTGGATATTTGTTCTCAGCAAAGCAAGGGACATTCATGCTTGCGAATGGAACATTTTTCTGCCTTTGGCAACCAGTGTTAACATCAAGAGCTGCCAAGTCAGGTAAAGCTTGGGTTAGATGTATGTTAAAGCTCAATCTGCTCGGCCACAACAACATCCCTTAACATTGACCTCAGGAAAGTGCCCCTACTGCAGCTGAATGACATTTCATTTCCCACATGATACATTTAAATGTGGCCTTTTTGAATAAAGTTAGCAATTTAGTGACAAATAGTTTTAGATTATCAACAATTTTGTTCTTTGGAGTCATAGGGGCCGAAAGTGAAGGGCAAGGGCCACCCAAGTGCCGCCCAAAGGACCGCCGATAGCTGCCGAGATACCTGACGGTACTCTGGACGGGGTTTTTGGCAAAAATGTCCTTGAAAGGGCTGCCAGCGGCAAAAGAGGGACTTACACCATCAATCTGGGCAGCAGCGGGCGGGAGCTCACATACTCGGCAGCAAAGACTCTTGCCGCCCAAGTGGCGCCGAGGATGGAGTTGGGCCCATGGAGGGTCGAAGTGCTGCAAATAAAAAGCATCACAAAACAATTTATAAAAACATCGGAAGACCTTCAGGGGACACCATCAAGGTAAGTCGCAGTAAAGAAATGTTTTTTTAAATTGTTTACTAACCATTTTTTTCAGCTCTGCATACTCACCGTTGGGGGTAGACCAGCCTACTCACAGTGGTCCACTCCTCGTTGTGGCGCCTACTCCCACCGACTCCCGCCCGCACCAATCTGGCATCTCGGCGGGCGGGAGGTCAGTTGCACCACTTGGCCGTCCGCTGACATCAGCGGACGGTTCACGACGGTTCTCCCCTCCCGCCCGCTCCAGACCAAATCGAAACTGGAACTGGCCGCAACTCGAGGAGGAATGTCGGTGGCAGTGGGTGGCAGTCAGCGGCAGTGTGCGGCAAGGCCATCAATTTCAGTCCCATACTCTCTATGGTTTGGGTTAAACTGTCTGAATGAACTTAGGGATCTAATAGCATTTGGACAGGGAAGACAGATTCAAATAAACATTTCAGAGGTAAAAGGATAACATTCTGTCCCATTGAACCACCAGGTCTCCTGTCATATGCTTACCTGAAATGTATTTTGTTATACTTTGAGTTGAACCTGAACACATATTTCATATTTTCTTTCTTAAATAATTATAATGATTTTGCTATCAAGGTTTTTTAATACAATGAGAAATAATCTAAAATATGACAAATTTTCAAAAATTACAAAAGTGATGTAAAGTTGTTCCACCTATTTTGTGAAGGTTATACACTGCATGTTACCACATTATTGAATAAGTTATTAATTCATTGGCTACAGACATTAATTGCCAAGTAGCCAACCCAGCAACATTTTACTGCCGTGCTTAGACATATAGGGCTAGATTTTATACTTTTGTGCTAATCGCCCAAAATTGGGCGTTATTTCCGGCATGGGCGGTAAAAATGGGGTTTTAGATTGCCGGCTTCTCGTCCATTCTCAAAGCACTTAGTCTCCATTTTTGAAAGTGGGCGTTACTGCGAGCGATATGAAATGAGCAGTAGTGTTAAATCTCGCTGACCTTCTGCCGTAAAGTGTCGCCGTCCTTAGCAACGGCATGGCAACGCCCAATTCCCGCGATTCAGAAGGTCAAGGGTCATCATGACATGCGCAGAAGAGGAGACAGAGAGAGAGTGAGCTGAGAGGGACTGAAGATGTGTGTAGGTGTGATGTGGCTGCTTTGGGAGGAAGGAAGGAGACTTTAGAGCTTTACAGCAAATAGGGAAACAAAAATTAGCTGTTACCAGCCACATATTTCCCTGAATTTTCCCTATAACGGAGGGAGAAGAAGAGGCATCACAGCACACTGTGGAGACTGATGCTGGAGAGAGCAGTGAGGTGGGAGAGGAACATATTGGAGGATGCAAAAGAGTGAGGAGGTTCTCGGACGAGGCAAATGTCTCCCTCCTGCAGAAGGTCAAGTTACGCTGGGGTGATTTGATACAGGGAGGGCGTGGGAAGCCCATCCCAAAGGCCTACCAGAGGATATGGACCGAGATAGCAGAAGTGGTCCCCTCGGTGACCAAAAAGGTGCGTGAGGGCAACCAATGCCGCAATCGATGGAACGACCTTGTTGGATCTGCAAGAGTAAGCATTACATTTATTTATATGTACTTATGTATTTATATAATTTGATTTGTATCGAAGTGATGCAAATAAAAAAACAATACAAAAAAATGTATAAATACATCGGAAGACCTTCAGGGGACCCCATCAAGGTAAGTTGCTGTAAAGATTGTTCAACATTGACCTTGTGGCTGACTCTTAAAGATGTCAGAGACAGCGCTCTCAGCAGATGTGAGGTCTTCCACTTTTACCGGGAATGTTTTACTCAAAGCCTGCGGTAAAGAAAGGATTTTTAGGTAAAGAATGATAATGATCATAATAAGCATGATTACATCTGTCGGTTATGTGTTGTATCAGTCTCTGTGACAGTAACTAGCAATGATATCACACAATGATCTCATGCCATGCCTTTTCCAGAAGAAGCTATCGATAATGAGGTACGGGCAGAGGTGAACGGGTGGGGGGCTACCAGTTCCCAGCGACATCACTGAGATGGAGGAACAAGTGCACGCACGCGTGGGGAAGCACACCCGGACAGCCACGGAAGCATCTGCAGAACCTGAAGTGATGCCACGTGAGTAAAGTTTACACCATTGCATGATCTAAAGTCAATAGATGCCATACCCACTCATATCCGAACAATAATATATGACAGATGATTTCTAAAATTGTCCTAGAAATAATGCTGGCCTAATGAAAATCATTGCAATGCAAATGTGTTGATGGTCATGAAATGTGATGTTTGTGATGATTTTGATAGCGGTGGTGCTTTTGTCGTGCATATGCTGTGTGTAGTGCTGGACTCACCTTGTGACCCTAGCAACCCCTTCTCCTCTAATAACCTAATTTGTATTTTGCAGCTCAGCCAGCAGCGCGGATCCAGGCAAGACCACAGAGGCCAGAAAGTGGGGGTACGGGGCCCGACTCTCTGGATGATCCTTCATGTGGTGCTGAGGAGCTTCGATTCTCACCAATCAATCCGCTGGGTCTGTTCTCCACGGATGAGAGCGGCGACTTTGAGGAACCTGCATCGCCACGCTCCAGAAGCCATTCCACCACAAGGCCATCTAGAGGTCCTCCAGTCATTCCCGCCTCCACTCTGGAGGTATTGACCCCAAGCACCTCGCCACAGGACACTCCATTTGTCCCCAGAACGGCGCCGACCCCGCGGAGGCCTCGTGGACGCAGCAGGTCTGGTCCACGAGTGCTACATGAGAGTGGAGAGATGGTACAGTTGCTCAGGAGGACTGTAAACATTGGTAATCAGCTCATCGAAGCATTGGGGGGCATATCCTGACAGCTGGCCACCATGACCGAGTACATTCCGCGGATGGCAGAGGCCCTGGATGCAATAGCCGGGAACACTGCTGGCACAGTGGTCCCAGAGCGTGGCACACCACCCCTAGGTTCTGCACCACCACTGTGAACGACAGATGAGAGCAAAGACCAAAATCATGCTTCTGCATCAGAGAATGTTGCCCCCTCGGCACCCCCACTCCCGTACCCATGCAACGACCGCATCTGCCTTCATCCCTCCCAATGAGGCACCGCCTGAGGATCTCCTCAGCCAGGCACCATGGAGCAAGGAGGGGAAGGGGTAGAGGTGGGAGAAGAAGGGGAGGGGGGGGAAGGAAAGTGAGGTTCATGTCCGCAGGTGATGGCTGTGTTATATCTCCATCTGGGTTCATGCTATTTGTTGTAATGTATGGGGACCACCCTCCTGCTTTGCCTTTGTATTCTGTGTTTCTGGACATGTTGAACATTTGATTGATGTTAATGGTGGAAAAAATGGGAAGTTGGCGGGGATTGGATGTTTTTGTCTGTGATACTTATGATTTCAGCCCAATGTTGGTTTAAATGTTTTTTTATTGAACATAACCTTGTTGCGCATTGTCTCTGATAGCTGGACCATTACACACTGGTGATTCCTTAACATGAAAGGGTTAAATAAAACTTAACTTCAATCAATGTAAACTTTAACTGGCACCAAGGTGATGGGCACCATTGATGTCTGAGCTGCACACACACAGCAGTGTGTCAGCATTGTCACTCACATCAACGTTCTTTCAGGCAAATCGTTCAGATATCAGCTCCTCACATAAGAGTCTTGCAGCTATGCAGCAACCACGGGCCCTTTCCTGCGGTCTGGAGGGGGGTGTGGGCATGGTTGTATAGCCAGCCTGATTGTCTGGCCCTACCTCAGCATCCAGCCCCTCGTCGTCCTCTTCCTCTCTCTCCTGAGGTGGAGCATCAGTTCCTTCTGGCAATTCTTGGCTCCTTCTGATAGCCAGATTGTGCAGCATGGAGCACATGACCACAAATTTACCTACTTGCTCAGGGTTGTATTGTAGCTTCCCCCTGAGTGGTCCAGACATCTGAAGCACTGCTTAAGCACAGTTATTGTTTTCTGGACCACATTGCATGTGTCTCTGTGGCTCCAGTTGTATCCCTTCTCAGCCTCAGTGTGGGTGTCATGCAGTGGGGGTCATCAGCCAGGTGGCGAGGCCATATCGGTTATCACCAAGCATCCAGCATTGTCCTTGTGGCTGATTCTTAAAGATGTCAGAGACAGCGCTCTCACGCAGGATGTGAGCCTCATCGAAGGTGCCCGGACATTTGGCATTCACTGCCATGATGATCTGGTTCTGGTCGACAACTAGTTGGACCGTCAAGGAGTGAAATCCTTTTTTGTTACGAAAACGCTCCAGGTCCTGAGAAGGTGGCCGCATGGCGATGTGAGTGCACTGTATTGCTCCTTGCACCCTGGGGAACTTAGTGATGAGGTAGAATGCTCCAGCCCTGTCAGTCTGAGCCTCCGTGGTCCTGGGGAAGCTGATAAAGTCCATCCTTCGCGCATACAGGGCCTCCATGACCTGTCTAATGCAGTGATGGATTGCATGGTGAGACAGAGCGTAAATCTCGACCGCGGAGGTCCAAAAGGAACTGGACACATAGAAAGAAAGTGCGGCGGTGACCTTGACCTCGACCAACACTGATGTCCTGATGGCAGGCTGCATATGTGGCCTGATGCACTCTATATGTCATTGATCACCTTCTTGTGGAAGCGCAGTCTCCGAAGGCAGGTGTGGTCGGAGACGTCGAGGTAAGACCTCTTTTCCCTGTACGTGCGGGGTGTGTATGGTCTGGCCCTCCTCCTCACTCTTGCACGTCTTAAATTGGGGACATAATGATGTGCATCACACATTGAGCCATTTGCACTCTGCAGCATCTGTGTATTATTCGATGCAGGCTGAAAAATGGCTGGCCCCATTGCAATGAAAGTATAATAGCGATTGATCAGAAACAATCATTTCCTCACTAAAATACACCTAGAGTAAACCCCCAATAGTCCAGAGTCTGAAAATATGTCTGTTGAGATGGTCACTTCACCTGAGAAGAACTCCAGAGTCAATGCAAACTCCCCCGAAGTTGAAGCAGCCTTTTGAATTAAGCAAACTGCGATTTTAAAAATGGTTGCCACTTTAGTTCAGAACAGTTCCACTTTTCTGGGCGGTTCTTTGGACGAGGAATATGTGGGCGATATGTGTGCGCGGTGTTGAAAGTGGCAGTGGGCGATCTCCTGGGCGTTACTTTCGCCAAATGTGATCTTTACGACAAAATAAAATGGGCGGTCAGTATTATTGAATCTCGGTGTTAATTCTGTGCGGAAAGTAATGCTGAGCGATATTATGGGTGTTGATTTTGCCCATTCTGATGATTCTGCCCAAAAAAAGTGGGCGGCTGTCTTTTTTTTCCCGTCATTAAGCACATGGGGAAAGTAACGCTCGGCGATAAGTATCCGAAAAATGCCCATCGGTTTCCATTTTGTGGCTAAATGGACGATATATGGGCATTATACGTCATTTCAGCTGTAAAATGGACATTAAATGGGCGTTGAGCATGCAAAAAACGTGAAAAATCTAGCCCATAGTCCCATAGCAGTGAAGAGGAATTGCTGGATTTGAACCACAATGATCAGGAAATATAAGCATAATGGAAGTCAATAGTAGATTCTTGACCTAAACAATAATATTCAATAATATCACACTCTGGCTGAAAAGGTATCTCTTGATTTGTTTAAAAGCACATCTGAATTCTCTACTTAATTTTGTTTTGTTTTCTTCTTTTGATTCAAACATGGTTTTCTTGATTTTACAGGGGATAAAGATACTATCTGTAAATTGGCAAATTAAGGAGGCTAAATATTTAGCAAAGGTCAAAATATGCAGATATTTTATTGAATGCCTTTGGATTAATTCTACTGCAGGATTGCACCATCTCTGAAATGGGGCTTGTTACCTGTTTTATGGTTGAAATGTCCATAAAATGAGTTTTTGACTTAGGTCATTGCCCACATCTGTATATGGGCGCAAAATGAAATTTCTTTTGATCCATTCTATAAGTTGATGTATATGTGCATCTGTAGAAAGCACTGTGCATCATTTTATAATGCCGATGTGTAGTTGTACGGCCTCCTTCTGTGCCGTAAATACATTTCTAGGATTTTTTGGCAAAAAAAATTAACAACTTGTTTCCCTGCATTAAGCTTTCAATATCAGTTTTGTGCAAGACAAGTATATTCTTTTGTGGGCATGTGCATTCAGTAAGTTCTCAAATGTATTGAGGAGAGCATTCAAATATCTATTATGTGATGACGGTGTAGCCACAGCTTGAATGGAAAGTAGAACAATGAAGTTACACAAGATTCACATAGCAGCCAAAAGAAGCCAATACCTGTCTAAAATGCTATTAATTTGCTGCAGATCATAAGCTGCACTGCCAAGGAAGTATACAGTCAGTGAATTAGCAAGTGAAATATATCATTACGCAGAATGTGGAACAATGATCAGTTTCATTTCAGCAGAGACTGTAAGGTTTCTATTTAAATACATCATAGTTTCTGGCTTTATCTGACAGTCTGATAATGCAGATGTGCAATTGTGTGGCATTTCATTTCTTATTTTTGTTCAATTTTTCTTCTATTATTCTCTATGTACCATCTTTGGTCTGCGTGTACCTTGCAGATAATATTTTTGCATACTGGATTTAATATATGTTAGGGAAGTTGATCTTGTTTAACGACCACTGATCAAAACAGTTGCTATTTCAGAAAACCTCACTGATTAGGTGCAATGCCAGCAGGTAAACATTCCAGCTCTGCCGATTCAACAACCTGGCTGAAAACCAATGAAACTCATTGCACATGTGGCTGGCTGTGTGAAACAATAGCACTCTCTGTTGAAAGTCTTATGCCTGCACTGGATGTGAGTACCTGCAGAGCAAGGTATATTAATTCATATATTATTAGTTTGATGAGGATTTATTCATTTCTGATGATAGCTCGCATCCACTTTCTCTGCCATTCTAGTGTTGGACATATCACCAAATCGAATAGGGAAAGGGAAATCATATTCAGAAAGGATTTGGAAAATACAAACTTTGGACCTCTCAACATGTCTTATTTTACTTGAATGTTTTATATCTCACTGACCACAGTCAGCATCCATTTTCACCACTGTGTTACAATCTCACTATAAAGTCTGACATGTTTCTCTTCCACTGACCTTCTGAAGGCTATGACTATATTTGATGGATGCAAGACTATTAAATGTAATGGAAAATTCTTGCAGGTTGTCTGGAGACCTTCTTCAAGTCGTCTCACAAGTAGATGAAGGTTGTCAGAGGACCATCAAGCATTGTACATAAAGGCCTTCTGAGTCAATGCTGTATAAAACTCATCTATTTTGATGAAAGACTTTTACCCCATCGTTTAAAGTTTTCAGTTTTACAAAATCATTGGTGGAGATTTCTTTTGAGTTACATCTCTCACTTGGACATTGTACAGGGCCTGAAATTCAGTACCGCTGGAAAGCGGGTGCTCCTCCTACCTTGTTGTGGCCATTAGCACCAACATCTTTGAGTGGTTGGATCATACCATATTCAGCTCCAAAAGTAAACAAATGGGTTCCAGCACTAATGAACCCTTCCAAAGTGGAATTTTCAGCGGTGTGGCTATCTTAATTTGAGCTTTATCACCATTGAGAAATTTAGCATGCAGGTAAGGGTTTCTAATGAGCCAGCTGTTCCCTGGCCTTTTTAAAGGCCTGGGTTTGCAGCAAGGCCCTGAGGGGGGAAGGAGTTTGGAAGGATGACTGGTGTAAGAGGTGCAAGGAGAGCCAACAGGTTCACTGATATGGAGCTAGAGACACTGATGGACGGTGTGGAGGACAGAAGAAGAATACTATTTCCTGATGTGAGGAGACCTGGCAGACCACCAGTGCGTAATGCATGGAGGGAGATTGCAGGGGAGGTGTCAGTCACCTCCATATATGTGAGGATACACCCTGCCAGGTCTGCACCCAGCCCTTCCAGGTGTTCAGGGCGTCGTAGAAGGGCAGCTGTATGTCCCAGACAACAACCACAGCAGCCTGCCCGGACCCATGATGCAGTGACAGTTAGGTGTGGAATTAAGGTATTCACGTGTAACAGGTGTTATAGTGAGATGCACAGGGGTCAAAAATGATTACAGTATTATTATATTGTTCTTTATGGTTTGTTTTTGCAGTAATTTGGATAATTGGATAAATCTTTATTTTTGGCACATATATCTGGCCAGGTGTTTCATCTGGGAGTGGACACTTCTGCATTAAGGTACTCATTGCGATGGCCATTGAAATGGGAGCTGAAGGGTCATGTATGGATAGGATTATCTGAAGTGAGCAGCTATAAGACACAGCTGCACCTCCCTTCCAGGGTTACAATGGGGACAACGCCTCCTATCTCTGGGGCGATGGGGATCCTCCTCCTCTTCTTCCTCTTCCTGCTGCACCCCTTCTTCCTCCTCCTCAGGTGGTGCTGCTGGCTCGACCTCCAGCAGCTGTCCCCTCATGATGGCCAGGTTGTGCAGCATGCAGCAAGCACAATGATTATGGAGACCCATTGAGGAGAGTACTGCAAGGTGCCATCAGAGCGGTCCAGGTACCGGGATCTCTTCTTAAGGATGCCGATGCACTGCTCGATGATGCACCTAATGGCACAATGAGCGTCATTGTATGTGTCATGTATTCAACCAACATTGTAACCCATATATAAACTGACCTAAGTTGTACACCGTGAGAACACTGACCACGAGGTGGGAGACACTCCTAACCTGGACCTTCAGGTATAAAAGGGGAAGCTCCACCCACCTTCATTACTTGAGTGCTAAGGAATAAAGCACAGGTCACAGACTGACCTTCTCTCAAGCATGGGCCTCGTGTGCATTTATACTGTGTAGTAAGGACATATCAATGGCGACAAGAAACTGGGATTTAAACCACGCGAGCATGGCCACTAGCAGAACAGACAAGAGGTATTGTGTTAAGGAATGGTTGGGACAGAGATTCAACATTGTTAAAGCAGCATACAGTTCTCCAGGCAGACAAGGGCAGTCAGGCATGCCCCAACATGTAGTCGAACCCAGAGGGGGAGTTCGACAGAGACAATGGCAAGCTGAACAGTGATTCACGCCATTGCAAGAGACAATGCGGCCAGTAATGGGGCCATCAACACCTGTTAATGGTGCACTCATGGACAATAACAGGGGCAGTCAGGGACGATCGACTGGCAAGGGACCTTTTGTTTCAAACCGCAACTCATGCTGGAGGCATGGAGGCATACATTCAGCCAAAGTTTGCAGAGATGAGCAAAATAACTGCAGAAATTGCAGAAATGGACACTGGGGGAAATCGCTGGAAGCTGAAGTTCAGCGAGTTCATGTGGAGCACGTATACAGTTCATACACCAGGACGCCACCGATAATGATGAAAGTGCTCCTCAATGGCATCCCAGTATCAATGGAGTTAGACACGGGTGCCAGCCAGTCCCTGATGGGTATCAAACAGTTCGAAAAGTTGTGGGCATCCAAGGCCAGGAGGCCAAAATTAACGCCGATTGACGCACAGCTACGGACTTACACAAAGCAGATCATTCCGGTGCTAGGCAGCGCCACGGTAGTCGTGACCCACAAAGATTCGGAGAACAGGTTGCCACTCTGGATTGTCCCAGGGGACGGTCCCGCACTACTGGGGAGGAATTGGCTTGCTGTCATGAACTGGAAATGGGGCGATGTCAATGCAATTTCCTCTGTGGAGCGAGTATCATGCTCACAGATCCTGGACAAATTTGACTCATTATTTCAACCCGGCATTGGCACTTTCATGGGGGCCAAGGTAGTGATTCACATAAACCCGGACGCCAGACCAGTACACCACAAGGCCAGAACGGTGCCGTACGTGATGCGGGAAAAGATAGAAGGCGAATTGGACCGCCTGTTGAGGGAAGGCATCATCTCGCCAGTTGAATTCAGTGACTGGGCGAGCCCGATTGTGCCGGTGCTCAAGGCAGATGGGTCGTTCAGGATATGTGGCGATTACAAGGCCACCATCAATCGGGTGTCACTCCAAGCCAGTACCCGCTACCGAGAGCGGAGGACCTCTTTGCGACGCTATCCGGTGGCAAACTTTTTTCAAAATTGGACCTGACCTCAGCTTACATGACCCAGGATCTGGCGAGTGAGTCAAAGAAGCTGACCACCATCACGACACACAAGGGGTTGTTTGAGTACAACAGATGTCCGTTCGGAATTCGCTCGGCCGCTGCGATCTTCCAACGAAATATGGAAAGCCTCCTCAAGTCGATTCCAGGGACGGTGGTTTTTCAGGACGACATCCTCATTACGGGTTACGATACTGAAGAACACCTCCACAACCTGGAGGAGGTGCTACGCAGACTGGACCGGGTAGGTCTGCGACTGAAAAATGCGAAGTACGTCTTCCTAGCTCCAGAGGTAGAATTCCTGGGGATGAGGGTAGCAGCAGATGGGATCAGCCCTACTGCATCCAAGACGGAAGCAATCCAGAGAGCACCCAGACCCCGTAACACGACGGAGCTGCGTTCGTTCCTGGGGCTCCTGAACTATTTTGGTAACTTTCTTCCCAAATTGAGCACGCTGCTAGAGCCGCTACACGTGCTCCTACGCAAAGGTCGCGAATGGGTCTGGGGGTACAGCCAGGAAAGGGCTTTTAATAGAGCATGCAATTTGTTATGTTCCAACAATCTGTTAACGCTATATGACCCATGTAAGAAACTTGTGTTAACGTGCGATGCGTCGTCCTATGGTGTCGGGTGTGTGTTGCAGCATGTCAATGCCAAGGGTCAGTTACAGCTGGTAGCTTATGCCTCCAGGAGTCTGTCCCAAGCAGAAAGGGGCTACGGGATGGTAGAAAAGGAGGTGCTCGCATGTGTATATGCGGTAAAGAAAATGCACCAGTACCTGTTTGGCAGAAAATTTGAGCTGGAGACAGATCACAAACCCCTAACGTCCCTTTTGGCCGACAACAAGGCCATAAATGCAAACGCATCGGCCCGCATACAGAGGTGGGCACTCACGTTAGCTGCCTATGACTACACAATTCGGCATAGACCGGGCACCGAAAACTGCGCCGATGCACTCAGCAGGCTCCCACTAGCCACCACTGAGGGGGCTACCGAGCATGGTGCTGAGATGATCATGGCTGTTGAAGCTTTCGGAAGCGAAGGCTCACCCGTGTCAGCCCGTCAGATTAAAGTCTGGACAAATAGAGACCCGCTATTGTCTCTAGTCAAGAAATGTTTCCTGAATGGGGACTGGGCAGCCACGTACAGGGCATGCCCTGAGAAATTTAAATGATTTCACAGGCGCAAGGATGAACTCTCGATTCAGGCCGATTGCCTACTGTGGGGAAACCGCGTAGTCATGCCCCAGATGGGCAGAGAGGTGTTCATCAGAGAACTCCACAATGGGCACCCGGGCATTGTCACGATGAAGGCAATTGCCAGGTCACACGTTTGGTGGCCAGGGATAGATGCAGATCTGGAACTTTGTGTTCGCAGGTGCAACACATGTGCCCAGCTGGGCCATGCGCCCAGGGAAGCCCCCCTTAGCTCCTGGCCATGGCCCGCCAAGCCTTGGTCATGCTCCATGTGAACTACGCAGGTCCTTTCATGGGGAAAATGCTTTTGGTTGTAGTAGACGCCTACTTCAAATGGATCGAGTGTGACACTTTAAATTCAAGCACATCCTCTGCCACGGTAGAAAGTCTATGGGCAATGTTCGCCGCCCACGGTCTACCGGACATCTTGGTCAGCGACAATGGCCCGTGCTTCACAAGCACTGAATTCCAGGACTTCATGGCAGGCAATGGAATTAACCATGTTAGAACGGCACCGTTCAAGCCGGCCTCAAACGGCCAGGCAGAACGAGCAGTGCAGATAATCTAACAGGGGATGCTCAGATTCCAAGGGGGTTCCCTACAAACCCGCTTATCACGCCTCCTGTTGGCCTATAGATCCCGACCACACTCACTCACAGGGGTTTCACCCGCAGAGCTACTAATGAAAAGGACGCTCAAAACCCGATTATCCCTTATACACCCCACCATGAAAGAAATTGTCGAGAGCAGGCGCCAGTCACAATATCACTACCATGACAGGAATGCGAGGGCGCGACGTATTGATGTAAATTATCCTGTTTTTGTCCTCAACTACGCTGCAGGGCCCAAATGGCTCGCAGGCACTGTGGTTGCCAAAGAGGGAAATAGGATTCTGGTAGTTAAACTTACCAATGGACAAATCTGCCGCAAACATGTGGATCAAACAAAAAGGAGGTTCAGCAACCCCATAGAAGAAGCAGAGGAAGAACACGATGTAGAGTTCACTCCACCACAGGTGACCGAACATCGGAAACAAAGGGAGGAGAGCACAGTCACTGTGGGCAGTCCGGACAGGCCTGAGGCACTGCAAACAGCAGACACTCAGGCCAGCGCCCAACAACCGGAGCCCCAACTCAGGCGCTCTACAAGGGAGTGTAAACCACCAGAGAGATTCAACCTGTGATCCCAATAAGACTTTGGGGGGGAAGGTGATGTCATGTATTCAACCAGCATTGTAACCCATGTATAAACTGACCTAAGTTGTACACCGTGAGAACACTGACCACTAGGTGGGAGACACTCCTAACCTGGACCTTCAGGTATAAAAGGGGAAGCTTCACCCACCTTCATTACTTGAGTGCTAAGGACTGAAGGACAGGTCACAGACTGACCTTCTCTCAAGTATGGGCCTCGTGTGCATTTATACTGTGTAGTAAGGACGTATCAGTATGCATGCTCTGGCGCTGTCCTGGGATTCTGCAATGGAGTGAGCAGCCAAGTGGACAGGGGATATCCCTTGTCCCCAAACAGCCAACCGCAATCCTGATTCAGATCGATGAAGATGGCAGGCACACTGGTCTGGCACAGAATGAACGTATCATGGCTGCTGCCTGGGTACCTCGCATCAACTGCCAGGAGCCGATGCTGGTGGTCACACACGAGCTGCACGTTCAGAGAGCGGAAGCCTTTGCGGTTCACAAAGATCTCGGGGTGATGATGTGGCGGCCTCAGCCCAACGTGTGTGCAATCAATGGCACCCTGCACCCTCGGGAAGGCTGCCATTCAGGCAAATCCAGCCTGCCACTCCACCTGTTTGTCCCTTGTCATCGGGAAGGAGATGTACTGGACCCTTCTCCTGTACAGTGCATCTGTGATCTGCCGGATACACCGATGTGCCGAGAATTGCGAGCCTTTGCCAATGTTTGCAGTGGCAGCCTGGAAAGACCCCGTCATGTAAAAATTCAAGTGATGGTGACCTTGAATTCCACGGTGAGGGCGGTCCTGAGGCGTGTCTGAGGTTGCAGATCACGCAGGACAGTGCAGAGCTCCCTCAGTACTTCCATCCGAAATCATAGCCTTCACAGGCATTGCTCATCAGTGAGCTGGAGGAAGGAGAACTGAGGTCTCTGGACCCTTTGAGGGTATGGCCTCCTTCCTCCACGTCTGCATTGGCCATCTTCCCTGGCAGCTGCCTGCTGGCCATCTCCCTGGTCCTCCTCATTCTCGGGCTCCTGTGGAGACTCTTGCTAGATAGGCTCCTCTCCCAATATTTGGAGGGGCGGGGGGGTAGCAACCCTCACCCTCTTCCTGATGCCATCTCCCTCCTGGCCACCCTCTCTAGCTGCAGGTCTGTGCACATATGCACGCCCTTCTCTTGCTGCCTCTCCGCACGGTGCTGACAGCGACGCCGTCTCCTGCGTGCCGCCCTGCTTCTCACCAGGTGTATCGGGTGTCACCCCCCCCAACACTGCTCCCATCCTCAGGGTAACCCCTGCCAAGCAGGTCTCTGCAGCCCATAATGAGACCTACAGGCCTCCACTAAACAGTCAGCAGGTTTAATGAAGCAAAAACAATTGCACTTTAAATTCAAATCAAAAGTTAATTATAATATTTTCCTGCCAAAGGGCCTCGATCCCAGCAACACTCCAGCGGTGTTGCACTCGAGCACCGACTCGAATACCTGGCGGGGACACTGCCTGAAGAACTCCTACCTTTTCGTAGCCGAAAATCCAGGAGGTGGCTGTTTTCCAGCAGCCCTGCGGCTGCTTTCCTCACCACACAAAACTTCTCCTTTGCTCTAGCTTCACTGCGCTGTTTCCAGCGGAAGTGAGCATCGCTGAAATCTCTCCCGAGCTGAATATGGCTCGCGGAGGGAAAAGTCCTCGACCGCGGCGGCCCAAAGAGCTTTTTCGATCGACCGCCCAAACTCCGCGGTAGCCCTCCCTTAGGGGACGGTGAATTTCAGGCCCTGTGTATTTAAAAAAAATCAATTTAATCTAAAAATAAAATGTACTGATGAGAAGGAGGGAGATGTCCACCATAAATGTTTAACATAATAATGATCTGCAACAACATTTATATTACAGTAAACTCTCGTTTACCAAGATACGAATGTAACAGAAAACCTGCCATAATGGAATTTAAAATATTGTGAGATTCGGGACAAAATCAGTTAGCGTGAATGTAGAGGAGTTGCGTTTTGTATGTGTTTCTGTGTGTGAGTCTCTGTATAGACACGTGTTCAGCACCAGCAGACTGCAGCCAATTGTATTGACCTCGGGAAGACAATGTGAATGATTTTCAGGAGAAATGAATTCCAACTGATTGCTTGGTTAAGGGGCCACACGGGGAATTCCGCTGAAGAGGGGCTGGGTGAAGTTGACTGATCTCTGCGGACAGCATCAGTTTGGATCCGTGAATGAGGAGCTTATGGTTCTTTGTCATGTCCCATCAGTGTGAGAAGTGGCATGCTGTGAACGCAGGGCAGGTATGAGTTGGTGGGTGAGATATGAGTGGGATAGTTATGTTGGGATGTACAATAATCACCGGCGAATGAAGAAAGTCCAAAAAAACTCTCAAAATGGATGACAGAACCCAGTCAGACAGGTCGGGATTGTCCATCCGGATCCAGAAACTGAAGGGGTGGAACGGATACCCAATGGATGGAGGAAGAGTTACTGAGAAATAATAACTGAATACACAGCCCAAACAGTTCAATTAAAATTTCTGTTCCATTGTTGCAGTTAGTAAATTCGCCCTATCGGAAAATTTGTTGACCCGGAGTTGCCGAATCCCCAAACAATCTGGGTAAACAAGAGTTTACTGTACATTTAAATTCATGTAAATGTGGCACAAAACAGTCATTTGTATTGTTCAGCAGTTGAATATGAAAGGATGTTTTACATTATCACATAGCAAAACTGATTTCATAAAATACTATTGTCTTTAGGATTATTTCAAAATTACATTTTGTGTTTTTTTTTAAGGGGGATTGGGGCAAAGAGAAGGAGGATATGTTTGAAGGCCCTTTGCATTTTTGTTGTAGTCTCCAATTTCTATTATTTTGTTTTTTTAATATTTTGGGAGCGCTTGATTTACAACATTGGGCGGGGAGAGATAGCATTAATAAGATTGCAATGGAAGCTTAAAACATGACAAAATTTGTAGAACATATTGCAGAGGTGAATCAGAGAAAGTGAATAGTATATAGAGAAAACTTCAAAGAGACTGCTGTAAAGCATAGGATCCGACAATATAAATCACAGTTCTGGTCTTTACTTCTGATCATTAGTTCTGGAAAGAGAACTGAGCGCAGTAGGTGGACATTGTCTATGTATAAGATTGCATGATGAAGGTCTACAAAGAGAGAGTCAAGATATGTTCCTCCAAAAATCCTGCTGCTTCTCAGACTCAAAAAAATATGGGACTGGATTTTCGGTCTTCTGCCGTCCCTGTTAGCGTCTCAGAGGGGCGTCAATGGTGGCAGTAAACACTTCCAGACAGGCGGCCAGGAAATTCGGTGCCAGTTTGGAGGGGGCCCGGAGCATTACCGCCCCCAAGTGCAACGCCCCTGGTTGCAACACCGGCCCGCCACCTGACCCGTCATGCTCTGTAGAGCGCCCTGCAGGCGGACTGAGCTGTAGCAGCCGCGGCGAGGAAAGTAGGTATGAGATTTAAAACATTTTTTTGCTATTTATGTTGTGGTGACCTGAGTTATGTATTCGGAATGTTTCTGGTGTTTTTTTTCAGGTTTTCTTTTTTTCTCCCCAGGCCTCTCTTAGGGAGCTCCAAGGCCGGTTGTTTAGCTCGGGATTTTTGCTAGCTCAGCCGGCCTAGCGCCCCGCTCCAAATTCAGCGCCCAGCTGATGAACTTTGTGGCTGAGGACACAAACCTTTTCCCGTCGCAAACTTTACCGCCTCACTGCCATTACCACCTCAAAATGACCTGAACTGAAAATCCAGTCCTTGGTCTTAAACCTAGTGGATTATTTATTTTTTAGCTTTTTCAGTATCTTGTGTCTGTGTATTGTTTAACCGTTAAATAAATCTAGCAAAATAGTTTTAGCCTGTATGTATTGGTCTGTTCCAACAGAAGGGACAGGGGAATGCATCCTATGTATTCACCAATGATTGATAAGCTGCAATTAGACGTTAACTGTTAAACATGGGCATGCTAACTGATACACGGCATGTATAAAGGCAGAGATTTCAGGTCCTAGAAGATTTGGTCTGCATATGGAAACTGGCTTCTAGCCACAAACAGAAGACAAGAGTGTTGGGAAAGGGCCTGAATAGTAAGATATACAGTCATGGTGCCTTTTATACAATGGAACTGACACAAGCTCAATTGTAACAGTTTGAGATACATGAGGAAGGATATCTCAGAGAAAGCACAGAAGACTGAATGCCACAGTATAATGCTTAAACTAAATACACATTGTATAAAACAAAACTAATAGTGGGGAAAAAAATTCATGGAGTATCTGTGATTTAGTGATGATGATTACAAGGTTGAACAATAACTGACCAGATATGAGACATTTACATATCAATAAAGATGAGGAACCTTTTTATAATATAAAGCGGCAAAGGTGATTTCTAACAATTAGTTATGAAGAAAACAATAAGCCTGCAGCTGGATCTAATTTTGTGAGTAACAGTGAGTTTATTAATAAGGTCTTCAGGTGCAAGATTGTGAAAGCACTTGAAAATTAAAGGTTCTGCACATTTGTAAACAATCAAAATGACACATTTCACCTCCAATTATACCAAGTGCATAATTGTAATGCCATTTATATAACAGGCCTGATCAGTCTGCTGATTTCAAAAACACCCAGAAAACTGCTGAAAGTGGTCTGTGAAATGGTACTTCCTCGCATAAATCAGCTGGAACTTTTGAAAACAGGGCCCCAGGGTGTATAATGCAGCCGCAGCACACGCCCAAAACAGGAGGCCGGAGGACGGCCCCAAACTGGGCCTCGGGTCTCATTAATATTAATTGGACAAGCTGTCACCACCGGTCGCACCTCCACAGGCAGCTCGCCCATTTGAAGAAATTAATTTCAGGCCACTGGAGAGGGGATGATTGAGGCGCCAACTGAGGTTGGGGGTGCGATTGGTATAGTGTGGAGTCAGGAAAGCACTCCTGCTCCTCCTGGCTCCACAGAAATGATTTCTTTACTTTTCTTTTTTAGTTTGGCCAATTACCTGAGCCTGAATGTCGATGCTAAGTACTTGGGAATTTGCCATGATACTTTCATCAAGCGACAACTCACCATGCCAATCCTCCTGACTCAGAGTCACCTATCCATGGCTACACCCTTCAGTCACGGCTGATGACTCCAGTGAGGCGCCCACAGTCAGAGAAGACAACAGATACAATGAGACGCATATCACGACAAGAAGTGCCATAGAGCAAAAAATAGGAATTCTTTTCGAAGCCTGGATGAATCTGATGGAATCTTACACAAGAGTCTCAAGAACCATTGTCGTTCGTTGCATTCTGCATAATATTGCAATGAACTGAAGCTTGCTGCTTCCACAATCTGGAGGTGATGATGATGAAGAGAGGCTGGGATGACCTCCTTCCTCAAATCATAAGGAGGATATACAGGAAGGAGAGGAAGTGGGGCAAGGCAGCCAGCATTCAGAGAAGAGACGAGCAACTGATAACCCAGTGCTTTCAATAAATAAGAGTTCACTCACCAATAAAAGACACTTCATACCTGTCTATTCTTCCTCCAGCACAGCCTCACAAATTCCCTCACTGACAAAGACTTTTGCCAAGTTTCCTTCATAAAACAGAAGCCTTCATTTCCTCTGCCATCAGTTCACCTCCCAAAAGCTGAAATGTACAGAAATGAACACAGAACACTATGTGCACAAGCCAAATCTCAACAGAGTAAAAATTCCAGTAATTCCTTAATATCAGGTTTACTCTTTGTGCCAGTTAACCTACTTGCTCGTCTACCTAATCTACAATTCCTATGAGGAGCTCCCTCAGTTAGATGAGGTTGAAAAGTGGCTGCGAAAGTCCACCTGGCTTATGAGAAAACTGAAGTGAATCTCATATCAAGAAAATCCATCCTTTCTCTTGCAATGGCAAGAAGTTCCAAGTCTGTGTCTAAAACTCCCTCATATGTAGACACTAGAGTGAGCCAAAAGGAAACAGGCTCAATGCCACTCTCTGGAGAAACAGTAACATCTGCACTCCACTGGTGTTGCAATCTCGTAATGTTCAGGCAGCATCAGGAAATTAAAACCACTTTTAAGTCATGAGTCTAGAACTTTTTTTATTCATTCACGGGTTGTGGTGTCGCTGGCAAGGCCAGCATTTATTGCCCATCCTAATTGCCCTTGAGAAGGTGGTGGTGAACTGCCTCCTTGAACCGCTACAATCCTTGTGGTGAAAGTACTCCCATAGTGCTGTTAGGGAGGGAGTTCCAGGTTTTTGACCCAGCGACGATGAAGGGATCGGTGATATATTTCCAAGTCAGGATGTTGTGCGACTTGGAGGGGAACTTGCAGGTGATGGTGTTCCCATGCGCCTGCTGCCTTTGTCCTTCTAGGTGGTAGCGGTCGTGGGTTTTAGGAGATGCTGTTAAAGAATCCTTAGCGAGTTGCTGCTGTGCATCTTCTAGATGTACCCGCTGCAGCCACTGTGTGCCAGTGGTGGAGGGAGTGAATGTTCCACGTGGTGGATTAGGTGTCAATCAAGCAGCTTGCATTGTCCTGGATTGTGTTGTGCTTCTTGAGTGCTGTTGGAGCTGCACTCATCCAGGCAAATGGAGAGTATTCTATCACACTCGTGACTTGTGCCTTGTAGATTGTAGAAAGGCTTTGGGGAATCAGGAGGTGAGTCACTTGCTGCCCAGCCTCTGACCTGCTCTTGTAGCCACAGTATGCATGTGGCTGGTCCAGTTAAGTTTCTGGTCAATGATGACCCCCATCATCATCATTGGCAATCCCTTGAATCGAGGATGACTTGCTTCCACATCAAAAAGTTCCAGGTCCTGAACTAAATCTTGAAGAGCGGAAGATGCCTGTGTGTAGATTTTTTTAACAGGGAGCTCAGAAGAGAAGTTGCACACCAGCCACCACATGGGTTTGACAGAGCTACGTCTTGGTCCAGTGGCAAGGATTACCTAAGATGGCTGGAGATCAGCTCTGCTGCATGGACCTACGCACAATTATCACAGTGTGGGCTGGCCCATGCTGCCCCTGGGCCCTTGCCTCTTCTGGGCCCCAAACTCACACCTATCCCAGGTCCCGATCACATCTCTCTACAATCTCTCGCTGCTCATTCGCCCCAACCTCGCCGCTCCTACAGTATCTGTCCACGCTTCAATCACCGACCTGGACCTTGGTGACGTCCCTATTGACTGCTGTCGCCCTCCTGCTCCAGCGCGTGCTGCTCCTGGAATGGTATGCCACCACGCTGCTCCTTCCGCTCCCCAGCCTGCTCCGATGATACTCGCAGGCCGGGAGCCGCTCAGCCTACTGGGCCAGGCCGCCACACTGCTCCTTCCGCTCCCCGGTGACCCCCAGGATGTTGATGGTGGGGGATTTAATGATGGTAATGCTGTTGAATATCAAGCAGAAGTGGCTTGAATCTCCCTTGTTGGAGATAGTCATCTTCTAGCACCTGTATGACACGAATGTTACTTGGCACTGATCAGCCCAAGCCTGAATGTTGTCCAGGTCTTGCTGTATGTTGGCACGGACTGCTTCATTATCTGAGGAGTGACTAGGGGTCAAAGTCTCAGGATAAAGGGTCTCTCGATAAGGAATGATGAGAACTTTCTTCACACGGAGAGTTATGAATCTTTGAAATTCTCTACCCCAGAGGGCCCTGGATGCTCAGTTGTTGAGTATGTTCAAGACAGAGATCGACAGATTATTGAGTACTCAGGGAATGAAGGGATATGGGGATAGGGGGATAGGGCGGGAATGAAGGGATATGGGGATAGGGCAGAAAAGTAGAGTTAATATATAAGTTTAGCCATGACCTTATTGAATTACCTGCTCTTACTTCCTACATTCTTATGGGCTAGAAATTCGGGAAATACCGCTATGACCAGTTTTTGGTTGGTATTTGAGGATTTCGATTTTTTTTTACCGCCAGATTACCTTTATGACGGAAGGCCGTAACATTTGCCAAACGATGATTGGCGGTAACAGTAGCAGTAAAATCTGGTCTTGCACAATGGAATTTGTGCAGCGGAGCCGAATTCAGCGATATGAAAAAAAACGGTCCTTCTGCACATGTGCAAATTTTTTTTTTTACGATTTTTTTTAACCGCAATTCTGGTCAGGTGTCAGAGTGCGCCCGCGCAGTACACCCAGCTCTCAATCATTGATTTTTCAGACACAGGAAAAGACGCAGCATGTTGATCAGAGCAGGCAGAGGGTCAGAAAATGTAGTTATGATGCGAATGAGGCACTTATAACAGCTATTGAGAGTAGATGGGGGGAGTTTAACAGGAGGGGTCGAGTAAACTCCACACCCCCCCCCACCCCACCCATTGTAAAAAGATTTTGGAATGCTATTGCTGAGGAGATGTCCTCAGCAGATGATATTCCCAGGGACTACCAACAATGCAGGAAGAGGTGGAATGACCATTGCGAGGTCGTGAGAGTCAGTAGTATTTTTATTCATGCACTCCTTGATTACTTAAATTGTAAATGTGACATAGGTTGCTGTAGGTAGGCTTAGTGTTGCATCTTATTTGCCATGAATGGTCTTTACACATTATTAAGATTGCTTTCTGAGATATTAAAATATGTTTCTGCATGTCAATGTCTTCCTCATGAATGACGTGCAACTTCCAGGGCCATTAAATATAGGACTTTATTAAATGCATGCAGTATGGTTTAAATGCTTTGATGGCAATCTGTGTGCCACAAGAGCAGAAGGGTACTCTGGTAACCATTGCTTTTGTCATTTTTGCAGGAAAAACTGTCACACAATCAGCGCGAGTAGCGATGGACAGGTGTTGGTCCACCCAATACGTCTCCCTTGACTGATTTGGAGGAATGCGTGGCAGGCTTAATCAGTGCTCACGGGAGATCAACTACCCATACGGTTGCTGAGCCTATGGTCGGAACTGAGGGTAAGACCTTCAAAAACCCTGGGCTGGGTTGGGGTCATGTCATGTAGTGTCCATGGACTCGGATTTGGGTAAAGTGATACAGTGTCTCTCAACAACATATAATGCAGTCATGCTGGTCCTTCAAATAAGCCTATGCTATGTGACCTTACTCATGTCACCCTGCCTCCTCCCCTGCTGCTAGCCACTCGTCTGTTGTTTTCTATTTTGCAGATGAGGATTTTGAGGCACCACATTGTTCGATGTAAGCCTTCACTTCAGCCCATCATGTGTGGGTCGAAGAGGAAGATGAGGGGTGTGCTGAGGACCCTCCACAGGGAGTTGTTGTGGGGGGGTTGCGGTGGAGGAGGTGCTGGGTGTGGAGGGGTGCTGGGGGTGGAGGGGATAGCAGTGGCTGTGGGTGCTGGGTGGGGAGGGGGTGAAAAGGGTGCTGGGAGTGGAGCGGGTTGAGGGTGTGGAGGGGTGGAGCAGGTGCTGTGGGTTGAGGGGGTGCTGGATTTGGAGGGGTTGGAGGAGGTATTGGGGGTGGAGTGGGTAGAGTGGGTGCTGGGGATGGAGAGGGTGCTGGAGGTGGAGAGGGTGAAGGGGTGAAGGGGGTGAAGTGGGTGCTGGGGGTGAAGGGGTGGAGGGGGCTGCTAGGTGTGGATGGGAAGGGGGTGAAGGAGGTGGAGGGGGTGGAGAGAGTGCTGGGGGGTGGAGGGGTCGATGCAGTCAGCAAGTGTTTTAGCAGCGGCCAAAAGTTCCTCAGAGGTAACCACATTTACAGGCTTTGTCCAATCCGAGGCAGCGGGTCCAAGTCGTATGCAGCAACGCACCCCCAGGGTAGAACTCCGTATGCCGTCTCTGCGGTGGTCTGCTGAAAGACAGGCAGACGCATACCTGGACATATTGGGACTGTCAAGGGAGAACGTTGAACTCAGTCGCGAGCTCCTCCAGGCCCTGGGTGGCATTCCGGCTACATCGCCGTACAGTCTGCAACACAATCTGCGGACATGTCGCCGATTGCTGCTGCGATCTGGGGCAACACCGAGGCTGTCAATGCCCTGCGGCAATTGATGGTCTCGACGTTTGGCACTGCCGTCCCCAGTGTCATACCACCCAGACCGACAGCACCTGTGAGTGGGGAGGCAGAACAAGAGCCTTCCGACTCAGAAGCCGGGCCTTCCATAGCCCGAGCTTCTCCAGGGGGTCCAATGGCATCTCCATTGTCTTTCTCCCAACAACAGCAGCGCTCTGTGTGTCTTGCTGCACACCATCCTGGTTCCAACACGGGTAGGGGTAGGGGTAGGGGCAAGAAGTGAGGGTGAGGGGGTGGAGGGGTTAACATCAGGGGGGGAAAGGTGGCCGCAGTTAAATAGAAGTTCGGTGCAAGGGGTGTTGTGTTGTTGTTGCTGTTTGTTTTGGTTATTTTATAAAAGTTTTACAAATTGTTTCAAGTAAAACATTTATTTAAGTTTCACAATTAAAGTTCACTAAGTTTCAACAATGTACAAATGTTTCCTAAATTTAACAATGTTTTATAAATTCTTTTGTTCAACTTAACCATTCTTGTGCAGTGCTCATTTGCAGAATAAGAGGGGTAATAGTCAATATGGTGGGATAGAGTGAGCAGGCAACGGTGAAACGTGCCGTTCAGTGTTCAAGCAAAGCGATGAATTATGAGCTGCTGACGTAAGACTTTTGCAGTGACAAAAGCTCCACGAGGCCCCCACTGTGGTGGTGGTGGGTGTGGTGACATGGGTTCATCACCAGGCTCCTCGTCCTCCTCGTCCTCCTCCTCATCCTCCCCCTCCCTTCTCCCCTCTCTCCTCAGGTGGTCCTGCAAATCCTGTCCCCTCATGATGGCTAAGTTGTGTAGCATGCAGCACACCACAATGAACTCAGCGACCTACTCAGGGTGGTATTGTTGGGTGCCTCCAGATTGATCCATGTTGTGTATGGAGAAAGAGTCAGACTGAACACTGTGAGCTCAAAGCAAAGTGTGACCTTAGTCTTTTATTGCAGGTCTCCAGAGTGCCTCTCCAACCTGTGAAGCCTCCTTAAATACCTGTGCTCCCAAGGGAATATGGGATCCCTTGGGACTCCAGGAGAAGAGCCCTCTGGTGGCTGTACAGAATAAATACAAGTCCACATATATAACAGTCCAGGCATCGGAAGCGCTGCTTCAGCACTCCAATTGTCTTTTCAATGAAATTGCGTGTGGCTATGTGGCTGTTATGTAGCGATGCTCGGCTTGTGTCTGAGTGTTCCGGAGGGAGGGTCATGAGACAGATGGCGAGGCCGTAACCTTTGGCCCCCAGCATCTAGCTCTGGCCTTGTGGCTGACGCTCAATCAGGTCAGAGACACTAATCTCATGCAAGATGAAAGCATAATGGATGCTCCCTGGATATTGGGCATTGACTGCCATGATGCGCTGCATATGGTCGCAGATGATCTGTATGTTCAGCGAGTGGAATCCCTTTTGGTTTCGCTAAACCTCTGGCTCCTCTAAAGGTGCTCGCAGGGCGATGTGCATACAGTCAATGTCACCCTGAACCTTGGGGAAGCCAGCAGTTCATGTAAAACCCACAGCCCTCTCATTCTGTGCCTCCCTGGTCATTGGAAACTTTATAAAGTCTATCCTGCATGCGTACAGTGCAGTCATCATCATCATAGGTGGTCCCTCGAATTGAAACACTGACCACACTTGATCAGCTCCACTGGGCAGGCCACATCGTTCGCATGCCAGACATGAGACTCCCAAAGCAAGCGCTCTACTTGGACCTCCTTCATGGCAAACAAGCCAAAGGTGGGCAGAGGAAACGTTACAGGGATACCCTCAAAGCCTCCATGAAAAAGTCCAACATCCCCACTGACACCTGGGAGTCTCTGGCCAAAGACTACCCTAAGTGGAGTAAGTGCATCCAGGAGGGCGCTGATCACCTCGAGTCTCATCGCCGAGAGCATGCAGAAATCAAGCGCAGGCAGCGGAAAGAGCGTGCGGCAAACCTGTCCTACCCACCCTGTCCCTTGGTGACTTTCTGTCCCACCTGTGACAGGGACTGTGGTTCTTGTATTGGACTGTTTAGCCACCTAAGGACTCATTTTGGAAATGGAAGCAGGTCTTCCTCGATTCCAAGGGATTGCCTATGATGATGAGGCAGTCCCTCGAATGAGGATGACTTGCTTCCACATGAGTTCAGAGATGTTTCAATGAAGGACCCAATGTTCCAGTCCTAAACTCCAATTGAGGGGGTGGAAGATGCCTGTGCGTGGATTTTTTTAATGTGTGGTGACCGTTGTACACCAGCCACCATAAGGGCTTGACAGAGCTAGGCCTTTATCCAGTAGCATGCGTTAACCAGGACGACTGGAGACCTACTCTGCTGCACGGATCTACTGTGCACACATATCGCAATGTGAGCAGGCCCATGCTGCCCCTGGGCTCTCGCCTCTTCTGGGGCTCATACCCTCATTTACCGCACCTCCACCATGATCCCTCACCGCTCCTCCACCACAAAAACACTCGCCGCACCTCCGCCACGATCTCCCGCCGCACCACCGCAACAACCATTCGCCGTACTTCAGCCACGATCACCCACCAAATCTCAGCCACGATCCCTCATCACTCCTCCGCCCCGATCACTCATCGCAAGTCCGCCACGACCTTCCATGCTCCTCTGTGCAGTAGTCACCTGGCGAATGCAGCAGCTATGTGTAGCGAACTGCGAGATGCAGCATATGTCCTCTGCTGATGCCTGAAAGGAGCTGGAGGCATAGAACACAAGTGCCGCAGTCACCTTCACCTCAACGGGTAATGTATTCCCGTTCCCGCTGGTAGGCTGCAGGTCTGCCTTTATCAGCTGGCATATCTCAGTGACCACCTCTTTTCGAAAGCGCAACCTTCGAATGTACTGTGCCTCAGACAGCTGCAAGTATGAGCGCTGTTCTCTGTAAACTCACAGGGGTAAGGCTCCTCCCCATACATCTGCGAGTTCTTTGATTACACTCATAATGTTCTTGAATAAGCCTTCTTCCAGCTCTATGCAGCATAGAAAAAGTAGCCAGCATTATTGGCAGAGATATTATAGCCCCATTCTTTTAAAAATCCTCACATATCCTCAAAATGTCCTCCTATGTGCTCAAATACCCTTAAAAACGAACTATGAACTCACATAAAGCTCACTGTGTAAAACGCAGCCTTCTCTCAAAACCCTTTTAAGCACTGAACTTCTGCTCCATTTTTCAAAATGGAGTCGTTAGCGCTGGGTGTGTCGTGGATCCGAGCAGGTAAGACTTGAATTTTCATGGTTGTTGTTTTGGCTGGCGGTAAAAATGGCTGTATCGGCAAATTTCCCGCCCGTGGCGATAGCGGGGCGTTGCACACCAATTGACGTCATAAAAAGTGAAAAAAAAGGGTTGCCGGTATTTTTTACCGCCGCGCATAACCGCTGGCGAATTTTCCGCCCCAGTGCTAAATTTGGTCCATCGCGTTTACCGGCCAAAAAATTACTTTTTCCGCCCCAAAACGGCGGTAAAACATCGGTAAATGGGTGGAGACCTGCCGAATTTCGAGCCCATGGTTCTTTAGTTTGCCGCAGAAAGTGTGTTCTAGTTCTCGTCTAAAGACGCTACTAAACTTGTGCTTTTTTTATCTTTGTTTCTTGTGGGTTTATGGTGCGGAACATATTCAGCATCCAGAATATGGAAACACCTGTACAACAATTCTATCCCACTATAGAGAAGTTGCCACCATAAATCAACTCCCTGCAACACAAGACCACAAATAAAGGTTCCAAACTCTGAGTAGCTTGCAATTGGAGTAGACTGCCAGTAGAGGGAGAGGTCAGGTGACCAGGTACTGGGTAAACTGCATTTGCTTTCCTCTAAAATAAAAGAAGGCAGTGAGTATCGGAAGAGAGCAGCTAGGCTGGGCTTAGCGAGCAAAGCCCCTGTTTAGTAAGTGTCCAGAGAATCAATTATGCTCTGAGGCCAGAGGATTAGAGACAGCTAAATTTGATATACGTTAGGATGCCCAGTGCAAGCTGTAAGATAGGGATAAGCCACAATCAGTTCTGTTAAAGTACCTGCAGATGCCATACAGTCTCGGAGACAGGTTAAAACTGCCAACATTTGGGATTATAGATATAATCATGATGTTCAAAGGTTAGAGTCCTGAGATAGGCTCATACTATCTGTGTAGGCCTGTGGAACCAAATGTAAGGTTGAACAGAGTCTGGAATAAGCTAAGGAGTTTAAAATTGTGCAGAACGTGGAGAATGCCTCTACAGAGCTCTCCTTAGCAAATTAAACCTTTTTTTAAAACTGGAATTTCAATACTGCTTATTCTCATGCCACTTAAATCTAAGTTACCTTGATAATTACAAATTCTCAGGTGATCCTTCCGTACATCAGCTGAATTGTAGCTGGAACGCTTTATGTGCATGCAATCACATGACAAGCATCCACTGTGTGTTTGATTTTCCCTTACAATCAGACCCTTAGACCAAACAGTGGCCAGTTTGCATTATTATTCAAGATAGTGGATAATATGTTACTGTACATTATGGCTCCAATTATCATAAAAACATTTATGGAACTTAAACATATGGCAATGACGAGTTTCAGTAATTCCTATTTCCCTACACCTATTTTCCTAATGAGACTAATGAACTAAATCTAATGAACTATTAAAAATGAAGAAGTCATTAGGGTTTAATTGAATTAGAGAATGTAATAACATTCCATTTTTATTTTCCATTACATTCATTTCTTTTTTTTATATTCATGAAAATGTAACCATTACAAAGTATAGCTTTCAAAATTATAATGTTTAATCTGCATTCATCACTTTCTAAATTAGCAATTAAATAAATAAGGAAAAGACATAAGGCTTTTTTCTTGAACATATTTATGAATTGCTAATTTCTCTCATGTGTCCAGTGAAACTTATTTTGAAGCGTGGGGTATCAACCTATACATGCAGATCTCATCAGGTAGTCCATGACATGCTACTCACCTCGTCAAATGGAGGCAAATCAGTTCCGGGTCAAGCTCTACTTTACTGGGGTCACATGTAAACACACGGTTCAGAATTACTCCAATTTATGCAGCCTTCCCCTAATAATCAGCCTCCAGTTATGAGTCCACTGTCTAAACTAACCTAATGGAATAGTCAACTATAATTGTGTCTGTGACAACAAAGGACCAAACAAAAGACATTGGAAACTCTTCTTGAAATATATTGGCAGGTAAAAAATTTACCTTTTAAGCCACTGTGGGGAATAAATGCCCATGAATACATTTTGTGGCTGATTGCAGTGTTTCTGTCAGTAAAGTGAGCAGTTAATCCATTAATGCCTACATAAGGGAAAATTCCACCACAACCCAAAATGAGACAGTCATGGCTAGAAAGGTCACTTCTGTTGCAGACCTGACGTATGAAAAAATAACTCACCAGCGAGTGCAGAAGAAAGTTCAAGGCTTTAAATCCTAATCAGCTATGGCCAGGAGTTATGATTTCCCTGAGCCAATCACAGAAATAGGTTTACTTATCCATAAATTCATGACAACTTTCCCTTTTAACAGAGGTTCTGGATAAAGACCAATTAAAACATTAACCTTGAAATTATACTGCATGAATATTAGTGTATGAATGCTTCATACAGTCATCTGAAATTCCTTTGTCCATTATTTTAACGGAGGCATTAACAAGTTTTTATTTAAAATGAATGAATGCCTCTATTAAAGCAGTGAATATAGGAGCTGCAAATGAATGTATTAAGCATTCATACACTAATATTCCCACTGTGTCATTTCATGGCTATAGGATTGTACTCAGTTAAATACACATCAGTTCAAGTTGATCCAGGATGCTGATAGCATTAAAGCCAAATTGAAACTTCTTGAAAATCCATTGTGAATTTTATTTTCATTTCCCATTCTAGGTTTTCCATTTCGGTGAGTAAGATTTCCAACTAGCAGCTAATTTATGAAAAACTGAGGGCAATGTGGTGTTGTGGTTGATACTGTACAAACTATCTACAGGATGCACTGCAGCAACTCGCAAAGGCTTCTTTCTGCAGCACCTCCCAAACCTGTGACCTCCACCACCTAGAAGGACAAAGGCAACAGGTGCATGGGACCCCCACCTCCAAATTCCCCTTCAAGTCACACACAATTCTGACTTGCACATATATGAGCATTCCTTCAGTGTCGCTGGGTCAAAATCAGGGAACTCCCTACTGAACAGCATTGTGGGAGCATCTTCAAGAAGGCTCACCACCACTTCTCAGGCCCACCAGGGATGGGCAATAAATGCCACGCTTGCCAGCGATGCTTACATCGTGAGAATGAATTTAAAAAAATTATCTAGGGTATCTTGGCCTTTATTGCAAAGGGGATGGAGTATAAAAACGGAAGTCTTGCTACAAGTCTTGCTATTGATGAGGCCACACCTGGAATACTGCATGCAGTTTTGGTTTCCATATTTACGAAAGGATATATTTGCTTTGGAGGCAGTTCAGAGAAGGTTCACGAGGTTGATTCCGGGGATGAGGGGGTTTACTTATGAGGAAAGGTCAAGCATGTTGGGCCTCGACTCATTGGAGTTCAGAAGAATGAGAGGTGAGCTTATCGAATCGTATAAGATTATGAGGCGGCTTGACAAGGTGGATGTAAAAAGAATGTTTCCACTGATTGAGGAGACTAGAACTAGAGGGCATGACCTTAGAATAAGGGGCCGCCCATTTAAAACAGAGATGAGGAGGAATTTCTTCTGAGGGTTGTCGATCTGTGGAATTTGCTGCCTCAGAGAACTGTGGAAGCTGGGACATTGAATACATTTAAGACAGAAGTTAGGCAGTTTCTTGAACGATGAGGAGCGGACGGGGAAGTGGAGCTGTGTCCATGATCAGATCAGCCATGATCTTATTGAGTGGCGGAGCAGGCTCGAGGGGCCATATGGCCTACTCCTGTTCCAATTTCTTATATTCTTATGCAACTTGCAAAGTGGTTTGGCAATGTGCGCGTAGTGTGGGACGAACGTCAGATAGAGGTTGCAAGTGCCAAGGAATGATGAAAGTTCTTTGATGTTGGTAGCCTCCTGCATTCGCTGGATTGTGTCAATGTTGTCAAGCATGCTGTGACTCTGTAGCCCAGAAAGTTTATTTCTCCAGCAGCGAATGTACACTTATCGGCATTAAGGGTAATGTTATGTGTAGCAAGTCTAGCCATAACATTACCCTTAATGCTGATAAGTGTACGTGAGGTTGCTGGTCATGTTCTTCCATGGACGACGATGTCGTCAAGCAGATTGAGGGATCCCTCTATGCCTGCTAGCATAGTAGTGACAATCTTCTGAAATGCATTTGGTGCAGAAGATAGTCAGTAGGGCATGCGTCGATACTGATACAGACCATCATGCGTCATGAATGCCGTGAGCGGTTTGCTGTCCTCCGCTCGGGGTATTTGTAGGTAACTGCGGTGCATGTCGAGTTTCGTAAAAACTATTGAACCGTGGAATTCTGAAGACAGTTCGTCGATGGTAGGAAGAGGAAGATTTGTCGGGGATGATGGCCTTGTTGACCTCTTTCAGATCGATGCATAGACGGATCTCCCTATTTTTATGCCAAGCAATGACTAAGTTCAAGACCCAGGATGAGGAGTCAATTCCCTGAGATTCGAGTCGTGTTAATTCTGCGGATACTTGGTCGTGAACCGCGAATGGGAGATGGCAAAGTCACTGCGTAACTGGTTTGACGGAAGGGTCAGTGCGGGGACGATAGCAGAATTTTGTTGTCACTCCAAACCCTGTGAAGATTGAGAGATATTGCTTGTCAAAGTCCACCGAGTACACACTTTGAACCCAAGCTTCATCCCTTCGCGACATGAAAGGAAAAGTTCTCCAATGTTATGTCCTTGTAGTATATCAGGACAGATATGACCCCAAGTACCTCAATTTTGGAGTCGGAATATGCATGTAGAGTGGAAATTTTCACTAAATATATTCAAAAAGGAGTTAGATGTAGTCCTTACTACTAGGGGGATCAAGGGGTATGGCGAGAAAGCAGGAATGGGGTACTGAAGTTGCATGTTCAGCCATGAACTCATTGAATGGTGGTGCAGGCTCGAAGGGCCGAATGGCCTACTCCTGCACCTATTTTCTATGTTTCTATGTTTCTATGTAATGTACTTAATTGTTATTTTATTCCTTTGCAGTGCAGAACAGTTAATAGTTAATTTTGATCCCAAGAGCAAATCACTGGACTACAAGTAATAAGTACACGCTCCACCACCATACTGCAGGGAAATTCTTGCAAAATTCACTTCTGCAGCATCAAGATCAAATATAGACATTCTGTCTTGACTAATCAGTCCAGCAAGCTGCCTGATAAGACCAACACATATTCCACATTTGGACCACAAGGGATCACCAGCCTTTCTCCTAGACAAACGTGCAAAAAGCCATGCTGCCTTATAGAGAAATAAAGGTGCTCTTACCTATGTTCATTTTCAGTATGGAATTGCTCTCAAAGCACATGGATTGTTTGCACCTATGGTAAGGAGGGAGGGTGACAACTACCTGTATTAAGATTTATGCACCACAGTCCTCAGCAATGAGGCAGAACCGAACTGATGACAACCCTATGATCAATATCAAAAATGTCAAACCATTATTGTTGACACATATACACACACAATAGTGAACCTACATAACATTTTATACAGCTCAGTCAATACTTTAGTGCTATAAGTCTTTGTCACTGACATTTCACTTCCCCCTGCAATCTGCTTTGCTTGCATTACAAGGTAAGGAACTCTTATTTAAGAGTTGCATGTTCATTGCAGTGCTAACATTCATTTATTGTATAAAATCACATTCCAACTGTCTAAAGCTCCAGTTTGCATTTTCCTCTAATTCATAACTTCTTCATTCGAATATTTCTTCCAAAGTAGTATGCACAGAATAAAAATGAGGCAGCCATTTTTTAGCATGCAGTTACATTAAACATGAAAGCACTCAAGAAAATATTTTCAACATGCTTTAGCTACATACTTATTTATTTGCACATTTTTTTAAATATACATGATCTACTTTTGTGTTCTCTGTGACTTTTCACCATGCTACTTCCGATTACACAAATGAGAGGGCAGGCAAGCAATTTGTTGCCAAGGCTCTGGCAGTGCTGTTCCATAACTGGCCACTAGGAGGTGCACAAGAGTGGGGCAGGTGACTTGTCTGCTGGATTGATCTCCCGAACTGTGTGTGCAGAAACCCTCATCTCCACCCTACACATCTCCAGGCAGCCTGGCCGAAAAACAGAGTTATTACCAATAGACATTTTGAATTGCTATTTCACTTCAAACAAGCCAACGTGTTTGAATTCTAAGGAGAATGGAATTGTGGCAACTTTAAGTGACTGACCGATTTTCAGCACATTTATGAAACATAGAAACATAGAAACATAGAAAATAGGTGCAGGAGTAGGCCATTCGGCCCTTCGAGCCTGCACCACCATTCAATAAGATCATGGCTGATCATTCCCTCAGTACCCCTTTCCTGTTTTCTCTCCATACCCCAGTGGCCAATGCGAGAGAACATCATGGTCCAGCGCCTCTCCACCGCCTCGACTGGAACCTCCAGGGCGGCATCGGAAAACTGGTGGGCTTGCTGGCGAGGCCTCTGCACTGACCTGGTGCTTGTTGCAAGGCCAGTGCACAGGCTGCAATGATGAGAATGAGGCTGTGCAGCATCCTCGAACCTCCCCTTTAAGAACCGGATAGCGCCATTGTGTCTGATGACTCTCTGGATGGCGTGCCTGAACTTCATCAGCACTGTGACATTCGCGCCCCGCTTACCGACCGTATCACCGTAAGAGAAGTATGTAAGGCTTGGTTTAGTGCTAAAAGTGAATTTATTTGTTTTGTCTTATAACACTGCTGTGAAGTGCCTCGGAACATTTTACTACGTTAAAGACGCTATATAAATAAAAGTTGTTGAATATCGTGGTCGCCGGCTCTAATAATCGCCAAGCAGTAAATTTACCGACTAGTCGATGTTAGTGCCTCAAAATGGTTGATAACGAATTTCCCCCACTATATGTTACAACACAGAACTCTCTGCTTTTACTCACAGATAATCGCAAGTATTGCTGTCGTTATAATATCGTTTCGAAGTCTATTTGTCTGCATCCTAACACGGGCTCTTTCTCTCCTGGCTTGTAGTAGTTTATTGCTTTGAAGAGTTTGATTGACTGTTTTGAAAAGGTTTCTTTTGAAAACTCATTCTCTCCTTCTCCTAGCGATCAAACACAAAGTTTAACATAAGCTCGAACAACAAATTGTTTGATCATTAATAGATTTATTAGGAACCAGAATCTTTTCCACATCATTTTAGCAACCAAGTAGACAAGAATAAAAAGGTAAAAAGGAGTGTAATGTTAAGAGTAGAAAGCATTCATAGATCATCTGTCTGTGTTAGTATTGCTCTAAGAATTTCTAGTTCTCCAAAAAGTGAGCAAAGCGTCTAAGCAATGACCTTGTGTGAAATTCAGTCGCTGCAAATTGAAAATCGAGGATTTTATTCCTTAATAACACTGGACACCAGTAACATGCTGGAATTGCTTGTGTCCATCAGTGCGATGGTAGTAATGATAGCAAATATGACTTATGACATTATTCTGTTACTATTGCCTCTTTTCAATATATCTGTCATATTTGCACAGGCACGTTCAATGTCCAATATCGCTTCTGATAGAAAGCACCAACAATGGCAGTGATCATTGATACAACTCCTAATGATACAACTCCCCTACCCAGGTTATGGTGGAAATCTGACATAACGGAAGAGGAAAATCTGCACTGTCATTTGTAAAGGGCGATGTGATGCCACAGAACTGCTCCTGACATGAATGCCAACAGGCTGCTTCTGTGCAACAAACTCCATGGGATAGATTTTCCACTTTTGTGCTTATCACCCAAAAATGGACATTATTTCCAGCGTGGGCGGTAAAAAAGGTTTTCAGATTGTCGGCTTCTCGCCCATTCTCAAAGCACCTAGTCTCCATTTTTGAAACTGAGCGTGACTGCGAGCGATATGAAATGAGTGACAGCATAACATTTTTTTGACCTTCTGCCGTAGAGTGTCGCCATCCTTAGCAACGGCACGGCAATGCTCGATTCCCGCGATTCAGAAGGTCATGGGTCATCATGACATGCACAGAAGAGGAGACAGAGAGAGAGTTGTGAATGGACTGAACACTGTGCAATTATCAATGAACATCCCCAATTCTGACCTTATGATGCAGGCTCAGATGAATACATGGCTTGAGCAATGGTGCAGCAGGGAGGGATTCAAATTCCTGGGGCATTGGAACCGGTTCTGGGGGAGGTGGGACCAGTACAAACTGGACGATCTGCACCTAGGCAGGACCGGAACCAATGTCCTAGGAGGAGTGTTTCCTAGAGCTGTTGGGGAGGAGTTAAACTAATATGGCAGGGGGATGGGAACCAATGCAGGGAGACAGAGGAAAACAAAATGGAGACAGAAGCAAAAGACAGAAAGGAGATAAGGAGATGAGTAAAAGTGGAGGGCAGAGAAACCCAAGGCAAAAAACAAAAAGGGTCACTTTGCAGCAAAATTCTAAAGGGTCTAAGTGTGTTAAAAAGGCAAGCCTGAAGGCTCTGTGCCTCAATGTGAGGAGTATTCGGAATAAGGTGGACGAATTAACTGTGCAGATAGCAGTTAACGGATACGATGTGGTTGGCATCACGGAGACATGGTTCCAGGATGACCAAGGCTGGGAACTCAACATCCAAGGGTATTCAGCATTTAGAAAGACAGAAAGGAAAAGGAGGCGGAGTGGCGTTGCTGGTTAAAGAGAAAATTAATGCAATTGTAAGGAAAGACATTAGCTTGGATGGTGTGGAATTGGTATGGGTTGAGCTACGGAATACCAAGGGGCAGAAAACGCGAGTGGGAGTTGTGTACAGACCTCCAAACAGTAGTAGTGATGTTAGGGAGGGCATCAAACAGGAAATTAGGGGTGCATGCAATAAAGGTGCAGCAGTTATCATGGGTGACTTTAATATGCATATAGATTGGGCTAACCAAACTGGAAATAATACGGTGGAGGAGGATTTCCTGGAGTGCATAAGGGATGGTTTTCTAGACCAATATGTCGAGGAACCAACTAGGGGGGAGGCCATCTTAGACTGTGTAATGAGAGAGGATTAATTAGCAATCTCGTTGTGCGAGGCCCCTTGGGGAAGAGTGACCAGAATATGGTGGAATTCTACATTAGGATGGAAAATGAAACAGTTAATTCAGAGACCATGGTCCAGAACTTAAAGAAGGGTAACTTTGAAGGTATGAGGCGTGAATTGGCTCGGATAGATTGGCGAATGATGCTTAAGGGGTTGACAGTGGATGGGCAATGGCAGACATTTAGAGACCGCATGGATGAACTACAATTGTACATCCCTGTCTGGCGTAAAAATAAAAAAGGGAAGGTGGCTCAACCGTGGCTATCAAGGGAAATCAGGGATAGTATTAAAGCCAATTAAGTGGCATACTTCACATGCCATGCCAGAAATTGCTGGTCACAGGAATGTGGGAAGGGAGGACCTTGAGACAATCACTATCACTAGCGGGGTAGTGCTGGACAGGCTAATGGGACTCAAGGTAGACAAGTCCCCTGGTCCTGATGAAATGCATCCCAGGGTATTAAAAGAGATGGCGGAAGTTATAGCAGATGCATTCGTTATAATCTACCAAAATTCTCTGGACTCTGGGGAGGTACCAGCAGATTGGAAAGCAGCTAATGTAACGCCTCTGTTTAAAAAAGGGGGCAGACAAATGGCAGGTAACTATAGGCCGGTTAGTTTAACATCTGTAGTGGGGAAAATGCTTGAAGCTATCATTAAGGAAGAAATAGCGGGACATCTAGATCAGAATAGTGCAATCAAGCAGACACAGCATGGATTCATGAAGGGGAAATCATGTTTAACTAATTTACTGGAATTCTTTGAGGATATAACGAGCATGGTGGATAGAGGTGTACCGATGGATGTGGTGTATTTAGATTTCCAAAAGGCATTCGATAAGGTGCCACACAAAAGGTTACTGCAGAAGATAAAGGTACGCGGAGTCAGAGGAAATGTATTAGCATGGATAGAGAATTGGCTGGCTAACAGAAAGCAGAGAGTCAGGATAAATGGGTCCTTTTCGGGTTGGAAATCGGTGGTTAGTGGTGTGTCACAGGGATCGGTGCTGGAACCACAACTGTTTACAATATACATAGATGACCTGGAAGAGGGGACAGAGTGCAGTGTAACAAAATTTGCAGATGACACAAAGATTAGTGGGAAAGCGGGTTGTGTAGAGGACACAGAAAGGCTGCAAAGAGATTTAGATAGGTTAAGCGAATGGGCTAAGGTTTGGCAGATGGAATACAATGTCGGAAAGTGTGAGGTCATCCACCTTGGGAAAAAAAACAGTAAAAGGGAATATTATTTGAATGGGAAGAAATTACAACATGCTGTGGTGCAGAGGGACCTGGGGGTCCTTGTGCATGAATCCCAAAAAGTTAGTTTGCAGGTGCAGCAGATAATCAGGAAGACGAATGGAATGTTGGCCTTCATTGCGAGAGGGATGGAATACAAAAGCAGGGAGGTCCTTCTGCAACTGTATAGGATATCGGTGAGGCCGCACCTGGAGTACTGCATGCAGTTTTGGTCACCTTACTTAAGGAAGGATATACTAGCTTTGAAGGGGGTACAGAGACGATTCACTAGGCTGATTCCGGAGATGAGGGGGTTACCTTATGATGATAGATTGAGTAGACTGGGTCTTTACTCGTTGGAGTTCAGAAGGATGAGGGCTGATCTTATTGAAACATTTAAAATAATGAAAGGGATAGACAAGATCGAGGCAGAGACGTTGTTTCCATTGGTCGGGGAGACTAGAATTAGGGGGCACAGCCTCAAAATACGGGGGAGCCAATTTAAAACCGAGTTGAGAAGGAATTTCTTCTCCCAGAGGGTTGTGAATCTGTGGAATTCTCTGCCCAAGGAAGCAGTTGAGGCTAGCTCATTGAATGTATTCAAGTCACAGATAGATAGATTTTTAACCAATAAGGGAATTAAGGGTTACGGGGAGCGGGCGGGTAAGTGGAGCTGAGTCCACGGCCAGATCAGCCATGATCTTGTTGAATGGCGGAGCAGGCTCGAAGGGCTAGATGGCCTACTCCTGTTCCTAATTCTTATGTTCTTATGTTCATGCTTTCAGAATTTAATTAGCATTGGAGATTTTTAAAAATATATATTTTTTATCTCTCTCTTAATCCTATCTTTCTTTCGCAATCTTTATTTGGCTTTCTGCACATGATTTAAATCTAATTGAATTTTGAGGAGGTGGTAACCAGGAGAGTATATGGACTTTAGCAAAGCTATTGATAAATTCCCACATGGCAGACTGGTCACAAAGGTAAAAGCCCATGGGATCCAGGGCAAAGTGGCAAGTTGGATCCAAAATTGGCTTAGAGGCAGGAAGCAAAGGGTTATGGTTGATGGATGTTTTTGTGATTGGAAGGATGTTTCCAGTGGGGTTCCGCAGGGCTCAGTACTGGGTCCCTTGCTTTTTGTGGTATACATCAATGATCTAGACTTGAATATAGGAGGTATGATTTTTCTTTCCTTTAAGAAACCTATGGCATTGTTGTAAGTTAGGAACTGCAAGTAAATATATGAGTGATCTTTATTATCTAAGGAGAACCAGCTGTTTGCGGAGTAGCGGCTGGGTGTATTTTACTAAGGTTTTGAGTTTAGCTCTACTTGATAGTTGAGAGTGTAACTAGAGGGATGGCAGGGCAGCTCAGTCCCGTGCATTGTCCATTGTGTGGCATGTGGGAAATCCTGGCTGCTTCGTGCAGCCGGGACGACGTGTGCAGGAGTTGTTTCCAGCTGCACCAACTCGAGCTTCGTGTTTTGGAGCTTGAGCGATGGCTGGAGTCACTGCGGTGCATCCGCGAGACTGAGCTACATGGATAGCACGTTTTTAGAGGCAGTCATCTCACAGCTTAAGAGTGTGCAGGCAGATAGGGTTTGGGTGATCCCTAGACAGAAGAGGAGGACTAGGCAGGTAGTGCAGGATTTCCCTGAGTCCATCTCCCTCTCCAACCGGTACTCTGTTCTGAGTGCCGGTGAGGGTGATGGTGGCTCTGGGGAGTGCAGCCAGAGCCAAGTCCATGGCACCACAGGTGGCTCAGCTGCACAGGAGTGGGATGAAAAACAAATGGAAGCGCTATAGTGGTCGGGGATCCAACAGTCAGGGGAACAGACAGGCGTTTCTGCGGCCGAAGACATGACTCTAGGATGGAATGTTGCCTCCCTGGTGCCAGGGTCGAGGATGTCACTGAGCGGCTGCAGGTCATTCTGGGGGGAGAGGGTGAACTGCCAGAGGTCGTCGTCCACATTAGTACCAATGACATAGGTAGGAAGAGGGATGAGGTCCTTCAGGCAGAGTTTAGGGAGCTAGGAGAGATATTAAAAAGCAGGACCTCAAAAGGTAGTAATCTCCGGATTACTCCCAGTGCCAGGAGCAAGTGAGTACAGAAATAGGAGGATGCAGCACATGAATACATGGCTGGAGAGATGGTGCAGGTGGGAAGGCTTTAGTTTCCTGAGGCATTGGGACCGCTTCTGGGGGAGGTGGGACAAGTACAAGCCGGACAGGTTGCATCTCAACAGAGCCGGGACCAATATCCTCCCGGGCCGGTTTGCTAGTCCTGTTGGGGAGGGTTTAAACTAGCTTGGCAGGGGGATGGAAGCCTGAAAATAGATCCAGTAGGGAGGGGAGTAAAGCTGGAATTATAAGCAAAAATAAATGTGAGTTTGCAGGAGAGAGGAAACAAACAGGAAAAAAGGGTAAAAAAACAAATTTAAAGGCACTTTGTCTAAATGCAAGTAGCATTTGTAACAAAATAGATGAGTTGACAAATTGAGACAAATGGTATGATCTGATAGCCATGACAGAGATGTGGTTGTAAGGTAACCAGGACTGGGAATTAAATATTATGGGGTATTTGACAATCCGGAAGGACAGACAGAAAGGAAAAGGAGGTAGGGTACCTCTGTTGATAAAGGATGGAATCACTGCAATAGAGAGACACGATATTGGTTCAAATGATCAGAATGTTGAAACAGTTTGGGTGGAGATAAGGGATAATAAGGGGAAAGAGTCACTGGTGGGCATAGTCCATAGACACCCTAACAGTAGCAACTCTGTTGGTTGGAGCATAAACCAGGAAAAAAATGGAGGTTTGTAAAAAGGGAAAAGCAATAATCATGGATGAGTTCTGGGAGAGGTGGGACCAGTACACACCGGACAGTCTGCACCTGGGCAGGAGCAGAATCAATATCCCAGGGGGAGTGTTTGCTAGTGCTGTTGGGGAGGAGTTAAACTAATATGGCAGGGGGATGGGAATCAATGCAGAGAGACAGAGGGAAACAAAATGGAGACAGAAGCAAAAGACAGAAGGGAGATGAGTAAAAGTGGAGGGCAGAGAAACCTAAGGCAAAAAACAAAAAGGGCCACTGTACAGCAAAATTCTAAAGAGTCAAAGTATAATGAAAAGGCAAGCATGAAAGCTCGGTGCCTCAATGCGAGGAGTATTCGGAACCCAGGAGAGGGCTCTGAGCTAGTTAGAGTTGGTGAGAGCTCAGATGAACAGGACCCCAAGAAAGAATGCAAAAGACAGGAGGCAACAGAGCAGAGTAGCACGGGGGTAAGTGTAAACCACAAGGTGATAGGAAGGGACAATATGTATGAATATAAAGGGGCTGCAGGAGGGGTCAAAACTAAAAATCATGGTTTAAAAACTAGTATTAAAACACTACCTAAATGCACGCAGCATTCGAAATAAAGTAAATGAGCTGACGGCACAAATCATTACAAATGGGTATGATTTGGTGGCCATTACAGAAACGTGGTTGCAGGGTGGCCAAGACTGGGAATTAAACATACAGGGGTATCTGACAATTCGGAAAGATAGACAAGAAGGGAAAGGAGGTGGGATAGCTCTGTTAATAAAGGATGATATCAGGGCAGTTGTGAGAGACGATATTGGCTCGAATGAACAAAATGTTGAATCATTGTGGGTGGAGATTAGAGATAGTAAGGGGAAAAAGTCACTGGTGGGCATAGTTTATAAGCCCCCAAATAATAACTTCACGGTGGGGCGGGCAATAATCAAGGGAGTAATGGAGGCATGTGAAAAAGGAACGGCAGTTAACCTACATATCGATTGGTCAAATCAAATCGCACGGGGTAGCCTTGAGGAGGAATTCATAGAATGCATACGGGATTGTTTCTTCGAACAGTATGTTACAGAACCTACAAGGGAACAAGCTATCTTAGATCTGGTCCTGTGTAATGAGACAGGAATAATAAACGATCTCCTAGTGAAAGATCCTCTCGGAATGAGTGATCACAGTATGGTTGAATTTGTAATACAGATTGAGGGTGAGGAAGTCGTGTCTCAAACGAGCGTACTATGCTTAAACAAAGGGGACTATAGTGGGATGAGGGCAGAGTTGGCTAAAGTAGACTGGGAACACAGACTAAACAGTGGCACAATTGACGAACAGTGGAGGACTTTTAAGGAGCTCTTTCGTAATGCTCAACAAAAATATATTCCAGTGAAAAAGAAGGGCGGTGAGAGAAGGGATAACCAAGGAAATAAAGGAGAGTATCAAATTAAAAACCAATGCATGCGTATAAGGTGGCCAAGGTTAGTGGGAAACTAGAAGATTGGGAAAATTTTAAATGACAGCAAAGAATGACTAAGAAAGCAATAAAAAAGGAAAGATAGATTACGAAAGTAAACTTGCGCAAAACATAAAAACAGATAGTAAAAGCTTTTACAGATAGATAAAACGGAAGAGAGTGACTAAAGTAAATGTTGGTCCCTTAGAAGATGAGAAGGGGGATTTAATAATGGTAAATGTCGAAATGGCTGAGACCTTAAACAATTATTTTGCTTCGGTCTTCACAGTGGAAGACACAAAAACCATGCCAAAAATTGCTGGTCACGGGAATGTGGGAAGGGAGGACCTTGAGATAATCACTATCACTAGCGGGGTAGTGCTGGACAGGCTAATGGGACTCAAGGTAGACAATTCCCCTGGTCCTGATGACATGCATCCCAGGGTATTAAAAGAGATGGCGGAAGTTATAGCAGATGCATTCGTTATAATCTACCAAAATTCTCTGGACTCTGGGGAGGTACCAGCGAATTGGAAAGCAGCTAATGTAACATCTCTGTTTAAAAAAGGGGGCAGACAAATGGCAGGTAACTATAGGCCGGTTAGTTTAACATCTGTAGTGGGGAAAATGCTTGACGCTATCATTAAGGAAGAAATAGCGGGACATCTAGATAGGAATCGTGCAATCAAGCAGACGCAACATGGATTCATGAAGGGAAAATCATGTTTAACTAATTTACTGGCATTCTTTGAGGATATAACGAGCATGGTGGATAGAGGTGTACCGATGGATGTGGTGTATTTAGATTTCCAAAAGGCATTCGATAAGGTGCCACACAAAAGGTTACTGCAGAAGATAAAGGTACGCGGAGTCAGAGGAAATGTATTAGCATGGATAGAGAATTGGCTGGCTAACAGAAAGCAGAGAGTCAGGATAAATGGGTCCTTTTCGGGTTGGAAATCGATGGTTAGTGGTGTGCCACAGGGATCGGCGCTGGGACCACAACTGTTTACAATATACATAGATGACCTGGAAGAGGGGACAGAGTGTAGTGTAACAAAATTTGCAGATGACACAAAGATTAGTGGGAAAGCGGGTTGTGTAGAGGACACAGAGAGGCTGCAAAGAGATTTAGATAGGTTAAGCAAATGGGCTAAGGTTTGGCAGATGGAATACAATGTCGGAAAGTGTGAGGTCATCCACCTTGGGGAAAAAAAAACAGTAAAAGGGAATATTATTTAAATGGGGAGAAATTATAACATGCTGCGGTGCAAAGGGACCTGGGGGTCCTTGTGCATGAATCCCAAAAAGTTAGTTTGCAGGTGCAACAGGTAATCAGGAAGGCGAATGGTATGTTGGCCTTCTTTGCGTGAGGGATGGAGTACAAAAGCAGGGAGGTCCTGCTGCAACTGTATAGGGTATTGGTGAGGCCGCACCTGGAGTACTGCGTGCAGTTTTGGTCACCTTACTTAAGGAAGGATATACTAGCTTTGGAGGGAGTACAGAGACGATTCACTAGGCTGATTCCGGAGATGAGGGGGTTACCTTATGATGATAGATTGAGTAGACTGGGTCTTTACTCATTGGAGTTCAGAAGGATGAGGGGTGATCTTATAAAAACATTTAAAATAATGAAAGGGATAGACAAGATAGAGGCAGAGAGGTTGTTTCCACTGGTCGGGGAGACTAGAACTTGGGGGCACAGCATCAAAATACAGGGGAGCCAATTTAAAACCGAGTTGAGCAGGAATTTCTTCTCCCAGAGGGTTGTGAATCTATGGAATTCTCTGCCCAAGGAAGCAGTTGAGGCTAGCTCATTGAATGTATTCAAGTCACAGATCGATAGATTTTTAACCAATAAGGGAATTAAGGGTTATGGGGAGCGGGCGGGTAAGTGGAGCTGAGTCCACGGCCAGATTAGCCATGATCTTGTTGAATGGCGGAGCAGGCTCGAGGGGCTAGATGGCCTGCTCCTGTTCCTAATTCTTATGTTCTTATGTTCTTATACAAATTGGTCAGAAATAGCAGCGAACGTGGAGACTGGGAGAAATTTAGAACCCAGCAGAGGAGGACAAAGGGTTTGATTAAGGCAGGGAAAATAGAGTATGAGAGGAAGCTTGCAGGGAACATTAAAATGGACTGCAAAAGCTTCTATAGATATGTAAAGACAAACGTAGGTCCCCTGCAATCATAATCAGGGGAAGTTATAACTGGGAACAAAGGAATGGCAGACCAATTGAACAAGTACTTTGGTTCAGTATTCACTAAGGAGGACATAAACAACCTTCCAGATATAAAAGGGGTCAGAGGGTCGAGTAAGAAGGAGGAACTGAGGGAAATCCTTATTAGTCGGGAAATTGTGTTGGGGAAATTGATGGGATTGAAGGCCAATAAATCCCCAGGGCCTGATTGTCTGCATCCCAGAATAATTAAGGGGATGGCCTTGGAAATAGCGGATGCATTGACAGTCATTTTCCAACATTCCATAGACTCTGGATCAGTTCCTATCAAGTGGAGGGTAACCAATGTAACCCCACTTTTTAAAAAAGGAGGGAGAGAGAAAACAAGGAATTATAGACCGGTCAGCCTGACATTGGTAGTGGATAAAATGATGGAATCAATTATTAAGGATGTCATAGCAGCGCATTTGGAAAGAGATGACATGATAGGTCCAAGTCAGCATGGATTTGTGAAAGGGAAATCATGCTTGACAAATCTTCTGGAATTTTTTGAGGATGTTTCCAGTAGAGTGGACAAGGGAGAACCAGTTGATGTGGTGTATTTAGACTTTCAGAAGGCTTTCGACAAGGTCCCACACAGAGATTAATGTGCAAAGTTAAAGCACATGGGATTGGGGGTAGTGTGCTGACGTGGATTGAGAACTGGTTGTCAGACAGGAAGCAAAGAGTAGGAGTAAATGGGTACTTTTCAGAATGGCAGGCAGTGACTAGTGGGGTACCGGAAGGTTCTGTGCTGGGGCCCCAGCTGTTTACATTGTACATTAATTATTTAGACGAGGGGATTAAATGTAGTGTCTCCAAATTTGCAGATGACACTAAGTTGGATGGCAGTGTGAGATGCGAGGAGGATGCTATGAGGCTGCAGAGTGACTTGGATAGGTGAGGTGAGTGGGCAAATGCATGGCAGATGAAGTATAATGTGGATGAATGTGAGGTTATCCACTTTGGTGGTAAAAACAGAGAGACAGACTATTATCTGAATGGTAACAGATTAGGAAAAGGGCAGGTGCAAAGAGACCTGGGTGTCATGGTACATCAGTTATTGAAGGTTGGCATGCAGGTACAGCAGGCGGTTAAGAAAGCAAATGGCATGTTGGCCTTCATAGCGAGGAGATTTGAGTACAGGGGCAGGGAGGTGTTACTACCGTTATACAGGGCCTTGGTGAGGCAACACCTGGAATATTGTGTACAGTTTTGGTCTCCTAACTTGAGGGAGTGCAGCGAAGGTTCACCAGACTGATTCCCGGGATGGCAGGACTGACATATCAAGAAAGACTGGATCAACTGGGCTTGTATTCACTGGAGTTCAGACGAGTGAGAGGGGATCTCACAGAAACGTTTAAAATTCTGACGGGTTTAGACAGGGTAGATGCAGGAAGAATGTTCCCAATGTTGGGGGAGTCCAGAACCAGGGGTCACAGTCTATGGATGAGGGGTAAGCCATTTAGGACCGAGGTGAGGAGAAACTTCATCACCCATAGAGTGGTGAACCTGTGGAATTCTCTACCACAGAAAGTTGTTGAGGCCAATTCACTAAATATATTCAAAAAGGAGTTTGATGTAGTCCTTACTACTAGGGGGATCAAGGGGTATGGCGAGAAAGCAGGAATGGGGTACTGAAGTTGCATGTTCAGCCATGAACTCATTGAATGGCGGTGCAGGCTCAAAGGGCCGAATGGCCTACTCCTGCACCTATTTTCTATGTTTCTATGTTTTTCTGAAGGTCATTGTTGAAGCAGCTGAAGATAGTTGGGCCTAGTACACTGCCCTGATGAATTCCTGCAGCAATGTCCTGGGGCTTGGATTATTGACCTCCAACAACTGCAACCATCTTCCTTTCTACTAGGTATGACTCCAGCCAGTGTAGTGTTTTCCCCTGATTCCCATTGACTTCAATTTTACGAGGGCTCCTTGATGTCACCCTTAGTTAAATGCTGCCTTGATGTCAAGGGCAGTTATTGCCACCTCACCTCGGGAATTCAGCTCCTTTGTCCATGTTTGGACCAAGGCTGTGATGAGATCTGGAGCCAAGTGGTCCTAATGGAACCCAAACTGAGCATCGGTGTGCAGGTTATTGGTGAGTAAGTGCCACTTGATAGCACTGTTGACGATACCTTCCATCACTTTGCTGATGATTGAGAATAGACTGATGGGGTGTTAATTGGCCGGATTGGATTTGTGCTGCTTTTTGAGGACAGGACTTTATAGAAACATAGAAACATAGAAATTAGGTGCAGGAGCAGGCCATTCGGCCCTTCGAGCCTGCACCGCCATTCAATAAGATCATGGCTGATTATTCAACATCAGTACACCTTTCCTGCTTTCTCTCCATACCCCTTGATCCCTTTGGCCGTAAGGGCCATATCTAACTCTCTTTTGAATATATCTAATGAACTGGTCTCAACAACTTTCTGAGGTAGAGAATTCCACAGGTTAACCACTCGCTCAGTGAAGAAATTTCTCCTCATCTCAGTCCTAAATGGCTTACCCCTTGTTCTTAGACTGTGGCCCCTGGTTCTGGAACTCCCCAGCAATGGGAACATTCTTCCTACCTCTAACCTGTCCAATCCTGTCAGAATTTTATATGTTTCGATGAGATCCCCTCTCATTCTTCTAAACGCCAGTGGATACAAGCCCAGTTGATCCAGTCTCTCCTCAAATGTCAGTCCTGCCATCCTGGGAATCAATCTGGTGAACCTTCGCTGTACTCCCTCAATAGCAAGAACGTCCTTCCTCAGATTAGGAGACCAAAACTGAACACAATATTCCAGGTGTGGCCTCACCAACGCTCTGTACAACTGCAGTAAGACCGTCCTACTCCAATACTCAAATCCTCCAGCTATGAAGGCCAACATGCGATTTGCCTTCTTCACCGCCTGCTGTACCTGCATGCCAAACTTCAATGACTGATGTACAATGACACCCAGGTCTCGTTGCACCTCCCCTTTTCCTAATCTGTCACCATTCAGATAATATTCTGTCTTCCTGTTTTTGCCACCAAAGTGGATAACCTCACAGTTATCCACATTATACTGCATCTGCCATGCATTTGCCCACTCACCTTACCTGTCCAAGTCACCCTGCAGCCTCATAGCATCCTCCTTACAGCTCACACCGCCATCCAGCTTAGTGTCATCTGCAAATTTGGAGATATTACACTCAATTCCTTCATCTAAATCATTGATGTATATTGTAAAGAGCTGGGGTCCCAGCACTGAACCCTGCGGCACCCCACTGGTCACTGCCTGCCATTCTGAAAAGGACCCGTTTATTCCGACTCTGCTTCCTGTCTGCCAACCAGTTCTCTATCCATGTCAGTATATTACCCCCAATACCATGTGCTTTAATTTTGCACACTAATATAGACCACTGAGTTCTGCTTGCTCTCTGCAGAATGCAGATGAGATATTGGCCTGAATTTTGTGGTGGGTATGACGGCGTACTGTCAGAGTACACCATCATACCGCCTTTGAAATCCACCACAAGTTCGGGATTTCCACACATGCACTAAATCCTGAACTTGCATATGTTGAAAGACTAACTGCATGGCTACAAAAAACTGAATTGCTGGCACAGAGTTGGGCTAATTGCCCATCAACTACACAGTAATTACGTACGGAAATTCTACGGATGGTGGAAACAGGCGCTGGGGATACAGCGTAAGTGCATAACCGAAATGAAAAAGAAAATGCTTTTTTAAAAATTAAATGACATCCAGGAACATTAAAAGCTTTAATTTTATGATGCTAGTGTATGTTAAAGCTGCAGGTTTTTTAAAAAAAAATAACGTTTATATTTCATAACTTTCTGCACAGAGTATTTGTTTAGAAGGGGGAATTATGAGTAATCAATTAGATTCACACGATAAAAGCTAAATCTGCACGTAAGACTGTAGTAATGTAAATGAATGAAAGACAATCTGTTTCCGGTTTGGAGGATCAGGCCACATGGTCCCAGGTACGTTTCCACACAGGCTGCGCCCCTGGACTCCGTGGGTCATTACGCTGCCCACCTATTCGCAGCGTCAGAGTGCAAGTTTACAAAGGAGGGTCTCCATCAGGCAAGTTTACAAAAGCGTATTCTTTTTGCAGGTCAACAGCGTACTCTGGAGCTATGCCGTGGACCACAATGTTTGGACTATTGTAAGTTCATAAGTACATGTAACCATTTGGGTACCACATTGTCACTACATGCATTATTTTACCTTTGTTTACAATCAGTGTGCATGGACATATTGATGAAGTATTGTGCAAATCATACAACATGTTAATAACATAATACCTATCAGTAGTTCTGTATATTCTTCCAATCTCTGCAATATATTCCAGACTTTCTCTCCTGTTTACTCACATGTAGCTGGGCATAGGATTCACTCCCTGTTCCAAGCTACAGCTTCCTATTATGTGCCAGTTTTATCTTTGAACACCAAAACAGTGGGGAGTAACACAATGCAATTAAGCTCATGAAAATTCCTTCCTGCAGTACATTTTCTTTCCCACAATTACATATAAATGTAATCTGCATAACTCTACTATTTTCATACGATTACCTTATTATATAATTTCTCTTTGCCCATACAGCATCTTTTCCAGAAATCTTCAACAACTGCTCCTTTCCTACTGTGCATATGTCCTGTGCTGTTAACATACAGCAACATTCTTGCCTTGCATTTAAGATTTGCAATTTCTTCCTGAGAGAGCGTGTTGGGGTGTGGGCAGTGCACATATTGGAAATTTGGGCATGCACATGTCTGATTTTTTGATGTGCACTGCTGCCGGACAAGTCATAAAATTTACCTTGGTAATCCTTTTGCACTTCGGAAGGTATCCTGCGACACACAAAATGTGCTTGCATTTCTCCATAAGAGGACTTGATGATGTACCCATTATCATTCAGCTATTCTCTTTCAAAACAATACCCTCCACAGATGGATTAGCAATTTGACATTTATAATGGTGAAGTGGCAGTCTATAATATATTACATTTTCTATATATGTCGCACACTCCTTATTTGAGCATCACCATTCTGTAACACGTTGGCAGCTGCATACTTCTATAATGAGATGGAGCTTCAGAAGCGGAGGATCCCCACACCTATAACTATATCACTGAGGCTCTCTGAGTGCCTTTCATTCGATCCTGACTTTCTGTGGACAAAGCCACCAGTTATTACAGATTTGACATGATTGGCTATTATTTTTTATTTCTGCTAATTAAATCTCATTCTCAGGAGTTACATATTTCAAAGCCGCACATTTATGTAATTTCGTTATTGGATTTTAAATTATGAAGAATAATGGGCACTTCCTTTTTGAAGAAAAAAACTGAAATTATGGCTCTAGATCTTCTTTCAGCTAAGCTAAATCATAGCTTCAGATTGGCCCAGCATCAATGCTAAAGACACAACGCTGCTGAGGTGGTTGTCACTCAAACTCACTTCAAATGTGAGATGAGTGTTGTCAGTTTGTAGTTTAGCTGCAAGGTGGGATACCCTGACTCCCAAAACACTAAGCACAAAACTGACATTGAGTAATCACACTGTTTGGTGCTTTACTCCTGCTGGTTGAATCACAGAGCAACTCTGGTATTGAAAGTCAAATGGAGATCGCAGCCCATTCCTCCCACTGCTGCAGAGCAAAATGTTAGGGGACTGGAAACAAAAGGAAAATCTGGGAAAAAGTCATTTCACTGATAAAAATCTGACATCATCTGGATCAAAATAATATGCATAATTTATGGGGAAAGCTAATATATAAGTATAGTAAAATTAATAAATTAGTGGCGCTAGTCACCTAAATTAAAATATGTCTGGCATCTGGAGAATGAATTCATATTAAAAGAAATGCAAAAATGTCTTTTTCCTCAATAAATTCTCTATAACTAGTAAATATTCATGTCCTGGTGATGTAACTCTTCATTGAAGAGAATTTATGTTTCTTCAGGAATCTGACTTTAGTCATCTTGAAATTTGAATACTTACAAAATGCATACCACCCACATCTTTACTGATTCACACAAAGGTCTGCAAATCCTTCCATGCTTCAGTCCCACCTGATCTCTGTGAGCTGTTCCAGCCGTCTATCTCCCTCCTGAATTCCATTCTTCAGCATCTTGTGATCCCCTCTCCCGTTGTCCCACCATAGTGGCAGAGCCTTCAGTCACCTTGGTCTATGTTCTTACACTCACACCCTCTACTCTTCACCTTTCTTCTTTTCTCTCCACCATTAAAAACGATCTCTTTGACCAAGCTTTCAATTACCCATCCCTAGCTGGACATCCGTTTTCCGACCTACCTGTAAAGTGTTTGGGGTCAACCGTTTATATTAAGGTTCTACGAAACTGCAAATTGCTGTTATTCTTCAAGTGCAAGTCCAACGATTTTGCTCTAGTGCAATATGGAGGCAGTGCTGAATTGTTAGAGGATTTATCCTTTGGATAAGACATTAATAATAAAAATGGTGAAGTGGTCAATCACTGTTGCTTGTGGGACAACATTGCTGGCATGGAATGGTCATTACATTTGCCAAAATATAAACTGTCACTATATTTGAAAAGTAATTCATTGTGTGAGTATTTTGATGTAACATAACATCATATAAATTCCATTATCCATTTTATTTTCAGTAAAGATGAGGTATTTTGTCACTGAAACAGTCTCTAAGCTATTCACTTGTCTATCTGCTCACTAAGCAAGGAGAATTTTTATTGTGCCCATTGCAAGATGAATGTGCTTGTACTGTATGTTTCTTACCTTGGCTTACGCTCCTTGTCAGGGCATTGAGCATTTTGATTATATTAAATGGTAGTAGAATGGGCTGTCAATTCTTGTGTTGTCTCCAGTGGATAAATGTGCTCAGGCCATGAGGAGCATGAGAGATGCCTTGGTTATCGTCCCCCACCTAAGGGCTCCGTGCAGTTACCAGAGACTAGGTGTAGGTTGCTCTTCTATCCCTCTCTCCATCATCACCTAATAATCATTGTCGAGCAGAGGAGAGTGTTTTTTTTTTATAAAACTGAGTTCATGAACAGGCCCTGGTGCAACATGGTTCCATGAGATTAGAGCGTGTCTGTAACATTGAAACTGCATTCTGAGAGAAGACCTATGAGAAAGCATCTCAGGTATTTGACCTCCAGCTGTGTGAAAGCTGACCACACTTTGTTCTCAGACATCTAATCAAAAAATGTTAGACTGCCGGCTATTTGGCTCCCCTTAAAATGTTTGAACCATCACCTTCTCTGTGAAGCTTTTGAAAGTGATGACTGATATTGGACAGTCTCATTCCATGAGATGTAATTCTGTCCAAATGTTCTTAGACACTGCCAACTCCATCAGCAGAGATTGTTGGTCTACTGTCAAATATGTCACTTGCATTTTCTACAATTTAAAAATTGGTGCCTTGGGAGCTGGAAAGCATGGCAAATCCACTCCTATACTTTCTCATGCATCCAAGTCGTCATTTCTATGCACCTACATAATTCACTCAATGGTAAAAAAAGGCTTTAAATCAAAAGATCCAGATTTGTGGCAAGCACATTGTTGTTATCATATATAGTGATCCAAATGGTAATGCAGTTCATCCAATAATCTCCCAACGCTGATGACCATAGAAGGAATATTTATGCCTATTATTATGAATCTACCAGCAGAAGTATGTGCATCATTGGAATAAAATAGCTAATGGGAGATAGACACTGACAGAACCTCCGAACTTTCAGAAGGCCTCATGACATTCAATAACCCTAATTGAGCAATGCATACCCAATTTTTTGCTTTTAAGGTATTTACTTTTTCCAGTTGTCCATTTAGCACACAGAAGATATAATTTTACCTGGCTATCGTGTCCTGAACTTGATGGCATTCAGTCCTTTTGCTGTCATTGAAGGCAAACAATTTCCTGTATAATTTTGATGGAATAATAAAAATATAAATTAATCTTTATGTCAAAGTCTGCACAATTAGTCATCATCTTGTTGAGTTAGGCACAACCAGATTCAGGTACATAGGAACAAATCAAATTGGCAAAGATAGTCTGGAGGACAAGTTCATGGAATGCATTTGTGACAATTTCCTAGAACAATGTGTCATGGAACCAACTAGGGAACAGGCTATTTTAGATCTTGTATTGTGTAACGAGACAGGGTTAATTAGCAATCTCATAGTAAAGGAGCCTTTGGGGCAAAGTGATCATAATACAATAGAATTTCACATTACATTTGAGAGTGACTTACCTAAGTCCAAAACTAGAGTCTTAAACTTAAATAAAGTCAATTACATGGGCATGAAATGCAAATTGGCAAAGGTAGATTGGAAAAATAGATTAAAAGGTATGACAGTAGATAAGCAGTGGCTAGCATTTCATAATTCTCAACAAAAATACATTCCATTGAGAAACAAACACTCCACAGGAAAATAATCCATCCATGGCTAAGTAAAGAAGTTAAAGATAGCATTAGATTGAAAGAAGAAGCTTAGAATGTTGCAAAGAATAGTAATAAGCCTGAGGATTGGGAGAGTTTCAGAAACCAGCAAAGGATGACCAAAAAATTGATTACAAGGGAAAAATAGACTATGAGAGAAAACTAGCAAGAAATATAAAAACAGATTGTAAGAGCTTCTACAAGTATGTAAAAAAGGAAGAGACTAGCAAAAGTAAACATTGGTCCCTTAGAGAATGAAGTAGGAGAGATTATGATGGGGATTAAGGAAATACAGATCCAACCTCCCAAATCCGGAGTTCCAAAATCCGTAATGTTCTGAAATCCGGACACCGCGCAGATCGATGGAGGGGTCGTCCAAAATCCATAAAAAATTTGCAAAATCCAGACATTTTTTTCAAAACAATAAATAATCCCACCTCCCCCCCACCCCGCCGCTCCCTCCCCCCGAACACACATGCACAGACACACACACCAAAAACAAATTGCAAAAAACAAAAAATAAAAAAATCAGAAAACATTCACAAGGCACTTAACTATTGAATCGCTGCAAAAGAATTTTAAAAAACCTTTAACTTACCTTTTTTGCAGGTCTTCATACCTGCCACTGTCCCAAGGGCTGCAACACAGGTTTTTCCCAGGCAGTTTTTCTCTTACTAACTGTGGGTCACCGCTAAGTCAAATAGGTTTCCGAAATCAGGATGTCGGATTTCGTTTCCGAATCCCAAAATACCCAAACCTCGGCCCGGGTGTTTCTGGATTCGGGACGTCGGAAATACGTTCCGAAATCCGGAAATATCCGAAATTCGGAACGGCCTCAGTCCCGAGGTTTCTGGATTTGGGAGGTCGAACCTCTATTATTGTATCTGCCTTCACAATGGAAGATGCAAAAAGCATACCTAAAATGGTGGGGAACCAAGGGTGTAATTAGGGCGAGGAACTTAATTTAATTAATATAAGTAGAAAAAAGTACTAGATAAACTAATGGGACTAAAAGCCGACAAATCCCCTGGACCTGATGGCCTAAATCCTAGGGTTCTAAAAGAGGTAGCTGCAGACATAGTGGATGCATTGGTTTTGGTCTTTCAAAATTCCCCAGATTCTAGAATGGTCCCAACGGATTGGAAGGTAATAAATATAACACCACTATTCAAGAAAGGAGGGAGAGAGAAAACAGGGAACGACAGACCAGTTAGCATGACATCCGGCAGAAAAAATAAAAAAAGAAAATTATTATTTAAATGGAGAAAAATTCCAAAATGCTGTAGTACAGAGGGACCTGGAGGTCCTTGTGCATGAAACACTAAAAATTAGTATGCAGATACAGCAAGTAATCAGGAAAGCAAATGGAATGTTGCCGTTTATTGCAAGGGAGATATAATATAAAAGAGAAGTAGCAGAGAAGTCCTGCTACAACTGTACAGGATATTGGTGAGGCCACACCTAGAGTACAGCGTACAGTGTTGGTCTCCTTATTTAAGAAAGGATATACTTGCATTGGAGGCAGTTCAGAGAAGGTTCAGTAGGTTGATTCTGGAGATGAGGCAGTTGACTTATGGAGATAGGTTGAGTAAGTTGGGCCTATACTCATTAGATTCAGAAGAATCAGAGGTGATCTTATTGAAACATATAAGATAATGAAGGGGATCGACAAGGTAGATGCAGAGAGGATATTTCCACTCATGGGGGAATCTAGAACTAGGGGGCATAGTTTCAGAATAAGGGGTCGCCCATTCAAAACTAAAATGAGGAGGAATTTCTTCTCTCTGATGGTTGTAAACTTGTGGAATTCTCTACTCCAGAGAGCCACGGAGGCTGGGTCATTGAATATATTTAAAGCAGAGATAGACAGATTTTTGAGCGATAAGGGAATAAAGGTTTATGGAAAGCGGGTAGGGAAGTGGAGCTGATTCCATGATCAGATTAGCCATGATCTTATTAAATGGCGGAACAGGTTCGAGAGGCCAAATGGCCTACCCCTGCTCCTATTTCTTATGTTCTCTTATGCTCTTACATCAGTCGTCGGGAAAATGCTGGAATCCAATGTTACAGAAGTGGTATCAGGGCACTTATAAAATCATAACATGATTAGGCAGAGTCAAGAGTCAACATGGTTTTATGAAAGGGAAATTGTGCTTGACAAATTTATTGGAGATTTATGAGGATGTAACTAGCAGGGTAGATAAAGGGGAACCAGTGGATATAGTATATTTGGATTTTCAAAAGGCATTCAATAACATAAAAGGTTACTACACAAGATAAGAGATCATGGGATTGGAGGTAATGTATTAGCATGGATAGAGGATTGGTTAATGGACAGAAAACAAGGATAAACGGGTCTTTTTCAGGTTGGCAAACTGTAACCAGCAAGGATCAGTGCTGGGGCCTCAGCTATTTACAATCTATATTTATGATCTAGATGAAGGGACCGAGTGTAATGTATCCAATTTGCTGATGATATAAGACTAGGTGGGACAGTAAGCTGTGAGGAGAACACAAAGCGTTTGCAAAGGGATATAGATAGACTAAGTGAGTCGGCAGTAAGGTGGCAGATGGAGGATAATGTAGGGAAACGTGTGGTTATTCACTTTGGTAGAAAGAATAGAAAAACAGAATATTTTTTAAATGGTGAGAACATTTTAAATGTGGAGATTTGGGTTTCCTTGTGCAAGAAACAAAGAAACTTAGCATGCAGGTACAGCAGGCAATAAGGAAAGCAAATGGCATATTATCCTTTATTGCAAAGGGTTTGGAGTGTAAGAGTAAGGAAATCTTGCTACAATTGTACAGGGCCCCACTAGTTACAGCTTGAATTTAAGCACTCTTGTACAGTGTCAAACTTTTGGGGTAACAGTCATGAGGGTCCCAATATGCAACTCTCCACATTCAAGCAAAGCGTTCATTTATGAGCTGCTAATGTAACACTTTTGCAATGGCATACGCTCCGCATGCTCTCCGCTATGGTGTTGGGGGTTCATTTGCAAGCTCCTCGTCATCTTCCTGCTCCTCAATGTCCTCTTCTTCCTCCTCTGTCTCCTGCATTCTCTCCTCAGGTGGTCCCGCAGTCTCGTGTGGCAATTCCTGTCCCCGCATGATTGATAAATTATGCAATATGCAGCACACCACTTTGAACTTAGCAACCTGCTCAGCGTGGTATAGCAGCCTTCCTCCCGAGTGGTCCAAGCATCAAAAGTGCCGCTTTAGCACTCCAATTGTCTTTTCAATAATGTTATGTGTGGCTATATGGCTTTTATTATATCGTTGCTTGGGTTCTGTGTGAGGGTTCTGCAGGGGAGTCAAGAGCCAGGTGGCGAGGCTATACCCTTTGTTGCTCAGCATCCAGCATTTATCTTGTGGCTCAGGCTTCAACAGGTCAGACACCGTGCTCTCACGCAAGATGTGCGCATCATGAATGCTCCCTAGAAAGTTGGCATTCATTGCCATTATCCGCTGCGTATGGTCGCATATGAGCTGCACGTTGAGGGAGTGAAACCCTTACGGTTCCGTACACCTCCGCCTCCTGTAATTTTGCTTGCAGGGCAATATAGGTATAGTCAACAGCACCCTGCACCTTGGGGAAGCCGGCAATGCGTGCAAATCCCAAAGCCCTGTCACTCTGAGCCTCCCTCGTCATTGGGAAGTTTATAAATACCATCCAGCGTGCAGACAATGCTTCGGTTACCTGTCGAATGCACCGATGAGTCATCATAGGCGATCCCTCGAAACGAGGATGACTTGCTTCCACGCCAAAAAAAAGGATGAGTTCACAGGTGTTTCGAAAGAAGAACCCGAACCACATCCTCAAGGGTGGGAGATGCCTGTGCGTGGATTTTTTTAACGTGTGGTGGCCGTTGTACACCAGCCACCACACGGGCTTGACAGAGCTAGGTCTTGGTCCAGTGGCAAGGATTACCCAAGACAACTGGAGACCTGCTCTGCTGCATGGACCCAGTGCTGGCCCGTGCTGCCCCTGGCCCTGAACTCACGCCTCCCCTGGGCCCCGATCATATCCCGCCAGTCTCTCACAGCTCCTTCGCCCCGATCTCGTCGCTCCTGCTGCACCTGCTCACATGCCAATCACTGACCTGGACCTTGCTGATGTCACTCTTCACTGCCCTTGCCCTCCTGCACCAACTTGCGCTGTATCTTGTAGCGGCATGTCTCTACGCTGCTCCTGGGCCTTCGCAAGCCGCTCCTTTTATGGCCCCGACCTGCCGCTGATGGTCTCTCGCAGGTCGGGGCCTCCACACTGCTCCTGGGCCTCTGCACGCTGCTCCTTTTATGGCCTTTATAAAAAAAAAATGATGAGTAACATACTGAGAAATAACGCATATGTCCCCAGCTGATGATTGAAAAGACCCACATGATTAAAAGGAAAGTGCCACAGTCACATTCATCTCAACAGAGTGTGCTACCAGGCTGCAGAGCTGCCTTAATGAGCTGGAAAATCTCAGTGATGACTTCTTTTTGGAAGCGCAGCCTTCGGACTCACTGTCGATTGGTCAGGTCCAAGTATGAACACTTCTCCCTGAAGATCCTTTGTGGGTAAGGCCTCCTCCTCATCATCATTCTGCGACCTCTTCCATGAGTCTTATAACTCTGCTCAATAAACTTCCTCACATCTGGTTCCTCCATTAGACAGGTTGTCATCAACATAGGCTGAGATAACACAGGCCCCATTCTTTTTAAATCTCCACAATATTTTTTGATCAAAAAAATATTAATAAAATGCCTTTCTATCTTAATAATTTACTCAGTAATAGTAAATATACCTTTTCCAATCAAAATCGCACTCTAAAATCACTTTTCACCTCAGAGATACAGAGCTACTGCTTTCGCTGATAGTTCCCAATTTCCAAAATGGCGGCTTTGTGCATTCTGCCCATTTCTGGCCATTTACCATCGCGTAAAACCACCTTTTCCAGGACGGTATGCAGCTCCGGTGGTATGTCGGCAGTATGTGATGAAAATCCGACTTTTTGGGCAGTAAGTGGGCCGTTCTGCATGGTGGACGGTGTGCATACCGCTCGGCGGTTTGTCAATGATTAATATTCCGCTGAGCGGTATGTCAGCGGTATGTAGCTGTTTTCTGACCAAAATCGCTCTTTTGGGTGGTACGCCGTCGGTACGAGGGCAGTGTGCGGCGATATGTTGACTAATTTCGGGCCCCTGGAGTATCATGCACTGTTTTGGTCTCCTTATCTAAGGAAGGATATATTTGCCTTGGAGGCAGTGCAACTAAGGTTCACTAGATTGATTCCTGGGATGAGAGAGCTGTCTTATGATGAGAGGTTGTGTAGAATAGGCCTATACTCTCTGGAGTTTAGAAGATTGAGAGGCGATCTAATAGAAACATACAAAATTCTGAAGGGGATTGACAGGGTAGATGCTGAGAGGTTGTTTCCCCTGGCTGGAGTGTCTAGAACTAGGGGGCACAGTCGAAGAATAAGGGGTAGGCTATTTTAGACAGAGATGAGGAGGAATTTCTTCACTCAGAGGGTGGTGAATTCTCTGCCCCAGACGGCTGTGGATGCTCAGTTTCTGAATATATTCAAGGCTGAGATGGATAGATTTTTGGAGTCGAGTGGAATCAAGAGATATGGAGATCGGGCGGGAAAGTGGAGTTGAGGTCGATGATCAGCCATGATTTTATTGAATGGCAGAGCAGGCTTGAGGGGCTGTATAGCCTATTCCTGTTCCTATTTCTTATGTTCATAACATAGGGATTGCCAAACAAAATAAGTCCATACTCCACCTAGTTCCCCTATTACCATGCTGGTAGTCACATGATACAACAATAATGTAATTGTTGATGAATCATGGGAATCAATCTCTATCAATTAGTCTGCAACAGAACCAGACATGAGGCGAGTAAACCGGGTGGAAAGCTTTGCGAACCATAGGTTCAAAGTCACTTGTTCTTCCCAAGCATACTCATATATTGTATCCTGAACTATTAGCTAGTGTGTGCAATAGTTCACATAATCATTGAGGGCTATACTTTCCATCAATTTCGCCTCGCTACCACCCAACTACCGCCCATTTAACCGATGAAATTAAGTCAAATGCCCTTTTATCGCCCATGTTCCCTAAAAATGGAAACTAATGCACATTTATCATCAGCGTTAGTTTTGGCATAAAGTTAACGCCGAGAATTAGTTAAATCGCTCGCCCATATTTTATTTTCAAATTATGGTGTCAACAATCATGCACCGCCCAGTCTTGACAATTTTGGCCTTTGGTAACCGGAATTTAAAGTAAAAAAATGTTGGAAAAAGCCATTCACTGAATATCATCTGTGTTGCCATCTTAAACAAGCCAATATATAACAATGTTGTAGTATAGTTGGGCCATACAGCAGGTTTTGGCAAAACCTGTATATCATCCTTATAATGCGACTAGTGTGCAATCAGAAAGAAAGAAAGAAAGAAGAAAGAAAGACTTGCATTTATATAGTGCCTTTCACAACCACCAGACGTCCCAAAGCATTTTACAGCCAATGAAGTACTTTTTGAAGTGTAGTCACTATTGTAATGTAGGAAATGCGGCAGCCAATTTGCACACAGCAAGCTCCCACAAACAGCAATGTGATAATGACCAGATAATCTGTTTTAGTGATGTTGATTGAGGGATAAATATTGCCCAGGGCGATACAATGAGATATACATAAAGGTACTGATAGAAATGAATACCAAGAAGGAATTTTATGTCAGCCGCAAAACAAACAGCTATTGAAAGCCCACATCCTTAACCATTGAGAAGTGCAATCATTTCCCCAGTTAAATTGATTTCTTTATAAAACAGCATCAGGTTGGAAAGAGAGTTCTGGTATGTGAGGCATCTTGTAACAGAATTTGTTTTGTTTTTATTATGGGTTATCTGCCAGGGCTGGGACTGGCAAGGATGTTAGTCATACATCCAGTGACCTTCCAGAGAACATCATAGGCAGTCCTTCAAAATCGAGGAAGACTTGCTTCCACTCTAAAAGTGAGTTCTTAGGTGACAACAGTCCAATATGGGAATTACAGTCTCTGTCACAGACAGGACAGACAGTCGTTGAAGGAAAAGGTGGATGGGGAGTCTGGTTTGCCCCACACTCCTTCTGCTGCCTGCGCTTGCTTCCTGCATGCTCTCGGCGACGAGACTCGAGGTGCTCAGCGCCCTCCCAGATGCTCGTCCTCCACTTAGGGCGGTCTTTGGCCAGGGACTCCCAGGTGTCGGTGGGGATGTTGCATTTTATCAAGGAGGCTTTGAGGGTGTCCTTGAAACGTTTCCTCTGCCCACCTGGGGCTCGCTTGCCGAGTAGGAGTTCTGAGTAGAGTAGTGGCTTTGAGAGTCTTGTGATGGGCATGCAGACAATGCAGCCCACCCAACGGAGCTGGTCGAGTGCGGTCAGTGCTTTGATGCTGGGGATATTGGCCTGATCGAGGACTCTAACGTTAGTGCATCTGTCCTCCCAGGGAATTTGCAGGATCTTGCGGAGACATGGTTGGTGGTATTTCTCCAGTGATTTGAGGCATCTACTGTATATGGTCCATGTCGCTGAGCCATACAAGAGGGCGGGTATCACTACAGCCCTGTAGAACAGCCCGCCCATGGCTCCAAATCACACTACTGCTGTTTCTATAGATTAGTGATGAGCCACTTCCTGCATCTACTTCACTGCCAATGTCTTTGATGCCAATGCTGACCATGCCAATGCAAAGCCCAGCTCTGCTCTGAGGATCACCCTGCCCTGCTGTCAAAATGAAATTTAGTTGCATTCATATTTTTCAAATAATTGCGTAAACTTTCTAAACATGCATGTTATCTACCCTTGCTGGTAACTAAACTTTTAGTAGAGACAAAAAACTACCTTGCATTCATCCTCATTATAATTTTACAGATACTTACATACTTCCAGATTTAATCTCTCTCTCTCCCTCCTATCTAGTGCACACATAAAAACAGTAGTACAAAATCAATAAATTATGAACAAGTGTTGAGATCACTGTAAGCTGCATGGTTTATCTCAGGCACTCTCATGATCTTCTGATCACTAATTTCCCTTTATTTATGGTAAACAAACTAAGGCGCTCACATAAATAACAGAAATCAATAAACAAGGCAAAGCCAAACCCAGAGCGATCTGAATTGTGCAAAGTGGTCAGATTTGTGATCTAAACACCTGTACTTTCTATTTTAGAGAGCCTAGTTTGTCAGTATTATGTAGTGGTTTATAGTATTTCTATCAGACATAATCATTAGTGCTTCTTTTGGTTTTCAATGGCAAAGCAAATTGATCTTTGACCTTCCACTGAGTTATAATGAAAAGTTTACTTGTTAAAAAGGTCACTTCAATGGTATCTTAATGTTGAACAAATGCACAATGTTATGAAAATGTTAATTCCTTCCCAGCTTTACATCTATCATCAAGTTTTGATCTTAAAATACTTATGCTTTGATTTTCCCTGCAAAGGTATATCTTATTTTTCCTTTGTTCTCTTTTATTTAATGGAACAGATACAATAAATTTGGTATTTTCTCAAATAATCATGTCATCTATCATCGGCACATTGCAATCTTCAAAAAGCTTTTAATGAGGCAACATACGCAGCTAATATAACATGACTATAGTCATTTTAATACTCACCTTTAATAGAGATACTGATATAAGGTTATTAATTACTGATAGTAGCTATTGTAAAATTGGAAAAACAAATCTTTTTACAAATTTATATATAATCATAAAAAATTATAATTCAACGAATATGTGGATTTTTAGTGAAAAAGGACTGTTTTCCAACCACTTTTTGCTATCCAAACAGCATAACAGTCTGGTATCTAAATGTTGAAAAGGTTGTCACTCAATCAAGAACATTACTGTGATCCTGTTACATATGGGTTGAAAGAGTTCGTAGCTATTAAAAGCTGAGCCTGCGTGGCTTCAAATAAGGTAGGGGGAGGTGGACATAATCACAATACAATATGTTGATTATTGAATAGGACAAAGTGTCAGAAAGTTTCACCGTCCAGCTTAATTATAATCAAGTAGGTTTTTCCCTTTATTTCTTGTTTTATTGCCAATTATCACCATTGCCAATTTTGGCACAGGGAAATACATGAATGGTTGATATCTATATTTGCAATCGTTTCCCTTGAGAGTTCTTGCCTCCATGTAAGTATACTTTAGTTGTGGTGCAAGTAAGTGGAAACCAGACTAAGACATGCACGCTTGGAACGAGCACAAAATATGAAGCGCTAGTCCCAATTGAACAGATTTTGATTTAAATGTTGGCCTTTTCAAAAATTAGAATGTGCATGCACAGCAAGAAATCCTTTTAATTTGTGTTCCTCTGATTTGTTTTGTGGAAAACAGCAGTTCAGAATTGACTAGTGAGCTTGTGAGTACAGATAAACATATTGGAGCTTTGCTTGATTATCTGTATAGCTTTGGGAGTATTTACATAGAATTTTCCCTTGGAGATTAAAAGGGTCCACTAGAGTCCACAATAAGGTAAATTGGTCTGTCAAAAGAGCAGCTTTAATGGATAATAATCTTTCCTCATGCTATGTTGTATTATATTGCTTTGTGGCCATCCTCCATTTTGGAAGACATTTGGGAGACATTGGTACTGAAGACTGTCCAGAAAAAGACATAAATCATAGATTAATCAAAAGTTACAGCACGGAAGGAGGCCATTTCAGCCCATCGTGTCCATGCCAGCCGACCAAGAGCTCACCAGCCTAATCCCACTTTCCAGCACTTGGTCTGTAGCCCTGTAGGTTACGGCACTTTAAGTTCACATCCAAGTATTTTTTAAATGTGGCGAGGGTTTCTGCCTTCACCACCCTTTCAGGCAGTGAGTTCCAGACCCCCACTACCCTCTGGGTGAAGAAAATTCCCCTCATATCTCCTCTAAACCTTCCCCCCAATTACTTTAAATCTATGTCGCCTGGTTGTTGACCCCTCTGCCAAGGGAAACAGGTCCTTCCTATCCACTCAATTCAGGCCCCTCATAATTTTATACATCTCAATCAGTTCTTGCCTCAGCCTCCTCTGCTCCAAAAAAAACTGACCCAGCATCTGATAGCCAAAATTCTCCAGTCCAGGCAACGTTCTTGTAAATCACCTCTGCACTCTTTCCAGTGCAACCATATCTTTCCTGTAATGTGGTGGCCAGAACTACACACAGTACTCCAGCTGCGGCCTAACCAGTGTTTTATACATTCAAGCATGACCTCCTTGTTCTTGTATTCCATGCCTTGACTAAGAAAGGCAAGTGTTCCATATGCCTTCTTAACCACCTTATCTACCTGGTCTGCTACCTTTAGGGATTTGTGGACCTGCACAGCAAGGTCCCTTTGTTCCTCTACACTTCCCAGTGTCGTAACATTTAATGTGTATTCCCTTGCCTCGTTAGACCTTCCCCAAATGCATTAGGTCACACTTATCCGGATTGAATTCCATTTGCCACTGTTCTGCCCAGCTGGCCAATACATTGATAACTTCCTGTAATCCACAGCATTCTTCTTCATTATCAACCACACAGTCTATTTTAGTGTCATCTGCAAACTTCTTAATCATATAACAACATTCAAATCCAAGTCATTGATATATATCATGAAAAGCAAGGGACCCAGCACTGAGCCCTGTGGAACCCCCTGGATCCAGCATTCCAGTCACAAAACACCCATCAACCATTACTCTTTGCTTCCTGCCTCTGAGCCTATTTTGGATCCAACTTGCCACTTTGTCCTGAATCCCATGGACTTTTACTTTCATGACCAGCCTGCCATGTGGGACCTTATCAAAAGCTTTGTTAAAATCCACATACACTACATCATACACACTGCCCTCGTCAATCCTCCTGGTTATCTCCTCAAAAAATTCAATCAAGTTAGTCAGACACGACCTTCCCTTAACAAATCCATGCTGACTGTCCTTGATTAATCCATGTCTTTCCAAATGAATATTTATCCTATCCCTCAGGATTTTTTCCAATAATTTTCCCACCACTGAGGTTAGGCTGACTGGCCTGCAATTACTCAGTCTATCCCTTTCTCCCTTTTTAAACAAAGGTACAACATTAGCAGTCCTCCAGACCTCCCGCATCACACCTGTAGCCAGAGAAGATTGGAAAATGATGGTCCGTGCCTCTTTTTTTCTATTTCCTCTTTTGCTTCTCTTAACAGCTTGGGATACATTTCATCTGGGCCTGGGGATTTATCCACTTTCAAAGCTGCTCAGCCCCTTAATACTTCCTCTCTCTCTATGTTTATCTCATCTAATATTTAACACTCCTCCTCCCTCATTGCAAAGTCTGCATCACCTCTCTCTTTTGTGAAAACAGAAGCAAAGTATTCATTAAGAATCATACACACATCTTCCGCTTCCACACACAGATTTCCTTTGTGGTCTCTAATAGGCCCCACTCTTTCTCTAGTTATCCTCTTGCTCTTAATGTATTTATACACCATCTTTGGGTTTTCCCTAATTTTACTTACCAACATTCTTTCATGCTCTCTCTTTGCTTTTCTGATGTACTTTTTAATTGCACCCCTGCACTTCTGATACTTCTCGAGCGTTTCTGCAGTATCCACATGAAAAACAGGCTTAGGATTTCCTACATAGTCCAGAAGAACAATGTTTAAGGAAATTGAAACTCTCTAGAGAACACTTATAGAAATTTCTGAAATGATTGCAAAAGACTTAAGGGCGTTCTTTGTGTCTCAAACATCTCTGTCTGTGGCTATGCAAAACTTACTTCATTTTCCTTTCACTGGGCTAATCCACACACTTCAGGGAATCATTTTTCAGATACTGGGGAAAGCATCATAAACAATCGTGACCAATACATTGTTCTAGAAGGATACAGACTTATTTCCAGAGGATTATGTATAAACATTCGGAGACACCGCATCAATTTTATGTTGCTGAATTCCATTGGGTCTTGGGTATAGCTGACTGCATTCAGTTGGAGATAAGGTCACTGCCACATTTCAATACTTTTAACCATTTTCCATGGGAAGTACCTTGTATGATTTATATTAAAAATGTTACCTTTGAGTTAAATCCAGCTTTCAAGAATTTAAAATTGCCACAACAGCCAGAGGGTGGGTGGTGAATGTATATTAAAGGTAGACCAGTTTGTGGAATGTTGCTGCTCAAATATTACTTCAAGCTGAGATAATAATCAATTATTCATTTTCAGAATAGCAGGAAATTGCTTCTATGACTCAATTATTGGGGTAGCTCAATAATTGACAGCCCTATTGGCCAATTCACAGACAGAGGAGGTCAGAGATCAGAGGTCAACTGCTAACTTCCTTTCCAGGATGAAAGGAATGAACAACTGCTCCTGGGCCTGGCCATGGTGGCCATTAACTGGTTCAGGCAGCGGGCGGTCGAGGGGGTCGTTTAGCCAACTTCCTGCCTCTCTACCGCGATTATGTTTGCACAAGGGTGTCCCTGGAGGTGGAGCACGCGGTGTCTACCGGTACGCTCGCAGCCTTCCACGAGAGGTGGACACCGGAGGGTCTGGAGTGCATCATCACCCCCGCCAACCAAATTCTAATTTGATTGTTTAAGGTTCACAAAGTTTTATTATTAATTTGGATTCTAGTGTCCGTTTAAAAAAGGGGGGCACTCGGCTTTATCTGTTAACCAAAATAGTTGAAAGGAGAGAAGATCCACGTGGGCAAAGGAAAAGGTTGTTTATTGTCAGATTAGTGCTGGTCAAACCAACGTGAGACTTCATCTGTTTCAATGCTGCAACAGACTAAAAGCAAACGTATTTTGTCCATTAACTGGAACAGGACTGTGGTATTTATTATTTTTTTATTTACAAGGAGAGAAGTGAGCTTTGATTTGAACAATATTTTCTCTTGCTGCTTGTAAAATGAAGCAGCTTAACAATTCATATTTGGTTTTGTTTCACAAAAGTATTTCCAGTCCACCTACCAAAAGATTAGAGAAGTGTCTGTGAATTACTCAAAATCAATCCCATGGCACATATCAGCTAAAACACTTCCATTCAGCTTATGTTAAAGTAGGCTGCAATGGCAGATCTTACATCTGCGTATCTAATACAGGACTCTTTCAAACCTGTTATCTTTGACTGTGCAGACCAAAGAAAGGCTGGTTGCTGAGGAATTTAGACATTGGCCGTAAAACTTTGCTTATGGACATGATGCACAAGATAGAAAGAACTTGCATTTATAAGAACATAAGAAATAGGAACAGGACTAGGCTATTTGGCCCCTCGAGCCTGCTCTGCCATTCAATAAGATCATGGCTGATCTGATCTCGGCCTCAACACTTCCCTGCCCACTCCCCATAACTCTTGACTCCCTTATTATTCAAAAATCTGTCTATCTCTACCTTAAATATATTCAATGACCCAGCCTCCACAGCTCTCTGGGATAGAGAATTCCAAAGATTCACGACCCTCTGAGAGATTAAAAATTCCTCCTCATTTCTGTTTTAAATAGGCGACCCCTTATTCTGAAACTATGCCCCCTAGTTCTAGATTTCCCCATGAGCGGAAACATCCTCTCTGTATCTACCCTGCCAAGCCCCCTCAGGATCTTATACATTTCAATAAGATCACCTCCCGTTCTTCTAAACGCCAATGAATATAGTCCCAACCTGCTCAACCTTTCTTCATAAGACAACCCCTTCATCTCAGGAATCAACCTAGTGAACCATCTTTGAACTACTTCCAACTTTAAATACAGCCAGCCTTTCTGGTACCTCGTCTATATCAATTCATATCCTATCCTGTATCTCCTCTACCTCCTCCTGGCAGCATCTTCCTTAATGAAGACAGATGTAAAGTATTCATTTAGTACCTCAGCCATACCCTCTGCCTCCATACATAGCTCTCCTTTTTGGTCCCTAATTGGCCCCACCCCTCCTCTTACTACCTATTTACTATTTATATGCCTGTTGAAAACTTTTGAATTACCTTTTATGTTAGTTGCAATTCTATTCTCATACCCGCTCTTTGCCCCTCATTTTATTTTTCACTTCTCCTCTGAACTATCTATATTCAGCTTAATTCTCAGATGTATTCTCGACCTGACATCTGTCATATCGCTCTTTTTCTGCTTCATCTTATTCTCTATCAGTTCGTCATTCAGGGAGCTCTGGCTTTAATTGCACTGCCTTTCCCCTGTGGGAATGTATCTTGACTGTACCCAAACTATTTCCTCTTTAAAGGCAGCCCATTGTTCTATCACAGTTTTGCCTGCCAATCTTTGATTCCAATTTACCCGAGCCAGATCTTTTCTCATCCCATCGAAATTTACCTTCCTCCAATCATGTATTTTTACTCTAGATTGCTTCCTGTCCATTTCCATAGATAATGATGCTATGATCACGGTTGCCTAAATGTTCACATACTGACACTTTTTCCACTTGACCTATCTCATTCCCCAGAATCACATCCAGCAATGCCTCCTTCCTCGTTGGGCCAGAAACGTACTGATCACACTTCAGAAATTCTTCCCCCTCTCTGCCCTTTACTCTATTATTATCCCAGTCTATATTAGGATAGCTGAAGTCCCCCATTATCACTACTCTAAAGTTCTTGCACTGTAGTTCAGAACTAAAGTTCTGTAATTTCTCTGCAAATTTGCTCCTCCATAAATTTCCCACTAGACTACATCTAGGGCTGGATTTTAGGCTTTTCTGTTTCCGTGGCGAAAACGGAGGCGGGGTGGGAAAGTTACCGGCTGGGAATAGTCTGCGCTTTGGTGAGGAATTTTCGCCATCTGGGCCCAGCGTCAGGGGCTGCAGTGCGAAGAGAGGCATTGTACACTTTTTGAGGCACAAAAATGGGAAACTCGCGAACTAAAATGCCGGGCCGTGTGCTCTCTGACAGAGGCCTGGAGGGGGTGGGATGGGGGAAACATTAAAAAAATACAAAAACATTCCCAAAACATTGCCCACACCACCACAACACAAATCGCTGAAAAAAATTAAAAGAACAAACACTCGCCCTTACCTTCGGAGTACTTTACCTCTCTCTGTGCCGCTGGCTATGCTGGACCGCTCTGATTTCCCAGGCGGACGGATCGGGCAAGAGGGCAAACTCCTGCCGGTGTCACAATGAGAGGCATCGCACACCTGGCGCAGTTCTTCCCGGCGGTGCTGCTGAGTGTCGCCGCAAAAACGGACCGGAGGATTGCGAAGGGGCGCAGGAGACCTGAACGCCGCCTTTCACACCGTTCCAGGGCGAAACCTGAAGCACAAAGGACCGGAAAATCCAGCCCCTAGTAGTGTAATGGCACCTCTATTATTTCTTAACTCTAACCAAATAGATTCTGTCCTTCACCCCTCCTGGATATCCTCTCTCTCCAGCGCTGTAACATTCTCCTTAACCAATACTGCCACATCTTTCCTTCCTTATCTTTCCTGAACACCCTATATCCGGGAATATTTAATAACCAATCCTGTCCTTTTTTGAGCCAGGTCTCTGTTCTTGCCAATACAACATATTTCCATGTGGTTATTTGTGCCTGCAGCTCACCAACCTTATTTACTATGCTTCGTGTGTTCACATACATACACTGTAAACCTATCCCAGACCATCCTGTGTTCTCTCTTAATCTGATCCCACCTAATACCTTACTATTTCTTACTTTCGTGCTATCCGTCTCTCCAAATCCTTTGTGCCCTTTGTTTCTCCTTTCTAATGCAACATCCTGGTGCCCATCCCCCTGCCAACTTAGTTTAAACCCTCCCCAACAGCACTGTCAAACCTTTCCGGGGGTTATTGGTAACGGCTCTGTTGAGGTGCAACCTGTCCGGCCTTTACAGGTCCCACCTCCTTCAGAACTGTCCCCAATGCCCCAGGAATCTGAAGCCCTCCCTCGTGCAACAACTCTCCAGACACGCATTCATCTGCTCTATCCTATTTTTATACTCATTCGCACGAGGCACCGGGAGTATTCCGAAGATTACTACCTTTTGAGGTCCTGCTTTTTATCTTCTTCCTAGCTCCCTGGGATCTTCCTACAGGACATCATCCCTCTTTCTACCTATGTCGTTGGTACCAATATGGACCACGGCCTCTGGCTGTTCATCCTCTCCCCCCAGAATGTCTTGCAGCCACTCAGTGACATCCTTAACCCTCACATCAGGGAGGCAACATACCATCCTGGAGTCATGTCTGCGGTCGCAGAAATGCCTGTCTGTCCCCCTAACTATCGAATCCCCTACCACTATTGCTTTCCCTATCTTCCTCCTCCTTTGCTGTAAAGCTGAGACACCCGTGGTGCCATGGACATGGCTTTGGCTGTACTTCCCAGAGAAACCATCGCCCTCACCAGTATTCAAAACAGAATACTGGTTGGGGAGCGAGATGCACTCAAGGGACTCCTGCACTACCTGCCTGGTCCTCCATTTCTGTCTGGCAGTCACCCATTCGCTCTGTGTCTGCGCACTCTTTATCTGTGGGGTGACCACTCCTGAAACGTGTTATCCACGAAGTTCTCAGCCTCGCGGATACGCCGCAGTGACGCAAGCTGTTGCTCAAGCTGCTTCAGCTTGTTGGTGGTGGTTGGGGGATAAATGTTAGCCAGGACACTGAGACAATTCAAGGCGAAGACCCACCATGACCATCTCAGGGATGGACAATAAATGCCGCCTTGCCAGCATCGCTCACATCACACTATATTTTAGTACTATGTCAATTGTCATTCCTGCTCAGGTTAGGTGCAATTCAACCATCCTGACGATTGGGAGCAGTTTGGAATTCAGCAAAAAAGGACCAAGAGATTGATTAAGAGAGAAAAAATAGAATATGAGAGGAAACTTGCAAGGAACATAAAAACCGACGGCAAAAGTTTCTACAAGTATGTAAAAAGAAAAAGATTAGTGAAGACAAATGTAGTTCCTTTACAGTCAGAAACGGGAGAATTTATAATGGGAACAAGGAAATGGCAGAACAATTAAATAAATACTTTGTTTCTATCTTCATGGAAGAGGACACAAATAACATCCCAGAAATGCTAGTGAACCAAGGGTCTCGTGAGCAAGAGGAATTAAAGGAAATGATTATTAGTAAGAAAATAGTCCTGGAAAAACTAATGGGATTGAAAGCCGATAAATCCCCAGAGCCTGATAATCTGTATCCCAGAGTACTAAAAAAGGTAGCCATGAAAATAGTGGATGCATTGATTGTAAGCCTGAGGATTGGGAGCAGTTTAGAATTCAGCAAAAAAGGACCAAGGGCTAGAACCTCCACTTTTGTGCTTATCGCCCCAAAATGGACGTTATTTCTGGCGTGGGCGGTAAAAAAGGCTTTTTAAATCGCCAGTTTCTCGCCCATTCTCAAAACATCTAGTTTACATTTTTGAAAATGGACGTTACCGTGAGCGATATCAAATGGGCATTAGCGTTAAATATTTTTGACCTTCTGCCGTAAAGTGTGGCTGTCCTTAGCAACGGCATGGCAACGCTCGATTCCCGTGATTCTGGAGGTCAAGGGTCACCATGACATGCGCAGAAGAGGAGACAGATGAGAGAGGGAGCTCAGAGGGACTGAAGGCGTGGCTGGGTGTGGTGTGGCTGCTATGGAAGGAAAGAGGGAGACTTTAGAGCTTCACAGCAAGTAGGCAAACAAAACGTAGCTGTTACCAGCCACATATTTGACCGAATCTGCCTTATAATGGAAGGAGAGGAGGAGACATCACAGCACGCTGTGGAGACTGACGCTGGAGAGAGCAATGAGGTGGGAGAGGAGCACATTGAAAGCTGCAAAAGAGCCAGGAGGTTCTCGGATGAGGCAAATACCTCCCTCCTGCAGGAAGTCAAATCATGCTGGGGTGATTTGACACAGGGAGGGCGTGGGAAGCCCACCCCAAAGGCCTACCAGAGGATATGGAGCAGAGGTGGTCTCGTTGGCGACCAACAAGGTGCATGAGGGCAACCAATGCCACAAACGATGGAACAACCTTGTGGGATCCGCAAGAGTAAGTATTACATTGATTTATATGTACTTATGTATTTATATAATTTGATTTGTAACAGTCATAAGTGACTATCATCAGATGTGAGGTCTTTCACTTTTACCGGGGATGTTTTACTCAAAGCCTACGGTCACGGTGTACGTCTTTAGGTAAAGAATGATAATAATCATAATAATCATGATTACATCTGTCAGTTATGTGTTGTATCAGTGTCTGTGACCAGTACCTATCAAATATATCAAGCAATGATCTCATGCCATGTCGTCCTGTCACCTTTTACAGAAGAAGCTTTCGACGATGAGGTCCGTGCAGAGGCGAACGGGTGGGGTGCCACCAGTCGCCAACGATATCACAGAGATGGAGGAGCGAGCACTAGAAGTCATGGGGAAGCACCCCCGGACAGCCATGGATGCATCTGCAGACCCTGAAGTGAAGCCACGTGAGAAAAGCTTACACCATTTTGTGATGTAAAGTCAATTGATGCCACACCAACTCATATCCGAACAATCATCTAAGATAGATGATTTCTAAAAGTGTCATAGAAATAATGCTGGCCTAATAAAAATCATTGCAATCCATAATGTGTTGATGGTCATGAAATGTGATGTCTGTGATGATTTTGAGAGTGATGTTGCTTTTGTCGTTCATATGCTGTGTATAGCACTGGACTCACCTTGTCACGCTAGCACCCTCTTCTCCTCGAATAACCTCATTTGTGTCTTGCAGCTCAGCCAGCAGTGCAGCCCCAACCAAGGCCACAGAGGCCAGAAGGTGGGGATGCAGAGCAGGAGTCGGTGGATGATGCTACTATATCTGGTGCAAGCTCCGATTGTCGCCCGTCAATCCGTTGGGTCTGTTCTCGACGGATGAGCGTGCGGATTTAGAAGAACCTGCATCGCCATGCTCCAGATTCCATTCCACCCCAAGGCCATCTAGTGGTCCTCCGGTCATTTCTGCTTCCACTCCGGAGGTGCCGGCCCCAAGCACCTCTCCACAGGGCACCCCATTTGTCCCCAGGATGGCGCCGACCTTACGGAGGCCTCGTGGATGCAGCAGGTCTATTCCACGAATGCCATATGACAGCAGAGAGATGGTACAGATGTCCAGGAGGATTGTAGACATTGGTGACCAGCTCATCGAAGCATTGGGGGGCATATCCCGACAACTAGCCACCATGGCCGATTACATTCCGCGCATGGTGGAGTCCCTGGATGCGATAGCCAGGAACACTGCTGCCACAGGCCTCCCAGTGGTCCCCGAGCGCGGCACTCCACCCCTAGGTTCCACACCACCACTGCAAACGACAGATGAGAGCAAGGACCAAGATCCTGCATCTGCATCAGAGAATGTTGTCCCCTCGGCACCCCCCATTCCCGTGCAACCAACGCATCTGCCTTCATTCCCCCCAATGAGGCACCGACTGAGGAGCTCCTCGGTCAGGCGTGGTGGAGCGAGGAGAGGAAGAGGTAGAGAGGTGGGGAGAAGGAGAGGGGAGAAGGAAAGTGAGGTGCATGTGCGCAGGTGATGGCTGTGTTATATCTCCATCTGGGTGTATGCAATTTGATGCAATGTATGGGGGCTGGGGGCCACGCTTCTGCTTTGCCTTTGTATTCTGTGTATCTGGACATGTTGAACATGTGAGTTATGTCAATGGTGGAAAAAGTGGAATGTGGGCAGGGGTTGGGTATTATTGGCTGTGATACTTATGATTTCAGACCAATGTTGGTATTAAACTTTTGTTATTGAACATAACCTTGTTCCGCATTGTCTCAGATAGCTGGACCGTTAGACACTGGTGATTCGTTACCATGAAAGGATTAAATACAACTTAACATCAATCAACGTAAACTTTAACTGGCACTAAGTTAATGGGTGCCATTGATGTCTAAACTGCACACACACAGCAGTGTGTCAGCATTGTCACTCACATCAGCGCTCTTTCAGGCAAATCTTTCCAATATCAGCTCCTCACTTAAGAATGGGATTCAACACACCGCTGGAGTTCGTTCTGGTTAGTTCCACTTTTTGTGGACGGTTTTTTGAGCGAGTGATATTGTAGGCGATATGTTTGCGAGGTGATGAAATTGAAGATGGGCGATCTCCATGGCCACTAGTTTGGGTAAATATGCTCTTTACGACAAAAAACAGTGGCCGGGCTTTAATATTTAATCTCGGCGTTAATTCCGTGTGGAAAGTAATGCTGGGCGATATTAAGGGCATTGAATTCCCATTCTGCTGATTCCGCCCCAAAAAAGTGGGCATGCGGTGATATTTTTTCTCGGCATTAAACCCATTGGGAAAATAACGCTCGGCGGTAAGTCTCCTAAAAAAGGGGGGAGAGGAGAAGGGGAAAGGGGGGGGAGAGGAGTAGGGGAAAGGGGTGAGAGGAGAAGGGGAAGGGGGGGAGGGGAAGGGGAAGGGGGAGAGGGGAAGGGGAAAGAGAAGGGGGGAGAAGGGGGGGAAAGGAAAGGAGAAGGGGGGAAAGGAGAAGGGGGGGAAAGGAGGGAGGAGGGAAAGGGGGGGAGGGAAAGGGGAGGGAGGGAAAGGGGAGGGAGGGAAAGGGGGGGGAAGGAGAAGGGGGGGAGGGGGAGGGAGGCTGAACGGGCCAAGACTTCGGGCAGGGTCTGTCCTCAGCACTAGATTTACAGGTAGGTGGCGTTGGGTCGGGTCGGGTCCGTGGTCCGGTGCGCGGGTTGGGTCGGAGGGAGCGCGGGTCGGGTCGGGTCGTGTCCGGGGGGGGCGTGGGGAGGGGGCGGTCGGGAGCACGGGTCGGGTCGGGGGGGGAGGAGGGAGGTCGGGTTGGTTCGGGGAGGGAGGGAGCGTGGGTCGGGTCGTGTCGGTTCGGGTCGTGGGGGGGGCGGGCAGAGGGAGGTCGGGTCGGGTCGGTTCGTGTCGGGGGCGGGGGGAGGGAGGTCAGGTTGGGTTGGGTCCGGTCCGGGTTGGGGGGGGGGGGTTCGGGAGCGCGGGTCGGGTCAGGGGGTTGGTGGGAAGGAGGTCGGTGTCGGGTCGGGGGGGGGGAGGGGGGGAGAGGGAGCGCGGGTCGGGTCCAGTCCGGGGGGGTCGGGTTCGGTCGTGTCCGGGGACGGGGGGAGAAGCGGGAGTCGGGTCGGGGTCGGGTCCGGTCGGGGGGCGGTGAGGGGGGAAGCTGGAGCCGGGTCGGGTCGGGAGGAAGCAGGAGCTTGGCGTGGGAGGCAGCCTTATGCACGCAGCCCCAGTGAGGCCATTCGGCCAGGGCTAGGGGCTGCGTGCTTCGGGCCCCTCCCACATAGTTTTGGGCACCTGGAGTTACTGCACATGGTGCCCACTGTAGCGCGCATGTGCAGAGGTCCTGGCACTGTTTTCAGCGCAGGGACCTGGCTCCACCCCCCACAGCTCATGCTGCGCCGCACCAGGCTCCAGAGGATCTGCAGGGAGCCGGAGAATCTGTAAGTTTTTTTTAGGCGCACTTTGTGGCACGAAAAATGGGCGTCCAGGTCGGGGCTGCGCCGTTCTAGGCGCGGCTCAAAACTTGGGCCCATAGGATTGGGATTAATATACTGGCATGGATTGAAAATTGGATTGATAGGAAACAGAGAGTAGGAATAAACGGGAATTTTTCGGGGTGGCGGGCAGTAACTAGTGGGGTACCACAGGGATCAGTGCTTGGGCCCCAGCTATTCACAATATATATGTGATTTGGATGAGGGAACCAAATGTAATTTTTCCAAGTTTGCTGACGACACAAAACTAGGTGGGATTGTGAGTTGTGAGGAGGATGCAAAAATGCTGCAATGCGATTTAGATAGGTTGAGTAATTGAGCAAACAAATGGCAGATGCAGTATAACGTGGATAAATGTGTAGTTATCCACTTTGGTAGGGAAAACATAAAGACAAAGTATTATTTAAATGTTGATAGCTTGGGAAATGTCGATGTATAAAGGGACCTGGGTGTCCTTGTACACCAGTCATTGAAAGCAAACATGCAGGTGCAGCAAACAGTTAGGAAGGAAAATGGTATGTTGGACTTCATTGCAAGAGGATTTGAGTATAGGAGCAAGGATGTCTTACTACAGTTATACAGGGCCTTGCTGAGACCACATCTGGAGTATTGTGTGCAGTTTTGGTCTCCTTACCTAAGAAAGGATATACTTGCCATAGAGGAAATGCAACAAAGATTCACCAGACTGATTCCTGGACTGTCGTATGAGGAGAGATTGGGTCGACTTGGCCTGTGGATGAATGTGAAGTTATCCACTTTGGGGGCAAAAATACAAAGGCAGAATATTATCTGAATGGCAGCAGATTAGGAAAAGGGGAGGTGCAATGAGACCTGGGTGTCATGGTACATCAGTCTTTGAAAGTTGGCATGCAGGTACAGCAGGCGGTGAAGAAGGCAAATGGTATGTTGGCCTTCATAGCTAGGGGATTTGAGTATAGGAGCAGGGAGGTCTTACTGCAGTTGTACAGGGCCTTGGTGAGGCCTCACCTGGAATATTGTGTTCAGTTTTGGTCTCCTAATCTGAGGAAGGATGTTCTTGCTATTGAAGGAGTGCAGCAAAGGTTCACCAGACTGATTCCCGGGATGGCTGATCTGACATATGAGGAGAGACAGGATCGACTGGGCCTTTATTCACTGGAGTTTAGAAGGATGAGAGGGGATCTCATAGAAACATATAAAATTCTGACGGGACTGGACAGGTTAGATGCAGGAAGAATGTTCCCGATGTTGGGGAAGTCCAGAACCAGAGGACACATTCTAAGGATAAGGGGTAAGCCATTTAGGACTGAGATGAGGAGAAACTTCTTCACTCAGAGAGTTGTTAACCTGTGGAATTCCCTACAGCAGAGAGTTGTCGATGCCAGTTCGATGGATATATTCAAGAGGGAGTTAGATGTAGCCCTTATGGCTAAAGGGATCAAGGGGTATGGAGAGAAAGCAGGAAAGGGGTACTGAGGTAAAAGATCAGCCATGCTCTTATTGAACGGTGGTGCAGGCTTGAAGGGCCAAATGGCCTACTCCTGCACCTATTTTCTATGTTTCTATGTTTCTATATATTCACTAGCGTTTAGAAGAATGAGAGAGGACCTCTTTGAAACATACAACATTCTGACTGGGTTGAATAGATTGGATGTGGGGAGGACGTTTCCCCTGGCTGGGAAGTCTAGAACAAGGGGTCAGTCTCAGGATATGGGGTAGGAAATTTAGCACTGAGATGAGGAGAAATTTTTTCATTCAGAGGGTGGTGAACCTGTGGAATTCTCTACCACAGAAGGCTGTGGAGGCCAAGTCACTGAATATATTTATGAAGGAGATAGATATATTTCTAAACACAAAAGGCATCAAGGGGTATGGTGAGAAAGCAGGAACATGGTGTCGAGATAGAGGATCAGCCATGCTCATATTGAATGGCGGTACAGACTCGAAGGGCCGAATGGCCTACTACTGCTCCCATTTTATGTTTCCATGTAACATTATATACAAGTTAGCCACAACATTGTGGATTTATTTCTGGACCTGTCAAGATGGCATTCGATTTCTTTATTTCCTCCCAGGCCTACTTGCTGGAGAGTGCTGGAGGCTATGCACTGCCAACCAAGGATTGGCATTCTCTTCAACAGCACCTCCCATACAAAGGTGGCCCTTCTGCTGAAGTATGCGGTTCAGTGGGAGGGCACCTCATTTGATTGGCGCCAATGGGCACCTGCAAAACCACATGTGCGTCCCAGGCTCTCAGTAACCCCATGCTGCTGGAAACCCTGGTATTCTGCCTGGGACTGGAGTGTACTCGGACCCCCTGGCGGAACCTCTTTCTGTGCCTTAAGCTCTCTTACCGAGGGATGCTGATACTGAAATTATTTTACGTGTAGTCACTGTTGTAATGTAGGAAAACTTAGCAGGTCCCACAACCAGCACTGGAATAAACGATTAGATCATCTCTCTTTGGTGGTGGTTGAGGGATAAATGTTGGCCAGGACACCAGGACAATTCAAGGTGAAGGCCCACCACTGCCATCTCAGGGATGGACAATAAATGCAACCTTGCCAGCATCATTCACATCCCAATTAAAAAATAAATCAAAGTAAAAATAGATCCTAATGGTAAATTCAGTGATCCCATCCTCTCAGCAGCTCAGGGATAAAACTGCAATATTGTAGCAGATGTTTTGAGTGTGACTTCCCATTAGGAGCAAGGGAACACTGAATTTACCCTCTAGTCTCTAATCAGGCTGTCTTACTTTTCACCTATTTTGGAAATCATGCTTCTATTCTTGGTTGTAAAACACACTACCTACCGAGAAAAACTTAGTAAAATGTTCTCTTCTTCAGCTGGGCACCAACCAATTACATTTAACCCTTGGGATTGGTCTTAATGTCTGTATTTGTACCCTCGCTGTTTACCGAAAGAAAAACTTTTGCCTGTTAGTGAAGAATTGTACATGAACCTCATTCTTGTTTTATTTTCTGTTAAAGCTCAGTTCATCATCATCAAAGACAGTCCCTCGAAATCGCGGAAGACTTGCTTCCACTCTAAAAGTGAGTTCTCAGGTGACTGAACAGTCCAATACGGAAATTACAGTCTCTACGGTGTGCAAAATTAAAGCACATGATATTGGGGTTAATGTATTGACGTGGATAGAAAACTGGTTGGCAGACAGGAAACAGAGAGTCGGAATAAACGGGTCCTTTTCAGAATGGCAGGCAGTAACCAGTGGGGTGCTGCAGGGTTCAGTGCTGGGACCCAGCTCTTTACAATATACATAAATGATTTAGATGAAAAAATTGAATGTAATATCTCCAAGTTTGCAGATGACACTAAGCTGGGTGATGATGTGAGCTGTGAGGAGGATGTTAAGAGGCTGCAGGGTGACTTGGACAGGTTAGGTGAGTGGGCAAATGCATGGCAGATGCAGTATAATGTGGATAAATGTGAGGTTATCCACTTTGGTGGCAAAAACAGGAAGACAGAATATTATCTGAATGGTGACAGGTTAGGAAAAGGTGGGGTTGCAACGAAACCTGGGTGTCATTGTACATCAGTCATTGAAAGCTGGCATGCAGGTACAGCAGGTGGTGAAGAAGGCAAATGGCATGTTGGCCTTCATAGCTAGAGGATTTGAGTATAGGAGCAGGGAGGTCTTACTGCAGTTGTACAGAGCCTTGGTGAGGCCACACCGAGAATATTGTGTTCAGCTTTGGTCTCCTAATCTGAGGAAAGACGTTCTTGAGGGAGTACAGCGAAAGTTCACCAAACTGATTCCCGGGATGGCTGGACTGACATATGAGGAGAGACTGGATCAACTGGGCTTGTATCCGCTGGAGTTTAGAAGAATGAGAGGGGTTCTCATAGAAACATATAAAATTCTGATGGAATTGGGCAGGTTAGAGGCAGGAAGAATGTTCCCGTTGCTGGGGAGTTCCAGAACCAGGGGTCACAGTCTAAGAATAAGGGGTAAGTCATTTAGGACCGAGAACCTTCTTCACTCAGATAGTGGTTAACCTATGGAATTTTCTACCACAAATAGCTGTTGAGGCCGGTTCATTAGATATATTCAAAAGGGAGTTAGATATGGCCCTTATAGCCAAAAGGATCAAGGGGTATGGAGAGAAAGCAGGAAAGGGGTACTGAGGTTGAATGATCAGCCATGATCTTATTGAATGGTGGTGTAGATTCGAAGGGCCGAATGGCCTGCTCCTGCACCTATTTTCTATGTTTCTATGTCACAGGTGGGACAAATAATCGTTGAAGTGAAGGATGGGTGGAACTGGTTTGCCGCATGCTCCTTCAGCTGCCTGCACTTGGTTTCTGCATGGTCTCGGCAATGAGACTCAAGGTGCTCAGCGCCCTCCCGGATGCACTTCCTCCACTTATGGCTGTCTTTGGCCAGAGACTCCCAGGTGTCAGTGGGGATGTTGCATTTTTTCAAGGATGCTTTGAGGGTGTCCTTGAAATGTTTCCTCTGCCCACTTAGGGCTCGCTTGCCATGTAGGAGTTCCAAGTAGCACGCTTGCTTTGGGAGCCTTGTGTCAGGCATGCGAACAATGTGGCCCGGCCAGCGGAGCTGGTCAAATGTGGTAAGTGCTTTGATGCTGGGGATGTTAGCCTGGTCGAGGATGATAATGTTGGTGCATCTGTCCTCCCAGAGGATTTGCAGGATCTTGCAGAGACATCGTTGGTGGTATTTCTCCAGTGATGTGAGGTGTCTACCATAAATGGTCCACGTCTCTGAGCCATACAGGCTCATACGGGTTCATACGGACACATGCGTCTGCGCACATTCAGAGATTGAACTCCAAGTCATAGTCAACATCTTCACTGAGTCATATGAAAGAATGGGCCTTACACTAAACATCCGTAAGACAAAGGTCCTCCACCAGCCTGTCCCCGCCACACAGCACATCAAGATCCATGGCGTGGCCCTGGACAACGTGGACCACTTTCCATATCTCGGGAGCCTATTATCAACAAGGGCAGACATCGACCACGAGATTCAACACCGCCTCCAGTGCTCCAGCGCAGCCTTCGGCCGCCTGAGGAAAAGAGTGTCGAAGATCAGACTCTCAAATCTGCCACCAAGCTCATGGTCTACAGGGCTGTAGTATGGCTCAGAGACGTGGGCCATGTATAGTAAAGCTCAGTTACAGATCTGTAGGATAACATTCCTGGAGACTCCATGATGATGAGTAAACTGATATCGATGTTGAAGTTTATGCTAAAGAGGATGGCATGTATATATACCTATCATCCTTGAAAGCACTGCTTGACCATTTGTGGTCCAGTGGAAGTGGATTATGGTTCAAGATAGTCTAAGAGAAATCACATTATCATGGTTCAGGGTTTACGAACAATATCCTCAAGGGATGCCTGTTGTAGGAAACAATTACAGGAGGAGAATATTGTTGGGAAGGAATAAAAGAAGAATGTCTTCATCAAGGAACTCAACATCTGAAACAATTAATGGTCATTAAATTTCATATTGCTAGTGGAAGGTATGAAGGGTATACTTTTAGCTGCTGGGAGTAAGTGTTAGGAGGTAGTGAAGGAGTACTGTAAGGCTAAGGGTTAGACATAGGGCTGTATTTTTGGATTTTTGTGATTTCGCCAATTTCCGGGCACGAATCATGGCGAAATTGAAATTTTAGTGCCGGGTTAGCATTAGCGCCAGAGTGCACAACTTTCACAAAATGAAACTTCACAATGGTAGTTAGCGCCAACGCTAGCGTTGCACCACAGAATTTGTGCGCCAGAGCCGAAAGTTCTGGCACTAAAAAAATTGGCCATTCTGCGCATGCGCAAATGTTTTCTTTCTTCCCGCGCATTTGGTCTGCTGTCCGATCGCAAACGCTAATGCAGGGCGCGGCCACACACATGCACTGTACATCCGGGGCTGAATCAGCTATTTTATAATTCGATTTTGATCATGGAGGAGCAGAATAGCAGACAGCGTGCCAGGCGATTTTCCCAAGAGGCCAGCAAAGCTCCTGTGGGGCTGTGGAGAGGAGATGGCAAGAATTACACCAGAAGGGTGGATCTGGACCCCACCATCCATTTTTAATAGTGTATGGAGGGAAACTGCTGAGGAGGTCTCTGCCTCAGACATAGTGGCCAAGAGTGGGAAGCAGTGCCAAAAAAAGTTTAATGATTTTTGTTGGGTCATTAGAGTGAGTATAATTTTTATTCATGCATTCCTTTATTACTTAAATTATAAATCTGACATATTATTTGTACTCATGCTGTTGCTGTCTCTCAGCACTCCATGGGTTGCCTCCTAAACTGCTAAACACATAGATAGGCATTCGGAGGGGAGCTCATGAGCATCCAGCTCTGGCCTTGTGGTTGATGCTGGAACATGTCTGAGACAGTGCTCTCATGCAAGATGAAAGCATCATGGATGGTTCCTTGATATTGGGCATTAACTGCCATGGTGCGCTGAGTATGGTCGCAGACGATCTGTACGTTCATGGAATGGAATCCCTTTCGGTTTCGGTAAATCTCTGCATTCTCTGAAAGTGCTCGCAGGGTGATATGCATACAGTCAAGGGCACCCTGAACCTTGGGGAAGTCAGCAAATCGTCCAAAACCTACAGCCCTCTCATTTTGGGTGTCCTTGGCCATTGGGAAGTTTATGAAGACTATCCTGCGTGCATACAGTGCAGCAGTCACCTGGCGAATACAGCAATGCGTAGCGTGCTGCAAGATGGAGCATATGTCCCCCGCTGATGCCTGAAAGGAGCCAGAGGCATAGAAGGCAAGTGCCACAGTCACCTTCACCTCAACGAGCAGTGCAGTCCTGTTGCTGCTGGTAGGCTGTAGGTCTGCCTGTATGAGCTGGCATATCTCTGTCAGCACTTCTTTTCAGAAGCGCAGCCATCTAACACACTGTGCCTCAGAGAGCTTCAGGTATGAACGTTGTTCCCTGTAAAGTCGATGGGGGAAAGGCCTCCTCCCCATATGTCTGTGACCTCTTCAATTACTCTGAAAATTATTATCAATAAGCCTTCTTCCGGCTCGACGCCGTATAAAATGAGCAGCCAGGATTAATGGCTGACCTAATATCGCCCCCATCTTTTAAAATGTCCTTAAATGTCCTTTAAAATAAACTATAAACTCGCATAGACTTCACAATGAAAAGTATGCAGTGACACAGTGTTCTTCTCCCAATGCTTTTAATCACTCAGAACTCCGACTTTCTCCTCCGTTTCCAAGTGGCACCATTGGTGCCTGGTGTACCTGGGGTGCGACTGCTTTTTGCTGGCGGGTTCCCGGGCAGACACTAAATCGGGCGATATGCTCGAAAGTCCCGCCCAAGGCACTAGCACACGATGCATAATTTACGTCATCAAACGGTGAAAACAGTGGGTGGGCGCTACGTTTTAGCGCCGCCACAAAACCATTGCCGAAAGTTCTGCCCAGCGCAAAATCTTGTGCACCTTGTCGCACGCCCCAAAAAAATCATTTTTGTGTCACACCCAGGCGCGAAACAGAGCGCAAATGAGCTGAAAGCCCAGCCCTATATAGAGTTTGTGTTAGGATTTATTAGTGCAGATCGTGTGGCTCAGTGTTGTTGGATTTAAAATGATAACATTTTGACATTATGGCTCAAACTTTTAATCAAAGTGTATCTTTGATGTATTTGCCAAAAACAAATTGTAAATGTGTATCTTCGAAATTTTCCCCACAGACTTCCTGTCTCGGTTGCAGAGCTGCAATTCATACCCAGAAGCAGCCTTGTTCAACAAGTAATAATCCAGTCCTGTGAGCAGAAAAGCCTTCCAGAGGTCATTTTGGCGTGGTTCATATAACTGCGAGGAAGAATTTGATAAACTGTTTTCTCTAACACCATAGTGATTACATTTACACCCAAGGTACAGAGGGTGTTATTTATTTATAATCCTCATGTATTGTGCTTTCCTATAGTTTATCGCTCATGCAGATCAAAAATCATCTATTTTAATGAGCATCATTTAGTTGATGTTATTCCGGATTTGGTACAATTTAATTTTCTTCAGAATTAAATCTCGGTCTGTGAAAGCAGGAGGATTAAGTAGGTTGCGGTTGCTCCAGACTACTTACATCTGTGGGTGGTTTGAGTTCATGTGTGTGGATTTCATCTGCAAATGAAGTGCTTTGTTTGAAAAGTTGGATAACAAAGTGAAAGCTTGCTCTTGGGAGTTACAGTACCTTTGTGCCAAACTACACAAAACCCTACAGCAACAGTACAAAACTAGGTTTCAAAGAACTTCAAGTCATATGACACCTTTTTTGTCTTGACCACTGAATATTTAGTCTGTAAAAAAAACAAAGAAGTAGATTGAATTTATTCAGACATACTGCAATGATGATCGAAATAGGCAGAACTGTAAACTGCTATTTTTCATATTTATATCCTGTCCCAATAGAAAAGAAAACAATAGTCTGCTACCTGAAACACTACTTTGATATGCTGATGGCTGTTGTCGCAAAGCAACATGCTGATATGCTGACGGCTGTTGTTGCTTCCCTTTCAAATAAATGGAAAATAGAGCTTAATCTGAATCGCCTTTTGTTTACAGTTTCAGGTTTGTATTGGATAATATCGGATAATTTTAGTAGTCTGGCGTAAATTTAGTAGCATAAATCCTGCCAAATTGCCAAAAGCATACCAGCATAGAACCATATTTGTCCATGGTAGTCTCAGTTAGGAGGTGCCGTAATGTAAACTGGTTGACAGCATGGCACCTGTTAAATCATTTTGTTTCTCTTTGTTCTGTTCTGTTTGAATATGTTAAGCTTTACTTTATTTTGCTGCTTGGATCCATTCCCATCTTCTATATCCTGTCAATGCTCGAACTGGTTTCCCTCGATTCTTTTTCCTTGGCCTCTTTAAAACATGCAAACTACATCTCTGCATCCCGGAAAAATATACACATGCATCTGTTGTGGAGAAGGCTGCTGTGGAGAGCTCGGTAAACAGGGTCACTTGATTTTCTCACTGAACTCCAATGATAGAATTTTGTGATATACAGTGGGCTGATATGGATAAAAGTTGTTTTTCACTTAAACAAAGGAAGTCTTGCATTCATATGACTTCTTGACATCACAAAGAACTTTTGAAGTGTCGGTGCTGTTGTAATGTGGGAAAAGTAGCAGCCAATTTGCGCACTGCTAGGGCCCACACAAAGCAATGTGATAATGACCATATATTCTGTTTTAATGATGTTGTCTGAGGGATAAATATTGGCCAGGACATCAGGGAGAACTCCCTGGCTCGTCTTCGAAATAGTGCCAAATTGACCTTTTATGTCCATCTGAGGGGGCAGATGGTGCTCGGTTTAACATTTCATCCGAAAGACAGCACCTCCGACAATGCAGCGCTTCCTCAGAGTACTTCTGACTCAGAGGCGAGACTGCTACCAATTAGCCAAGGCTGACGCTTAGACTGCCATCAATATGTTACTCAGTTTGTTTTGTTCAGGAATTTTTTGGTGTCAGAATTGCAATTATTTTATAACTGTGTGTATTATTTTATAATTGTGTATTATTTTCAGTGCTTAGGACTGATCCTTCAGAGCAATGAAACTAATAATACATCCAGTGCGAAGGAACACTCACAATATCAGTTGCACACTACACTCAGAGCCCTGTGACTGATAAATGCACCATCTAGCAAACTCACATCTGAAACTTGAATGTCACTCCATATCACAATGTTATAAGAACAGCGGAATAGCAACAAGGAAACTGAGGAGTAATCACCACCAGAAACATGATGATCAATGCAATAACAACAAAGAAAAACACTCGCACAGTCCCCTAACCATTGAAGTTCAACTTTTCTAATGGTTTGTGGGCATTTTAGCCAATAAAATAGCAGTTAACATAAAGTAAACTGAAATGAACTGTTTAAGTGGAGTTAAAATTAGACCTTTATCATCTGAGTTATTGTGAGATAATGGCACCAGCATAACCGTGGTAGATATAACTACCAAAACAATCCAGTGAGCATTGAATGATTCATGTAAACATGTGTATTAACCATCTGAATGTTAGAAACCGCTTATATATTGATTAAATACAATCCTTTCCCTTGAATGTAGCCAAAGTCATTCCAGGTTAATTGAATGTAACTTGACAGCTGTACAACCAACGATGTTAGGTACCCTCAGAAAATAGCAATAAAGCCTTTATTCAGTGCCTACCTGCTGCTTCCCTGCTGTAGGAAAATGTATGTATTGGGAAGCCCTCATCAGCAATGCATCAGTGACCTCCTGTATGCAATTGGTCATAGCTGACTGTGAGATGCCTGCGTAATCACTCCCTGGAGCTTAGAGCCTGGAAGGAGCCACTAACGTAGACATTTATGGCAGCAGTGACCTTCACAGCTACAGGTAACGAGTTGCAATCTCAAAGGGTGACTGTAGGTCTTTATTTAACTGATAACATATGGCAGTGAAAACTTCTCTACTGAACCTAAAATGACGCTGATGCTGCTGTTTGGTTAAAGTCAAACAACTGATCCTTTACCAGCAAAATCTTTGAAAAGGGGAAATGCTTCATTCTCCATTTTCCAATTTCCTATTCTCTGTTATCCCTTCTCTACAACTGGCCAACTTAAAAGAGGCTTGACTGCTGTTGGGTAATGTGACTAAAAGATTTGTGTTTCAAGGCTACTCGTACGAATCTATTATTACTTATGTACATTGTATTAATGGCAGCACACTAAATATGGAAGGGTGAATTTAGTGTCACAGGTAAATTACTTAACAAACATGAATAAGGATTAAATAATAAAAACAGAAAATGCTGGAAAACACTCAGAAGGTCAGGCAGCATATGTGGAGCGAGAAACAGAGTGAACGTTTCAGGTTAATGACCATTATGTCAGATTTCCAGCATTCGCAGTGTTTTGCTTTTGTTTTGATGAATTGGATTTTTTGGGTGGGGAGCAAGGAACAATGTATTCACTTTTTGAATTGTTTGTGGTCTCAAATTCTTTACCAAATTAATTATGTGATTTGGACTGGAAGCAAGCATATGTTGTACCTATAAGACTGGAAGAAGAAAAAGATACAGCTATATTTACGAAGGATAACAAAACTGATCTGGTAATGTAGATCCATCGGCCTTTAATAACCAGTAAAATGATGGGATTTATACCTATACAATCATAACTTAAACACCTCCAGTATATATTTAGAAAAAAGAGATATTTGGAGGTCAAATTGGCATGGTTGCCCAGACACTGACTTGTCACTTTCAAATCGTTTGGATAGGTTGAAAGCCTCCTCTTCTCTTGGCTATATGGTTTATATATGAAATGATTTTGGATAGTCGCAATCCAGTTCCGAATGGCCACAGCGCAAAACTGCCCCTTAATTTTCACTAAATGACACTGCCAGAGTAGATGATGCCATAAAAGGATAGGCTTTACTTTTTTTCTAAATATGGTACATTTGCGAATGGTTCGTGCGGACCTATTTTAACCTAAACCATCTTGTGAGAAATTAATGTGATGGATCGAGCAGGATGTAAAATGGGAGGCTGATCCAATTCCTTTTTTTTATTCAGTCATAGGATGTGGATATTGCTGGCAACGCCAGCATTAATTACCTATCCCTAATTGCCTTTGAGAGATGATGGTGAGGATTTTGACCCAGCGACTGTGAACGAACGGCAATATATTTCCAAGTCAGGCTGGTTTGTAACTTAGAGGGGAACTTGGAGGTGGTGGTGTTCCCATGCACCTGCTGTCCTTGTCCCAGGGGTAGTGATTGTGGGTTTGGGAGGTGCTGTTGAAGAAGCCTAGGCAAGTTGCTGCAGTGCAACATCTTCATAGACGGTCCCTCGAACGAGGTTGACTTGCTTCCACATGAGTTCACAGATGGTTCAATGAAGGACCTGATGTTCCAGTCCTGAACTCCAATTGAGGAGATGGAAGATGCCTGTGTATGGATTTTTTTAACGTGTGGTGACCATTGTACACCAGCCACCAGACGGGCTTGAGAGAGCTAGGCCTTTATCCAGTGGCAAGAGTTAACCAGGACGAATAGAGACCTGCTCTGCAGCACGGACCTAGTGCGCACACATATCACAGTGTTGGCAGGCCCGTGCTGCCCCTGGGCCCTCGGCTTTCCTGGGCCCCGTACCCTCATTCACCGCACCTCCAGCACGATCTCTCACCGCTCCTCCGCCACAAATATTTGCCGCACCTCCGCCATGATCCCTCACCGCTCTTCCACCACACAAATACTCACTGCACCTCTGCCATGATCTCCCGCCGCACCTTTGCACCAAACACTCGCCGAACCTCCGTCACGATCACCCACTAAATCTCAGCCATGATCCCTCATCACTCCTCCGCCCCGATCACTCGTCGCCAAGACCTTCCCGTTCCTCTGCCGTACCTGGACCCCACCGATGCTCCTGCCCATGCTCCAAACGACGACCTGGGTCCTGCTTCTTCCTCGTCATCTTGTCGATGATGCATCTTACATCAGCAGACACAATACGTTGGTGGTGGAGAGAGTGAATGTTTAAGGTGGTGGATGGAGTGCCAATCAAGCAGCTGCTTTGTCCTAGATGGTGTGAGATTCTTGAGTGTTGTTGGAGCCGCACTCATCCGGCCAAGTGAAGAGTATTCCATCACAGTCCTGACTTGTGCTTTGTAAATGGTGGAAAGGCTTTGGGGAGTGAGGAGGTGAGTCACTCACTGCAAAATACCCAGCCTCTGATCTGCTCTTGTAGCTACAGTATTTATGTGGCTGGTCCAGCAGAGTTTCTAGTCAATGGTAACCCCCAGCATGTTGATGGTGGGGGATTCGGCGATGGTAATGCCAATGAATGTCAAGAGGAAGTGGTTAGACTTTTTCTTGTTGTAGATGATCGTTGCCTGGTACTTGTGTAGCATAAATGTTACTTGCCACTTATAAGCCCAAGCCTAAATGTTGTCCAGGTCTTGCTGGATGTGGGCATGGACTGCTTCATTTTCTGAGGAGTTGCAAATGGAACTGAACACCATGCAATCATCAGTGAATATTCCCATTTCTGACCTTATGATGGGGGGAAGTTCATTGATGAAGCAGTTGATGATGGTTGGGCCTAGGACACTGCCCTGAGGAACTCCTGCAGCATTGTCCTGGAGCTAAGATAATTAACCACCAATAACCACAGCCATCTTCCTTTGTGCTAGGTATGACTCTAGCCAGTGGAGAATTTGCCCCCTGCTTTCCATTGAGTTCAACTTAGCTAGGGCTTCTTGATGCCATACTCAGTCAAACACTGCATTGATGTCAAGGACAGTCACTCTCACCTCCCCGCTGGAATTCAGCTCTTGTGTCCATGTTTAAACCAAGGCTGTAATGCGGTCTGGAGCTGAGTCGTCCTGGCGGAACCCAAACTGAGCATCGGTGAGCAGGTTATTGGTGAGTAAGTGCCAGTTAATAGTACTGTCGATGGCACTATCTACCACTTTGCTGATGATTGAGAGTAGACTAAGGGGGTGGCAATTGGTTGGATTGGATCCTGCTCTTTGTGGACAGGACATACCTGGGCAATTTTTCACTTTGTCACGTAGATACCAGTGTTGCAGTTGTATTGCCACAGCTTGGCTAGAGGTGCAGCTAGTTCTGGAGCACAAGTCTTCAGCACGACAGCCGAGATGTTGACGGGGCCCATAGCCTTTGCTATATCCAGTGCGCTCAAACATTTCTTGATATCACATGGAGTGAATTGAATTAGCTGAAGGCTGGCTTCTGTGATGGTGAGGATCTCTGGAGGAGGCCGATATGGATCATCCACTCGACACTTCTGGCTGAAGATGGTTGCAAATGCTTCAGCCTTGTCATTTTACACTCATGTGCTGAGCTCCGCCATCATTGAAGATGGAGATGTTTATGGAGCCTCCTCCTCCCTTTAGTTATTTAATTGTCCACCACCATTCATGACTGGATGTGTCAGGATTGCAGAGCTTTGATCTGATCTGTTGGATATAGGTTCGCTTAGCATGTTGCCTCCGCTGTTTAGCATGCATGTTGTCCTGTTTTGTATCTTCATCAGGTTGGCACCTCACTTTTAGATATACCTGGTGTTGCTCTGGCATGCTCTTCTACACCCATCATTGAACCAGGGTTGGTCCCCTGCTTGGTAATGGTAGAGTGAGGAATATGCCAGGTGATGAGATTACAGATTGTGGTGGAATATATTTCTGCTGCTGATGATGGCCCAAAGTGCCTCATGGATGCTCAGTTTTGAGCTGCTAGATCTGTTCTGAATTTATCCTATTTAGCATGGTGGTAGTGCCACACAACAAGATTGAGGGTGTCCTCAGTGTGAAAATGGGACTTTGTCTCCACAAGGACTGTGCGGTGGTCACTCCTACTAATACTATCATGGACAGATGTATCTGTGACAGGTAGATTGGTGGGGATGAGGTCAAGTAGGTTTTCAACTCGTGTTGGTTCTCTCACCACCTGCTGCAAGCACAGTCTGGCAGCTATGTCCTCAGGACGCAGCCAGCTCAGTCAGTTGTGGTGCTAACGAGCCACTCTTGGTGATGGAATTTGAAGACCCCACTGAGAGTACATTCTGTGGTCTTGCTATCCTCAGTGCTTCTTCCAAGTGGTGTTCAACATTAAGGAACACTGATTCATCAGCTGAGGTAGGGAGGGGGGAAGTGATGGCGGTGGTAGATGGTAATCAGTAGGAGATTTCCTTGCCCATGTTTGTCTTGATGCCATGAGACTTCATTGGGTCTGGATTCAATGTTGAGGACTGTATACCTCCTGACTGTATACTACTTCGGGTGGGCCTGTCCTGCCGGTGGGACAGGATATACCCAGGGATGGTGATGGAGGAGCCTGGGGCATTGGCTGAAAGGTATGTTCTCTGAGTATGACTATCAGGCTGTTGCTTGACTAGCCTATAGGTCAGCTCTCCCAATTTTGGCACAAGTCCCCAATTGTTACTGAGCTGGTTGTGCTCTTGTCATGTCAAAATCCAGTGCCTAGGTCAATGCTAGGGGTCCATCTGGTTTTATTCTTCTTATTGTTTTTGTAGCAGTTAGATATAACTGGTTTGCTAAGCCATTTTAGAGGGCATTGCTGTGGGTCTGCAGACACATATAGGCCAGACCTAGTAAGGACAGCAATTCTTCCTAAACGACATTAGTGAACCAGATGGATTTTTACAATAACTAGCTTTTTATTCTAAATTTATTTAATTAACTGAATTTAAATTCCCCAGCTGTCATGGTGGGAGTTGAACTGATGTTTCCGGATCATTAATCTAGGCCTCTGAATTACAAGACCAGTAACATAACCACTATGCTACCGTTGCCAGGAGGGGTAAGTTAAAATTACTCCCATGGTGTCTAAAATGAAAAGTGTTCTATTCTTTATGAAGTAAATTTAGTCCCTTTGGACACTCTGTTCAATCGTTCAAAGCTGACTCCATATTGATAACAGTTATCATTTTTATTTAAGCATAAGTAAGACTTGATGCACACAGTATTTAAGCAGAGCTTTACAAGGAACAATTAAGAATGACATTACTCCATTGATCCTTGGGTAGAGGGCACGATCCATTTCTCATACCTACCGTTCTGTATCTGTAAAGCATGTACTCCCATGTTCCACCACCAGGGAGTGCATCCCCTAAAATCCCAAGGGATCCCTTGGAAGCACTGTATATAAGCCGGCCCTGAAGGCCTGTTCCTCACTCTGGAGTATCTTAATAAAGACTGAGGTCACTGTTACTTTAACCTCCCTGTGTGCAGTCTCATCTCTGTTAGGAACGCAATAACTGGCGACGAGGATACGAATCTAACGCAAAGAGGCAGCAAACTGTGAGCATCCTGGAGAAGTTCTTGGAGGGTGAGGACTGGGAAACCTATGTCGAACGGCTAGACCATAACTTTGTAACCAATGAGCTGGACGGAGAAGGAAGCGCTGCAAAAAGGAGAGCGGTCCTCCTCACGATCTGCGGGGCACCGACCTACAGCCTCATGAAGAATCCTCTGGCTCTAGTGAAATTCACAGATAAGTCATATGAGGAGCTGTGTACACTGATTCGGTAGCATCTTAACCCGAGGGAGAGTGTGCTGATGGAGAGGTATCGGTTCTACACGTGCCAGTGATCTGAAGGTCAGGAAGTGGCGAGCTATGTCGCCGAGCTAAGGCGACTTGCAGGACAATGTGAGTTTGATGGCTACCTGGAGCAAATGCTAAGAGACTTTTTTGTACTGGGCATTGGCCACAAGACCATCCTACGAAAAATTTTGACTGTAGAGACACCGACCTACAGTAAGGCCATTGTGATAGCACAGGCGTTTATGTCCACCAGTGATAACACCAAACAAATTTCTCAGCACACAAGTGCTAGCAATGTTCATAAATTAATTGGAACTGTGTTTGCGAGCAGAAATGTACAGGGCAGAAACCACGAGTCTGCAACTGACAGCAGACCTCAGGTGACCCAGAAGACTCAGAGTCCGCAACAAAGGATGAATGCAAGGCAATTCACACCTTGTTGGCGTTGATGAGGCTTCCATTCAACCTACTCATGCCGCTTCAAAGGGTATGTTTGCAAGAGCTGTGGAACAATGGGGCTCCTCCAATGAGCTTGCAGACAAGCTGCAAGCTCTGAAAAACCTGCTAACCACCACGTGGCAGAGGAAGATCGGTCCATGGTGGACCAAAGCAATTTCGAGCCTCAGAGAAAGGAGGCAGATGCTGAAGTACACATTTTGACGAAATGTCCACCTATAATGCTAAATGTAAAATTGAATGGCTTACCCATAGCCATGGAACTGGATACTGGCGCTAGCCAATCCATCATGAGTAAAAAGATGTTTGAGAGACTGTGGTGCAGCAAGACATTCAGACCAGCCCTGAGTCCCATCCACATGAAACTGAGAACGTACACCAAAGAGCTTATCACTGTCCTGGGCAGCGCCAAGGTCAAGGTCACCTACGAGGGCACGGTGCACGAACTGCCACTTTGGATTGTCCCAGGTGATTGCCCCACACTGCTTGCAAGGAGCTGGCTGGACAGAATCCGCTGGAACTGGGATGACATCCGAGCACTATCACATGCCGATGAGGCCTCATGTACCCAGGTTCTGAACAAATTTCCTTCCCTTTTTGAGCCAGGCATTGGAAACGTTTCCGGGGCAAAGGTGCGGATCCATTTGGTCCCAGAGGCACGACCCATTCACCACAAGGCGCGAGCGCTACCTCACATGATGAGGCAAAGAGTGGAAATCGAGCTGGACAGGCTGCAACGCGAGGGCATCATCTCCCCAGTGGAATTAAGTGAGTGGGTCAGCCCGAATGTTCCAGTACTCAAAAGTGATGGCACGGTCAGGATTTGCGGCGATAATAAAATAACTATTAATCGTTTCTCGCTACAGGACCAATACCCGCTACCTAAGGCAGACAACCTATTTGCGACGCTGGCAGGAGGCAAGACATTCACCAAGCTCGACCTGACTTCGGCCTACATGACGCAGGAGTTGGAGGAGTCTTCGAATTGTCTCACTTGCATCAACATGCATGAGGGACTGTTCATCTACAACAGATGCCTGTTTGGAATTCGGTCGGCTGCAGCGATCTTCCAGAGAAACATGGAGAGCCTACTCAAGTCGGTGCCATGCACTTTTTTTTTTTCAGGACGACATATTCGTCATGGGTCGGGTCACCGTTGAGCACCTACAAAACCTGGAGGAGGTCCTCCAGCGACTGGATCGTGTAGGCTGCGGCTGAAGATGTCGAATTGCGTCTTCATGGCAACAGAAGTGGAGTTTTTGGGGAGAAAGATCGCGGTGGACGGCATTCGGCCCACAGACACCAATACAGGCTATCAGGAACGTGCCCAGGCTACAGAATATCACGGAGCTGCGGTCGTTCCTGGGACTCCTCAACTATTTTGATAACTTCCTACCGGGGTTAAGCACCCTCTTAGAGCCCCTACATGTGTTATTGCGTAAAGGTGAGAACTGGGTATGGGGAAAAAAACATGTAATTGCTTTTGAGAAAGCCAGAAACATTTTATGCTCCAACAAACTGCTTGTATTGTATAACCCGTGTAAAAGACTTGTGCTAGCATGTGATGCATTGTCGTATGGAGTCGGGTGTGTATTACAACAAGCTAACGTTGCGGGGAAATTGCAACCTGCCCAGGAGCTTGTCGAAGGCCGAGAGAGCCTACAGCATGATTGAGAAAGAGGCATTAGCGTGTGTGTTCGGGGTAAAGAAAATGCATCAGTACCTGTTTGGCCTCAGATTTGAGCTGGAAACCGATCACAAGCCCCTCATAATCCCTGTTCACTGAAAACAAGGGGATAAATACTAATGCCTCAACCCGCATACAAAGATGGACATTCACGCTATCAGCATATAACTATACCATCCACCACAGGCCAAGCACCGAGAACTGTGGATGCTCTCAGTCGGCTACCATTGCTCACCACAGGGGTGGAAATGGCGCAGCCTACAAACTTGTTGATGGTGGCGCAGCCCGCAGTCTTTTTTATGGTCATGGAAGCGTTTGAAAATGATAAATAGAAACATAGAAACATAGAAACATAGAAAATAGATGCAGGAGTAGGCCATTCGGCCCTTCTAGCCTGCACCGCCATTCAATGAGTTCATGCTGAACATGCAACTTCAGTACCCCATTCCTGTTTTCTCGCCATACCCCTTGATCCCCCTAGTAGTAAGGAATTCATCTAACTCTTTTTTGAATATATTTAGTGAATTGGCCTCAACAACTTTCTGTGGTAGAGAATTCCACAGGTTCACCACTCTCTGGGTGAAGAAGTTTCTCCTCATCTCGGTCCTAAATGGCTTACCCCTTATCCTTAGACTGTGTCCCCTGGTTCTGGACTTCCCCAACATTGGGAACATTCTTCCTGCATCTAAACTGTCTAACCCCGTCAGAATTTTAAACGTTTCTATGAGGTCCCCTCTCATTCTTCTGAACTCCAGTGAATACAAGCCCATTTGATCCAGTCTTTCTTGATAGGTCAGTCCCGCCATCCCGGGAATCAGTCTGGTGAACCTTCGCTGCACTCCCTCAATAGCAAGAATGTCCTTCCTCAGGTTAGGAGACCAAAACTGTACACAATACTCCAGGTATGGCCTCACCAAGGCCCTGTACAACTGCAGCAACACCTCCCTGCCCCTGTACTCAAATCCCCTCGCTATGAAGGCCAACATGCCATTTGCTTTCTTAACCGCCTGCTGTACCTGCATGCCAACCTTCAATGACTGATGTACCATGACACTCGTCATGGCCCGCCAGATTAGGACTTGGACCAGCCAAGATACTCTGCTGTCCATAGTAAAAAACTGTGCACTGCATGGGAGCTGGGCCAGCATCCCCGTTGAAATGCAAGAGCCAATCAAGCCGTTCCAGCGGCGAAAGGACGAGCTGTCCTTTCAGGCAGACTGCCTGTTGTGGGGTAACCGCGTAGTGCTACCTAAAAAGGGCAGGGTGACGTTCATTTCGGATCTCCACAGCACACACCCGGGTATAGTAATGACGAAAGCGGTCGCCAGATCCCACGTGTGGTGGCCCGGTATCGACTCTGACTTAGAGTCCTGTGTACGGCAATGCAGCATGTGTGCTCAGTTGAGCGACGTGCCCAGAGTGGCACCACTAAGTTTGTGGTCCTGGCCCTCCAGACCATGGTCAAGGATCCATGTCGACTATGCGGGCCCGTTTCTTGGTAAAATGTTCCTGGTGGTGGTGGATGCTTTTTCTAAATGGATTGAATGTGAAATAATGTCGTGAAGCATCGCCACTGCCACCATTGAAAGCCTGAGGGCCATGTTTGCCACCCACGGCCTGTCTGACATACTGGTCAGTGACAACGGGTCATGTTTCACCAGTGCCGACTTTAAAGAATTCATGACCCACAATGGGATCAAACATGTCAACTCGGCCCCGTTTAAACCAGCCTCCAATGGGCAGGCAGAGCAGGCAGTACAAACAATCAAACAGAGCCTTAAACGAGTCACAGAAGGATCACTCCAAACCCGCCTGTCCTGAGTACTGCTCAGCTATCGCACGAGACCCCACTCACTCACAGGGGTGCCCCTGGCTGAGCTACTCATGTAAAGGACACTTAAAACCAGACTCTCGTTGGTTCACCTCAATCTGCATGATCAGGTAGAGAGCAGGCGGCAGCAACAAAATGTAAACGATGGTCGCGCCACTGTGTCACGGGAAATTGATCTGAATGACCCTGTGTATGTGCTAAACTATGGATATGGTCCCAAGTGGATCGCGGGCACGGTGATAGCTAAAGAAGGAAGTAGGGTGTTTGTAGTCAAACTAGACAATGGACAAATTTGCAGAAAGCACCTGGACCAAACGAGGCTGCAGTTCACAGACTGCCCTGAGCAACCCACAGCAGACACCACCTTTTTCGAGCCCACAACACACACCCGAAGGATCAACGACACCACCCCGGACCAGAAAATCGAACCCATCACGCCCAGGAGCCCAGCAAGGCCAGGCTCACCCAGCAGCCCTGCAGGGCCAACAACACGGCTGCCCAGCGAGGGCACAGCCAATACACCAGAACAGACATTTGTACTGAGGTGGTCCACCAGAGAAAGAATGGCTCCTAACCGCCTCACCTTGTAAATAGTTTTCACTTTGACTTTGGGCAGGAGTGATGTTGTGTATCTATTCTGCCACCAGGGAGTGCATCCAATGAAGTCCCACGGGATCCCAGCATCCCTTGGGAGCACTGTATATAAGCCGCCCCCTAAAGCCGGTTCCTCAATCTGGAGTGTCTTAATAAAGACTGAGGTCACTGTTACTTTAACCTCCCTTTGTGAAGTCTCATCTGTATTAGAAACACAATACCTGCTACTCACAAACACGTCAATGCCTGTCTCGTGTCCGGCCTGGCTCTTCTACACTGAGAATGATCCAAACCTTCTGGGATATACCTCAGAAACCCGAACTGCGGAAAAATCCATCCAATCATAGGCACAGCAAGTTATGTGTTTAGGCACCTGACTTGGGCCTCCCTTATCTGCTTTTAAGCCTTAGCACAAGCTTTTTCTGCTTGTTATCTGTTCCCATGGTTGATGATTCAACCCAGAGCCTTGAGGACAACATGAGTTCTAACTGTAAATAAAATTTAGATTTTAACATACTTTTCTCTAGTTCTAACTGATAAGAAATAAATCTAAAGTAATAAACGTATAGACTAGCAACCTTAATGTTAAATTATAATCTAGGAAAGCTTAATGCTGAAAATTAGTAGAGGGAACTTTTTGATTATATTTCAACGACTTACAAAAGTTCACGCATTCGCACAAGGCCAGGTGATATTACACCTGCCATAAGTCAGCAGGCAGTCCCAAAGCAGTGTAATTTAGCACAATTGTAGCTTTAGAGAAAAGCTTAAGTTTATTTAACTCTTGCAATTCTCATCCCTCATAAACCCATATTCTCACCTCGATGAATACAAAACTAAAAAAATCCCACCCTAAAAAAGGGGATGAGTCACTCATTATACCCTGTTATATACAAAAAACCATTTCAAAGTTCCACATGAAAGACTTCTATCTAAACTAAAAGTCACAGGATTCCAAGGTAGAACATGTTTTTTATCTGTAAAGCATGCACTCCCATGTTCTGCCACCAGGGAGCACATCCCCTGAAGTCCCAAGGGAACCCAGCATCCTTTGGGAGCACTGTATATAAGCCAGCCCCTAAGGCCTGCTACTCACTCTGGAGTGTCTTAAGAAAGACTGAGGTCACTGTTACTTTAACCTCCCTGTGTGCAGTCTCATCTGTGTTAGGAACACAACAACTGGTGACGAGTACACAAATCCAACGCAAAGATGCAGCAAACTGTGGGCATCCTGGAGACGTTCTCAGAGGGTGAGGACTGGGAAGCCTATGTCGAACGGTTAGACTAGTCCTTTGTAACCAATGAGCTGGACAGATAAGGAAGCGCTGCAAAAAGGAGAGCGGTCCTCCTCACGGCCTGCGGGGCACCGAACTACAGCCTCATGAAGAATCTTCTGGCTCCGGTGAAACCCACAGATAATTTGTATGAGGAGCTGTGTACATTGGTTCGGGAGCATCTTAACCCGAGGGAGAGCATGCTGATGGCGAGGTACTGGTTCTATACGTACCAGCGATCTGAAGGTCAGGAAGTGGCAAGCTATGTCGCCGAGCTAAGGCTACTTGCAGGACAATGTGAGTTTGATGGCAACCTGGAGCAAATGCTAAGAGACTTTTTTGTACTGCGTATTAGCCACGAGACCACGCAACGAAAACTTTTGACTTTGGAGACACCAACCCTCAGTAAGGCCATTGGGATAGCACAGGCGTTTATGTCCACCAGTGATAACACCAAACAAATCTTTTAGCAATGTTCATAAATTAACTGGAACTGTGATTGCAAGCAGAAATGTACAGGGCAGAAACCACAAGTCTGCAACTGCCAGCAGGCCTCAGGTGACCCAGATGACTCAGAGTCCGCAACAAAGGATGAATGCAAGGCAATTCACACCTTGTTGTCGTTGGGGAGGCTTCCATTCAGCCTATTCATGCCACTTCAAAGGTTATGTATGCAAGAGCTGCGGAACAATGGGGCACCTCCAAGTAGCTTGCAGATGAGCTGCAAGCTCTGCAAAACCTGCTAACCACCACGTGGCAGAGGAAGATCGGTCCATGGTGGACCAAAGCAATTTCGAGCCTCAGAGAGAGGAGGCAGATGCTGAAGTACACGGGGTGCACACATTTTCGATGAAATGTCCACCTATAATGCTAAATGTAAAATTGAATGGCTGACCCGTAGCCATGGAACTGGACACTGGCGCTAGCCAATCCATCATGAGTAAAAAGATGTTTGAGAGACTGTGGTGCAACAAGGCACTCAGACCAGCCCTGAGCCCCATCCACATGAAACTGAGAACGTACACCAAAGAGCTTATCACTGTCCTGGGCAGCGCCATGGTCAAGGTCACCTACGAGGGCATGGTGCATGAACTGCCACTCTGGATTGTCCCGGGCAATGGCCCCACACTGCTTGGAAGGAGCTGGCTGGGCAAAATCCGCTGGAGCTGGGATGACATTTGAGCACTATCACATGTCGATGAGGCCTTATGTACGCAGGTTCTGAACAAATTTCCTTTCCTTTTTGAGCCAAGCATTGGAAACTTTTTCAGGGCGAAGTTGCGGATCCACTTGGTCCCAGAGGCGCGACCCATTCACCACAAGGCGCGAGCGGTACCTCACACGATGAGGGAGAGAGTGGAAATCGAGCTGGACAGGCTGCAACAGAAGGGCATCATCTCCCCAGTGGAATTCAGCGAGTGGGCCAGCCCGATTGTTCCAGTACTCAAAAGTGATGGCACGGTCAGGATTTGCGGCGATTATGAAGTAACTATTAATCGTTTCTTGCTACAGGACCAATACCCGCTACCTAAGGTAAACAATCTATTTGCGACGCTGGCAGGAGGCAAGACGTTCACCAAGCTCATCCTGACTCCGGCCTACATGACGCAGAAGCTGGAGGAGTCTTCGAAGGGCCTCACCTGCATCAACACGCACAAGGGACTGTTCATCTACAGCAGATGCCCGTTGGAATTTGGTTGGCTGCAGCGATCTTCCAGAGAAACATGGAGAGTCTACTCAAGTCAGTTCCAGGCACGGTAGTTTTTCAGGACGACATATTGGTCAATGGTCGTGATATCGTCGAGCACCTACAAAACCTGGAGGAGGTCCTCCAGAGATTGGATCGCATAGGGCTGCGGTTGAAGAGGTGGAAATGCGTCTTCATGGCAACAGAAGTGGAGTTTTTGAGGAGAAAGATTGCGGTGGACAGCATTCGGCCCACAGACACCAAGACAGAGGCTATCAGGAATGTGCCCAGGCCACAGAACGTCACGGAGCTGCGGTCGTTCCTGGGACTCCTCAACTATTTTGGTAACTTCCTACCGGGGTTAAGCACGCTCTTTGAGCCCCTACATCTGTTATTTCGTAAAGGTGAGAACTGGGTATGGGGAAAAAAAACAAAGTAATTACTTTTGAGAAAGCCAGAAACATTTTATGTTCCAACAACCTGCTTGTATTGTATAACCCGTGTAAAAGACTCGTGCTAGCATGTGATGCGCCGTCGTACGGAGTCGGGTGTGTATTACAACAAGCTAACGTTGCGAGTAAGTTGCAACCTGTCGCCTATGCTTCCAGGAGCTTGTCAAAGCCGAGAGAGCCGACAGCATGATTGAGAAAAAGGCATTAGCATGTGTGTTCGTGGTACAGAAAATGCATCAGTACCTGTTTGGCCTCAAATTTGAACTGGAAACCGATCACAGGCCCCTCATATCCCTGATCGCTGAAAACAAGGGGATAAATACTAATGCCTCAGCCCACATACAAAGGTGGGCACTCGCACTATCAGAGTATAACTATACCGTCCGCCACAGGCCAGGCACCGAGAACTGTGCGGATGCTCTCAGTCGGTTACCATTGCCCTCCACGGGGGTGGAAATGGCGCAAACTTGTTGATGGTGGCGCAACCCGCAGACTTGTTGATGGTCATGGAAGCGTTTGTAAATGATAAATCACCTGTCATGGCCCGCCAGATTAGGACTTGGACCAGCCAAGATCCTCTACTGTCCCTAGTAAAAAACTGTTCTGCATGGGGGCTGGGCCAGCTTCCCCGTTGAAATGCAAGAGCTAATCAAGCCATTCCAGCGGCGTAAGGATGAGCTGTCCATTCAGGCAGACTGCCTGTTGTAGGGTAACCGCGTAATGCTACCCAAAAAGGGCAGGGAGACATTCATCTCGGATCTCCACAGCACACACCCGGGTATAGTAATGATGAAAGCGGCAGCCAGATCCCACGTGTGGTGGCCCAGTATCGACTCTGATTTAGAGTCCTGTATATGGCAATGCAGCGTGTGTGCTCAGTTGAACAACGCGCCCAGAGAGGCACCACTAAGTTTGTGGTCCGAGCCCTCCAGACCATCTTCGAGGATCCATGTTGACTATACGGGCCCGTTTCTCGGTAAAATGTTCCTGGTGGTGGTGGATGCTTTTTCAAAATGGATTGAATCTGAAATAATGTCAGGAAGCACCGCCACCACCACCATTGAAAGCCTGAGGGGCCATGTTTGCCACCCATGGCCTGCCTGACACACTGGTCAGTGACAACGGGCCATATTTCACCAGTGCCGAATTTAAAGAATTCATGACCCGCAATGGGATCAAACATGTCACCTCAGCCCCATTTAAACCAGCCTCCAATGGGCAGGCAGAGTGGGCAATACAAACCATCAAACAGAGCCCCAAACGAGTCACCGAAGGCTTACTCCAAACCTGCCTGTCCCGTGTACTGCTCAGCTACTGTACAAGATCCCACTCGCTCACAGGGGTGCCGCAGGCTGAGATACTCATGAAAAGGACACTTAAAACCAGACTCTCGCTGGTTCACCCCAACCTGCATGATCAGGTAGAGAGCAGGCGGCAGCAACAAAATGTAAAAGATGGTCGCGCCACTGTGTCACGGGAAATTGATCTGAATGACCCTGTGTATGTGCTAAACTATGGACATGGTCCCAAGTGGATCGCGGGCACGATGATAGCTAAAGAAGGGAGTAGGGTGTTTGCAGTCAAACTAGACAATGGACAAATTTGCAGAAAGCACCTGGACCAAACGAGGTTGGGGTTCACAGACTGCCCTGAACAACCCACAGCAGACACCACCTTTTTCGAGCCCACAACACACACCCAAAGGATCAACGACACCACGCCGGACCAGGAAATCGAACCCATCACGCCCATCAGCCCAGCAAGGGCAGGCTCACCCAGCAGCCCTGCAGGGCCAACAACACGGCTGCCCAGCGAGGGCACAGCCAACACACCAGAACAGACATTTGTAATGAGGCGTCCACCAGGGAAAGAAAGACTCCCGACCGCCCCACCTTGTAAATAGTTTCCACTTTGACTTTGGGGAGGAGGAGTGAAGTTGTGTATCTGTAAAGCATGCACTCCCATGTTCCGCCACCAGGGAGCACATCTCCTGAAGTCCCAATGGATCCCAGCATCCCTTGGGAGCACTGTATATAAGCCGACCCCTAAGGCCTGTTACTCACTCTAGAGTGTCTTAATAAAGACTAACGTCACTGTTACTTTAACCTCCTGTGTGCAGTCTCATCTGTGTTCGGAACACAACAGAACATAAGGCTGAATATAAGGTGAAAGGTAGAACATAAGGCCGAATATAAGATGCAGGAAGCTAAAAGTATTTGTGAGGAATATAATGTGAGACTGGAAGGTGAGAATGTATTGAGTGACATCCTTTCAAAGGCCAGTGCTTGTATCCCAGTTCTTCTAATTTACAATAATGACATCAAATTTCTTGATGACACTAAAACAGGGAGAGAAGTAAAGAGTTTATAGCATGAGATTATTAAAAGGATTTAGATTGGGTAGACACATGGCAAATTAAATTCAACATTGATAAATGTAAAATGAAATACATAGGATCAAAATGTGGAATCTAAAATATACAATGAATAGAAGTGAATTAGCAAGAGAGACTTGGAATGTGACTGAGGAGTAATAGTCGACACATCACTTCAATGCAATGTGGTAAAGCAGTTTAAAAATAATAATAGAACTGTGACATACACAGTGGAATTGTCTATAATGGGTTATTTATTGTATTCTTTCTTGCTGGTCGTTGCTTCTGTAGGCTGCAGAGAATGCACAGCACAGATTGGCTGATATAGACACTGCAGGACAAGGCTTTGATCAATGGCTGCCATCGTCCTTGGATGAGAACCTGTCTCACAGATCATTTAAAGTGTTTAGAACTGATCAATGGGTCAAGCCATTCCACTGAATTACAAGCATTCCAGTGGGCTGTTTACTGTATGTGTTTCTTTGGCTATTTTTGTATGAGCAAAGATTGTTTGGAATCCTGTGAATGTCTGGACACCTAGCTGTACAGTTAGAAAAATAAAATTTCAATGTCCTTTGTTCTGAGATTAATTGATTTTTGTTAGACAAGAGTATTAAGGATTACAAAACCAAGGAGGGTAAATGGTTAAGAATCAGATCAGTCATGGTCTAATTAAATGGCGGAACAGGCTCGAGGGGCTGAATGGTGTACTCCAGCTCCTATTGTCCTATATCTTAAAAGAAATCTGGAGCTATGTCTTGATTGTATTGAAACAAAACAGCAATTAGACTAAAGCCAGCAGAGATACAGGATGGATCAGCAACTGCATACTAGTGCAGCAGGGGGTAACGGAGTCATTTTTCAAGGGGCAGTTTTATGTTGAGCTCTCGTGCCTTTGTTGGCTTTGTATTCCAAGGAGCTTAATAAAATTTATAATTACTGTAATTACTGTTTGTTCTGAATGCTGTTCATCGATCTCTTTTTGACGCATTTATTCTGGTGATTTATATCTGAACTGCAGTCTAAGCTGGATTTTCGGCTACAGATCGGGCGGGAGCCAAAAATTGAGCCGTTGTCGCAATCAGGGGCAGTATTGCTCTGCGCCCCGACGAAATTAGTCCAGAAAATCCCGGCGGGACACTGGAAGCTGGCCGCCGGCCCGGAAGAGCTTCCCTCCGCCATTGCCGCCCCTCTGGGGTGGAAGCAGAGGCAGCAACAAGTGGTAAGAGTGTATATTCTTACACATACCAAAGGTGAGGTGATCGTGTGATATATTCCAGTAAACCAGAGGACAGTGATGACTGTCTTGCTACATTTACCTAGATATTAAGCAAGTAAAGGCAACTCTGGTCACATGGGAAAGGAGGTTTGCTTATGGGAGTGGTAAGTACCGCTGTACCCCTTTAACATATCTAAAGAACCCAAAACAAAAGAATGTAAATCACAGGCATTGGTCGTGAATTTACTTGTTATTTCTAGTGTGTTAGATCACTTTTAATAATTCTATCGGCAACCTGTGTGCTGCACATTGGGGCAAGACCCATTCACGATGAGTTTATGCCCCATTTCTCTTGCAGCATCATTTCCAGTCTTATTTGGGCACTCCATTTTCTCCACCCTCTTCGTCATGTGCTAGCTTATTTAAATTTATACGCAAATCACTGGGATGATGTAGCAGGGCCCAAATCCCATGGTTTGCACTGCCATTGCACCTAGTGTAAGTGTCAAGATAAAAGAGACATGGCCTATCACAGCACCAGCTGATTCTGGCAGAAGTGTTCCAATGTAGCCCACAGTCCAGAAAAAGTACTTACACTTGGAGTTAGAAGTAATCTTTTAAAATAAAGGCTTTGGTGATACACAGAGGTGGAGTTCCATCTGATAGACTGAGGGCTTGTCAGATCCCTGGGACGTTGTTTTCCACAGACAGATTAAGGTGTTCTTAATCATCAGCATTGTTTCCCTATGGGGTTTCCTTTATTATCTCCCTATTAATGGAGACACTTGATCAGGAAAACATAACAACAACCACTTGTATTTATATAGCGCTTTTAACGATCTTAGTAAGATCTGAGTGAGTTCTGCATGACACAGGCTCTTTTCAAACAGTAACAGGGGACCTATACAATGTTGTCCAAGGTACGTGTGCTATACAGGTATGCATTTGCCGGGTCACAGATACAATCTTGAGGAGAGTTGAGGAATTCAAACAGTTTTGTGCTGTTCCCCACGCTCTCTCTCTCTCCCCCCACCCCCCCACCTGTACATTGCTCTCATTTTACATGGGAGTTGCACACTTCAATGGCCCAGAAATTCCGGCCTCCCAGGTCCGTACGAAGAGTGTATAGACCCGGAAAGGTATCGCAAAAGCCAGTTTTCAGCGCACAATGCGCATGTGCTGAAAACCGGCTTTTTCAATCTGTCAAGCTGGAGCTTCGGCAAGATTGCAGTAATCTTGTCCAGCGGATGTCCTGAAAACTCTTGCACCTGATAAAAGCAGTAAGAGTTTTAAAATAGACAAAAACATAATCAAATAAAATTTAAAATACACATTTTATTGTTAAAAACCCGGTAAGTTTATTTTAAGCCATAATTAAAAAAACGTTTTAAAAAATCGTAAAAATATATTTTTTATAATACATAAATAACTTTAATTTAAATTAATAAAAATATGTGGTGCATTTTTTCTATTTTTTAGTTGTGTTTTGAGTGCTTGGGAGGGTTTCTCAATCATAATAATGGGAACTCCAACTTACGGAGTTCCATTATTATGAATGAGTGTATACTTTACCTGGATTGGCTGCCCAGAGCCATGTGACTGCAATTCCAGCCCTGCGGATGTCCCGATGTGCACGTGCTGCGACGTGCAGTCAGTGGCGGCCTCAGGACTGGGATCCCTCGTGGGCGCAGCAAGTTCAGCTAAGTGCACATCTTTTTAAACTTTTTTACCTGATCGCCCATGGGAAGAAGCTGACTGGGATGTCTAGGCCAATGTCAAGGATTATGTAAATAAGCTGACCTCACTGCAACGTATCAGCAGGTGGCACTCCTGCCTATGGAACGCAAGAAGAGCATAAATGGCCCCATGACTTTTTGTGGTCATTATTCTGAGCTGTTACAATATGCTGTTGCGTTTTCATCTGGTCAAACATGTTACACAACGGTGACTAAAATTTTAACAAACCAAAATAAAAAATAATGGTATTATAAGGCAGTAATCATATTGAGAATTTTCAGATGATGCCATAAATTATGAGGTGAATTTTGAACTTCAAATCACTCCAGGGTACTCATTATTTCCTGTGAAGTTCAAGAGGCTTGTGTTCTATTTTGAAACTTGTGTTTTGTTTTGCTGACGGCAATTGCTATGGTGGACACCAACCCAGCCACTGTATTCAATGATAATCAGCATGACGTGATGTCTACACGTAAGCATTGATAGCTGTGGTCATCAAAGTTATCAATGCTTAAGTTGAAAGAGTGGTAAGCAACAGTTGACGTCAAGAAATGTTCTCAGTTTACATTCCAATATTAAAATTCTAAAATGTAGCTGAATATTTATGAAATATAAAGTTTCAATTACATTTCTGAATTATTAGTTCAGTGTTTCCCATAGAAAATAAATTGCACGATCAAATACTTATACTGATAACCTTTGGTTGCTTTGCATACATGTGCTCCCATTCCTTCTGCTTTACAATATGTTGCAAAACATTCCTACTGATTCACCAGGAGGATGCCATAATTATTACTGGCAGATCTATAAATATGGTGACATTAAAGGTCAAAGTTCAGCTTGTCTACAAAAACAATCATCCTTGTATGTGAATTAAATTATCTTGCATTTTTTTTTCCAATTACTTAAAGCTGCGCTGCTCTTCCAGCCATACAATCCACAACAGATATCAGAATAAACACGTCTGCCGACAGGCTAACCATAAATCTTTGTTGTTGCTCTGCTTTTCTAGGATAAATTATAAAGCCATGCAGGTGAGTCATTATCATCATCATCATAGGCACTCCCTTGCATCAGCAGGTCGGGGCCTTCAAAGGCACAGAGTGGAGGCCCGACCCGGCATTCAGCGCGGCGGCCCCGACCTGCAAGGACCACCAGCAGGTCGGGGCCTTCAAAGGAGCAGCGTGGAGGCCCGACCCGGCATTCGGCACGGCGGCCCCGACCTGCAAGGACCATCAGCAGGTCAAGGCCTTCAAAGGAGCAGCGTGGAGCACACCACTTCAAGGCACAGCGCGAACCGGTTCAGGACGGCAACAGCTGTGAAGAGAGTGACTGGATTGGGCGTCACCAAGGTCCAGGTTGCTGATTGGAGCGTGGGCAGGTACAGCAGTGTCGGCGAGGTCGGTGCAGAGGAGCGGCGATAGATTGTAGAGCAACGTGATCAGGGCCCAGGAGAGGCAGGTGAGTCTATGAAATATAACTGTAAACAAAGAAATCCAAATTAACCTGAAAGGTTTTCTTTTTATTTATCAAATATAACATAATCTGATTAGAAACTGGTTAACACTGATTTTAATCAATTCAAATGTCTAATTCTGATGAATTTGCATTTGCATCAATCCAAATATTTTTCACTCTTATTTATGACTTTCTACTCTTCAAAATGAAGGATGTTGTGCCAGGGAAGGAAATCGTTTTCCATTTTTGTTTCCCACTTTCAGAATCAAGCACTCTGTGATCAGTCATAGCAAAGGGCTAGAAAAGTTTCCTTTACTTTCGTCCAGCAAGATGCCTTAACCCCTAACTTTAGGCGAGCACCTTCTATGTAACTGTTTCTATTTCCCACCTGCAAAATCCTCCCCAAGGGGCTCTCCAAGTGAAATTAATAGTATTGTGCCAATTTATGCCAAACATTTGGCTTTTGATACTGTGAATTGATTCCACCAGGAACTAGGTGTGGAACTAGGTGTCAAGTTTACTTCACTTCGGATCCTTGCAAATTGGCTGATTCCATGTCGTAACTTCTATGTATGTCTAGCAGGTGGAGAGGAGACTTTCATCGCATCAGTTTAGGTTGAATTTAAACTTGGATTGTAAAATTGAAAGGTCAACGTGTCACCCAGTCCCCAAAATATGTGATTCAACTGCATAGAATACGCACAAAACTCCAAACAATTTTAATTTAAGAATTATAATTCCAGCTGCACTAAAATGTAGAAATAAATTTAACACTATACTCCCATTCCAAAGTATTATTAGTAATATGAAATATTTTACTTCTCCAGACCCAGAATCCAAGTGATTTGACCCACCCTGTACTAACCTATTTTATTACAAACAGATGGTACACAGCATGCACCCATTTATACGTATATTGTTTTCAGTCTAAGATGGCAAGTTGTGCCATCTGTCAACCAGACATTAAACACTGGTACATGTCCATGCTCATGGAGAATAATATTAGTGACATCACAGCTGTATTTTTGAAAGCTGACAAAAGGTTCCAATAGACAAGTTTATTCGGAGGCCGAGAAAGTTGTTTAGTCCAAAATATCAATCATTAACTTTGTTAATCCAGCTTTTGTGAATACTCTGTATGGAAAAATTTCCAATTATATAAAAATCAAAACTTCTTGGCCTTGTCATACATAACATGGTCGAGATTTGCATGCATTTCAGTTGAACTGACTTGTTTTCCTGTGGAGTCACTCATTATAAATTGTCCAGCGCAGCAGAATTCCCATAATAAATGTGTGTGTGTTTGTGGTCATAGGCGGTCCCTCGAACGAGGATGACTTGCTTCCACAAGAGTTCACAGATGTTTCAATGAAGGACCCGATGTTCCAGTCCTGAACTCCAGTTGAGGGGGTGGAAGATGCCTGTGTGGGAATTTTTTTAACGTGTGGTGATCGTTGCACATCAGCCACCACACGGGCTTGAGAGAGCTAGGCCTTTATCCAGTGGCAAGGATTAACCAGGACGACTGGAGACCTGCTCTGCTGCATGAACCTAGTGCGCACACATATCGCAGTGTGGGCAGGTCCGTGCTGCCCCTGGGCCCTCAACTCTTCTGGGCCCTGTACCCTCATTCGCTGCACCTCTGCCACGATGTTCCAGGGCTCAGCGCTCCAGCTTTATTTATAGCCCCGACCTGCAGTGGTGTTCTCACACAGGTCAGGGCATCCCACGATGTTCTAGGGCTCAGCGCTCCAGCTTTATTTATAGCCTCAACCTGCGGTGGTGTTCTCACATAGGGTTGGGGCAGCCCACAATGTTCCAGGGCCCGGCGTTCCAGCTCTATTTATAGCCCCAACCTGCGGTGGTGTTCTCACACAAGTCAGGGCATCTCACGATGTTCCAGGGCTCAGCGCTCCAGCTTTATTTATAGCCTCAACCTGCGGTGGTGTTCTCACATAGGGTTGGGGCAGCCCACAATGTTCCAGGGCCCGGCGTTCCAGCTCTATTTATAGCCCCGACCTGCGGTGGTGTTCTCACACAAGTCAGGGCATCTCACGATGTTCCAGGGCTCAGCGCTCCAGCTTTATTTATAGCCTCAACCTGCAGTGGTGTTCTCACACAGGTCACTATGCTTGAATGCACAAAAGAGTGGTACTACACACATGACAGAAATAGCTTGTAGGCCTTGAAATATGTTTGGTGTATAACTACAACACAACATTTTTGTCATCTTTTCCAGTAACTTGTGTGCTATTAAAATGGTATATATTTATAAAACCAAATTAATTTGAGTCCTAAACCTCCTCTGAGCATCACATTTTGCTACCTCCATGGCACTTCTATTTTGAGGAAGTGACTTTTTGTTTGTATGAATGCAGGCAAAGGAAGGGTATCAGGTGGCCTCAGATAGGACACTCTCCCATAGGGGAAGCAAGCTTGTAGTAGCAATATTCCTTTTTGTTAAAATAAGAACATACATAAGAACATAAGAAATAGGAGCAGGAGTAGGCCATTTGGCCCCCTGAGCCTGCTCCGCCACTCAATAAGATCATGGCTGATCTGATCTTGGCCTCAACTCTGCTTTCCTGCCCGCTCCCCATAACCCTTGACTTCCTGGTTTCAGTGTCCCTGAATGGGAGTCGTGGCCGACTGGAAATATGGACAAAGACAGATTATGAAGCAAATATTAACTACATAAGTGACTGTAGATCTGTAACGTTCAATGTACACAAAACTTAAATAGGGAACATGACCAGTTGTAAACCAATTGAAAAGAGCTTAATTTTGGCACAGGGTTCGATATATCTCTGTTAATATATTTTGATTTAACTGTGATTGCTAATGAGATCATCAAGGAAGTGGTTCGGAAGGAGTTACTGAGTTCAATAGCATGAGGGGACTGAATGACATCAGTAGATAAAGTCATGCAAGAGTGTTGCAATGGCCGTGCTGCTTCAATTGTGTGCGTTAATTCAGCACTGGCATCCTGTCAAGCATAACAACGCCACACAACTCATTCTCGGATAATGTCATCAGCACTCACCATTTAAAGAAAATTAAATTGACCAAGGATAACTAAGAGAATGTTAAAGTAATTTAACTATTTAATCTTTAACATGAGGTACTAATGGTGAGCTGTGGGCTTTGGACTTCTTCATTTCTTCTGCATTGGGATATTGTATGAACTTATTTTTATTGCAAAACATGTCTTTAAGTTCTTCTTATTGACTAATTAGAAAACCCATCTCACCATTATAAATGAGTTGGAGGAGAGTGTAAACCTGGCATTGAAACTTATGCATCATGACAAGGAGCTTCATTTTGTCGTGCAGTTTTTTAAATAATTCTTTTTAATATGTAAAGCACATTTTCCTGTTCCATGTGTGATTAAACAATAGGAAAATCACGTCTCAAGATTTTCATAAGAACTCTAATTTCCTTGTGGCAAGTGTGTTATTCTATTCAGATATGTGGTATCTTTGAGGCATTGGCATTTTGCAATTCAGATGGAGATACGCTGCAACTGAGTTCACTATAAATGAGTTCCACTGTATCTACGTTTGTGTAGCTATTTTCCCTGCAATCAATTAGCTTTTATCCCAGAGTACATGAAACAAATTAGTATATTGTACTGAAAAGAAAAACAGTCTTTTTATAGCCAAAAGGGCTACTACCTGCTGTGGATCACATTCGAAGTTAAGAACATAAGAATTAGAAGCAGGTGTAAGCTATATGGCCCCTCGAGCCTGCTCCGCCATTCAATAAGATCATGGCTGATCTTCGAACTCAACTTGCTTTCCTGCCCGATCCTCGTATCCTCGGATTCCTATATCCCCTGTTTCTCTTAGAGTCTAAAATTTCATCCCTCTCAGCCTTAAATATATTGAACACAGCCCTTTGGGGTAGAGAATTCCAAAGTTTCACAACCCTTTGAGTGAAGAAATCTCTCCTCATCTCAGTCCTAAATGGCTGATACCTTACCCTGAGACTATGCCCTTTATTTCTAGATTCTCCAGTCAGAGGAAACAGCCTCTCAGCATCTACCCTGTCAAGCCCTCTCAAAGTTGCAAAGCAAATGTCAACCTCCTGAAACAGTATCATATAAGAACATAAAAAATAGGAGCATTTGTCCCATCGAGCCTGCTCCTCCGTTCAATATGATCATAGCTGATCTTTTACCTCAATTCCACTTTTTTGCTCTATCCCCATATCCCTTGATTCCCCTAATGTCCAAAAATCAATCGATCTCTGTCTTGAATATACTCAATGACTGAGCATCCACAGCCCTCTGGGGCAGAAATTTTCAAAGGTTCACAATCATTTTAATGAAGATAATTCTCCTCATCTCAGTCCTAAATGGCTGACCCCTTATCCTGAGACTGTGACCCCTAGTTCTAGACTCCCCAGCCAGGGGAAACATCATCCCAGCATCTACCCTGTCAATTCCATTAAGAATTTTATGGGTTGGATTTTGGACTGTTTGGATTTCGAGGCGTTAATCACGGCGGGGTGTTAAAGTTGCTGCCTGAAAATAGTTTGCGCCTCCGACTGCAAGTTTCAGTGAAAATGTAAGTTGGAGGAACGTTGGCGTTAAGTCGGGCATTACACAACGGACTTTGTGTGCCCAAACTGAAACTTGCGGCAGTAAAGAAGTTTCATTGTTATTTAGTGCCCTGCAACATAACGTTGTATATTGTATGGTTTTATTCTGGTGGTGGTGTTTTTGTGACTTTGTTGCAGTAAAATTTCTGAGTCATCATTTGCCATTGGTGTCTTGTGCATCATTCCAACGTTCACTGGAGAAGTGCCTTTATGGGGACACATAGCATGTCCATTATTAGCTCCATCCCTCAGTTTCCTCCATTTAGGATCCGGTCGATTACGAGCTGGCGACGTGCAAGTGTTGGTCCAGCAGTATCTCCACTCTGCCTCCCCTGTGGATGGGGTGGCTATCCAATGGGGGCCTCGCCAGGCTCCTCTTCGTCGTCTTCCTCCTCCTGAGGTGGGCCTGCAATCCCCACTGGCAATACCTGGCTCCTCATGATGACCAAGCTGTGCAACATACAGCACACCACAATGAATTCGGAAACCTGTTGAAGGGAGTATTGAAGGCTGCCTCCAGAACGGTGCGGGCCTGTAGGAGATGGCATATCTTTGTCAGCACTTCCTTTCGGAAGTGCAGCCTTCTCACATACTGCTCCTCAGAGAGCTGGAGATATGTGCATTAGTGCCTGTAAACACATGGAGGGTAAGCCCTCCTCCCCAGACGTCTTCAGCCGTGGGCTGACATGGCCAAGAATCCTTCCTCTAGCTTGACACCGCCTGGCAAAAGCATGGAGCATGATATGCTGGCGAACTAGTAATGCTCCAATTAAATTCTCTCTCTGTAAGGGCACTGTAATGGCAGATAAAAGTGAAGTTTGCAAGATGGAGCTTCACACAGTATTATGTGAACAACCATTGTAGTCAATATGACTTGCAATGTAGGATCTTCATCCCTCCATTTAAAAATGCTGCCAATACTGCCTGCCGCAACCTGGAACTGTCTGTTTTTTTCAGGCGTTGCCTGGGGCGGGCAATAAATGAGGCGCTAAGGCCAAATGTTCCATCCGGGACGCTAGCGCAGTAAAGCATGACGATTGACGTCATCATCACACTATAAACGGAAGGCGGGGCAGTAAGTTTTAGCACCGGCGCAAACCAATAGCCGAATCTTCCGCCCGGGCGGTAAATCCTGGAAGCCCGGCATAACACCCAAAAACAGCACTAACTGAGACACAAATGAGCCAAAAATCCAGCCCATATATATTTCAGTGAGATCACCTCTGAGTCTTCTAAATTTTAGGGAATATAGGCCATGTCTACTCAATCTCTCTTCATCGGATAATCCCCCCATCCCAGCAATCAGACCAGTGAATCTTTTGTTGCACTCCCTCCAAAGCAAGTATATCATTCCTTAAGTAACAAAACCAAAACTAGACACAGTACTCCAGGTGTGGTCTCACCAAGGCCCTATATAATTGCAGTAAGACTTCTTTACTCATACTTTAATCCCTTTGTAATAAAGGCTAACATTCCATTTGCTTTCTCAATTGCTTGCTGTACCTTTATGTTAACTTTCTGTGATTTGTGTAGAAGGACACCCAGATCCCTCTGCATACCAACAATTCCCAGTCTCTTACGCTGTAAAAAACAATTCTGCTTTTCTATTGTTCCTACTAAAGTGGATAACTTCACACTTCTCCACATTATACTCCATCTACCATGTTCTTGCCCACTCACTTAACCTGTCTATATCCCTTTGCAGATTATTTGTGTCCTCCGCACAGCTTACGCCCACCTAGCTTAATAGTTGTAGCACCAGCAAACATGGATACATCATGCAAGCCACCTCCTCAAAGACGGAATTCAATATAATCAGGTTAGACAAAAAATAGTCTGTATGATTCACTCAGATAAATCCAGATACTTCATCTCTGTTGCTGAAAGTTATGGTTATAATCAAACCAGATTGCAGCATCTCATTAAACAATTCCCAGATTCAATGAATTTAGGCCAAGTCAGTGATAAATGAATTTGTAAGATCATACAAATGGTGAAGCAGTTTAACCCTTTGTTCGCTGCTGTCAGGTTAATGCTAGCTAGATCATCTATTTCCCAAGTTAGGAGTCAATTAAGCGGAGACAAAATTAAGTTTAAGAAAAGGTTTGTGCTTTAACTGCTTCACCCAATAACAAAATCAGCTGTTGCATTTGAGATGGATGCAAGGTCCCTTAAATTCTTAGTAACCCTTTATCAAAATCTTCAACTCACCTTATAAATAAATCATTATTTTAGCGAGTGGAACAAACTTAATTAATATAAGGATAATGGCTTCAAATTTGAGGTAAATAAGTTTAACCTCAGAGATGTTGTAGTGAATTGGCTTGGTGCAACTGACTGCCAATTTGACTAATGGAAGTCCCTTCCACCCAGCATTCTATAAATCTCATTCAATTGAGAGGGATAGTGTATATCTTGTGATAATAATACTAGGTGGCATACCTAGTATCTGGAGATAACAAAGGAGGACAGATGTCCCACACAGTTGTTCCTGCTGGTTGCTAGGAACATAGAAAAACTTGGAGAAACTGTACTGGGCAAGTTGCAAATACCTGAGGTCCGATAAACCCTGTCCATCAAATTTGAATTTTGTGCAGAGTTTCAGGTGATGGCACAGTGTAGAGGAAAGTTAGGTTAGGAAAGGTGGTGTGAGGTTTCACTGTCAGTAATCTATTTATACTTCCTGTAATTTATAGAGCTATATAAACTTGTACTGGAAAGAAGGACGTTTTTTTGAGGAGCATTTGACATAGTGCATCATCCAAATTCTACATCAGTATCTGAAAGTTTAACTTCTTTGCTGAATCGGCTCTTGCCTCTCCAACAGCCTTCAGCAGGTTAAAGTATCAAATGTCATCTTTAAACCCTTAAGCATGCAATGGGCTTTCCCCCAGGACTCACTATTTTTCTTCATTTATGTCTATAACCTTCAAACTGGCAACTGTGTGCAAAAGGCCCCAGGTCCAAATATATGCAGATTGTGTTGAGGCTGCAGCATTGGTCCTGAAAGATGAAATGTCATGTACATCTGCATAGTGATGCTTTTAGTCTTAATTTCAGCACCATTAAGATAATGTTAATGTTCTTTCATCTAAGGAAACCTGATTATTCCAAATGTCTGTTTTCACAAAGGGTGAGATTCATAATTGAATAGAAAGTTTGTTTTCCAACGTTCTCATTTTGTGATATTTCTATCACATTCTGTGGTTTCACAAGCAAGACAATTCTTAGTACACAAAAGAGGCTTTACGATTGAGGATATAGGATACCTAGTAGAGATAAGCTTACTGTCATCAGTGATTGGAACATCGAAGTAATGGACAAGTTGACTGTCTAAACTGATCTATGCTCCTTCCCTTGCTCCAAAGATCTTAGTAGTTATGTTATCTAAGACCTGTCAAATAGGAAGAATAGAGAAGTCACTTATTACTTAGAAGGTGCGAGTCTCAGTGGGGTAGAGGAACAAAGGGATCTCGGAGTACAAACACACAAATTGCTAAAGGTTGCAAATCAAGCACTAGGGTTTATTTCTAGAGCTATAGAATTTAAAAATAGGGAAGTTATGATAAACCTGTATCGAACCTTGGTTAGACCACAATTGGAGTACTGCGTACAGTTCTGGTTGCCATATTATAAAAAGGATATAGAGGAACCAGAGAGGGTGCAGAGAAGATTTACAAGGATGATACCAGAAATACAAGTTTATACACATCAGGAAAGGATGAACAGGCTGGGTCTCTTTTCTCTGGAAAAAAGAAGGCTGAGGGGTAATCTAATAGAGGTCTTTAAAATTATGAAAGGTTTTGATAGAGTGGATACAGAGAGAATGTTTCCACTTGTGGGGAAGAGCATAACTAGAGTCCATCAATATAAGATAGTCACCAAGAAATCCAATAGGGAATTCAGAAGAAAATTCTTTACCCAAAGAATGTGGAACTCATTACCACAGGGAGTGGTTGAAACGAATAGTATAGATGCATTTAAAGGGAGGCTAGACAAGCATATGAGGGAGAGGGGGATAGAGGGTTATGTGCTAGATTTAGATGAGGAAAGATGGAAGGAAGCACGAGTGGAGCATAAACACCGGCATGGACTGGTTGAGCCAAATGGCCTGTTTCTGAGCTGTATATCCTATGTAATCCTATGTAGTACTGAGGCAGTCGCAAGTGTCACTATGGTTATCTCACAACTCTGATACAACCCCTTTTTCGATTCTTCCTCTCACAGTTCCATACAGGCTACTGAGATCTACAAAGAGCTAAACAAGACAATTGATAATAATTGGTCGTCATAATGAAAAACATATGTAAAGACTTTCCTTTTGACTTGATTCAGTGCACTGCATGGTGTGGAATCAAGCCTTAGATAGCAGGAGGTTCCCATTTTCAATTGCCAATGTGTGCTGTGTTAACTGATCTCAGCTGGAGTAGCCATAGAGGTATTGGCAATGGCCGCAGTCCTGGACTCGGGATGGGCAAATCGCCCAGCGATCCTATCCAATGACTCCGGCAGGAAAGTGCGTGTGTGTGGGCATCAGCCGAGCACAGAATTAGTCTCCATTGTTAAACAGCCTGGTGACATTCATCGTCAAGGCTCACACAGGAAGAATAATGGTTTGGGTGTGGTGTCGGGGCCAGTAAGTGTATGTGGAATGTACCTTAGAACAAGTCAGCGCCTTCAGGAGAGGAAGAAAGAAAATTAAAGGGAAAAAATTATTTGCTTTTGTTCATATGTAAATAAATTAAGCATTTCTCCAGTTATGAAAGTAAAAACTGGTCTCACAAATATAAATTCTCTCCATTCTTGATGGGAGTTTCAAGTTGTGAAGTATTTAATGGTGGAGAATCCTTTCCCTTTTAGTTGAGTAAAAGGGACCAACATTTATATAATGCCTCATCACATCAAAAGAACGCAAAATGCATCCACACAATACTTTAATTGCAGTGTAGTGATTATTATCACAAGTTAGGTTTGATAAAAGAAAGGCCCATCAATCCATTTGATCTCATCTTTTCAGTATACCTTCGCTTCCATCTTTCCATGCAGCACCAAGCTGTTTCCACACTGCTGCTCGTCACTTTCTGTGTAAAGAAATACTTATTCACATCCCGTCCTTTGCAACCTTGAACTTATTCTCTTGCTCTGATGTACCTGCAAATATTGCTTCAGTTTCAATTTTTCAGTCTTGCTAAGTATCATATTTGCCTCTGAAGAATCCCTCTATACGTTATAAGACTTTCTTCATACTGCAATTCCTATCTTAAAAGCGACTACTTTTTATGAAAAAAAGTTACTGCCTTCAAAATGGCTCCTAAAATACCCAAAAATTGGTATGAAGAATCATAAGAATTTAACAGCACAGAAGGAGGCCATTCAGCCAATCGTATCTGTGCCGGCTCTTTGAAAGACCTCTCTAAAGCCTCTGGTCTTTCCCCATAGCCCTGCTAGTTTTTCCTTATCATTGAGCTATTTAACAATGTCATAATCTAATTAAAATAGCCACACATAGACATTTGACAGACACAACAGGTGACACTAGGAATTCCTTTGTACCTGCCTTATGGAGCTTGCTGTTCATTGATCAAGTGAATCACCTCTGTCTTGCAGATTTCCTTCTCAAAGCTATTTATGGATATTATATTTGGACACTTTGAATATACAAAGATCCATCCTTGGCCCCCTCCTTTTTCTCATAAGCATATTTCCTAGAAATGGGGGCAGCTTCCATATATATACTGATACCCAACTCTCCCTCCCCAACAGTTCTCTCCATTCCTCAACTGCCTCTGTGCTGTCAGACTGCTTGTCTGCGATCCAGTCTCCAATAGTCATAATTTCCTAAACACTGGGAAGGCCAAAGCCATCGCTTTCGGTCCTTGGCACAAATTCTGCATCCTTGCTAATTACTTTGTCTCCCTCCTTGGCCATTGTCACAGGTCCAACCAAAATGTCCACAACCTCAGCCCTGAGCTGAGTTTCTAACTCCATATCCTTTCACTTCATGAAGACTGTCTACTTCCACCTTAGTAACATAGCCTGGCAGCACCCCTCACCCATGCCATTGTCATCTCCAGGCAAGCTTATTTGAATGTTCTCTGAGCAAAGCTGATACACCTTCAGGGGGATCCAGAGCAGTACTTCAAGATATGCTTTGACACTGGATCAAGAGGGCAAAGGTTAAATCTGGTGAATATGATTTAGGACAGCTGTCAGGAAAAACTTCTTCATGCAATGAATGACCAATGCTTGGAATGGTCATCTAAATAGGATAGTGGAGGCAGAAATTTTACAGACAAGAAACGGGTAGATGGCAGGATGGGAATGTGTTGTTTTTAAATTCTGGTGAGCTAAAAAGGACTAAATTTCTTCCTCAGCTCCATCAATTCTGTGATTTGGCATTCAGAATGTGCCTTTTTATTTGGAATCCTCATCAGGTTTAGTTACAAAATGTACGAGGACTTGATGAACTGACTGGTGCCTGTTTAATCAGAGGAAAGTGTCTAGAAGCAGTCAATGTAAAGTTGTTGGATGCTCTCACATTCAGGGTAATGAGTATTTTAGTATAAATGACAGTAAAATGTTCATTCAGTTTGCAGTTCCTTACACATTTCATTCAGGACTTATCAGATCCATGTAAAATATCTTAGGTATTGGTATTCAGCAAGGAAGCAGTATTTTATGGGGCTTTGAAAATAAATGATTCCTTTGCTTCTTGGATTCATCAACATATTAATTCAATGATTTTTTGCCCCCAATTTACTGAATTCAAAATCCTCATTCTCATCGATGAATCTCTCCACTACTCTTTCCTCCCTACCTCTAAATCCTATTCCAGCTTTTATATTCCATCGCATATTATTCGGTTGTCCATCTCTGGCCTCCTGCACATCCACTCCTCAGTGGCAGACTTTTGGCTCTCTCAACCCTACTCTCTACCACTTTAAACCCTCTGCCTCACCAACCCTCTCCCTACCTTTTAAAAACCTTTTTAAAATCTACCCTATTTTGTCGGTCGCCTCTGCTAATTCTCCCACTACCGCACAAAATCTGTTTCTCCTATGTGAATCCCCTTGAGAGATTTTCTACTGTATTATATATGAAAATTCTCCCACAATTTTGTCTCTTAATTATGAGATTACTTGGCTGTTAATTACTTTGGTGGTGAACTTTACTGCCTGTCTTTAGCAGCTGGTGAAGAATCCCAACTGGCAGAAAGTATGGTACACCCTTTTCTACTGCTGAAAAACTATTAGCACTGGGATTGAATCCACCAAAAAATGGTAATGGGATAGTCCAGGTCTTAATCCTGACAAGAAATAGCTCTGCTGTAAATTAATTTCTGGGTTAAAATCAGTCCACCTTGCACTCACCATTTCACAGCAAAACATGTATATGAAGATAACTTTAAGCATGGCTTCACAATAGTTAATGACGTTAATGACTGAGACTGTTAAATAGGGTGGGTAGGTGAGGGTTAAAAATGGCAATATCCTGCTCTTTTCAAGAATGTAATACCATTTCAAAAAGCACAACTGTGTTGTACAGAACTGCCTCCGAAGTGGCCCAGTGTGTTTTTAATGATCTGAACAGTTTATTGACTTCTGAGTACAGTGGCTGACAGGAACCATTACAAATCTTGATGTGTATGGCTGTCACCTGTTTCTCGGGTACCATGAACAATACTGTGCCTCTATTGAGACCTCATATCATGTTTAAAGTCTATCATGGATTAAACCTGGAAATTAAGTCAATGAAAGAGGTGGGAGGGGAAGAATTGGTCCCCATTACAACCACTTTTTGGCTGCAAAATGCATGTTAGGGGATCAATTTCCAAGCACTATTATCCCACGCCTGATCCCCCACCCCCACCCCGCAAACTTCCGACTACCTGGAGCGCCCACCTAAAATAGGCATTACACCCCTTAAATATGCCATCTGGAGTCTAACACCTGTTTTAGTACCCTGCTGCCAAATTCAGCACACATACTCCACTCAGTTTTCAAGGTCTAATGTGGCCTAACTGCCAGCCCTCTAAAAGGAGTGCTGGAGGCTGCTTACTATAAGGTCATTTTCTGATTTATTTTTTTACATGCCTCACTGTGGAGCCTTCTAGCTCCACAGCAATACTGCAGGGAACTGCCGGCCTGTATCACTCCCGCTGTCCCCCGCCCTCCCCACCGCCCCCACTCCTCCCCCACCACACACAACCCAGGACCTGCTTTGGAATCTGAGCTGGCCACTTTTGGGAAAACCCTGACCAGCAAGTTGCATCAGAGCACGCGATTGCCATCCGGCCTCAGCTTGCCAGTATTATGGAGATGAGGCCTGAGGCCTAATTTCGAGTAATTCGGGCCTCCATCTTCGGGCGCTCTTTCTCGACACGCTGCCCACTTTGCACGACTGACCGACACCAAACCAATTTCTCCCTCCATATTTTGATTTTAGCCATTACAGATTGACTTCCCTATTCGCTGTTTAAAAACTGTCAAGTACTCTTGACTCTCTCAGTGAGCTGCTGACACTTGTTAACCAGCTTGCTTCAAAATTAGACCTGTACCTGTTTAATCAAAGTTAAGTAAATGTAACACCAGATTTGTGGACTCTCAATCAAGACACCCGAGTTCAACATCCCAGTCACTGCTAACATTAACACTTAAACTTCCAGTAGAGGGCGGACTTCTCCAGTCTGGTTCAGGTTGTTTGCAAGTGAAAGACAAAGCCTTTGTACAGCAAAAGTGAATCAAGTGACAACATTGCCAAGTTCACAACCAGATAGGGTGACCAAGACCATCGGAAAATAAACTTACAAGAATTAAGCAAGTATATTGCACTGATTTACAGAAAAGACATTAAGGAAAAATTAAAAAGTACAAACAATTCTACATGTTTTTCTGCAAAATCTCTAAGGAAAAAAAAATCAAAGCTTCTCAGAGAACAGTGAGTTTTTTTGTCTGAGTTATGGGTAATTGCTCCAAATGAGGCAGTAGATTCTTGGAGTGAAAGTTAAAATCTGTTGCGATGCAGGGATACTGATGGTGTGATGGTGTCAGCAACATGCAACAGATTTATTCAAGTAGCAAAAATGATGAATTAAATTATCGAACAACTTTACTTGTAGTGTATACTGTAAAAATCTACTGATTTGAGATTTGATGTTAGATTTCCACAATACATACCATATTTACTTTGTGATTAATGTGATTCGTTACTGGTGGTAAATGTCACATTTCCCTTAACTCAGGTCAATTTAGATTTGGATACACGCATACCCCTTTAAAAAATAACGCAAGTAGACATTTTGCTACTTTGTGACCTTCTGTGCATGTGCGCCACAGTGTATTTTATTGGCCAAAAGCAATCACGGTGATTTATTGGGTATTTGTCCATTTTCCATGACAACCTAATGATGGATATTCATCTGTTTTCTTTGGCAGTAGAGATATGTGTCTGATTCACTGGCGGTCCAGTGTTGGGTACTACTCCAAATTCCTGATGACCTAGTCAAAGTATTTCTTGATGATGATCACGTCACAGAAACACTGTTGATTTTTAATCCTTTGACTTTTCAAATCTGGACTCTTAAAACCTTGAATTGCTGACCCCCTGAATCCTCCTGTACATTTAATTTATTTTTTTCTGTACAATAAATCAGAGATGTGGGCTATTTTGTATTAATATATAGCAATGTATTTAAAAAGGAGACAAGTACTTTTTAAAATGTGAATTCCAGATTTGTATCTAGATCCTGAGGGCTGGATTTTTGGGCTTCTGCCCCTGTTAGTGCCCCGGAGAGGCAGCAATGGCGGCGGTAAGCACTTCTGGGTGAGCGGCTAGCTTCCAGTGCCCCACCAGGGTTTTCAGGGCCGGTTTCGATGGGGCGCAGCGTATTACCGCTCAGAAGAGGCGAGCCGGTTTGCAACACCCCTGGTTGCGATACCAGCTTGATTTTTGTCTGCCGCCCGACCCTTAGCACTACATAGAGCGCCATGCTGGGACTGCCTGTGAAAGTGGGTGGACCGAGCTGTAGCGGCTGCAGTGAGGTAAGTCATATCAATCACATGTAAGTGCGATTTTTTTTTTTTGCGATTTAGGCTGTGGTGGCATGCATTATTTATTGGGAATGTATTTGGTGTTTATTTTTTCAGGGTTTTTTTTGCCCCCCCAGGCCTCTCTTACGCGCTCCGAGGCCGGCTGTTTAGCTCAGGATTTTTGTTTGCTCAGCCAGCCTAGCGCCCTAAGAGAGGAACACCTCCCTTAGCGCTCCGCCCCACACTCGTGGCCCAGCTGATGAATGTTGCTGACTGAGGCGCAAACTGTTCCTGGACGCAAACTTTACCACCATGCCATCATTACCGAAATGAGCAGAAAATCCAGCCCTGAAAATCTAAATTATTGACGTCTGACTCAAACTTCCATATCAATCCAGATGTGCACTGATAATGCATTCCATTTAACTTACTACATAAGATAATCTGAGAAATGGGTACTTTATAATAATATAAATATATGTATAGGCATCTTTTTATAAATAGGTACAAGAAACTTTGTGATTGAACCTATTTTCTGAAGTATTCATTTTCATTTTTGACCATTTTGATTTCCTGCCTGGCTAGACTTGCCAAAAAAGGTATAGTTGAGGCTTCAGCAATATCAAATTAATTTTATACCGAGCTCTTGTCATTAGTTTCCATGTACCCATCAACAATTCTTTCATAGAAGGCCAAAAAGGCTACTTAGCCAGCTAAACATCTGAGCTTGATTTATTTTGCCTAACTATCTGGCAGAATTTCAAGCTGTCAGAAGTGCTTATTCTGAAAGGAAGCATACTGAATTTCAGCTTCCAAACAGAGGATCACAGCATTAAGAACAGAATGCAAAGTATTTGTAAATCAAAGCGACAGCTTACTTTTACACAAGTGGAATATAGAATGATAAAGGAAAAGAAGAAAAGCTATTCACTCTTTCGAAGCTAGAAGTTGTTTTGTATTAGGGAGAACACTTTTTTTTCTGGTTTACTTTCCCAGCTCTCTTTTTTACACAGACGCTCGCCTACATGCAACCTTCTTCAGCTGGGAAAGTGATGAGCAGGCCCTCGACTTCTCCATGACCTCAGCAATGCTGGTCTGCGCTCAGCCAGCAGAAGGTACCGTTGCTGTGGAGTGAGCTTGATGAAAACCATCATGTGTGTTATGGCTGGTAGATTCAAATGTCAGGCAATCCTGAAACATAAACCCAACAACCAGAGTATTTTGGAAGATGACATCTTAACCACGTGAGTCAGAAATGATACTTTGTATTCAATCCTTGAGAAAGGAAGAACTTTTTTTTTGTTATTTTCTGATTAGCAAACCCATTTGCATCACAATTTCTTCTGGTAACATTCTGTTAACATGTCGAGTTATACCAAATATAACGAAGAACAAAAATTGCCCTGAGAAAATTCAAATCACAGTGTATTTTTAGATGTGACTGAAAGTGGTTCTGCGTGAAATTATTATATCAAATGTAGGACAGCAAGTCAGAACATGACTGCAGTTTATGTGCATTCTATTTTTATTTTCTTAAATCCTAGTCACTGGCATGTTTTGGACTTGGTCCAGAAATGCTTCCTTACAAATTACAGAGTTTGGCAAGAATTGATGAAATGGACTATTGTACCAAAGCTCCACTGGCAGACTTACATGAGATTTATTCTGCTTTCAGCAAATTAACATCATAGTAAGGTAGAATGTCAATAGAATGGGAAGATTTCTTTTAGTAATGTTTGAACATTACTCAAGCCAAATTAAATATGGTTTGTCAAGTTAATATTTAAAGTACAATGGGGTCACTCTGTGATAACATGTAATGCTTTCTTTGGGCCTGGAAGCATTGTCCTCTCAGTAATTCTCCTCCTAATGTAATAGTAAAAAGAATCCATATCTTATTATTTCACCACACCAATCAAAATATCATTCAATTTAATAGATCGTATGAAAACTGTAGAAGAAATCAAAAAATGGCAGAAGATGATAGAAAGGTATGATGCTCAACAAAGGGATATACTATAGAAGATAGTAGATTTATTTCTGGATCCTGGCTATAATTCCGACCCGGACTAATATGATGAAAGTTTTTTTTTAACGAGCTTTAAGCATCCAAATTGAAATGTGTTTTGGGTGAACTCACCCCATCAGTCCATAGTATAAAAATTTATTTTAATTCAACAGTAAATTACACTAAATTTTCAGTCTAATTCGTAGAGGCTGCAAAGAAGAATCTTGCAGAAGATGGATAAATTCAGTGATGTGGTAGAAAGTGTTCTTCTTCAGAGTTTTGCACATAAAAGGTGCACTGTTAGAAGAGAGTGCATGAAGTTTTATTTTGTAAGTAGTCAGCACTATATCTGACCTGGTAATGTTTGATGCTGACAAGTGTTCCATTCCCTAGCAGTGAAATCCTTCACCTTTTTGTCACTGCAGTTTTTATTAAATCTAATTTATTCCAAGCTAATTCTCCCTACTGGCTCCCTGCTGTCCTATATGGGTATAATATTTGTGGTACTAGATGAGCAATCCAGAGATTGTGAGCTCAAATCCTACTATGGTAAATGGGAAATTAAGTATAATAATTTGGGGGCTGTAGTCAGATAAAGTAACCATAAAAGTTGCTGCATTGTCCTAAAAACCCAACTGATTGATTCTTAAAGCCCTCCGGACAATTAGGGATGATTCAAAAAATATTGTCTTTCCAGTGTCACCCATGGCCGAAAACAATAAATATAGTCCCGATCCTATGGGCTAGAAATTGCGTAGTGTCCCGTTTGTAGGATAACTAAATCAAGCACTACCACTTCCCCTAGAGCACTAAAGGGAGTGAGAGCAGCGGTATCGGCAGAGCACTGCGCAATGTTTGGGACAGTGCTGCCGGTTTTACAAGCTTCTTCCCTCCCTTAAAAGGAAGGGCGAATGCTGCGTTGAATGAATGCTCAGGCTGTGTCTATTGGGCAATGGCACCTGCGATACGTGCATAGCAACCCCAAGCACTCTAAGAGAATGTAGGGCTGAACAATCACGGGGGCAAAAGAAAGTAGGAGACACCAGAATGGGGACATAAATCATGGTTGCCCTACCTGACCATCACTGCCTTTAATTAGCATTCCCAAGTGACTAGCTGAGGTGAGAATGCCTCCTGCAGCTGCTGTTGTTGGCGCTTGGCGATGCTGCAGGGGACAGAAGCGAATATTGCATCTGGGGCAGTAATGGAACACTGAACACTGGATGGCATCGTGATCTACCGGGTGCAAGAGATAGAGGCGGTAGGTTTTCGCGCCAATACAAGCCCGCCAGAGTAGTTCACGGGCGTCGGTGATTTTGCACGCCCGGTTGGTAACCCTTTAGCACCCCTTTACCGCCAAGACGCTTACGGGAGGCGCAAACTATGCCAATTTCTCCCCCTCTGTCTTTCTCTAGTTTCTCACCTATGTGCCTTCATGCCCTCTGTAATTCATCTGGTTCATGAGACCCATCTTCTGCTTTCTTGACCCCATTCCCACTAATGCTGGTCGTCCAACTTCCATTCATTGCCGCCACGCAAGCAAACATTGTAAATAGTTCCCTCAGGTACTGTACGCTTAGTTTTCAAAACTGGTATTATCTCCTTTTGCTCAAAACACCAACCCTTGCAAACTACCACCTTTCCTCGCCAAAGTTCTTGAATGTGTTGGGGCCTCCTCCCAAATCCTTGCAACTTTATTTTGTAACTCCATGTTTGATACTCTCCAATTGGGTTTCGCCCCTGTCACAGCACTGAAATGGCCCGAATAATAAATTACATTATCTTTGACTGTGATCATGGTGCATTTTCCCTCCTCAATCTCTCTGCAGCCCTTGGCACAGTTACAACACCATCCTCCTCCAAAACTCTCCTTCACTGTCCAGCTCAGTGGGACTTCAGTCTACTTGGTTCCACTTTTACCAATACAACCATAGTCAGAACATCTTCAGCAATGGCTTCTCTTACCCCACCCCCAGCACTATTACCTCTTGAGACTCCAAAGTTTTATCCTTGGCTCCAACCTCCCCTTCATCACATGAAGACATGGGGTCTGCTTTCACATGTACTCACATGATACCCAGCTCTTCAACACCTCTCTCACCTCCACTGTCTCTGTAAGCTGAAATTTCCCCCAGTTACATATTGGGCCATCAGTTCAACCCCTACCACAATCTCTGTACCTTTGACACCAATTCCATCTCCCTCACCAGCAACTGCCTCAGATTGAAGCAGGTGCTCACAACATTAGCACCCTATTCAACCCCGAGGTGAGAATATGAGCCCATATCCTCTCCATCACAACAACTGAATATTTCCACCTCCATAACATTTCCCATCTCTGCCTCTGGCTCAGGTTTTCTGCTACTGAAACTCTCATCCTCATCTTTGTTACCTCCAAACTTGACATCCACTTTATGGAGGGAAATCACGAGTTTAGGGACTAAGCTGTTGAAAGCATGGCCGCCAATGGTGGCGCGATCAATATAGGGGATATGCAAGAAGCCAAAATTGGAGGAGTGCAGAGATCATGGAGGGTCGTAGGGGGGAGGATCTAAGAAAATGCAAGGTAGAGAAAGCCCAATTAATACATTCAAGATCTGGTTATGGCCATCAATGTGTTATTCCAATTATGGGTTCTGGGTAGGATTCTGTCATTTCTATAACACAACACTGCAGTCTTTTCAAGGATAGGGTGCTGCTGTTTTCAGAGCACATATTTATTGCTAACAACTATTTTGCTGATGGGATTGGACCAGGTGATTCATGGAAAAAAACATGACGCAGAACTGACTGGCCAGATGGCCTATTGCTGCACTGTAATTGTATCATTCCAGCGGAGATAGCATGGCCAAGAACGAGAAGGCGTCTAGGTATTTAGGTATTTAGTATGGGGTTAAGGGCAACAGGCAGATACAACAACAACAACTTGTATTTATATAGCATCTTTAATGTAGTGAAACGTCCCAAGGTGCTTCACAGGAGTATTATGAGATAAAGAAAAATTGACACCGAGCAGCATAAGTAGAAATTAGCGCAGGTGACCAGAAGCTTGGTCAAAGAGGTATGTTTTAAGGTGCGCCTTGAAGGAGGAAAGAGAGGTAGGGAGGCGAAGTGGTTTAGGCAGGGAGTTCCAGAGCTTGGGGCCTAGAAAACAAAAGGCACGGCCACCAATCGTTGAGCGATTATAATCAGGGATGCTCAGGGGGGCAGAATTAGAGGAGCGCACACAGCTCGGGGGTTTGTGGGGCTGGAGGAGATTACAGAGGTAGGGAGGCTGCGAGGCCATGGAGGGATTTGTAAATGGGGATGAGAATTTTGAAATCGAGGCATTGCTTAACCGGAAGCTAATGCAGGTCAGCGAGCATAGGGGTGATGGGTGAAACATAGAAACATAGAAAGTAGGTGCAGGAGTAGGCCATTCGGCCCTTCGAGCCTGCACCAGCATTCAATATGATCATGGCTGATCATGCAACTTCAGTACCCCATTCATTCTTTCTCTCCATACCCCTTGATCCCTTTAGCCGTAAGGGCCACATCTAACTCCCTTTTGAATATATCTATCGAACTGGCCTCAACAACTTTCTGTGGTAGAGAATTCCACAGATTCACAATTCTCTGAGTGAAGAAATTTCTCCTCATCTCGGTCCTAAATGGCTTACTCCTTATCCTTAGACTGTGACCCCTGGTTCTGGACTCCCCAACATCGGGAACATTCTTCCTGCATCTAACCTGTCCAATCCCGTCAGAATTTTATATGTTTCTATGAGATCCCCTCTCATTCTTCTAAATTCCATTGAATATAAGCCTAGTCAATCCAGTCTTTCTTCATATGTCAGTAATGCCATCCCGGGAATCAGTCTGGTGAACCTTCACTGCACTCCCTTAATAGCAAGAATGTTCTTCCTCAGATTAGGCGACTAAAACTGCACACAATACTCAAGGTGTGATCTCACCAAGGCCCTGTACAACTGCAGTAAGACTTCCCTGCTCCTATACTCAAATCCCCTCGCTATGAAGGCCAGCATGCCATTTGCCTTCTTTACTGCCTGCTGTACCTTCAATGACTGATGTACCATGACACTCAGGTCTCGTTGCACCTTTGCTTTTACTAATCTGTCACCATTCAGATAATAATCTGCCTTCTTGTTTTTGCGACCAAAGTAGATAACCTCACACTTATCCACATTATACTGCATCTGCCGTGCATTTTCCCATTCACCTAACCTGTCCAAGTCCCCCTGTAGCCTCCTAGCATCCTCCTCGCAGTTTGCATTGCCACCCAGCTTAGTATCATCTGCAATCTTGGAGATATTACATTCAATTCCTTCTTCTAAATCATTAATGTATATTGTAATTAGCTGGGATCCCAGCACTGAACCCTGCGGCACCCCACTAGTCACTGCCTGCCATTCTGAAAAGGACCAGTTTATTCCCACTCTTTGCTTCCTGTCTGCCAACTAGTTCTCTATCCATGCAGATTACCCCCAATACTAGGTGCCTTAATTTTGCACACCAATCTCTTATGTGGGACCTTGTCAAAAGCTTTTTTGAATGTCCAAATACACCACATCCACTGGTTCTCCCTTATCCACTCTACTAGTTACATCCTCAAAAAACTTTAGAAGATTTGTCAAGCATGATTTCCCTTTCATAAATCCATGCTGACTTGGACTGATCCTGTCACTGCTTTCCAAATGCGCTGCTATTACACCTTTAATAATAGATTCCAGCATTTTCCCCACCACCGATGTCAGGCTAACCAGTCTATAATTCCCTGTTTTCTCTCTCCCTCCTTTTTTAAAAAGTGGGGTTACATTAGCTACCCTCCAGTCCATAGGAACTGAACCAAAGTCCATGGAATGTTGGAAAATGACCAGCAATGCATCTACTATTTGTAGGGCCACTTCCTTAAGTACTCTGGAATGCAGACTATCAGGCCCTGGGGATTTATCAGCCTTCAGTCCCTTCAATTTCCCTAAAACCATTTCCCGACTAATAAGGATTTCCCTCAGTTCCCCCTTCTCGCTAGACCCTCGGTCCCCTAGTATTTTCAGGAGGTTATTTGTGTCTTCCTTTGTGAAGACAGAAGCAAAGTATTTGTTCAATTGGTCTGCCATTTCCTTGTTCCCCATTATGAATTCCCCTGATTCTGACTGCAAGGGACCTACATTAGTCTTCACTCATCTTTTTCTCTTCACATATCTGTAGAAGCTTTTGCAGTCAGTTTTTATGTTCCCTGCAAGCTTACTCTCATACTCTAGTTCCCCCCTCCTATTTAAACCCTTAGTCCTCCTCTGTTGAATTCTAAATTTCTCCCAGTCCTCAAGTTTGCTGCTTTTTCTGGCCAATTTATATGCCTCTTCCTTGGATTTAACACTTTCCCTAATTTCCCTTGTTAGCCACAGTTGAGCCACCTTCCCTTTTTTATTCTTATGCCACACAGGGATGTATAATTGTTGTAGTTCATCCATGAGATATTTAAATGTCTGCCATTGCCTATCCATTGTCAACCCTTTAAGTATCATTCTCCAGTCAATCCTCGCCAATTCACGTCTCATACCGTCAAAGTTTCCTTTCTTTAAGTTCAGGACCCTAGTCTCCGAATTAACTGTGTCACTCTCCATCTTAATGAAGATTCTACCATATTATGGTCACTCTTCCCCAAGGGGCCCCGCACGACCAGATTGCTAATTAATCCTCTCTCATTACACAACACCCAGTCTAGGATGGCCTGCTCTCTAATTGATTCCTCAACATATTGGTCTAGAAAACCATCCCTTATACACTCCAGGAAATCCTCCTCTACATTATTGCTACCAATTTCATTAGCCCAATCAATAAGCAGATTAAAGTCACTCATGATAACTGTTGTACCCTTATTGCATGCGTCCCTAATTTCCTGTTTGATACCATCCCCAATCTCCCTACTACTGTTTGGTGGTCTGTACACAACTCCCACTAATGTTTTCTGCCCTTTGATGTTTCGCAGCTCTACCCATATAGATTTCACATCATCCAAGCTAATGTCCTTCCTTACTATTGCGTTAATCTCCTCTTTAACCAGTAACGCTACCCCACCTCCTTTTCCTTCCTGTCTGTCCTTCCTGAATATTCAATACCCCTGGATGTTGGGTTCGCAGCCTTGGTTACCTTGGAGCCATGTCTCCGTAATCCCAAGAACATCATATCCGTTAACAGCTATCTGTGCAGTCAATTCATCCACCTTTTTACGAATTCTCCTCGCATTGAGACTCAGAACCTTCAGGCTTGTGTTTTAACACTCTTTATCCTTTTAGAATTATGTTGTAATGTGGCCCTTTTTAATTTTTGCCCTTGATTTCGCTGCCCTCCGCTCTTGCTTTTCTCCTTCCTACCTTTTGCTTCTACCCTCTTTTTACTTCACTCTGCCTCCCTGCATAGGTTCCCATCCCCCTGATTTTTAGTTTAAACCTTCCCCAACAGCACTAGCAAACACTCTGCCTAGGACATCGGTTCCGGTTCTGCCCAGGTGCAAACCATCCGGTTTGTACTGGTCCCACCCCCCCAGAACGGGTTCCAATGTCCCAGAAATTTAAATCCCTCTCCCTTGCACCATTCCTCAAGCCACATATTCATCTGAGCTATCCTGCAATTCCTACTCTGACTAGCACATGGCACTGGTAGCAATCCTGAGATTACTACCTTTGAGGTCCTGCTTTTTAATTTAACTTCTAGCTCCCTAAATACGTCTTGTAGGACCTCATCCCATTTTTTTAGCTATATCGTTGGTACCTATATGTATCATGACAGCTGGCTTTCATCCTCCCCCTCCAGAATGTACTGCAGTCGCTCTGAGACATCCTTGACCCTTGCACCAGGGAGGCAACATACCATCCTGGAGTCTCGTTTGTGGCCGCAGAAACGCCTATTTCCCTTACAATAGAGTCCCCTATCACGATAGCTCTCACTCTTTTTTCTGCCCTCCTGTGCAGCAGAGCCACCCCTGGTGCCATGGACTTGGCTGCTGCTGCTTTCCCCTGATGAGTCATCTCCCCCAACAGTACCCAAGGTGGTGTATCTGTTTTGGGTGATCAGGACTTGGTGCGAGTTAGGTCACAGGAAGCCAGGTTTTGGATCTCCTCTAGTTTACGTAATGTAAAATGTGGAAGGCCAGCCAGGAGTGCGTTGGAATTGTCAAGTCTAGAGGTAACAAAGGCATGGATGAGAGCTTCAACAGCAGATAAGCTGAGACAAGGAAGGAGATAGGTGATGTTAGGGAGGTGGAAATAGGCAATCTTAGTTATACTGCAGATATCTGGTCGAAAGCTCATTTCAGGGTCAAATATGACACCAAGATTGCGAACAGTGTGGTTCAGCCTCAGACTGAAGTTGGGGAGAGGGATGGAGTCAATGGCTAGGGAACGGAGTTTGTGGCAGGGACCGAAAACAATGGCTTTGATCTTCCCAATATTCAGTGATGTAGGTCTTCTTCAGTGGTTTCAGTTCAACAGTTAGTAGCCCTTGGTGTAATAAAATTCCTTGTCCTAATTAAGTAAGTAATATTTCCAAGAACAGATATTCTGTTGCTAACTGTATAATAAATTAACTGGTTCGACCTGGATATGTGGAGCATGTTGGACGATCAAGTAAATTGGGGCTGTTTTCATTAAAACGGAGGTAATCTGATCGAGGTGTTTAATGTTATGAAGGAATGGGACAGAGTAGATTTCCACTATTTGAAGGCACTAGAATGAGAGGACTTAGAAGGCACAATCTTAACTCCAGGTCAGTTTTTGGTGGGTAAGTAGTGGTGGTGTAAGTTCGAAACGCAGCCGCTGCTCCAGAAATGAGGCACAGGATACTTAATTCCTGCCAGAACATCAGTGGTCCTGGAGGCCTCCCACTGAGACCAGATAGGTGGCAGGATCAGTTGTCAGGGCCATCCTTCCAGGAGTTTCATGCTATGAAAGGAGGTTGTGTCCATCAAATGGGGAGCTCTTAGCTTTCCTTCTGGATCCCAGAAACACAGGCCTGCTCCTTCTGAGCCCACAGGAAAGTTTGTTTAAAAAGTTTTTAAAACTTGCCTTTTGGGTCTCTTCTGACCTTAATCCTTTTCCCCGCTGTCTTCACATGGTGGGAAACTCACTGTGACTTTCCGCTGAACCTGCCGAATTAAAATGACTTCATCAAGATCCGACAAGCATATATGAAGGAGGACCCGCCGGCTTCGGGTGGGTGTCTATGCCACCTACTCAGTTGCGCATGGTTAACATTGAGAACCATCGACTTCTGACATACCCAGGGCGAGTAAGTAACCTGGGCGATTTTAACTGCCCACTCGCCTGGTTTTCAGTAAGAGATTTAGAACAGAGAGCAGAAAAAACTTTTATACACAGAGGGTTGTGAGGCTGTGGAGTGCCACGGAGGAATTAATGTTTGAAGCAGAGCCCATGTCAGCTTTTTATAATAGGTTAGATAGCTGGTTGATGAAAAGTGGGACCAAAGGATATGGGAATGTGATGGGCACGTGGGATTTGGATTACTGTTCGTGTGGAAAATAAATACCAACACAAACTGCTTGGGCTGATCAGCCGGTTTTGGTGTTGTAATTTCTATGTAATTCTCTAAATCTTTAGACAAGGGAATATTTGCCTGATTAATATTCAACACTCTGGACGAACAGTCAGCCCATCAAATTGCCATTTCAGAAATTGGTGAGACATTACCTCTCTGCTGCTCCATTATCATGGAGGCTGGGATTATTTCCACTACTTATAATACTTAAATTAATATAGACTATGTACATCTCAGATCATTTAAGGGTGTTAGAAAAAGTAGAAAAAATGTCTTGTGTCTTTGACCATGACTTTGTGTAGGTTCAGGTGGTCATTGTCAGGCACTGGGCATTTATGACTCAATGGGATAGAAATTTGTCTCGGACAATGACGTGCAAACAGGCAGTACTGATTGGCCGCCCGTTATACTGACTGCAATGGAACTGAATATCAGGCGCTGCATATAACGGGCGATGGATCCTCTACTGCCAACTTTTCACCTCCGCCCACAACAGGTTTCTCAGCCAATGTACCAGAACTGCATGACAGATATTCCAATAGTTTTGATTGACAGAAAACCATTATATGCTTCAAGAATAATTGGGCGGGGTTGGGGGGGGGGTGGGGGAGGATCAGTGGTTTCACTGTGGGTTTACTGTTGAGTGTTGTGGGAAGAATAATTTGCTTGAATTCCATGATTCCAAAAGGGTGGGAAAATGTAGTAAAAGAGAAAAGAACTGTTGGCTATACATGCTAAATAATTTCCTAAAATGGCATTGCAGGACTTCAGTGAAATAAAATAAAAGTTGAATATGCTTATTTTGAACAAGTTGGGTATGTCCTATATTGAACCACAGCTAAATACTGTGAAAGATAAGACTGGGAATCTGCTGTCACGGCAATTTGAAAAGTGGGACACAGTCGACAATATACGGGGAACTGAGCTCACAGAAATCAAAATAACATCTGACCCTATAGAAGTTAATTTCATCTTTCATAATCTGTACAAATCATGGTCTGGTCCCTAATCATTGACCATTGTTTATTATTAAACTCCAGCTTCCCAAGTATACCTTGAAAGTAAACAAACACTGGACATTCCAGTATCAGTAGACTTTATTTTCAAACTTAAAAAATGATTTATAAAGTCGTGTAGTGCTTCAAGATAAAAGCAATCAATCTGATCAATCGGTTCTTATTGGGATCTTTTTTTACATAATTTGAAAAAACAATTTCCTTTCTTGAATCTCAAACCCCTAAACCCCTCCTCCTCCTCCTCGCCTTAGTCCCAAACACCAACAGCCTGATGAGCAGGCACGTAGAATGGTAGACTTTTCCTGTGGCTGCAATTAAAATGTGCAAAAACTAAACCAAAATAGACCTTTGGGGACGCACACTATACAATTTCCTTGAATTGGTTAACGTATAAAAACTAACCTGTGCAAGTCTTCACAGGGACCCATACCGAATTATACGTTTGCCTCACTCAGTTCAGGTTCTCACATCTTTCGCTCTGATATAAAACAGTCAACAGGAGGTAAATATTAACCTGAAGGTGTTTCAGACTCAAAGTAGTGGAAGATCGTCCCTGCAATAGGCAGAGAAATTATAAAATTCATCACACGTGTGGCAAAGCACCAAAAGGTCTCAAAGCCTGACCACTGCGCTGTGGTGTATGTGTCCTGCTGTTTCAGCTGTTCTATGATTAATTTAATGCCTGTCCAAGCTAGGCCAAGCCACCTTTATATTTTTGGACAAGAAAGTCCAGAATATTAGTTGCTTATGATTGAAATTATTTTTCAAATATTATCATTGTGATACCCATTGTAAAAGGTATTTAATAATTCATGTAACATAATGAATGTTTCTTGTATAAACTCCAAGCTTCTTGTGTCCGTATAGCTTACTGAATTTCAGTATAGTATGTCAACATGGAGAAACAAACTAAAATACAGGGATTGAACACGTACGAGAGTAAAGGCCATTCATCAGGAAAGCATTGATCGAATAGGTTCTTAAAATCAGATATAACAATGATGCAACTCAAGGAACATTAATAAATCGCACAAATTAACCTGAATATATATTCAAAATGTATATTCAAAATAACACCATTTGTATTATTACAAATAACAAATTCAGGGAGGAGCAGCGAGGCCTATAAAAGGCCCAGCGGCAGCGAGGAGCAGCAGCAGTCAGGGAACAGCTAGCTGCAGCAGGGTCAAAAATAAGAAAGAAGTAAAAAGTAATCGAAGTGTGATGTCACAGCCAAGAGGGTAAGTGATTGGCTGGTTAATTGGTGATAGTTCTCTTTTTCCTTATCTTTTTTTTAGCAGTAAGAAACCTTGCCACTGTTGCCAAATTAGGTAATTTAAGACTTAAGTCATGGAAGGAGAGCCTAGACACGTGTCATGCTCCTCCTGTGCTATGTGGGAAATCAGGGACGCTTCCAGTGTCCCTGACTACTATGTGTGCGGGAAGTGTATCCAGCTGCAGTTTCGGATAGACCGCATTGCGGCACTGAAACTGCACATGGATTCACTCTGGGGCATCTACAATGCTGAGGATGTCGTGAATAGCACATTTAGTGAGTTGGTCACACCGCAGGTACAGGTTACACAGGCAGATAAGGAATGGGTGACCATCAGGAAGAGCAGTGGAAGTGCAGGGTCCCCTGCGGTCATCTCCCTCCAGAACAGATAGACCTTCTGACGGTCTGCACCTGGACAGGACTGGAACCAATGTCCTAGGGGGAGTGTTTGCTAGTGCTGTTGGGGAAGATTTAAACTAATAGGGCAGGGGGATGGGAATCTATGCAGGGAGACAGAGGGAAGTAAAATGGGATCAGAAGCAAAAGGTATAAAGGAGAAAAGTAAAAGTGGAGGGCAAAAAAGTCAAAGGCAAAAATCAAAAAGAGCCACATTACAACATAATTCTAAAAGGACAAAGAATGTTAAAAAAACAAGCCTGAAGGCTCTGTGTCTCAATGCAAGGAACATTCGTAATAAGGTGGATGAATTAACTGCGCAGATAGCTGTTAACGGATATGATGGAATTAGGATTACGGAGACATGGCTCCAGGGTGACCAAGGCTGGGAACTCAACATCCAAGGGTATTGAATATTCAGGAAAGATAGACTGAAAGGAAAAGGAGGTGGGGTAACGTTGCTGGTTAAAGAGGAGATTAACACAATGGTAAGGAAGGACATTAGCGTGGATGAGGTGGAATCTGTATGGGTAGAGCTGCGGAACACCAAAGGGCAGAAAACGCTAGTGGGAGTTGTGTACAGACCACCAAACAGTCATAGTGAGGTTGGGATGGCATCAAACAGGAAATTAGGGATGCGTGCAATAAAGCTACAGCAGTTATCATGGGTGACTTTAATTTACATATAGATTGGGCTAAACAAACTGGTAGCAATACGGTGGAGGAGGATTTCCTGTAGTGTATAAGGGATGGTTTTCTAGACCAATATGTTGAAGAACCAACTAGAGAGCTGGCCATGCTAGACTGGGTGTTGTGTAATGAGGGAGGATTCATTAGCAAGCTTGTTGTGCGAGACCCCTTGGGGAAGAGTGACCATAATATGATAGAATTCTTCATTAAGATGGAAAGTGACACAGTTAATTCAGAGACTAGATTCCTGAACTTAAAGAAAGGTAACTTCGATGGTATGAGACGTGATTTGGCTAGGATAGGCCGCACTCCAGGACATAGTTGACGTATTTACTGAGATGTACGAAAGCATGGGCCTTACGCTAAGCATCCGTAAGACAAAGGTCCTCCATCGGCCTGCCCTCACCGCACAGCACTGCCCCCTAGTCATCAAGATCCATGGCGCAGCCCTGGACACCGTGGACCAATTCCCATATCTCGGGAGCCTCCTATCAACAAGACTGGTCAGCCTGACATCAGTGGTGGGGAAAATGTTGGAATCAATTATTAAAGATGCAATAGCAGTGCATTTGGAAAGCAGCAACAGGATCAGTCCAAGTCAGCATGGATTTATGAAAGGGAAATTATGCTTGACAAATCTTCTAGAATTTTTTGAGGATGTAGAGTGGACAATGGTGAGGCAGTGGATGTGGTTTATTTAGACTTTCAAAAGGCTTTTGATTAAAGTCCCACACAAGACATTAGTGTGCAAAATTAAAGCACATGATATTGGGGGTAATGTACTGATGTGGATAGAGAACTGGTTGGCAGACAGGAAGCAAAGAGTAGGAATAAACGGGTCCTTTTCAGATTGGCAGGCAGTGACTAGTGGGGTATCACAAGGTTCAGTGCTGGGACCCCAGCTATTTACAATATACATTAATGATTTAGATGAAGGAATTGAATGTAATATCTCCAAGTTTGCAGATGACACTAAGCTGGGTGGCGCAGTGTGAGCTGTGAAGAGGATGCTAAGAGACTGCAGGGTGACTTGGACAGGTTAGGTGAGTGGGCAAATACATGGCAGATGCGGTATAATGTGGATAAATGTGAGGTTATCCACTTTGATGTTAAAAACAGGAAGGCAGATTATTATCTGAATGGTGACAGATTAGTAAAAGCAGAGGTGCAACAAGACCTGGGTGTCATGGTACATCAGTCATTGAAAGTTGGCATACAGGTACAACAGGCGGTGAAAAAGGCAAATGGCATGTTGGCCTTCATAGTGAGAGGATTTGAGTAGGAGCAGGGAGGTCTTACTACCGCTGTACAGGGCCTTGGTGAGGCCACACCTGGAGTATTGTGTACAGTTTTGGTCTCCTAATCTGAGGAAGGACATTCTTGCTATTGAGGGTGTGCAGCGAAGGTTCACCAGACTGATTCCCGGGATGACAGAACTGACATATGAAGAAAGACTGGATCGACTCGGCTTATATTCAATGGAATTTAGAAGAATGAGAGGGGATCTCATAGAAACATATAAAATTCTGACGGGATTGGACAGGTTCGATGCAGGAAGAATGTTCCCGATGTGGGGAAGTCCAGAACCAGGGATCACAGTCTAAGGATAAGGGGTAAGCCAGTTAGGACCGAGATGAGGAGAAACTTCTTCACTCGGAGAGTTGTGAGCATTTGGAATTCTCTACCACAGAAAGTTGTTGAGGCCAGTTCATTAGATATATTCAAAAGGGAGTTAGATGAGGCCCTTACAGCTAAAGGGATCAAGGGGTATGGAGAGGAAGCAGGAATGGGGTACTGAAGTGCATGATCCGCCATGATCATCGTGAATGGTGGTGCAGGCTCGAAGGGCCAAATGATCTACTCCTGCACCTATTTTCTATGTTTCTATATTTCTATGTTTCAACACTGCAGCTTAAGGCAAATCATTGTCAACCACTAGATATAGAAAAAGAGAGGGAAAATAGAAAAAAGAGTGTCGGATTGAAATAAAGTTTGTATAATGTCAGCTGTGACTCAGTGGGTAGCACCCTTGCCGCTGAGTCAGAAGATTGTGGTCTCAAGTCCCATTCCAGGAATTTGAGCACATAACTCCTGAGGGAGTGCTGCACTGTCGTACATGCCGTCTTTTGGATGAGATGTTAAACTGCTCTCTCAGGTGGACGTAAAATATCCCATGGTACTATTTCGAGGAAGTGCAGGGGAGTTATCCCCGGTGTCCTGGCCAATATTTATCCCTCAATCAACATCACAAAAAAAGATTATTTGGCTATTCTCACATTGCTGTTTGTAGGAGTTTGCTGTGCGCAAGTTGGCTGCCATATTTCCAACATTACAACAGTTACTGCCCTCCAAAAGTATTTCATTGGCTGTCTTCGCTTCTTAGGCAGTCCCTCGGAGTTAAGGATGACTTGCTTCCAAATTAATATGAGTTCTAAGGTGACTGATGAGACCAAAATGGGACCTACAATCTCTGTCACAGGTGGGGCAGATGGTGGTTGGAGGTGCATTGATTTGTCGTACACTCCTTCCGCTGTAAAGCACTTTGAAAAGTCCGGTGGTTGTGAAAGGCGCAATATAAATGCAATCTTTCTTTCTTTTTAATGCGAGTTGAATTTTCAAATTATTCCTGATTCAGTAACGGAGCTGAGTAGGGATTTCAGCTGTTCATCAACAGTGGTAAAATAAAACACACACAACATCTATGCTGACAAAATAAGTTTTAACTCAGAAATTAAGCAAACAGTGTTAAAATCACAATTATTATCCCTATTTTGAGTGCTGATCTGTACATGTGAATGTGAGAGAACTGTCGTGGTAACAGTCGTCTGAATGCTGTTTTTTTAGCAGATCTGCAGCATATGTTATGTTATCAGTAATGGAACAGAGTAAAAAGAAACAGTGGACGTTTGATCTACCTTCAAATTACTTTGTCACAGTTTTATTTATATTGAAATAACAAATACCTTCAACAATTTGGAGGCAGCAAAGTTAAAGGAAAGATAAACTTATCAATGAAACTCCAAGGAAAGAATGTCACAGGATACTTCAATATGCACTTTGAATTGAGACAACTAGTTTTGGCTTCAGGGAGTTTATCCCATGTACTGTCATATGCCATATCAATCAGAACCAATGACTGTGAGGAAAACACAGTTAGCGATTGATGGCAACAGTTTCTGAGTGAAGTTTTATTTTTGTCTCAGCAAATTGAGCAATTTTGCCCAATTTTGTTTTGCGGTCGATGAAGCAATAAAAAATTTAAGAATGCAATTTTCTGTAATAATTTTTGTCTGCAATCATTTATTTAGTTGGCACTATATATATAAATTTTAGTTCATGCTGTGCGGGAATTCAATAATATGGAAGGAATACTTTTTCCATTTTGAGCACATAGTGTCAGTTTTAGACTGCACCATGTTGAATACAGTATGGGCAGAAGCAATGACTCTGCTGCTCTAACCATTTACCTTAACATTAACCTTAGATTCCTAAACTAGCCATCATTGTGGCCTCTGAGTGAGATTGCTAATTTGCCCAAACTCAGGGCAGTTTTATGTTCTAGATCCATGACCAATAAACTGAGACTGCCCACGGTAATTTTATGTAGAATACTTACAGGAAGCAGAAAGAGAAGATTTCAATCTCAACTGATTTCAAGCCGTGATCCTGGAGCTGAAAAGACAATGTGCTAATCCACACCACTACTTAGTTTCTTTAACACAATTAGATGGTAATAAAGATAATGATACTGAAATTATGCCTTGTGATAGTGATGGAAGAAAGAACCTGAATTTATAGAGAGCCTTTTACGACCTCAACATATCCCGAAGCGCTTCACAACCAATAAAGTATTTTTGAAGTGTAGTCACTGTTGTAATGTTGGGAAATACAGCAGCCAATTTGTGCACAGCATGGTCCCACAAATGGCAAGGAGCTAAATGACCAGATAAATAGTTTTAGTAATATTGTTATGAGGGCTAAATACTGGCTAGGACATCAGGAGAACTCCCTTGCTCTTCTTTGAGTAGTGGTATGGGATCCTTCAAGTTCACCTGAGAGGACAGATAGGGCTTTGGTTTAATGAGTCAGCTGAATGAAGACACCTCCAACAGTGCAGCACTCGCTCAATATGACACTGAAGTGTCAGTCTAGAGTGGGGCTTGAAACCATGACCTTCTGACTCAGAGGCAAGAGTGCTACCACTGATCTAAGGCAATATATAATGCATTAGTCTAAGTTCCACATTCTGCTGGTGTGGCAGAAGAGTTAACCAGTTGAGAATAAAATAGCAGTGATTGGAACTTTGGTCAAATGAGTTAAGCATTTGTCTGCTGCTATCACGTTGCATAATTTCAGGGCCAAAGCCTTTATATATTCTGATTGAATGGAGGAGGAAACCTGGAGAATTGGTCCTCCGATTACTCAGCCTTTGCAAAGTTTGCAGCAGTCACAATATAGACACTATGGGGTGATTCCCCTCCATGATCTTACCCCAAAATCAGGTTGGATCGCAGTGGAGGATGTTGGGAAGTTCGGCAGTGAGGCTGAATATCTTCTCGCCATCCAAACCGGGATTTCCTCTCATCCCTACCAAGACTGTCAGTCAGTCACCATCCGTCACATGCAAAGAGTGGCACAGGGATGGGCCCTGGATCACTAACACATTTTCCTTCTTCCCACCATATTTCTGCCACTTCATGGGGAAATGGGGGAAAGGCGCAAAGCCCCCACTGCAGTCCTTCCAGGTTCTCCACCTTTGCACTGGCGGTCTTCCTCCTGACAGCGGGAATCCCACCAGGAGAACATCGTGCATTTGTAATGAGCCCTGAGCCAAGAAAATAGATCAGGGCTTGGGTGGATACAGAGGGGCAGGTGGAAGTCCTGCCCTGCCCTCCCACCAGAACTGCATCTCATGCAGAATGTGGATATTTTGATACTATTTATAACAATAAAAGTCACGTATAATATACACACTATGGGTGATCCAGTGGTGCAAACCCTGAAAATCCAAAGCTTATTTCTGATTACAATATTTTTCCCTACATGTATGATTTTTAATTCAAATTAAAACCATTTATACTCCAGATTATGACTCTGTAATTTAGCAATCTAGAATAAAGCGGTTTGCTTGCTTTGCATTTTAATGTGAGAAGTGGCGTTGATTTATCTGCATGAGTTCACAATTCAGTGCACAAGGGGACTGACTTCTCCAAAGAGCAGCCTTGAAAACATGGGAAACAATATTGAAGTACAAGAAATGAATCTGCGTTGATACGATCCAAGTTTGATTTGAGTTGTAAGTATAAAAGAAGCAATGGACCTCTGGACTTGGATTAATGTTCCGACAAATAACCTGTACGACATTACAAATGGTGGCCAGACCAGTCTGGAATAATAAAGCTTTTATGTTGAAGCATTCTGGAGGGGAAGGAGTTAAATGATTACATTGAATCGAAACTAGTCAATGCCCCGGTATTAAATAAAATCTTTCCATTTGCTAAAACAATATAAGTCTGTAGTTCTGTAGAGAGTGTCTGTAATGTTTCAAAGACTTTCACATGACAGCAGTGCCTGATTATTGGCGCAATCACTCATGTAACAGCGTGTGTAGCTATACTCAGGGACTTGAGTATTTGTCACTGTCACTTCACGAGTGCTGTGCATTGTTCAGGAAATTGTATGTGTAACGCAGAATTGGATATGACCCACTTCAACAGTGCTTTCAAGGGTGCGGGGAAGCGAGGGCGCTAGCAAGGAAAACAGCTATTTGATGTGTCCCATTATGTGTCCCAGCAAGCCTCATAAATAATTGTGACAAGTTTTTTGTTGCATGGGAAAGTCCTTGACTCTGCCTCCTGTGCAGCCCCTCCTTTTCCATGGAATGGGGCTGACAAGCAGCCGGATGATGGATGGGACTGCGCTCCACCTGACATCTGGATGGATTTTTAGTTTGCAAAATCGGAGATGTTACTTCGCTGTACAAAGCAATATAAACAGAATGTGCAAACAGCAAAGAAACAAAAAACTTATTGTTCATTCGAGTCAGACCAAAAAATGTATCTGCTGACTGAGGGTACCCTAATTTTTGGATTGGAAGCCTCACCTGGCATCGAACTGAAAGAGCGCATATGCAACCATTTCATTTCAGGCACTACAGGCACTGTTTGCTGTGCTAATAGATACAGTTGGTATATTAAAGGCAATGAAGGAAGGCAAAAACTTTTCAACAAATAATACCCTTCTTGTGCACTTTGCTTTGAAATGCTATATTTCTGAAACTTGCAATTTTGTTCATGTTACACCTGAGAATTAGCAAAGAAATCTCTGATTTGTCTGTACAAATTGATTATTTTGGTGATCAGAAATTCTGTTGATTATTAAAATGATTAATGATATGTTAAACAATCATGAAAATCCCACCACATCTTGGTTAAATGCACAATAAGTTTTTTCCATAGTTATGTGTTCACTTCATATTAATAAATTGCAGCTCGTTCAATTTGCATTTTGCAGCCAACATGTCTATGTCAGTTCCATAACTAATAAGCTAAAGACCAAAAATGTCAGCCTTTCTGTTGTTATCTTAAAAATATCATCAGTTTCTATAACAGAGAATCTCGGTGCTTAGGTGAAATGCGTACCATGCCCTTAGTTGGCTTAGTGACAAGTCGATTAAAGAACTGGGCTTCAACTGTGATGTCATCTAAATTTTATATTTAGTGACCCTTTAATTTTTTTTCTAATTTTCATGTATGTGAAAAAACTAAATAGCGCTAATGGAAAAACGTAATAATGGTATACATGGCTCGGGGAAATTTTATTTAATAAATAATACTATTCATTTCCATTATTCTATAATTAATTGTTAAATATACTTTTCTCCACTTCTATAAATTCTTTGTGTCATTTTCCTTCTTTGTGCCAAATATTAATTACATATCTGGGTAGGGACTAATTGGACCCCAACCTCCCTTGCTGATTATTTCATTTTTTTAGCCGATTGAAATTTTGAATTGATTCTAATTAATGAATCGTGCAGTCCTATTTTGATGTGAGTGCTAGGCATGCTATTTGCCAGAAGAAATAGGATTGTTGCTAAAATCAGCACGGCTATGATTTGTGGGTGTGCAGATTTAATTTCTAACCCAATGTTATAATAACTAAGCCTGTGCAATAAAGGTTAACCCCTGATAAACCACAGTCCCCTGATTCTAGTCATGTTGTCCTCATTGTCTGTGACAGACATTCATATTGCAATATGAACTAGCTTCGATAATACATCAGCCATGAATTTCAGTTCAAATGTTAACTTATTACTCTATTAAGTTTCTTCCTATATCTGGAATGTAGGCTGTAGATTCATTTATAGTTAATGAACATTGGCACATATTCCCGATTGCATGATCAGATGCTGCTGTCTCCATGTCCTGACAATCTGTATCCCGCTAAGTCAACAATAATAATTAATATACAGTAATTAACATACCACTAATATGTAGCTGTAAAGTTAATGAGACAAAATAATCCAGAGTTCTTAATTTTCCATTAAACAGTCTTTTAGATGGTGGACTTCGTGCTTAAATTACATTTATTTTACAAAGATATATTTAAAGAGACAATTATATTACAGAGCAGGCATAACATCATTAACCCTGTAGTGCTTTTTTTCTTGCACTACAGCATTTTAATAGTGTTCTGCAAATATAATTTGATCAAAAATACAACAAAGAGCAACTAAAGATTAGTTTCTGCATTTATACAGCACATTGAAAGGAAGGAGATATATATTATTCTGCGATGTGATGCATGATACTGCTGCAGCCCTTAAAGGGCAAATTACCTAGTAATTAGCTGCATAACTAATCCATGAATAATCTCAAATTGTTATTACCTTTTCTTTTTGTTGCCTCCACTATGTTAAGTGATATAATACAACACCATCAATTGTGTTTCTAGGTTCAGGATTATTGGTGCTGTCACATCACTGGAACATTCTAAAAGAGGATCGGCAGTCTTTGTGATAGAGAGAACATGGGGCCAGAAGCTCAGCTCAGGGTCGAATAGGGAACTGAGGCTGTGAACAGTCCAGTTCATTCGGAGACAGTGGCCAGGGAGTAATACAGAATCGACGGCAAGGGTATGGAGTTTCTGGTGAGAACTGAAGACGATGACTTCATCTTCCCAATGTTTAACTGGAGGATATTGCAAGACTGGATGTTGAACAAGCAGTCTGACAGCACAAAAGCAGTGAAGGGGGTCGAGCGAGGTGAGGGAGAGGTAGAGCTGGGTATCATCAGCACATATGTGGAAGCTGACACCATGTTTGCATATAATGTTGCCATGGGGCAGCATATAGCTGAAGAAGAGGAGGGGACAAAGAATAGATCCTTGAGATACTCCAGAAATAATGGTGTAGGGGGACAGGAAGAGAAGACATTGAAGAATTAAGAGTGGAATTAAAATAAGGGTAATCCCACTGAGCTGGACAATGAAAGAAAGGCCTTGAAGGAGGACCATGTCAAAGACTGCCAAAATGATGAGAAGGGAAAATGCTCCATATTCACAGAGGATGTCATTTGTGACTTTGATTAGGGCTGTTTCAGTGTTGTGACAGAGATGGAAACTTGTTGCAGAGATTTCGACATGGAGTTGCAGGAAAGATGGGCATGGGTGTGGGAGGTGACAACACATTCAAGAACTTTAAAGAGGAAAGGGAACTTGGAGAACAGGCAGTAGTTTGCAAGGACAGAGGGATCAAGGAGTTTTTTTAAATCATTGGGTGGGGGCTAAATTCGATAGTCCCTGTAAATGGGAGTGGGGATAGCGTTGTGCGATTAATCCGCATCCATTCAATGTGATGCAGGCAGCATGCCAAATTCATGTTGCATCTGATTAACATGATTGTAGCATGCAGCCAGCACTAACTGCGCTATTGATTGGCTGCACGCATCAGCAGAAGGCCCTAAATCATACCTGCTTGCACTACTTAAAGCTAGCCTAAACTGCTTAAAGGCAGCATGCACTTCTTAAAGGGGAGGTGCATTGTGGCTGGGGCAGGTGCTGGAAGTCGTTCTACAACTAATTGTGACCCAGGAAATATTCAATACATGGGAAAGAGCGGCCTCCAAGGTTTCTGATGATGCACTGGAGACCTTGGTGGAGGAGGTGAAAGGGAGGAAGGATGTGCTGTAACCACAGGGAGCACTCCAGGCACACACCAGAAGGCATTGGGAACAGATAGCCATGGTGGCCAATGCCAGGAGTCAAACCCCTGGATCCAATGCTGTAAGAAGTTCAATGACATAATACGTGTGGCCAAGCTCAGTGGAATGCATCTTCAAATGCAACATCCCACCATCTGCACCACTAGCTTAACCACTGTTCAATGCACCAGATGCCCATCACTCACCTACCAACAATCTCCATCTATCAGGACCTATACCTAACATTCATAGCTTCACCTCACCTTTGCACACCTAACACTTTTGCAAGCCTCACACCCACATCTCACAACTTGCGCACACTGTCAGGTATTCAACCATGACAGACACATCTGATTGCACCACACTCATTGACACATTTCCATCTCAATCATGGCAATCCAAAGGGAATTGGATAAGTACCTGAAGGAAGAAAATTCACAGGGCTACTGAAAAGGGCGGAGGAGTGGACTAGCTGAAATACTCTTGCAGAGAATGGCACGGGATATATGGGCCGAATGGCCCTCTTCTGTGCTGTAACCGTTCTATGATTCTATAATACACCAGAGCCTGTCTTAGTTATTTCTACACTAGACCCTGCTCCAGTTTATATTACCCCATCCACCACGTTAAATATTCACTCCCTCCACCACAGCGCACCATGTCTGCAATGAGTACTATCCACAAGACGTATTGCAGCAACTCGCCAAGATATCTTCGACTTCACTTTCCAAACCTATGACCTCTTCCACCTAGAAGCACAAGGGCAGCAGGCTCATGGGAACACCATCAGCTCCACGTACCCCTCCAAATCACACACCATCCTGACTTGGAACTTTATTACCGTTCCTTCATATTTGCTGGGTGAAGCAGGACAAGGTGGTGCACAACCGAAGTCAGCAAGGCCTAACCGGCGGCGGACAAGTGTGCCTGCATCTCCTAACACACATAGAGGAGACAGTGCTGGACATTACTGGGGTGTCCATTGCTGAGGTCGTGGCCAGTGGCGGGGCTGAAACCATAGAAGATAACTGTCCTCATACCTAATCCTTCTTCTCACATCCCCCCAACCCCGCCCCCTCACCCCCCCACCCCCGACCATTCGGCTCCTGCTCTCCCACCTTCCCCTCACCACAACCTTCCCCTTTCTCCTTTCAGATATTCCACTGAAAGTCAGCAGCCTTCCACCAGCCATGCTGCAGCCTCTGGGGCACGAGGACAGTCAAAGGCACATGGAAGATAGGCACTAAGGGAATGCACAAGGGTGATTAGTTGATGTTTGCATGCAATATGGCAGTGTTTGATTTATAAATTTGGTTTGGAATGTTTATTTTGTGTTAACTTTTATTTTTGCAGTGTTGTCAAGTGGACGCTGTGACGGTCAGTGGCAGAGGGAAGGTAAGGTGTGGGGTTGTCGGCGAATAGGAATTGGGGTTGCGGTTACCGATATACCACACAGATAAATTCTTCACAGATAGCCCGGCCAGAAAGCCTAGGTTGCCTCCTCCTCCTCAGCTGCTCACCATATAGCTGGTGGCAAGGGCCTGGCTTTCATGATGTCAAGGTTGTGCAGCATACAGCAGACCACCACAAATCTTGACACCAGATCTGCCGAGTACTACAGCTTTTCCTCCAGAGTGGAGCAGACAGCGGAAATGTAGTTTCAGCAGCCCAATGGTCTGCATTTTGTGTGGCAGCATAGCTTTAATTTCATGTGTGCTGCGCATGAGTGCATGAGTCATCAGCCATGTTATCAGTGGATAGCCCTTGTCATCCAGTAGCCACCCTTTGGTTTGTTGTGGTGGCTCAAATGCAGATGGTACAGCGGACTGCTGCAGAATGAAGGCATCATGATGGCAGCCAGAATACCGAGCATTGACCTGCATTATTCGCTGCCTATGGTCGCACACCAGCTCGACATTGAAGGAGTGGGATCCCTTTCCGTTCTAGTACATGGCAAAGTTGACATGCGGTGCCCATAAAGCTATGTGCAAACAGTCAATGGCACCCTGCACCATGGGGATGCCTGCCATTCTAGTAAAGCCATGTGCTCGCTCTGCCTGCTGCTCTCTGGCAAGAATGAAATGTAGCCAGCTCTCTTGCAATACCACCACCTTTATGCAACAGTGGAAGGCAAACCGCAAGATGTTGCAAATATCTCCAGCCTGGAATGAGCCCGATACATAAAAGTTCATCACCATGGTTAACGTCACAGCCACTGGCAATGCGATCCTAGCCCTGCTTTAAGGTTGCATTTATGGCTGCAGCAGGTGGCACATTTCAATGTGGATGTCCCTTTTGAAGCACAGACCTCTCACATATTGTTCCTTGCTGAAGTTAGGGTAGGAGAATTGCTCCCTGAACACCGTGGACAGTTATAGCCTCCTACTGCAAGCCCTTCTCCCCTTACTACTCCTCCCTCTTCACTCAGCTTGTCGTGTTCTGCGTGCCCTCTGCTCATTCTCCAAGTCGTGCTGTTATCTAAGGGGAATTCCTACTGGTGCACCCATGTCTGGGAACAGCTGTTTGTGCAGAAGCCCTGAACTCAGCAAAAAGTTTTTCAGTATGTGCCACACCATTCCCTGCAGACTTTGACAACTTTAAACAACTATAGAAAGCATCAAACACTTGTAGACGTGTACCAACAGCCAGAAGAAATCAAACAGCCTGTAATAGTTGATGATCCTTTTAAATAGTGCTGGTGGGGAGCCCTTCTTGCTGCTGCGAGCTTAAGAGAGGGCGTTAGTTAGAACATTGAGCTCCAAAATAGCAGTGCTGGCGTCAAATCCACGTTACACACTGATTGACATCATGATCTATCTGCTCTGCATAATTCTGGTGAGCGTTCATTACATGTGCGCTAATATCCTCACCAATATGCCGTTCTGAACCTCTAAGGGTACTCATAGCGCTCAAAAAATGGGCTCTGTGGATCCGAATTCTGTGCACCCCCTCCTCCCTCCCGCGATGATGACATTTTGGAAAGGGAAGGTCTAGTATCTGAGGAAAGGAAATCCTTTGCAATATCTGCTAGCATGGGGGCCAGGAAGGGAAGCTGAGTGATCAGCAGTTTAGTGGGAATGGGGTCCAGGGAGCAGCTGGCATGTCTCATGGACATGTTGAGCTCACAAAGGGCATGAGGGGAGACAGGAGAGAAACCAGAGAAAGGTGTGGGATTAGGGATAGGACAGGAGGGAGCCTGGGGAGAGGATTAACTTGGTAGGCAAGGGAAAGAGGGGACGCATCAGATGAAGCTGAATGGATGGTATCAGTCTTTGTGACATTGAAATCCACGGGCTCGTCACATTTGTTGGAGGTGATGGTGGAGGGGACCGGGGAGAGAGGTTTGAGATGGTTAGTACTGTAGGGATAATTATAGTTAATCCGCTAGCAGAGTCTGAGGGGGATGATGGGTGATGGGTTGAGTAGACTAGCAAGAAGGTTGGCCAGATTAACCCCCAGTGGGCGTGCTGGGTGAAAAGGCCAGCAAGAGAGGAGGATGGAGCAGTTGGGGGGGGTTCTGCTCATAAGGAGGAAGTGACGGGTGCCCCGATGGGCCCTTCAGAGAATGCTGAGAGAGGCACAGAGGGTAACTGTGGGGTTATCCAAGGGAGGATTTCAGTCCTGGCCAACTTTAAAGCCAGAAATAATTATGTTATGGTTTTGGAGCAAATATAAATGCAAACCTTTTGATTCAAAATTATTTTCTGCAGATATAGTAGCCTTTTTACTCCAGTAAACAGTTTGTATTGTCAATTAAAATTATACTGTTACTGCCTGTTTGACTAACATGGAAGGGGAAAGAGGTAGCAGACAGAATGACTTGAGCTTAATAAGTGCATTTGACTCTAAATAATTTGATTGAAGGCATTATATTTCACCAATTTTGTTGGGGTCATTCATTCTTCAATCCTTTGCTTGGATCCTGGGCTTAGTGTAAATTTCAGTTTGACTTAAAACATTTAGTGCATTTCTGTGAGGGGTTCATTCCTGTGAGTGTCAGTCACGACTGGCAATCCTACTATTGAGAAAAACAGTGTTCAGAAATATTCTTTCTTATCTGATTTGTTTCCTTATACAATCTGAGATGACATTGTTTACATGTAATAATTTGTCATGCTTTTTGCAATGGCATTATATTCTTATTATCAAAAATATTCTTTTGGTGTTTCTGGGAGTTAGATAATATTTGTATAATATTTTAAAAAATCAATGTTAAAACCAGCATGTTCAAGGCATTTACATTTTCAGTCACATAAATGGATGATGTTGTTTGAATCTAGTGCACCCTTATACTTATTGACAAAATAAATAAATTTTTTGTAAAATATAAACAGAATACATTATGAAGACCTGTGGGATACAATTTATATCCCACTCCTCGTACTGATAACTCACTTGCAACTTTATCAGTCATGAATTATCAGGTCAGCCCACTTGTGGGATATAATCAAACCCCATGGGTCTTCATAGTGTGTCCACTATTTATCACATACTTGAGCTGTCATGACTCTGGAAATGTTTTCCATATCTTCACTGTTAGGAGGCAACAATGAAACCATTATCATGTCATCCTGGGAGTATACTAGGCAGAAGGGATCAGAAAGACAATTATAAATACAAAATAAGTTTGAAAAAGAAATCATTCTTAAACAAACGATTTGCTTATTAATTTGTGATAAATAGTCTACCATATCAGAAGGTATGAAACATGAAGAATGTTTTATCCAATTGACTGATCTAAGCTACATTATCAGGTCAGTCTACTGTCAAAAATATTTCACACTTTCTAAGGCAATATCCTTTATATGAGCCTCAGGCCATTACCTTATTGTATTGTACATTAAGTTGTGCAAATAGTGTGCTGTTGCAAAAATGACCTTGAAATGCCTTTCATGTGACAAATGTCAATCTCCTGTTTATAGTACAATTTTATTTTTTATTAATGGCAGAGTTCAATATATCACAAAGTCACTGAGAATTTCCAACAAAAATTAAAACTCATTGAGAAAAATAACAATTCAGTAAATAATCTCTTCATTTAGATACTCTGTAGAATCTTCCCAGGCTTCATTATTGCAATTTATGACCTTTTCTGAACTCCTTGATCACATTACTACTTTGTAACTCTCTCCTTCCTATTCATTATTTGATATGTATCACATTTATCCAATAATTGAACATTTCCTGGTCGAAACATTCTTTTAAAAGCATTAGAAAAGTAACATTTCACTGTGTGCATAATTTGTACACAACACATATGTCCAATTAAAGGGCAAGCAATTAATTAAGTGCAAATTCTGCTGCACTGGAACCAGATAAGAATTTATCAAACAGGTGAAATATGACCTATCTTGTCCAAAAGACAAATAATTTTTAACAAAGCAGGAAATGGATGACAAAAATTAAGTGTAACAAAATGCAAACGGAGGCACACTTGAGACAGCTGCAGTTTAATTCAGCTTGTTAGCTCCAGTCCTTACTGTATTCATGATGCATTACCTCAGCTATGTACTGTATACTGTCTAATTTAGCTTTCTGCAGATGAATCAATGAAGGACAGTTTTCTACAATGCCATTACTTTTGTTCCATGTTCGCCTGTAATGTATGCATCATAATGTCCCTCGGTGTAAGTTACATTTTCATCTAAAACTTTGACCTAAAAAGACAAATGTGCCACTTACAAATGGGTGTGATGGTTCGTGATTAATTCTAATTTTAAAATTACATTAACCGTTTAAAATAATTCAGAATAGATGGCACGCACAATATTGTAGAACAAAGTACTATCACGGTAAAATTATGTTCACACAATTTGTTCACGTGTATTTGATTGGAAGTATTTTTTCAGTGAACATGTTGCATTATCACGCTATAGCAATGTACAGTAGACTAGGATTGTGGAAATTGAATTATGCAAAATAATTAAAAAAGCTAAATAACAATTCTCAGCGTTATAGTTATTATGGCAAAGCCTTGGTGAAGGGTTAATGAAGAAAGGTAAATCAAGAAGTAGGACTGTATTATAGTTGTATTTAGTGCATAGAAAGTAATAAGTAATCTAATATATCTCCACAACAACACAATAAGCTGGTGAAATTCCTCTATCTGTTACAAGGAATGATATTGTGCATTTTCTGATGTCTCCTCAGTTATAACATGCATTCACTGGTGACTGTGATACCATGGTCATGATTGCAGCCCTAACCTGCTATTTAACTGCCTGCTAATTTAGCACCTTTAATTAAGCCTTTGCTATAAAAGAGTGGGGACAGGGAAAAATACATTCATGCAAGGAGAACGGCCCATTAAATATTAGCATCATGTGAGCCACTACAGTGGTTCCAGTGCACTGGTATAAATGTATGCTGGAATAACCATTAGCTTCATAGTCAATGATGCTACTGTTTTGTTTGCATTGCTGAGTAAAATCAATTTTTAGGACCTATGCTCTTAGCTTAACTTGCTCTTAGCTTAACTGAGCAATACCTGAATAACAAATAAATGTAATTTTACTGGAATGTGAAATTTACAACAATAAAATACCCTAAATGTTTGCACATCACTGGGCGAATTGCTAGTTGGCACACTATTAGGGGCTTATAATATAGGTAAAATACTTGAGCTTTGCTCTCGAGGGTTGCGACTTCATTCAAACCCTTCATTTGTGATGCTGCTTTTTTTTAAATATTGATGTTCTCCCCTCCCAATTGTAGTTATGGTCATGTACCTCCTGCTAAGCTTTTACAATACTGCTTGCAGAGATGTTCTCCTATGGGTATTATTGCCCGAAACATATGTGGTGTAAGATGTGGCTTAAGATTGCTGTAAGTCATGAACAATTATTTAAAATGTTAAAAATTTGTATTCTGAACCTGACAGCTGTTCTCATTATTTAATGAAAGAACTTGCATTTATATAGCACCTTTCACAGCCTCAGGATGTTACAAAGCATTTTGCAGCCAATGATGTACTTTTGAAGGGCATTCACTGTTGTAATGTAGGAAACGGAGCAGCCAATTTGCACACCACAATGTCCCACAAGCAGCAATGAAACCAATGAGCAGATCATCTCTTTCCTTTTTTGTCATTAGGTTTTCCTCAGCTTTTGCATCATTTGTTAACGATAAAGTAAGGATGAACTTTCATGACCTCAGGATGTCCCAAGGTGCTTGTGATGTGTAGCTACTGTACCACAAACACGAATCTGAGGCCACAGAACGTGATGGAGCTGCGGTCATTTCTGGGACACCTGAACTACTTTGGTAACTTCTTACCAGATCTCAGCACACTGTTAGAACCACTACATGTCTTACTATGAAAAGGGGACGAATGGGTTTGGGGCAAAAGCCAAGAAAATGCCTTTGTAAAAGCGAGAAAATTGTTATGCTCAAACAAATTGCTTGTCATATGGCGGGTGTGTATTGCAACAAGCTAATGATTTCGGGAAACTGCAACCGGTTGCTTATGCATCCAGGAGTCTGTCTAAGGCTGAGAGAGCCTACAGCATGATTGAGAAAGAAGTGTTAGCGTGTGTCTATGGGTAAAGAAAATGCATCAATACCTGTTTGGGCTAAAATTTGAATTGGAAACTGATCATAAACCACTCATATCCCTGTTTTCCTAGGGTAAAGGGATAAATACCAACGCATCAGCCTGCATCCAGAGATGGGCGCTCATGTTGTCCGGATATTGCTCCACCATCCGCCACAGGCCAGGCAGAGAAAACTGAGCCGATGCTCTCAGTAGGCTGCCATTGCCCACCACGGGGGTGGAAATGGCGCAGCCCGCAGATCTAGCCATGGTTATGGAAGCATTTGAGAGTGAGCAATCACCAGTCACTGCCCGGCAGATCAAAACCTGGACAAGCCAGGACCCCTTATTATCCCTAGTCAAAAGCTGTGTTCTTCATGGGAACTGGTCCAGTGTCCCAGTGGAAATGCAGGAAGAGATAAAGCCGTTCCAGCAGCACAAAGATGAAATGTCTTTACAGGCGGACTGCCTTCTGTGGGGCAATTGAGTAGTGGTCCGAAAGAAAGGCAGAGACACCTTCATCAATGACCTCCACAGTACCCACCCAGGCATCGTAATGATGAAAGCGATAGCCAGATCCCACGTGTGGTGGCCCGGTATTGATGCGGACTTAGAGTCCTGCGTTCACAGATGTAATACATGCTCGCAGTTAAGCAATGTACCCAGGGAGGCGCCACTAAGTTTATGGTCTTGGCCCGCCAAACCGTGGTCTAGATTACACATTGACTATGCAGGCCCGTTCTTGGGTAAAATGTTCCTTGTGGTTGTAGTTGCATACTCCAAATGGATTGAATGTGAGATAATGTCGGCAAGCACGTCCGCTGCCACTACTGAAAGCCTATGGGCCATGTTTGCCACGCATGGGCTACCCGATGTCCTGGTGAGCGACAATGGGCCATGTTTTACCAGTGCTGAGTTCAAAGAATTCATGACCTTTAATGGGATCAAACATGTCACATCTGCCCTGTTTAAACCAGCGTCCAATGGTCAGGCAGAGAGAGCAGTGCAAACCATCAAGCAAGGCTTGAAGAGGGTAACTGAAGGCTCGCTGCAGACTTGCCTATTCCGAGTCCTGCTGAGCTACCGCACAAGACCCCACTCGCTCACTGGGATCCCACCCGCTAAACTGCTCATGAAAAGAGCACTTAAGACAAGGCTATCGTTAGTTCACCCTGATCTACATGAATAGATAGAGAGCAGGCGGCTTCAACAAAGTACATACCATGATAGTGCAAATGTGTCACGTGAGATTGAAATCAATGATCCTGTATTTGTATTGAATTATGGACAAAGTCCCAAGTGGCTTCCCGGCACTGTCGTGGCCAAAGAGGGGAGCAGGGTGTTTCGGGTCAAACTTTCAAATGGACTCATTCACCAGAAACACTTGGACCAAATTAAACTCAGATTCACAGACTATCCTGAGCAACCCACCTTGGACCCTAACTTTTTTGATCCCCCAACATACACACCAGTGGCAACCAGCACCACGGTTGACCAAGAAGCAGAACCCATCATCCACAGCAGCCCAGCAGGACCCAACATACCAGGCAGCCCAGCAAGGCCAGCTGCACAGCAGCCCAGCGAGGGCCAACAAATGATTCAACAATACCAGCTTTCACACCGAGACGATCAACCAGGGCAAGAAGGGCCCCAGATCAACTCACATTGTAAATAGTTACACTATTGACTTTGGTGGGGGGGGAGTGTTGTTATCTATGTAAACTTGTATTTACTCTGTACAGCCACCAGAGGGCTCATCCCCTGGAGTCCCAAGGGATCCCATAATCCTTTGGGAGCACAGGTATTTAAGGAGGCTTCACAGGTTGGAGAGGTACTCTGGAGACCTGCAATAAAAGACTAAGGTCACACTTTACTTTGAGCTCACAGTCTGACTCTTTCTCTATATATAAGGCGTGAATTAGCTAGGATAGATTGGCAATTGATACTTAAGGGGTTGACAGTGGATGGGCAATGGCAGACATTTAGAGACTGCATGGATGAACAACAACAATTGTACATCCCTGTCTGGCGTAAAAATAAAAAAGGGAAGGTGGCTCAACCGTGGCTATCAAGGGAAATCAGGGATAGTATTAAAGCCAAGGAAGTGGCATACAAATTGGCCAGAAAAAGCAGTGAACCTGGGGACTGGGAGAAATTTAGAACTCAGCAGAAGAGGACAAAGGGTTTGATTAGGGCAGGGAAAATAGAGTACGAGAGGAAGCTTGCAGGGAACATTAAGACGGACTGCAAAAGTTTTGATAGATATGTAAAGAGAAAAAGGTTAGTGAAGACAAACGTAGGTCCCCTGCAATCAGAATCAGGGGAAGTCATAATGGGGAACAAAGAAATGGCAGACCAATTGAACAAGTACTTTGGTTTGGTATTCAATAAGGAGGACACAAACAACCTTCCGGATATAAAAGGGGTCAGAGGGTCTCGTAAGAAGGAGGAACTGGGGGAAATCCTTATTCGTCGGGAAATTGTGTTGGGGAAATTGATGGGATTGAAGGCCGATAAATTCCCAGGGTCTGATGGACTGCATCCCAGAGTACTAAAGGAGGTGGCCTTGGAAATAGCGGATGCATTGACAGTCATTTTCCAACATTCCATTGACTCTGGATCAGTTCCTATCGAGTGGAGGGTAGCCAATGTAATCCCACTTTTTAAAAAAGGAGGGAGAGAGAAAACAGGGAATTATAGACCGGTCAGCCTGACATCAGTAGTGGGTAAAATGATGGAATCAATTATTAAGGATGTCATAGCAGCGCATTTGGAAAGAGGTGACATGATAGGTCCAAGTCAGCATGGATTTGTGAAAGGGAAATCATGCTTGACAAATCTTCTGGAATTTTTTGAGGATGTTTCCAGTAGAGTGGACAAGGGAGAACCAGTTGATGTGGTATATTTGGACTTTCAGTAGGTTTTCGACAAGGTCCCACACAAGAGATTAATGTATAAAGTTAAAGCACATGGGATTGGGGGTAGTGTGCTGACATGGATTGAGAACTAGTTGTCCGACAGGAAGCAAAGAGTAGGAGTAAATGGGTACTTTTCAGAATGGCAGGCAGTGACTAGTGGGGTACCGCAAGGATCTGTGCTGGGGCCCCAGCTGTTTACATTGTACATTAATGATTTGGACGAGGGGATTAAATGTAGTATCTCCAAATTTGCGGATGACACTAAGTTGGGTGGCAGTGTGAGCTGCGAGGAGGATGCTATGAGGCTGCAGAGTGACTTGGATAGATTAGGTGAGTGGGCAAATGCATGGCAGATGAAATATAATGTGGATAAATGTGAGGTTATCCACTTTGGTGGTAAAAACAGAGAGACAGACTATTATCTGAATGGTGACAGATTAGGAAAAGGGGAGGTGCAACGAGACCTAGGTGTCATGGTACATCAGTCATTGAAGGTTGGCATGCAGGTACAGCAGGCAATTAAGAAAGTAAATGGCATGTTGGCCTTCATAGCGAGGGGATTTGAGTACAGGGGCAGGGAGGTGTTGCTACAGTTGTACAGGGCCTTGGTGAGGCCACACCTGGAGTATTGTGTACAGTTTTGGTCTCCTAACTTGAGGAAGGACATTCTTGCTATTGAGGGAGTGCAGCGAAAGTTCACCAGACTGATTCCCGGGATGGCGGGACTGACCTATCAAGAAAGACTGGATCAACTGGGCTTGTATTCACTGGAGTTCAGAAGAATGAGAGGGGATCTCATAGAAATGTTTAAAATTCTGACGGGTTTAGACAGGTTAGATGCAGGAAGAATGTTCCCAATTTTGGGGAAGTCCAGAACCAGGGGTCACAGTCTAAGGATAAGGGGTAAGCCATTTAGGACCGAGATGAGGAGAAACTTCTTCACCCAGAGAGTGGTGAACCTGTGGAATTCTCTACCACAGAATGTTGTTGAGGCCAATTCACTAAATATATTCAAAATGTAGTTAGATGTAGTCCTTACTACTAGGGGGATCAAGGGGTATGCGAGAAAGCAGGAATGGGGTACTGAGGTTGCATGTTCAGCCATGAACTCATTGAATGGCGGTGCAGGCTCGAAGGGCCGAATGGCCTACTCCTGCACCTATTTTCTATGTTTCTATGTTTCTGTAACAATTTTGATGGTGATGGTTGAGGGATACATTTTGGCCAGGACACCAAGAGAACTCCCATCTTCATCAAATAGTGCCATGGGATCTATCACACCCATCTGAGAGTGAAGATGAAGCCTTGGCAGAAAATGTTATCCAAAGACGGCACCTACCGCAGCCCCTCAGTATTGCAGTGAAATATCAGCAATGTTCTCAAGTCTCTGGAGTGGGGCTGACTCAGAATGAGAATGCTACTACCTGTACTGAGCCAAGACGAACACCTATTTATTCTAAATGATTTATTTTTTTCCCCAGTACCATTGTTGGTAACAATGGATTTCCCAATGAAAATCCTTCTATATGAAATATTTCAAAGAAGACCAAGACCAATAAAAAGGATGCCAGGCAGGACACACTGGATGAGAGGAGTTCTGTGCCCACCCACTGGTGCCCACACACGTGCATCTGCAGACAGGGATGAACAAGCTTCGCTTTGATATAAAATTGGGTCAGCTGATCAAAGCAACGTCCAAACCTTACCTTACCATGTGTAGCAACTCCAGTGCAACCATATTTTTTGAATTAAAAACCCAAACTGCGGGTGTCTAGTCCTTCTTATCACATTTACTCCCCTGCTGCCAATATGAAAAGAAAAGAAGAAAGGCTTGGGCCGGAACTTTCCATACCGAGTTGGATGAGGTGTGCACAGACCACGTAATGGGTTCAGGACTGCGATTTGTTGATTAGCCCACTCTTTAGAGTGACTTTACCATAATGGCCCCTATGCGCGTTTCCCAGTCCTATTAAATGGTGCAGGTCTGATGATGTAACCGATGACTCATTCCCAGCGAGGATATTTAAAGCAGCCTTGGCCACATTGCATTTGAAGGCTCATGCAGTAGTGTGGAAGGAGGATTGGAAAGGATTGTGTTGTTGCTGAGAAACAGAAAAATTAGTTCACAAAGGCAGAGGGCTGCACACCGTTTTTCTGATGAATCGCTATATATTCTAAACCTGCTACCTATTACTTTAAATCTATGCCCCCTTGTTATTGATCCCACTGCTAAGGGAAATAGGTCCTTCTTATCGACTCTATCTAGGCCCCTCATAATTTTATACACCTTAAGTAGGTCTCCCCTCAGCCTCCTCTGTTGCAATGAAAACAACCCCAGCCTATCCAATTTTTCCTCAAAGTTGTAATTCTCCCGACCAGGCAACATCCTCGTAAATCTCCTCTGTACCCTCTCCAATGCAATCACATCTTTCATTTAATGCGGTGACCAGAAATGCACACAGTATTCTTGCTGTGGCCAAACTAGTCTTTTATGCAGTTCAAGCATAACATCCCTGCTATTATATTCTACACCTCAGCTCATAAAGGCAAGTATCCCGTATGCCTTCTTAACCACTTTACCTATCTCCTGCTACCTTCAGGGATCTGTGGACATGCACTCCAAGGTCCCTCTGTTCCTCTACACTTCTCAGTGTACTATTTATTGTGTATTCTCTTGCCTTGTTAGCCCTTCCCAAATGCATTACCTCACACTTCTCTGGATTCAATTCCATTTGCCATTCTTCTGCCCACCTGACCAGTCCATTGATATCATCTGGCAGTCTACAGCTTTCTTCTTCATTATCAACCACACAGACAATTTTTGTACATCTGCAAATTTCTTAATCATACCCCCTACATTTAGGTCTAGATCATTGATATATACCACAAAAAGCAAGGGACCTAGTACTGAGCCCTGCAGAACACCACTGGACACATACTTCCAGACCAAAAACGAATCATACCAAATACCACAGAAAGAGGCCATTTGGCAATGGCACCACACCTCCACAGATGTAACCCTCTACAGATGTAACCCAGATATTCCTTACACTCTTTCCATCACTCTCACTCAAACTTCTCTTCTTTCCCTCCTTGCAGGTAGCGCACAACAACAAGGCAGAGAACTAGGGATGGCCCTCCATCCTTCAGCACTTTAACTGCAGCAGATGAGGTGGCCCTGTAGGTCTCAAGAGTTGCAGAGCTGATGGTGATGGGAGTCGGAGAGAGGGGGACCTCTCAGCAACCAGGTGACAGAATTATATCTCATACATCCACATGGCAAACAGCAGTCACTGATTGATGTCAGCAGCCAGTGAATGTTCATCATGTACATAATGGTATTGTTACCCATTCTTAATATAACATTTCTAAATCATCTCTTAGCTGTCCCACAGATCCATCAAGAAACTTGCACCCCACCCCCCCACCCATGCATCCCTTCAATGTTCAGCCAAAGGAGAAAGATGACTCCTCAGAGAAAGCTCCAACCTCTGAGGGTGCACTATCAGCAGACCCAAGCGTACCAAGCACCAGCGCAGATATGCACACCTCAGTGGGTCCTGTGCAAGATATAGTGTTGTCACCTGGTGTCTCACACTTAACACGTGAGCAAGAGCAGATGGTAGAGGCTCATAGACCTCCGCTCTTGAAGGGATCAAAAGGTAAACCTGGGTCCTCATGGCCCCACTGTTGTGCAGCAAGATGCTCTCCAGCTCCTTGCTAGCAGGGAAGTGCTGGTGGCCCATGAGAGGGGTGATGGTGAGAGGGGACATAGAAGTGAGGGATCCTCTCAAAGAGCTCACATTTCTCCCCCATTGCCCCTCCCCCCCCCCCCTTCCCTCACCCTCAGTCAGAGCCCCAGATGCTGCCTCGGATCGCGATGGCCAAGTCTGCCTCTGCACAGTCGCAGGAGGAGCAGACTTTAGCCCGCCCTCAGGGGTGTCTTGAGCCACGTCTTCAGAGGATAGCCCTGATCTTCAAGCAGCTGGAAAGTCTGTCTGGCAGTGCGAAGAGCGGAGGGAGGGCGGACTGGTGCAGGATGAAAGTGTCGTGACAGCTACCAGGGAATTTGATGCACACATGCTTGATTATCTTCTATGGTTGCAGAGGAGCAGCACACTGAGGGAGTGGAAGCCCTTGCGCTTGAAAAACACTCTCAGGTGATGATGGGGTGCCCTGATGGCCACATGCGTGCAATCGATGATGCCCTGCACCTGTGGGAAGCCAGCCAGAGTGGCAAAGCCGAGTACAGGCTCAGTTCATCAATGGAAAAGTTCACATTATTGGCTAATTTGTTAAACATAGCATTGGTGAGCTGCGTGATGCATCTGTGGGAGGCCGACTGCGAAATGTCGCCAACGTCTGCTGCAGATCCCTGGAAGGAGCCTGAGGCAAAGAAGTTGAGGGCACTGCTGACTTTGACAGCGATTGGTAAGGTGTGTCCTCCAGGTCCTCTGGGCAGCAGGTCTTGTTCCAGCAAGCTAAAAATGTCTGTGACAACCTGACACAATAGCCTGAGAGTCCTGTGGCACTGTTGCTCAGTCATGTTGAGGAAGCTCATCCTCTGCCTGTATATCCTGTGTTGGGGGTATCATCTCAGGCACGGTGCAGCCCTGCGCTGATGCCCTCTCTCCTATGGAGCATCAAATCGTGGAGAAGAAGGTTGGTGGTGTTGTTGCTGGTGCTGGTGTGTCTGCTGCTGCTGGTGGTGGGGTTCATCCTGATCCGATACTGAGGACCAAGGTGAGACAGTATAAGCAACAGCCATGCTGATGTATTAGATGGTAGGTCAAGTAGAGATCAGAGGACCCATCTGCCAATGTTGAGATAGTTACGAGCAATGTGGTGTGACTGGCTTACGAGGTTGCAGAAAAGACTTGCAAACTGCTGACATCTGAATCTGTGCACAAAATGGAGTCAGCAAGAGCCTTCCGCTTAGGCAAGTAATGAGGTGTCATGTGGGAATATTTATTTGTATTTCCATGCTCTCCATTAATGAGCTCATTCAATGGCCATGGAACTTCCGCCTCACGTTGACAGACGAGGTTCCCGAGCTGCCTGATTCCCCTGATCATCCAGTAAAAATCAAAAGGTCTGGTTAAAGTCTCACAAGAAGGATTTCATGAGATTAATTAGGTCGTCCGCTTCTGCCATTCGAGTCCGTGGCGCGCTGGCAAACATGCCCAAGTTAAAGACGCGAGGAGGCAAATGACAGCAGGTTCCCGACACACTCGCAATTTCTGCAACTTTTACTGCCAACCCGCCTCCAAACACACACATCCGGCAACGGGAAAATTCCGACCTTTCATTTGTATAGTGCTTTTCAGGATGTCCCAAAATGCTTTAGCACCAATTAAGTACTTTTGGAGTGTTATCACTGTTGTAAATTGGGAAACGTGGCAGCCAATTTGTGCACAGCGAGCTCCCACAAACACCAATGAGATAATGAGCAGATAATCAATTTTTTAAAATGATGTTGATTGAAGCATAAATATTGGCACCAGGAAGAACTCCCCTGCTCTTCTTTCAAAATAATGCTAAGGGATCTTTTACGTTCAACTTAGACAGGAGACGGGACCTCGGTTTAACGCCTCATCTGAAAGACGGCAGCTCCAACAGTGCAATACTTCCTCAGTACTGCACTGGCGTGACCATAGATTTTTGTGCTCAAGTCTCCGGAGTGGGTCTTGAACCCACAACCTACGAACTCAGAGACGAGTTTACTACCAACTGAGTCAAAACTGATATTATTGTGCAGAGAAGTGTACCCTACAACAACAACAACAAGTTGCACTTCTATCGCACCTTTAGCATCGTAAAATGTCCTGAGGCACTTAGTCCTGTACTTCACCTGGGCATTACCTCAGTTGCTGGAGTGTGAGGTGGCTGGAAGTTAGTTTGCTCTTGGAGCCTCCTGAAGGCCTATATCACATCTTCTGAGGCAGCACTGGGGTTTCCAGCAACTCACTCCCGCTCCCCTCCACCACTTAAGACAAACTGCCTATAAAGAACACTAATGGTGCCAGGACCATACCATGATATTACTGAAGGTACATCCAGGAAAGTTGGCTGGTTCTTGGCAATGTAACAAGGCAGTGCAGTTCCAGTGCTACTTCAGTGACAAACCAGTCAAGGAGTAAAATCTAGTCCTTGGAGACTATGTTAAGCAACAGCAGCCTTGAAATTCTGCTGTGAGATATTTGTGTACAGAAACTGAATGCATTTATCTGAAATTCCTCTTTCCCCCCCTTCTTAGCAGAGGCAGTAACCCATTTATTTTAAGCAGGCCAAGGTTAGTCAAGGAGGGAAATGAGGAATCCAGCAAACCACACCTTCCTGGTGTTACCTGCGTGCAATAGGTGGGCAAGTGATGAATGAGGGTGGTGGGAGAGAGGGGGGACCATGAAGGAAAATTGTGTTGGCAGTATTTTGGGGTGGGGTTTCAGTGGTAGGCCTCCCCACTTCAATTTCCCCCAATGGATGCACCCGGACAGAGAGAAAAATCCAACTTATATGCAACTACCTAAGTACACAGTCAAACTGGACATAGATAGACTGAGAACCAGCCAGGCTGGACCTAACTCTGCAGTATTTAAGGCTGTGGTATATTTCACTTTTCAATTGATGCAAAGTGATTTCAGGCATGCTTTGAAAGTGGCACTATAATTCAACCTGACATCCTAGAACACAAAACTAAGATTAAGATGCTCTCCAAGAATCTGTCCGGCACTGCATGGGCGTGCACTGGATTGGGTATAACTCCAGTCTGATGGGAACACAGGTTCACAAAGTTCCCAGGCAATTCGTTGGACCTTTTGGGGTGAATGTATGTTAACTTGGCTCAGTGATAGCACTCTCATCTATGAGTCAGAAGATTGTGGGTCCATGGTCACTTTCTGGCACTTAAGCATATAATCTAACTCAAAACTTCAGTGCATTACGAAGGCAATTGGAGGTGCCAATATTCAGGTAAGATGTCTCTGTCTGCCTTCTGAGGTGGTTGCAAAAGCTCCTATGGCTCTAGTCAAAGAAAAGCAGGGGCGTTCCCCCAAATTTCTGCCCAACATTTATTTCTCAACTAGCAAAATCATATTACATTGCCATTTATCTCAATGCTGTTTTCTGGGATCTTGCTGAACACTGTTATGTTTACCTATAAAACAATTATGACCACACTTCAGTACTAATTCATAGTCTCTGTCACAGGTGGGACAGACAGTTGTTGGAGGAAAGGGTGGGTGGGCTGGATTGCCGCACACTCCTTCCACTGCCTGCGCTTGTTTTCTGCATGCTCTCGGCGATGAGACTCGAGGTGCTCAGTGCCCTCCCGGATGCTCTTCCTCCACTTAGGGTGGTCTTTGGCCAGGGACTCCCAGGTGTCGGTGGGGATGTTGCACTTTATCAAGGAGGCTTTGAGGGTATCCTTGAACCGTTTCCTCTTCCTACCTGTGGCTCACTTGCCATGTAGGAGTTCCGAGTGGAGCGCTTGCTTTGCGATTCTTGTGTTGGGCATGCGAACAATATGACCTGCCCAATGGAGCTGGTCGAGTGTGGTCAGTGGTTCAATGCTGGGGATGTTGGCCTGGTCGATAACACTGACTGTTGTGTATGCATTAACTGTTAGACTGAGTACTGTTTAACTCCAAGAGGTATAACCTTGGCTCTGCTTTATTAAAGCCCAAAGTGACTAATATACAAAATGGCTTTTTATACTTGGGCTGCACACACGTGCGTGCAGCCCAATGGCCTCCAACAGTGATGCCATCTAGTGGCTAGTGATCCCAAAAGTACATACATGACAATACCCCCCCCTCTGAGATATTAACACAGTCTTTTATAAATTGAGACGGTCCGGTGTTTTAAGCTCCCAGGTTGACCGTCTCAGTTTAACTCCAGCCTTAGGTAAGTGTTCAGAGTCTGTTGTGACTGGTGGCTGGGTGGCTGACCTGGTGGGAATGGCAATGGCCATGTCAGGGATTGAAAGTCCACTTTCATTGAACATGTCAGTGATTGAAAGTCCCACTTCACTGATGACCACTGAGTCTTCTGATGACTGGGGGTAGGTTGGTTGGTCGTTGACTGTTTCTTCCTCCAACTGTTCTGGTTCACCTGTGTTCCATAGCTTTGTCTGATTCATATGTTTCCTGCATGGTTGCCCATTTTTGAGCTTGACAATAAATACTGTGTTGCCTTCCTTGGCCATGACAGTACCAGCAATCCACTTGGGATCCTGACCATAAGTCAGAACATATACAGGATCATATACAGAAATATCGCGTGACACAGCTGCGCAATCATGATACCTGTTATGTATGTAAACTTGTATATACCTTGTACAGCCACCAGAGGGCTCATCCACTGGAGTCCCAAGGGATCCCACAATCCCTTGGGAGTACTTAAGGAGGCCTCACAGGCTGGAGAGGCACTCTAGAGACCTGTAATAAAAGACTAAGGTCACACTTTACTTTGAGCTCACAGTATCCAGTCAGACTCTTCATTCATAGATAACAACTGGCGATGAGATACAGAACCCAATGATGCAGAGAACAGTGGGCATCCTGGAGAAATTCTCAGAGGGAGATGATTGGGAAACCTTCGTAGAGAGATTCGACCAATACTTCGTGGCCAACGAGCTGGAAGGAGAAGCAAATGCTGCCAAACGAAGGGCAATTCTCCTCACCGTCTGCGGGACATCAACGTATGGCCTCATGAAAAATCTGCTTGCTCCAACAAAACCCACAGAGAAATCGTATGATGATTTGTGCACACTGGTCCAGGAGCATCTGAACCCGAAGGAAAGCATTCTGATGGCAAGGTACCGGTTCTACACCTACAAAAGGTCTGAAGGCCAGGAACTGGCGAGTTATGTCGCCGAGCTAAGATGCCTTGCAGGTATTGCGAATTTGAAGACATTTGGAGCACATGCTCAGAGACTTCTTCATCCTTGGCATTGGCCATGAAGTGATACTTCGCAAACTTTTGAATGCAGAGACCCCAACCTTGAGTAAGGCCATAGCGATAGCTTAGGCGTTCATTGCCACCAGTGACAAGACGAAGCAAATCTCTCAGCACACGAGTGCTGCTACAATTACTGTGAACAAAGTGATGTTGTTTTCAAATCGCAATGTACAGGGCAGGCCCCACTTGCCTGTAGCTGCACGTCCACAAATGTCTCAGAGTCCACCATCAAGGGTGATGAATACAAGGCCATTAACACCTTGTTGACGCTGCAGGGGTGATCATCGTTTCATTCATGCCACTTCAAAGGGTACGTTTGCAAGGGCTATGGAACAATGGGACACCTCTAACGTATGTGCAGGCAAGCTGCAAACCCTGTTAATCCTGCAAACCACCATGTTGCAGAGGAGGACAGATCCACGGCAGATCACGATGAACCAGAGCCTCACACCAAGGAGGCAGAGGTATATGGGGTGCACACATTTACCACAAAGTGTCCCCGATAATGCTGAAGGTTGAATTAAATGGACTCCCGGTGTCAATGGAGCTGAACACGGGCGCAAGCCAGTCCATTATGAGCAAAAAGACTTTTGACAAATTGTGGTGCAGCAAGACCTCAAGGCCAGTCTTGACTCCCATTCACACGAAACTGAGAACTTCACAAAGGATCTGATTCCCGTAATCGGCAGTGCTACTACGATGGAGCGTTGCACAAGCTACCACTGTGGGTGGTAACGGGCAATGGTCCCACGCTTCTCGGCAGGAGCTGGTTGGGAAAGATACACTGGAGCTAGCGCTCTCACCCGCTGACGACACTTCGCCCCTTTGCTGTTCGAACCAGGCATCGGGAAGTTCCAAGGAGCAAAAGTGCAGATCCACCTGATTCTGGGGGCGCGACCCATCCACCACAAGGCGAAAGCAGTACCGTACATGATGAGAGAAAGGGTAGAGAGCGAGCTGGACAGGCTGTATCGAGAGGGCATCATTTCGCCGATCGAATTCAATGAGTGGGCCAGTCCAATTGTCCCAGTCCTCAAGGGAGACAGCACCATCTGAATCTGTGGTGATTACAAAGTAACTATCAATCATTTCTCCTTGCAGGATCAATATCCACTACCAAAGGCTGACGACCTTTTTGCTACACTGGCGGGAGGAAAGACGTTCACGAAGCTGGACTTGACCTCGGGCTACATGACACAGAGTTGGAGGAATCACCGAAGGGCCTCACCTGCATCAACACGCACAAAGGTCTCTTCATTTATAACAGATGCCCGTTTGGAATTCGATCAGCCGCGACGATATTCCAGAGAAACATGGAAAGCTTACTAAAGTCGGTCCCGCACGTGGTGGTCTTTCAGGACGACATCTTGTTTACAGGTCGGGACACAGTCGAGCATCTGCAGAACCTGGAGGAGGTTCTTAGTCGACTCAACCCCGTGGGGCTCAGGTTGAAATGCTTGAAGTGCATTTTCCTGATGCCTGAAGTGGAGTTCCTGGGGAGAAGAATCACGGTGGATGGCATCAGGCCCACCGATTTGAAGCGGAAGCATTCGAGAATGCACCGAGGACGCAGAACGTAACGGAGCTGCGGTCATTTCTAGGATTCCTGAACTACTTTGGTAACTTTTTACCGGGTCTCAGCACACTGTTATAACCATTGCACGCCTTACTGCATAAAGGAGATGAATGGATATGGGGTAAAAGCCAAGAAAATGCCTTTGTAAAAGCTAGAAAATTGTTATACTCAACAAATTGCATGTATTGTATGATCCATGTAAGTGGTTAGTACTAGCATGTGATGCATCGTCATATGGCGTTGGGTGTGTATTGCAACAAGCTAATGAATCTGGGAAATTGCAACTGGTTGCTTATGCATCCAGGAGTCTGTCTAAGGCTGAGAGAACTTACAGCATGATTGAAAAAGAAGCGTTAACCTATGTCTATGGGGTAAAGAAAATGCATCAATATTTGTTTGGGCTAAAATTTGAATGGGAAATGGACCATAAGCCACTAATATCCCCGTTTTCCGAGAATAAGGGGATAAATACGAATGCATCAGCCCACATCCAGAGATGGGCGCTCACATAGTCCACATACAACTACGCCATTCGCGAGGCACAGAAAACTGTGCCGATGCTCTCAGTAGACTGCCATTGCCCACCACGGGTGTGGAAATGGCGCAGCCCGCAGATTTGGTCATGGTTATGGAAGCATTTGCGAGTGAGCAATCACAGCCCGACAGATTAGAATCTGGACGAGCCAGGATGCCTTACTGTCCCTAATAAAAAATTGTGTACTTCACGGGAGCTGGTCCAGTGTCCCAGTGGAAATGCAGGAAGAGATAAAGCTGTACCAGCGGCGCAAAGTCTATACAGGCAGACTGCCTTCTGTGGGGCGATCGGGTAGTGGTCCCCAAGAAGGGTAGAGACACTTTCATCAGTGACCGCCACAATACCCAGCCTGGCATCGTAATGATGAAAGCGATAGCCATATCCCACGTGTGGTGGCCCGGTATCGATGTAGACTTAGAGTCCTGCGTGCACAGATGTAACACATGCTCGCAGTTAAGCAATGGACCCAGGGAGGCGCCACTAAGTTTATGGTCTTGGCCCTCCAAACCGTGGTCCATGGTCCATGTCGACTATGCAGGCCTGTTTTTGGGTAAAATGTTCCTTGTAGATGCGTACTCCAAATGGATTAAATGTGAGATAATGTCGGCAAGCACGTCCGCTGCCATCACTGAAAGCCTGCAAGCCATGTTTGCCACGCATGGACTACCTGATGTCCTTGTGAGTGACAACGGGCCATGTTTTACCAGTGCCGAGTTCAAAGAGTTCATGACCTGTAATGGGATCAAATATGTTACATCTGCCCCGTTCAAACCAGCATCCAATGGTCAGGCAGAGAGAGCAGTGCAAACTATCAAGCAGTGGTTGAAGAGGGTAACTGAAGGCTTACTGCAGACTCGCCTATCCCGAGTTCTGCTTAGCTACCGCACGAGACCCCACTCGCTCACTGGGATTCCACCTGTTGAACTGCTTATGAAAAGGGCACTGAAGACAAGGCTCTCGTTAGTTCACCCTGATCTACATGAACAGGTAGAGAGCAGGTGGCTTCAACAAAGTACATATCATGATAGCGCAAATGTGTCACGTGAAACTGAAATCAATGATCCTGTATTTGTATTGAATTATGGACAAGGTCCCAAGTGGCTTCCCGGCACTATTGTGGCCAAAGATGGGAGCAGGGTGTTTCAGGTCAAACTTTCAAATGGACTCATTCACCGCAAACACTTGGACCAAATCAAACTCAGATTCACGGACTACCCTGAGCAACCCACCTTATACCCTACCTTCTTTGCTCCCCCCCCCAATATACACACCAGTGTCAACCGACACCGCCGTTGGCCACAAAGCAAAACCCAAGACCTGCAGCAGCCCAGCAGGACTCACCACACCAGGCAGCCCAGCAAGTCCAGCTGCACAGCAGCCCAGCGAGGGCCCAACAAATGATTCACTAAAACCAGCATTTGCACCGAGACGATCAACCAGGGAAAGAAAGGCCCCTGATCGACTCACCTTGTAAATAGTTACACTGTTGATTTTGGCGGGGGGAGTGTTGTTATATATGTAAACTTGTACAGCCACCAGAGGGCTCATCTCCTGGAGTCCCAAGGGATCCCACTATCCCTTGGAAGCACAGGTACTTAAGGAGGCCTCACAGGCTGGAGAGGCACTCTGGAGACCTGCAATAAAAGACTAATGTCACACTTTACTTTGAGCTCACAGTATCCAGTCAGACTCTTCATTCATATATAACAATACCCTTGCTGACTTTGTCTTCTATATTCAACATGATTATTCAAGTCAGGGTGTACAATAGATAGCTTGGTTTTAAGACCTCTCTTCATCATTAGTTCAGCAGGCGAGACCCCGGTAAGCATGTGTGGTCTTGTTCTGTAACTAAGCAGTATGCATATTAGGCAGGTCTGCAGTGATCCTTGGGTTACTCGCTTCATACTCTGCTTTATGATTTGGACAGAATGTTCTGCTTGCCCATTGGATGCAGGTTTGAACGGTGCTCACCTTACATGTTTGATACCATTGAGTTTCATGAACTCTTGAAGCTCCTGACTGGTGAAGCATGATCCGCTGTCGCTAACACCGATGTCAGGCAGACCATGTGTCGCGAACATGACACTGAGATTCTCAATGGTAGCTGTGGATGTGCTGGATGACATGATTATACACACGATCCACTTCGAATATGCATCCACCACAACTAAAAACATCTTCCCCAGGAAGGGACCTGCAAAGTCTATGTGGATCCTGGATCATGGTTTAGATGGCCACGACCACAGACTCAGCAGCGATTCCGCTGGTGCTTTGCTGAGCTGCGTGCATGTGTTGTACTGATGCACACATGATTCCAGCTCAGAGTCAATTCCCGGCTACCATACATGAGACCTGGTGATGGATTTCATCATTACAAAATGCCGGGATGTGTGCTATGTGGCTCATGTACAAATTTCTCTCTCCCCTTCTTGGGCATAACAACACGATTGCCCCTACAGTATACAATCCGACTGAATCGACAGTTCGTCTTTGCGATGAATGTAAGATTTGGTCTCCTCGCACATTTGCTTGGGTATGGCAGACCAATCACCATTGAGTCTGCAACTCTTCAACACCAATAAAATCGGGTCCTGGCTGGTTCAGGTTTTAACTTGTTGAGCCGTGACAGGGTTCCTTCACTCTCAAAAGCATCCATAACTAACAATAGGTCCGCCGGTTGTGGCGTTTCCACCTTAATGTCAGTGCTCATCTCTGGATGCGGGATGAAGCACTGGTATTGATACCTTCAGAGAACAGTGAAATGAGCGGATTGTGATCTGTCTCCAATTCAAACCGAAGACAAAACAGGTACTGATGCATCTTTTTTACCCCATACACACAGACTAGTGCTTCTTTCTCTACCATGCTGTAGGCTCTTTCCGCTTTAGACAAACATTTGTAGCATACACGACTGGTTGAAGTTTACCCAACTTATTAGCTTGTTGGAATACGCAACCAATTCCAGATGACAAAGCATCACAGGCCAATATTAAATGTTTACATGGGTCATAATGTACCAGCAGCTTGTTAGAGCAAAGCAGATTAGTGGCTTTCTCAAAAGCTCTGTTTTGAGATGCACTCCACACCTAGTTGTCACCTTTTCTTAGCAGCAATTGCAGTGGTTCTAATAAGGTGCTCAATTTAGGTAGGAAGTTACCGAAGTAGTTGAGTAGACCCAGGAACGAATTCAGCACCGTCACATTCTGCGGCTTGGGTACATTTTTGATGGCCTTGGTTTTCGTGCCCGTGGGCCTGATGCCATCAGCAGCAATTTTCCTCCCCAGGAATTCGACCTCTGTTGCCATGAAGACGCACTTCGAGCGTTTCAGTCTGAGTCCCACTTTGTCCAGACGATGTCGAACCTTTTCCAGGTTGTTCAGATGTTCGTCGGAGTCACGACCTGTGATCAGGATGTCATCTTGGAACAAGACAGCTCTGGGAACGAAATTCAGTAGACTCTCCATGTTCCTCTGAAATATTGCTGCAGCCAACTGAATTCCAAAAGGGCACCTGTGATAAATAAACAGTCCTTTATGCGTGTTAATGCACGTAAGTCTCTTCGACATCTCGACCAGCTCTTGTGTCATGTAGGCCGACGTCAAGTCCAGTTTGGTGAATGACTTCCTTCCGGCTAGCATTACAAACAAGTCATCAGCCTTCCGTAATGGATACTGATCCTCTTTCGAAACGCTGTTGATCGTAGCCTTGTAGTCTCCACAGGTTCTGACTGTGCCATCACTTTTCAGCACAGGAAGAATGGGGCTGGCCCATTCATTAAATTCAACCGGTGATATGATCACTTCACACTGGAGTCTGTCCAGTTCGATTTCGACCTTCTCTCTCATCATATACGGAACTGCCTGAGCTTCATGATTGACGGGTCTTGCATCCGAGTCCACGTGGATCTGCACCTTGGCTCCCGTGAAGTTGCCGATGCCTGGTTCGTACAGCGAGGGGAAATTGCTCAGTACTTGGGCACATGTATCTTTCTCCGACGACGACGCCTTGATATCGTTCCAATCGCATCTGATTTTTTTCTAACAAGTTCCTGCCGAACAGTGTTGGCCCATTGCCTGGGACAATCCATAGCGGTAACTCATGAACCGACCCTTCATATGACACTTTAATTGTGGAACTGCCAATCACCGTTATGAATTCTTTGGTGTACGTGCGCAACTTGGCATTGACTGGACTCAGCTTGGGCCTCATAGCCTTAGTATCCCACAGCTTGTCGAATGCCCTCTGGCTCATTATCGATTGACTCGCCCCTGTGTCCAGTTCCATCGATACATTGACTCGCTCCTGTGTCCAGTTCCATCGATACCGGCACCCCATTAAATTTCACATTGATCATTATTGGTTTTCTCTTAGTGAGGAACGAGTACAGTCCATACAGTTCCTCCTCTGGTATCTCAGATTATGTATCCGAATCCATGCTAGTCTGACCTTCATCCTTCACGTGGTGTGTCGCAGCACGCTTGCTCATCTGCGGACACTTGCGCTGGAGTTGCCCCACTCTCAGACAGCCTTTGCAACTATATTGCTTAAATCGGCACTGTTGGTGCCGGTGATTTCCCCCACAACGCCAACACGGAGAAATCGGATGCATTCCCGCTGGCAGACTTTGGGCAGCCACAGGTTTCGTGTATGCAGTCAGATAGGCCCTGCCATGTGCCACTCTGCCGATCGCCGAATCAATCATATTTACAGTATTTGCCATGTTTCGATTTTTCACTGATATCTGCTTTAGACTTTTATCTGTCGTCATGAATGACTGAGCGATTATGATGGCCTTGTTCAAGTCCAACGTCTCCACTGCCCGTAGTTTACGCAGGATCACCTCTTGGTTGATGCCTATTACAAAGAAGTCCCGCAGCATGCCTGCCAACACAGCCCCAAACTTATACGGTCCCGCTAGACGTCTCAGGTCGACAACGAATTCCGCCGCATTCTGGCCCTCTGAGCGAATGTGCATGGAAAATCTGTATCTTGAGATGATGATGCCTTCATCTGACTTAAAGTGGTCCTGTACACAATTATTCTTACGCCTTCTCTGTTGGACTCACAGGTAGGAATAGATTCTTTATCAGACCATAAATTTTTGGACCGCAAACCGTGAGAAACACTGCCTGGCGCCGATCTGCGTCGCCGACCTCCTCCATTTTGTTGGCCACAAAGAACTGGCTCAAATGGCTCACAAAGTCTGCCCAATCTTCTCCTTCCACAAATCGTTCCAACAATCCAATTGTGCTCATTTTTGCATGCAAAGGTTTTTGTTGTCTTGTCGCCAAATGTTGTGTATGCAATAACTGTTAGACTGAGTACTGTTTAACTCCAAGAGGTATAACCTTGTCTCTGATTTATTAAGGCCCAAAGTGACTAATATACAAAATGGCTGGCCTTTTACACTTGGACTGCGCACACGTGCATGCAGCCCAATGGCCTCCAACAGTGATGCCTTCTAGTGGCTGGTGATCCCAAAAGTGCATACATGACATTGACGTTGGTGTGTCTATCCTCCCAGGGGATTTGCAGGATCTTGCAGAGACAGCTTTGGTGATATTTCTCCAGCGATTTGAGGTGACATGGACTGTAATTCCCATATTGGACTGTTCATTCACCTGAGAATTCACTTTTAGTGGAAGCAAGTCTTCCTTGATTTTGAGGGACTGCCTATGATGATGAAATAAAATCAGTCATTGACATTATCAATTGGGAAATCGGCACGGTCCCAGCCTGCAAGACCATCGGCAGACCGGGACTATTGGAGGGAGCAGTGCGTGCTGCTGCAGGAGGGCGACGGCTACGAAGAGGGTGACTGGATTGGCATCACCCAAATCCTGGTCGCTGATTGCAGTGCGGGCAGGTACAGCTGGAGCGGCGAGGTTGGGGCGATGGAGCAGCGAGAGTTCATAGATGTGATCGGGGCCCAGGAGAGGCGAGAGTTCGGGGCCCAGAAGAGGCGAGGGCCCAGAGGCAGCACAGGCCAGCCCACATTGCAATATGTGTGCGCACTAGGCCCGTGCAGCAGAGCAAATCTCCAATCGTCTTGGTTAATCCTTGCCACTGAATCAAGACCTAGCTCTGCCAAGCCCGTGTGGTGGCTGGTGTGCAACGGCCACCACACGTTAAAAAAATCCACTCATAGGCAGCTTCCACCCTTCAAGATGTAGTTCGGGACCTGGAATATTAGATCCTTCATTGAAACACCTGTGAACTCATCCCTTTTTGGCCGGGAAGCAAGTTGTCCTCATTTCATGGGACTGCCTATGATGATGACTAATTCATAGGCTGTGAAACACGTTGGTGTGTCCTGAGGAAATAAACACTGCTATGTTAATGTAAATTCTTTTCAAGGTTATACAAAAACAATTGCTGCTATAACCTCTCCACAGCATTAAAAAATAGTCACCAGGGTTACATTGGCAATGTGTGATGTTATGAGAATCCATTTGTTGATCAACATTTCCGAGATGAAGTTACCCTGTAATAGAAATAGTGTGAGGTTTGTTTTCTCTTTTTGTTGTATGATGTATATAAAGTCGTAGATGGATGTACTGGGGTTGTTGTACAGTTCAAAGAATGCAATTCAGAGTCTGAGAAGCAAATGGTAATTGCTTTACTTGGCATACCGTGACTTTACTATAGCTATGGAATTGAAAACCTGTTTTGCTAGTTGAATTTTAAGAATATGTTTGTAGCTTGATTAATTACAGTGCTCAACAGTGATACTGCAGGCCACTCCTGGAACTTCAGCAGATACAAAGGGCTGGATATTAACTTGGAGCCAGGGAGGGAGCAGGGGTCGGAGGGTTGCTTTGAGGTCAGGAAAGCCAGAAGAACAAGTTTCCCTCAGGGGATTAACATTTTTTATCCCCATTTCCCCAGCCACGGCCAGCCAGATTGAGAGGCTGTGGCTGGCGGTCAGGCGGGTAAGCCTTCAGCACCAGGCCGCAGACGGGGAGCGGAAAGGAGTGAGAGAGGGATTGGGAATGCCGGAGCAGGGATGGGGGTGGAGATCGGAGGCCAGAGGAAAGATCGGGGTCCGTAGCAGGGGGGAGATCGGAGGCCGAGGTCGGGGAGGTCAGAAACCAAGTGGAGGAGATTGGAAGAGTCACCGGGGAAGATCAGAAGAATCGGGTTAGATCAGAAAGGTTGGGGAGGGTTGTCTGATCACAGGGTGCAGTGAAGCAGGTAAATGGAAAGGCAGTTACCTCCTGGATCCAGCAGTCCTCGCCTCACTTTAACCATCTGGCCATCATTAAATTTAAAATGGTGGTTAAATATGAGGCACACGGCCTCATTATAATATTTAAATTGCCAACCTGCCTCCTGGGAGTGGCTTGGTTGCCCGCCTCCTCTCCGCCTCCGTTAAAACCAGAAGTGGGCGAGTTGGAAGCAGGTTGGGGGTCGGGATTCTGATTGTTTACATTTTAACATCCCACCTGACCCAAACCCGCTTGTTTTGGGGGCTTAAAATGTTTAGAGGGGTTCATATTGGACTTCGGCAGCAGCGCAAAACAGTCAATAACAGATCGGCAATCGATTGAAGTCAAGGGGAAAAAAAATCGAGCAGAATTTAAAAGGGGTTGACGATTCACTATCGCCCATTTTGCCCGACTGCCCAAGATTCATTTCACTGCTGGAATCGCCAGTTCCGTGACTACTCAGAACTACAGATAGAAGTAAAGGGTAACTGGAGAAAGGATAATGAAATACAAGGGGGAAGAAGCAAACCAAGACCACTTTAAAGGTAGATTTAAAATATTTAGCTGCAGAAAGTGGAAAAATGAAGAAAGTATTAGGATTAATGCACTCATTGATGTCCATCTCAGGGGCGTTTTAAACACTTCCTGTCACGGTTGATGGCAACTTACTGCAGTCCAACATGGAGCTCAAATCCCCCTGTTTATTCTAAATACTTTGTTAGATGTGTAAACATGGTTAGTGTGAGTTTGCTCAGTGCCATTTTGATTATGTCAAGCTCCATTGTGGCCACTTTGCTGACACCATTTTTCATTTGGAAACTTTTGTTGTTGAGTGAGGACGTATTATGTTTGGGTTTAAATGTTCACATTGTTTCATGAAGTAAATGGTGCATGTATTTTTATGCTGCTCGTCAGAAAATGTGCTGTGGAGAATTAGATTGTTCAAGTTTTTGTTACACTCTATAAATCTGATGTAAGCGATGAGGAAGGGGGCAGTGTCGACCATCGTAGAGAAGATAGTGAGGAAGGAAAGGAACTTCAACAAGACGGAGAAGCGAAGGAATGGGGAATTAGGCTGGAAAGAACTGGAAGGTAAGCAATTTCTTCTTCTTAGGCAGTCCCTTGGAGTCGAGGATGACTTGCTTCCACACTAATATGAGTTTGAAGGTGACTGATGAAACCAGTCTACAGTCTCTGTCACAGGTGGGGCAGATGGGACGGGTGGGTGGGGTTATTCGGTTGCCGTGCGCTCCGTCCGCTGTTTGCGCTTGGCTTCTATGTGCTCCCGGAGAAAAGACTCGAAGTGTTCGGCGTCTTCTCGAATGCTTCTCCTCTACTTTGAGCGGCCTTGGGCCACGGATTCCCAAGAGTCGGTGGCGATGTTGCATTTTTCAAGGAGGATTTGAGGTTGTCCTTGAAGCGTTTACATAGAAACATAGAAAATAGGTGCAGGAGTAGGCCATTCGGCCCTTCGAGCCTGCACTGCCATTCAATAAGATCATGGCTGATCATTCCCTCAGTACCCCTTTCCTGCTTTCTCTCCATACCCCTTGATCCCGTTAGCCGTAAGAGCCATATCTAACTCCCTCTTGAATATATCCAATGAACTGGCATCAACAACTCTCTGCGGCAGGAAATTCCACAGGTTAATAACTCTCTGAGTGAAGAAGTTTCTCCTCATCTCTGTCCTAAATGGCCTACCCCTTATCCTAAGACTATGTCCCCCAGTTCTGGACTTCCCCAACATCCAGTCCCGTCAGAATCTTATACGTTTCTATGAGATCCCCTCTCATCGTTCTAAACTCCAGTGAATAAAGGCCCAGTTGATCCAGTCTCTCCTCCTATGACAGCCCAGTCATCCCTGGAATCAGTCTGGTGAACCTTTGCTGCATAGAAACATAGAAACATAGAAAATAGGTGCAGGAGTAGGCCATTCGGCCCTTCTAGCCTGCACCGCCATTCAATGAGTTCATGGCTGAACATTCAACTTCAGTACCCCATTCCTGCTTTCTCGCCATACCCCTTGATCCCCCTAGCAGTAAGGACCTCATCTAACTCCTTTTTGAATATATTTAGTGAATTGGCCTCAACAACTTTCTGTGGTAGAGAATTCCACAGGTTCACCACTCTCTGGGTGAAGAAGTTCCTCCGCATCTCGGTCCTAAATGGCTTACCCCTTATCCTTAGACTGTGACCCCTGGTTCTGGACTTCCCCAACATTGGGAACATTCTTCCTGCATCTAACCTGTCTAACCCCGTCAGAATTTTATATGTTTCTATGAGGTCCCCTCTCATTCTTCTGAACTCCAGTGAATACAAGCCCAGTTGATCCAGTCTTTCTTGATAGGTCAGTCCCGCCATCCCGGGAATCAGTCTGGTGAACCTTCGCTGCACTCCCTCAATAGCAAGAATGTCCTTCCTCAGGTTAGGAGACCAAAACTGTACACAATACTCCAGGTGTGGCCTCACCAATGCCCTGTACAACTGTAGCAACACCTCCCTGCCCCTGTACTCAAATTCCCTTGCTATGAAGGCCAACATGCCATTTGCTTTCTTAACCGCCTGCTGCACCTGCATGCCAACCTTCAATGACTGATGTACCATGACACCCAGGTCTCTTTGCACCTCCCCTTTTCCTAATCTGTCACCATTCAGATAATAGTCTGTCTCTCTGTTTTTACCACCAAAGTGGATAACCTCACATTTATCCACATTATACTTCATCTGCCATGCATTTGCCCACTCACCTAACCTATCCAAGTCGCTCTGCAGCCTCACAGCATCCTCCTCGCAGCTCACACTGCCACCCAACTTAGTGTCATCCGCAAATTTGGAGATACTACATTTAATCCCCTCATCTAAATCATTAATGTACAGTGTAAACAGCTGGGGCCCCAGCACAGAACCTTGCGGTACCCCACTAGTCACTGCCTGCCATTCTGAAAAGTACCCATTTACTCCTACTCTTTGCTTCCTGTCTGACAACCAGTTCTCAATCCATGTCAGTACACTACCCCCAATCCCATGTGCTCTAACTTTGCACATCAATCTCTTGTGTGGGACCTTGTCGAACGCCTTCTGAAAGTCCAAATATACCACATCAACTGGTTCTCCCTTATCCACTCTACTGGAAACATCCTCAAAAAATTCCAGAAGATTTGTCAAGCATGATTTCCCTTTCACAAATCCATGCTGACTTGGACCTATCATGTCACCTCTTTCCAAATGCACTGCTATGACATCCTTAATAATTGATTCCATCATTTTACCCACTACCGATGTCAGGCTGACCGGTCTATAATTCCCTGTTTTCTCTCTCCCTCCTTTTTTAAAAAGTGGGGTTACATTGGCTACCCTCCACTCCATAGGAACTGATCCAGAGTCAATGGAATGTTGGAAAATGACTGTCAACGCATCCACTATTTCCAAGGCCACCTCCTTAAGTACTCTGGGATGCAGTCCATCAGGCCCTGGGGATTTATCGGCCTTCAATCCCATCAATTTCCCCAACACAATTTCCCGGCTAATAAGGATTTCCCTCAGTTCCTCCTCCTTACTAGACCCCCCGACCCCTTTTATAACCGGAAGGTTGTTAGTGTCCTCCTTCGTGAATACCGAACCAAAGTACTTGTTCAATTGGTCCGCCATTTCTTTGTTCCCCGTTATGACTTCCCCTGATTCTGACTGCAGGGGACCTACATTTGTCTTTACTAACCTTTTTCTCTTTACATATCTATAGAAACTTTTGCAATCCGTCTTAATGTTCCCTGCAAGCTTCTTCTCATACTCCATTTTCCCTGCCCTAATCAAACCCTTTGTCCTCCTCTGCTGAGTTCTAAATTTCTCCCAGTCCCCAGGTTCGCTGCTATTTCTGGCCAATTTGTATGCCACTTCCTTGGCTTTAATACTATCCCTGATTTCCCTTGATAGCCACGGTTGAGCCACCTTCCCTTTTTTATTTCTATGCCAGACAGGAATGCACTCCCTCAATAGCAAGAATGTCCTTCCTCAGATTAGGAGACCAAAACTGAACACAATATTCCAGGTGAGGCCTCATTAAGACCCTGTACAACTGCAGTAAGACCTCCCTGCTCCTATACTCAAATCCCCTAGCTATGAAGGCCAATGTACCATTTGCCTTCTTCACCACCTGCTGTACCTGCATGCCAATGTTCAGTGACTGATGAACCATGACACCACGGACTCGATGCACCTCCCCTTTTCCTAATCTGCCGCCATTTAGATAATATTCTGCCTTCGTGTTTTTGCCCCCAAAATGGATACCGTCACATTTATCCACATTATACTGTATCTGCCATGCATTTACCCACTCACCTAACCTGTCCAAATCACCCTGCAGCCTCTTAGCGTCCTCCTCACAGCTCACACCGCCACCAAGCTTAGTGTCATCTGCAAACTTGGAGATATTACACTCAATTCCTTCATCTAAATCGTTAATGTATATTGTGAAGAGCTGGAATCCCAGCATTGAACCCTGCGGCACTCCACAAGTCAATGCCTGCCATTCTGAAAAGGACCCATTAATCCCAACTCTCTACTGCCTGTCTGCCAACCAGTTCTCTATACACGTCAGTACATTAATCCCAATACCATGCGCTTTGATTTTGCACACCAATCTTTTGTGCGGGACCTTATCAAAAGCCTTTTGAAAGTCCAAATACACCACATCCACTGGTTCTCCTTCGTCCACTCTGCTAGTTACATCCTCAAAAAATTCCAGAAGATTCGTCAAGCATGATTTCCCTTTCATAAATCCATGCTGACTTGGACCGATCCTGTCACTGCTTTCCAAATGTGCTGCTATTTCATCTTTAATAATTGATTCCAACATTTTCCCTACTACTGATGTCAGGCTAACCGGTCTATAATTACCCGTTTTCTCTCTCCTTCCTTTTTTAAAAAGTGGTGTTACATTAGCTAGCCTCCAGTCCATAGGACCTGATCCAGAGTCGATAGACTGTTGGAAAATGATCACCAATGCATCCACTATTTCTAGAGCCACTTCCTTAAGTACTCTGGGATGCAGGCTATCAGGCCCTGGGGATTTATCGGCCTTCAATCCCATCAATTTCCCTAACACAATTTCCCGCCTAATAAGGATATCCTTCAGTTCCTCCTTTTCATTGGACCCACTGTCCCCTAGTACATTCGGAAGGTTATTTGTGTCTTCCCTCGTGAAGACAGAACCGAAGTACTTGTTCATGCCATTTCTTTGTTCCCCATTATAAATTCACCTGAATCCGACTGCAATGGACCTACGTTTGACTTCACTAATCTTTTTCTCTTCACATATTTATAGAAGCTTTGGCAGTCAGTTTTTATGTTCCCTGCAAGCTTCCTCTCATACTCTATTTTCCCCTTCTTAATTAAACGCTTAGCCCTCCTCTGTTGAATTCTAAATTTCTCCCAGTCCTCAGGTTTGTCGCTTTTTCTAGCCAATTTATATGCCTCTTCCTTGGTTTTGACACTATCCTTAATTTCTCTTGTTAGCCACGGTTGAGCCACCTTGCCCGTTTTATTTTTACTCCAGACAGGGATGTACAATTGCTGAAGTTCATCCATGTGATCTTTAAATGTTTGCCATTGTTTATCCACCGTCGACCCTTTAAGTATCCTTTGCCAGTCTATTCAAGCCAATTCACGCCTCATACCGTCAAAGTTACCTTTCCTTAAGTTCAGGACCATAGTTTCCGAATTAACTGTGTCACTCTCCATCTTAATAAAGAATTCTACCATATTATGGTCACTCTTCCCCAAGGGGCCTCGCACAACAAGATTGCTAATTAGTCCCTTCTCATTACACATCACCCAGTTTAGGATGGCCAGCTCTCTAGTTGGTTCCTCGACATATTGGTCCAGAAAACCATCCCTAATACACTCCAGGAAATCCTCCTCCATCGCATTGCTACCAGTTTCGTTAGCCCAATCAATATGTAGATTAAAGTTGCCCATGATAACTGCTGTACCTTTATTACACACATCCCTTATTTCTTGTTTGATGCTCTCCCCAACCTCACTACTACCGTTTGGTGGTCTGTACACAACTCCCACTAGCGTTTTCTGCCCTTTGGTATTCCGTAGCTCCACCCACACCGATTCCACATCATCCAGGCTAATGTCCCTCCTTACTATTGCATTAATTTCCTCTTTAACCAGCAACGCCAGCCCGCCTCCTTTTCCTCTCTGCCTATCCTTCCTAAATGTTGAATACCCCTGGATGTTGAGTTCCCAGCCTTGGTCACCCTGGAACCATGTCTCCGTGATGCCAATTACATCATATCCGTTAACTGCTGTCTGCGCAGTTAATTCGTCCACCCTATTCCGAAAAATCCTCACGTTGAGGCACAGAGCCTACAGGGTTGTCTTTTTAGCACACTTTGCCCCTTTAGAATTTTGCTGTAATGTGGCTCTTTTTGGTTTTTACCTTGAGTTTCTCTGCCCTCCACTTTCACTATTCTCCTTTCTATCTTTTGCTTCTGCCTCCATTTTATTTCCCTCTGTCTCCCTGCATAGGTTCCCATCCCCCTGCCATGTTAGTTTAACTCCTCCCCAACAGCACTAGCAAACACTCCCCCATGGGCATTGGTTCCGGTCTTGCCCAGGTGCAGATCGTTCGGTTTGTACTGGTCCCACCTCCCCCAGAACTGGTTCTAATGTCCCAGGAATTTGAATCCCTCCCTTCTGCATCACTGCTCAAGCCACATATTCATCTGAGCTATCCTGCGATTCCTACTCTGACTAGTATGTGGCACAGGTAGCAATCCTGAGATTATTACTTTTGAGGTGCTACTTTTTAATTTAGCTCCTAGCTCCCTAAATTCGTCTTGTAGGACCTCATCCCGTTTTTTCCCGATATCGTTGGTACCTATATGCACCACGACAACTGGCTGTTCACCCTCCCTTTTCAGAATGTCCTGCACCCGCTCCAAGACATCCTTGACCCTTGAACCAGGGAGGCAACATACCATCCTGGAGTCTCGGTTGCGGCCGCAGAAACGCCTATCTATTCCCCTTACAATCGAATCCCCGATCACTATAGCTCTCCCACTCTTTTTCCTGCCCTCCTGTGCAGCTGAGCCACCCACGGTGCCATGAACTTGGCTGCTGCTGCTCTCCCCTGATAAACCATCCCCCTCAACAGTACCCAAAGTGGTGTATCTGTTTTGCAGGGGGATGACCGCAGGGGACTCCCCTCCTGGGCTACCCTCCTGGGACTCACTTGCCATGTCAGAGCTCGGCATAGAGCGCTTGTTTCAGGAGACTAGTGTCGGGCATGCGGACGTTGTGGCCCATTCATATGAGCTGGTTGAACATGGTCAATGTTTTGATGCTGGGGATGTTGGCCTGAGTGAGAACACTGACATTGGTGCATCTATCCTGTAAGTGAAATTGCAGGATTTAAAGGAGGCAGCATTGGTGGTACAGGTGCAGCGTCCAAAATCCGGAGTTCTGGAATCCAGAATGAGACGGAATTCAGACTCCGGGACGATTCATGGCAGGGCCGTCTGGAACCCGTAAAATGTTCCGGAATCCAGACCGGTCAACCCTGCCGACCTTAGGGCCTCAACTTGCTGCCGCTTGCCTCACTGTCCTTACCTCGGGACCTCCTCGCCAGCCCGCCCGAACACCTCCTCGACGGGGCCCGCCCGACAACCGCTTGGCGGAGCTTCGCCCGACGACAATATCCTCGGCGGGGCCCACCCGACCACCTTCTTCTCAACGGCTGGGCCCTGCCCGGCGACCTCCTCGATGGGGCTGGCGACCCGAACAGCTCCTCGGAGAGCAACACCCCCCTCTTTCTGACATTTGGAAATCCAGAAATACCCAAACCTGGGCTCGGATGTTTCTGGATTTTGGACATCAGAAACACATTCCATAGTCTGGAAAAACATGAAAACTGTCTTGCCCTCAGTGCCAAGGTTGTTGGATTCAGGACGCTCAACCTGCACTTCTCCAGTGTTTTGAGCTGCCTACTGTACATAGTCCATGTCTCTGAAGTATATAGGAGGGCAGGTATCACTACTGCTCTGTCGATCATGAGCTTGGTGCCGGGTTTGAGATCCGGATCTTTGAACACTGTCTTCCTCAAGCGACTAAAGGCTGCACTGGCACACTGAAGGTGGTGTTGGGCTTCGTCATTGATGTCTGTCCTTGTTGACAGTCGGCTCCCAAGGTATGGAAAGTGGTCCACATTTTCCAAGGTCTCATCATGGATCTGGATAATCGGGTGCAGGGTGGCACAGAACCTTTATCTTATGGATGTTTAATGTAAGACCCAAACTCTCGTATGCTTCAGTGAAGGTGTCGATGATGGTTTGAAGTTCGACCTCTGAGTGTGCACAAACGCAAGCGTCGTTTACATACTGTAATTCAATGACAGACTGGAGGCGACGGAGGTTGAACAATTTCTCGTTTGTCCTATAGATTAGCACTACTCCAGAGGGGAGCTTGTTGAGGATGAGATGGAGCATTGCAGGGAGGAAGATTGAGTAGAGCGTTGGTGCGATGACACAGCCTTGCTTGACACCAGTCTGCACATGTATTGGGTCTGTGGTGGATCCGTTGGTAAGGATCACAGCTTGCATGTCATCGTGAAGCAGGCAGAGGATGGTGGCAAATTATTGAGGGCAGCCGAATTTGAGAAGGAGACTCCATAATCCCTCACAGTTGACAATGCAGATTCCGCCCACTAAGGGGCACAACGGACATGATCTTCACCACGCGTCAAATCCAAGAAAAATGTCGTGAGTAGCATCAACCTCTGTAAATGGCCTTCTTTGACCTCACAAAGGCCTTCAACTCTGTCAACTGCGAGGGATTATGGAGTGTCCTTCTCAAAGATAAGTAATAATAATGATAAAACTGGCAAATGCTGGAAATCGGAAATAAAATGTGAAAATGCCAGAGATGCACAGCAGGCCAGTCAGAATCTGAAAGATAAATTAATGTTTCTGGTGGAATCCTTCATCAGAACTGGTCAGGTAAGAACAAGATCTGAAACCTTACCCTATCTATCTCTCTCAAAATCTGAATTTTCAGCACTTTTGTGTGGTTATTTTTGGACAATAAAGAACATGGGTACAAAGAAACAAAACTGCAAAGAAAACATACATAGTCAGACCGAATGAAAGAAAGTCAGAGATATGATAATGAAAGGGAATGAATAGCATTTTGGAGAAATGTAAGAAAGAGTAACAAAATAGCAGCCGAGTTATAGGGCCAATCCTGGCCATGACTTGCATCAATTTTTTTGGAGTAAGTCATTTTCTGGCGTAAGTTAAAAAATGCCATTTTCTCCCTAAAATTTGCTCCAGGGTAAGTCAGTTAGGTACGATTTTTTTTAGGCCAGTTTTTTTTTCAAAAGGGGGCGTTCCCAGACAATTACGCCAGTTTTGGCCATTTATGCCACTTTGGCCAGCAAAAACTTACCCCAAATCGACTTACGTAAGCGTATGTGGCCAGCTCTGAAAAACCTTGCAGGCAGAGAAGAAAAAGCAGCGCACATTCGGCAGACATTAGGGCAGGGATAGGGGAGGGAAGGGAACTGGAGAGGACCTCAACAACCAAGCACCAAACATTGCAAGGAAAAGCTCAAACAATTAAAATGCTAATAAAATTGAAGTAAATCCTACCGGAGAAATGCGAGCTGCTGGCCACGATGTCACAGAGAGGCACTCTTTCTCCCCCCTCTCCCCCTAAAACACTCTTTCTCTCCTCCTCCCCACCAATACACTCTCTCTCTCCCGCCCCAAAACTCACCTCCTCCAACCCCCCCCCAAAACTCTCCTCCCCCCCCGCAAAAACTCTCCTCCTCCCCCCCACCCAATCAAAAGTCTCAAGCACAGCCACTAAATAAAAAATAAAAGCGAAGTCCTACCTGCCTGGGAACTCAGCAGGCCGGCTGGCCGGTGCAGGAGTTCACTCGGCCGGGGATAGGGTACGGCGAGATCAGGTGTCCCTTCAGCCTGGGATAGGGGCTGCGAGCAGCGGGTCCTGCTCACAGCCCACAGGACGCGCTGGGAGGGCAGGACCATGCGCGTAGCTCTCACTGAGCATGCGCGCAGGTGCCGGCAGTGCTTTCTGCGCTGGCCTGTTGCTCCGCGCCCTCCCCCCCCTTCAGTCTCTACACCACGCCACGAATCCGGGGATTCCAGAGAAGGGCCAGGATGGGGCCCGTTTTTTCCGGTGCCTTTCCAGCGTGCAAAGTCAGCACGCTTCAGGTTAGTACGCCGAAAAAACGGCTTGGGCAATGTTGGGCCCATTAAAACTGATATAAAAGTCAGGATCTTTGTGCTACTTCTCAATTCCGTCAGATAAAACCTTACCACCTACACAGTAACAAGTTCTTAATTACCTTAAGCCCTTTGATTTTAAGCGCCTTGTTAGTGTTTTTTAATAAAGTCTTCAGTTGACTGCTTCTGTAGATAATTATTAATTAAATGCAAGAGTAATAGTTACTGCCGCATGTTGCAATACATGTATTTTGAAGCATATTAATTGTCTGGATAATATACAGTTACGGATTTATAAACATGCACATGTATCTTTTCACCCCTCCATGCTCCTCACAAAAAAGGCAATATCTGCACTGAAATCTATGGGGTAGAAATTGTACTCATTTCTCGGAGCTGAAACGGGCACCACAAAGTTACGTTTTGCAGTGCAGGTGTGCGCCGCAATGCCATATTGGATCAGGCATTCGTTAGGTGTCCCTGCCGACTGCTGGAACAAATTCAGGCATCATTAAAGTAAGTTAATAATGGTCCTCCATCTGAATCAGAACTCTTTTCAGACATTGGTGTCTGGGAATACCTGAGACGTCTCTTTCTAAACCCGCCCAACATATCATGGTCGGAACAATGCAGCCTTCACAAGCAATACTTAAAGGGATCCATACCTCCTTTAAGATAAGTCTCTGGTTAGTCATTGGGTGCTTTTGGACCAATTGTTTGGCTGTTTTGGCTACAGTTTTGCTGTGAAATACTTTTGAAGAATGTGTTTTTGGACATCCCGAACTTTTTCCACAGAATGTCCTTCTTCTGACTTGGTTAACATGAGAATGCTGCGGGGCTTACACTTGAAGCTGCCAAATCAGGAGGTAAAGCAGGCAAGACCTGCATAGGCTGCAGGAAGAGGCCAAAGGAGTGAAGGGCACAGGAGGCTTTTTCCAGTAGTCAGATAGTCAGAAACAGCACAACATATCTGAAGTTCACAGAGGAGCAGTGGGTAAGATGACTGCGCTTCATTCAACTTTACAAAACTGACTAAACTTCAAAAGTACTTCATTGGCTCGAAAGCACTTTGGGTCATCCTGAGGCCATGAAAGGTGCTATGTAAATACCTTCCTCCTTCCTTCCTCCCTCACCTGTGCCACCTGTTGGAGCGAGAATTGGAACCCCGCATCAGGACATGCACTACACTGCTTGTGACAGTGAAGGCCACTGTGGCTCTAAACTGTATACCTCTGACTCCTTCCAAAATGCTTCTGGTGACATTAGTAAGATCAGTCAGTTTAGTGTGCATACAGCCATTAGGCAGGTGATTAATGCATTTGCAAAGCACCAACAATTCATTAGCTTCCCCATGGAAGAAAGAGCATTTTATATTTGCCCCCATTGCTGGATTCCTGCAGATGTAGGGCATCATAGATTATATGCACTCTGCATTCTACCCACCATGATTCAGCATCGTCTCTCAAGAAGCAGGGCATCCATTCACTCAATGTTCAACTTTTTGAGTGACCACAGGCAGTGCGTCATTCAGGTCTGTGCCTGGTTTCCTGGCAGTAGCCATGACGCTTTCATACTGTTCCAGTCCTCAAAAGCTCCTCTATTCCATCCAGACAGGTGGGTGGCAGGCTGGGTGTTGGGGGACAAGGGGTATTCCTCACCAATTGACCAAGGTACCGACGTACAGCATGGATACAATTGCAGCAACCAGGGTTTTTATTAAGCAAGCAATAGTTTCAAAAAAAAAGGTTCCACTGACTAGACAGCTCGGGAAGAGTCCTTCAGTACAGGCCAGAGTAAATGTCCAGATTCCCTCTTGCTACACAATTTTACCTGACAGTTTTATTTAAATTAATCAGGGGGACCAATTTGGATGTTGTTATGTATGTATGTAAACCTCACCAAAATGTAAAACTTGCCACTAGGGGGCACACCTGTGGGAGACCTAAAGGTCACCTGTGCACCCTGGGGCAAGCAGGTATAAAAGGTGATTCACCATGCTGCTTCTCCAGTCTGGAGTCTGAATAAAGAGACAAAGGTCACAACAGTTTGAGCTTGCAATACAGTCCTGTGGATTTATTCTGAACATAACAGATGTTAGTTGTGTCCGTGTTACGGAGCGCAACATCCATTCTGCACCCGAAAAGAAGCTTAAAGTAATTTCTACTCCTATAATTCTTATAATATTTTGTTGTTTGAGTTAATAAAATCTGGATGAAATGTTTTTAAAACAACAACAATTTGTATTTATATGGTGCCTTTAACGTAGTGAAACATCCCAAGGTGCTTCACAAGAATATTATGGAATGAAAGATTTGACACCGAGCCACATAAGGAGAGATTAGGGCAGGCTTGGTCAGAGCAGTAGGTTTTAAGAAGCGTCTTGAAGGAGGAACGAGAGGTAGAGACGCTGAGGTTTACGCAGGGAATTCCAGAGATAGGGCCTAGGCAACAGAAGGCACGGCCGCCAATGGTTGAGAGATTATAATCAGGGATGCTCAAGAGGGCAGAATTAGAGGAGTGCAGACATCTTGGGGAGTTGTGGGGTTGAAGGAGATTACAGAGATAGGGAGGGACGAGCCATGGAGAGATTTGAAAACAAGGATGAGAATTTTGAAATCGAGGCGTTGCTTAACCGGGAGGTAATGTAGCTTAACGAGCACAGGATTGACGGGTGAGCAGGACTTGGTGCGAGTACATCAAGTAAAGTAGAAGGAATTTTAACTCCTGGGTGGAGAGCCAATAGGACGCTTGCTCGAGAGCTGCAGTGGGAGGCCTCAGTCCATTGTAACATCCCACCAGCCAGCTACTTGCCTGAAACAGGTGTCCAAGGGCAGCTGGCTGGCTTTGGGCCTATGAGGTTCGGGCAGTAGACAAGCCGCCAGGGTCAGCAGTCAGGTGAGTCACGGAGTGAGGTGGGGAGGGGGAGGGAGGGGTTTAGAACGGTTTCACAGGTGGGAACTGGGGAAGCCTAGAGGAACAGCAGCCCTACTTTCTCTCCTATTCCTCCGAGCCCCAAAGAGATACGTTTCACATTTACCTTACAGTGCCTCCGCTGGATGTCCAACTGAGTGATATAACCCCAATTTGCATATATTTATGAGACTCTTGCCTGAGGCAGGCAGGCGCCTCAGCAGCCCAAACAATCTGTGGCATTAAAATAGCCCTGAGGCTAGAAACAAGCAGTAGGTGTACCACTAGGATTTTAATTCCTGTCCCGCCCAGTTTCTATCAGACAAAGAGAGTTAAAATTCCCCCTAGCTTCGAAACAATGATCCATATTACAGATAAATGCAATAGTTGTCGATTTTTCAATTCTTTTGTTTTCGTTTCAACTTTAATAAACCTATACAAAGCCCTTACCATACATTGGCAATCTAGCCATTTCATACTAAAGCTAGAATTTTTTTTAAAACACAGCCTTATGATTTAATTTCTTCCTTCACACCTCATATCTCAAGTGTTGACTACTGGTTGCATTATCTGCCTTTTGCCCTTTGAACTGCTGCCTTTTCCAGTCATATGACTATGTTCTGTCGACGTAAAGCTTGCACAGCTATATTAAAAATAAATTTAAATTGTGGCACACTTATAGAATAGCTGATGATTTGTGACACATATACACAGAAAATAATGATGGTACAGAAAATGTTTATTTGCCTGAGGCAATGTTCTAGTACTAAATATTTTTCATGGACATTTCAGTTTCTCTTTTCCTGAACTTTGACCATTGCTTCCACGTGGACAGGCATCAGAAGATAATGAATATTATTGGTACAAAAAAAATTAAGGGTACCTTTTATTAGCCACAAGGAACATTAAATATGTAGAGCGTTTAATTGAAAGCTAGTGGAAGAATACAATTATGATAGGTTAACAAGCAAAAAGGTTTGTCAGAAACAGTTAAGATATATGCGATTAAAATAATTATAAGGCTCTTCTGTCCAGAATGCAGCCTCAATCAGATTAAACATAACAAGGAAATATTTCATTTCAACACATTTTCTGCAACATCTTTTCTTTTCTAGACGGTTGACTTTGATGTGTGTATTAAGATATTCAACACGGTTACCTGAAATTTGGCCGGAAAAATAAACCAGTTGCACAACTGACCCACCACATAACTATTGACAGGGTTTAGAATAGTGTCCTCCTTTAGTCCACCAGTGTAACACGACACACAGATTTATTAGAAAGCTCTTGACTTTTCCAGATGTCAACTTCCATATTGCATTATGTTGTAGGATTTCCAAAGTCGAGGAACTTTTGACAATTTTGGATATGAGCTTATTTCACCTGTAAAGGTTCCTAGCTTTAACAGAGGCCTTTGAGATGCCTTTCATCTGTTTTCAGACAAGGAGTGGTCCACCATAAAAAAATGACAGACATGTCTGTCTGATCTCAGCCTTGCATGGCTCCTGTCTGCCAATCAATTAAACAACACAGATGCTGGAATCAGTGCAGGAATGTGCAGTCCACTCATCCAGTCTAGGAGCTGGAGAATCCTCTCAGCATAAGTAAAAATATATGAGAGAGAAAACTGACTGATTATTGAAGAATGTGCACAGAAATCCCACGTTTCAGTGGCTGTGTGGATGTAGAGGTCATCACGTGTCAAGTTATAAATCATGAATAATAGAAAAGCACAAATGATAAAACATAAAGAGAAAAATGACATGCATACATACATGGAATATAGCAACAGATAAAAGCACTTCATTAGCTTGCTTTTGCACAGCACTCAATTACAGTAAAATACAGCATTATGATCATTAGCAGTATAGAATAGACCAGTTCTCAAGTTGAACACTAATGATCCTGTGGTCCATTGTAGTATGAGGCTTGATGTGTACAACAATGGAGTGTGCGTTCAGAACAGACAGTTTTCTACTCTGCTAATGATCACAATGCATATTTTTTTCACTTTAACATTCTGATCATGTACAGACCTATTCTTAACACCCATGAATAATAGACTTGAATAATCTACTCTCCATAGGTGTTTTCCTAAAGTTCTATTAAGAAAGCCATGTAGTAAAAGATAATTATTTTCATATAGTTACTCCCTTAGACTGGATAAAATTGGCTGCTTGAGACAGTTCACTGCCCTGTTGACTAGAGATGGATATACAATTGCAGATAAATGATATTTTTCCACTCACAACTGGGTAAAAGTGATTGGTTTTGTCATGTTTATTTCTGAGACTCCTTACTACATTAATAGGTGACTAACCTTCCCACCAACCTTAATTCTATTGACTTACTACAAGAAAAATTTTGAATGGGATGAAAGCCAATGCTAAACTGACCACTTCATGCCAGTGACCATTAATGCCAATATGGTTCCTTTTAATGTTTGCTCAGCCAAGTTTTTCAACCATTGTCCAAAGATATCTGTGACATATACTGATTTACAAGAACGCATATTCAAATACATGTAGCATAAGTTTAACTTTGATTTAATTAATGGTTTTTCATCAGTGACTAATAACAACCAGAGCTCTTCACTTGCTAAATATTTATTCTTTAGGTATACACAGAACCTAGCTCAATGTAGCGCAGACTGCAATAACATTTCTTTTACTTGTCAGAGTCAGGATACAGAGCAGCATAAATCATGCACTCCTGTACTGATAGATGTCAGCATAGCTGTATACAAAAAGTGTAAATGTCACTGTACAATCCTGTTTAGGTTAGGTTTTGTATAAACAATGAAATTCCATTGACGTGTAGGTATGTGCTGGCGAAGCAGTAACATCTTTGCAGGAGTGATATTGCACTACTTATGGGAGTGAAACAATGAAATGTTCCCAATAATTTATTAACAGTCCATAAATTTGCTTAAGTGTGGCTACCTTTTACATCAGGGGATCATGTATTTTGCAGGCAGAACAAACTGAAATTACCTCCACATATAGAATATTACACAAACATTAGGGAGCATAAGAACAAACATGTACTCACAAAGTAATGACACTTCCATTTTATACTTTTGTTTCAAACATTTGAAATATAATTAATTGTTTCAGTCATCACTTCCTGTCATTCCTCAGAATGGATATGGAGTATTTATACTTCTCTTGTTCACACCAGATATTCCCAGTACTTCACAACAAATAACTCCTTCCCAACCGCAACTGTTATTACCCAGAACTCTCTACCTCAGCTACTGTGATAAAGCTCCACCTGTATCATGTGATAAACCTCCACCTGTATCATGTGATAAACCACCACCTGTATCATGTGATAAACCTCCACCTGTATCATGTGATAAACCACCACCTGTATCATGTGATAAACCCCCACCTGTATCATGTGATAAACCACCACCTGTATCATGCGATAAGCTCCCAACTGCATCATGTGATAAATCATCTGTATCATGTGATAAACCTGCACCTATATCATGTGATAAACCCCCACCTGTATCATGTGATAAACCCCCACCTGTATCATGTGATAAACCACCACCTGTATCATGTGATAAACCACCACCTGTATCATGTGATAAACTACCACCTATATTATGTGATAACCACCACCTGTATCATGTGATAAACACCTACCTGTATGATGTGATAAGCCCCCAACTGTATCATATGATAAACCACCACCTATATCATGTGATAAACCACCACCTGTATCATGTGATAAACCACTTGTATCATGTGATAAACCCCCACCTGTATCATGTGATAAACCCCCACTGTATCATGTGATAAACCCATGTGATAAACCCACTGTGGCCAGAATTTTCCCATTGCCGTGCGTGCGGGTTTAGAGGCGGGTTGTCTGTAAAAATAGTGAACAAAGGCAGCGTGTCAGAAACCCACCGGCATCCCGCCTCCTCGTGCCTTTAACTCGGTTGCATTTGCCAGCGCGCCATGGATCCGATCGCGAGAGGCGAGCGACCTATTTAAACTAATTAAATCCTTGTTATCAGACCCTTAACAGGCTTTTTAACTGCAGCTTCTGAATTTTACGGCATGAGCACAGGAAGCACAAAGGCCGGGAACCTCGAAGGGAGGGGAGGGAAGGGGAGGCGTAAACTCAGTGGCCGTCGTGTGAGGGCATTAATTGACAGCTGGAAATACCAGATAAATACACACCTTACACCTCATTAGTTGCCTGAGGGAAAGGCTGTTGCTGACTTCATTTTGTGCACAGCTTTAGGATTTTGGAGTTTGCAGGTCATCCCTGCAAATGTGGAAGTCACTCTCACCTCATTGCGCGTCACTATCACAATATTGAGGTATTGGCCCACTGATCGCTACTTGACCTGCCATCTATGACATCAGCATGGGTACCGTTTATACTCTCTCACCTTGGTCTTTAGAATCAGACCAAGATGAGCACCACCATTGACAAAACGAGGCACACCAGCAGCAGCAACCACAACACCAGCCTTCGCCTCAATGATCTGATGCTCTACAGCAGAGAGAGGGCACCACAGGACTGAAGCACGTCGGTGGCGATACCTCCAACACAGGGTATACAGGCAGAGGATCAGCTTCCTCGACATGACTAAGCAGCAGTGCTTCAGAATGCTCAGGCTATCGTGCCAGGTCATTGCAGACATTTGTAATGACCTCCAGCAGCAGGCCTTCACTTCGCCAGCGGCGGTAGGCCTTCACTCCGCCAGCGACGGGCCTTCACTCCTCCAGCAGCGGGCCTTCACTCCGCCAGCGGTCGGTGGGCCTTCACTCCTCCAGCAGCGGGTCTTCACTCCTCCAGCGGCGGGCCTTCACTCCTCCAGCGTCGGCAGGCCTTCACTCCTCCAGCAGCGGGCCCTCACTCCTCCAGCAGCGATCGGGCCTCTCCTCGACGATGGCTGGACCGCTCCTTCCCCACAGGTGAACTCCTCCTTCAGCGATGACAAGAGCTCTCCTTCTCCTCCTCCAGCATGTGGTAAGCATCATGGCTGTGACCCCCGCTGACCCCCCACTATGAACCCCAGTGGGCCACTGACCTTCCCAATGCCTGCACCCAACCAAGCCTCGGACCACCTATCATCAAGGGCGCTACTCAGCGCCGAGCCTGCGGCCAACATCCTGCCGTAGGTAATTCGGCCCATACAGCAGTGCCTGGTCTCCAGTCGTCTTGGACCCCCTTGCCACTGGATCAAGACCTTGCTCAGCTAAGCCCATGTGGTAGCTGGTGTACAGTGGCCATCCCACATTAAAAGAACTCGTGCACAGGCATCTTCCGCTCCTATAACATAAAGTTCAGGACCTGGAACATCAGGACCCTCATGGACAACCCCAACAGCAACAGGCCGGAACGCTGCACCGCCATAGTTGCCCGGGAGCTTAGATGCTTTGATAGCAACATCTCCGCCCTAAGCAGGGGTAGGCTGGCTCAAGGAACAAGATGGAGATACACCTTCTTCTGGAAAGAGAAACCAGAGGAAGAATGCCGCCTCCATGGAGTCGGCTTCGCCATCAAAAACGAGCTGGTCAACCGCCTCAAAGACTCCCCCTGCAGGGTTAACGAATGCCTCATGACGCTCTGACTCACCCTATCCCAGAATCAATGCACCACAGTCATCAGTGCGTACGCCCCAACACTCGATGCAACAGATGAGATCAAAGAGGGTTTCTACTCCAACCTCGAAAAATCCCTGTCCGGCATCCCCATGGGCGACAAACTGGGCCTCCTCAGTGACTTCAACGCCAGGGTCGGCAAGGACACAGCCCTCTGGGGAGGCGTGATTGGCAGAGAGAGGGTAGGGAAAGCCAACTCCAGCGGTACCCTACTCCTGACAAAATGTCTAGAACATGAACTTGTCATCACCAACACCTTGTTCTGCCAGAGGGACAAATACAAGGCACCGTGGCAACACCCTCGCTCCAAACACTGGCACATGCTCGACTATCTCATCGTCCGAGCCAGGGATCGCAATGATGTGCGCATCACCTGCGCCATGACAGGAGCTGATGACTGCTGGATGGACTACCACCTAATTCGATGCGTCATTGACATTAACATAGCCCGAAAGCGGAGGGGGCAGCAGAAGCAGTGCCGCAAAGAAGTCAATGCCGGGGCACTTAAAAACCCAGCTAAGAGAGCCCTATTCAGTCAGCGCCTCACAGCTAACCTGGCGTGCCTTGATGACCCCGAGACGCAGAGTGCCCACAGCACTAGGTCTGCCCTCCAGGCCTCCATAACCAGTGCCTGCAAAGAGACGCTCGGTCACTTGACCAGGAAACACCAGGACTGGTTTGATGAGAATGATCAGGAGTTCCAAGAGCTAATAGATCGCAAGCGCAGGACATTTCTGAGCCTTAAGCAACAACCCAACTCCGGAGCAGCATTACAGACGCCTCAAGGCTGAGGTCCAATAAAAAACCCGGGACGTAAAGAACAGGTGATGGATGGAGAAAGCACAGGAGATACAGCAGCTGGCCGACAGCCATGATGTGCGAGGATTCTTCATCGCAATCAAGGCCACCTATGGTCCAAACAACCAAGGTCCCACCCCACTGCTGGCCAAGAATGGGGAAACATTCATCAAAGACACCGAGGCAGTCAGGACCCGTTGGAAGGAGCACTTCGATGATCTCCTCAACCGAGACTCTGCCTTTGACTCGAGTGATCTTGACTCCATCCCACAGCATGCTACCTGCCACCACCTCAGTAAAACCCTAACACTGCATGAGGTAGAAAAAGCCATAAGACAGCTTAAGAACAACAAGGCTTCAGGAGCGGATGGATTCCCTGCTGAGGCACTGAAGTAAGGCGGAGAGGCACTACTGGAGCGAATATATGACCTCAGCTCTCTCATCTGGAGGGAGGAGAGCTTGCAGGGAGATCTCAGAGATGCAGTGATCGTGACCATCTTTTAAAAAGGGGACAAGTCCGACTGCGGCAACTACAGAGGAATCTCCCTCTTATCAGCCACTGGGAAAGTTGTCGCTAGAGTCCTCCTCAACCGTCCTCTCCCTGTGGCTGAGGAACTCCTCCCCGAGTCGCAGTGCGGATTTCGTCCCCTTCCGGGCAAACGGACATGATTTTTGCAGCATGACAGCTGCAGGAAAAATGCAGGGAACAGCAACAGCCCTTGTACATGGTCTTCTTCGACCTTGCAAAGGCCTTTGGCACTGTCAACCCCGAGGGTATATGGAGTATCCTCCTCCGTTTCGGATGCCCCCAAAAGTTCGTCACCATCCTCCGCCTGCTCCATGACGACATACAGGCCGTGATCCTTACCAACGGATCCATTACAGACCCAATCCATGTCCGGACCAGGGTTAAACAGGGTTGCGTCATTGTCCCAATCCTCTTCTCAATCTTCCTTGCCGCCATGCTCCACCTCACAGTCGACAAGCTCCCCCCTGGAGTAAACTATAGAACCAGTGGGAATCTGTTCAACCTTCATCGTCTCTAGGCCAGGTCCAAGACCACCCCAACCTCTGTCGTCGAGCTACAGTACGTGGACGACACCTGCGTCTGCGCACATACGGAGGCTGAACTCCAGGACATAGTCGACGTATTTACTGAGGCATACGAAAGCATGGGCCCTACGCTAAACATCAGCAAAACAAAGGTCCTCCACCAACCTGTCCTTATCGCACAGCACTGTCCCCCAGTCATCAAGATCCATGTCGCGGCCCTGGACAACGTGGACCACTTCCCATATCTCAAGAGCCTCCTATCAACAAGAGCAGGCATCAACGATGAGATCCAACACCGCCTCCAGTGCTCCAGTGCTGCCTTCGGCCACCTGAGAAAAACATTGTTTGAAGACCAGGCCCTCAAAACTGCCACCAAGCTCATGGTCTACAGGGCTGTAGTAATACCCACCTTCCTGTATGGCTCAGAAACATGGACCATGTATAGTAGACACCTCAAGTCGCTGGAGAAATATCACCAATGATGTCTCCGCAAGATCCTACAAATCCCCTGGGAGCACAGACGCACCAACATTAGCGTCCTCGACCAGGCCAACATCCCCAGCATCGAAGCACTGACTACACTTGATCAGCTCTGCTGGGTAGGCCACATAGTTCGCATGCCAGACACGAAGCTCCCAAAGCAAGCGCTCTACTTGGAACTCCTTCACGGCAAACGAGCCAAAGGTAGGCAGCGGAAACATTACAAGGACACCCTCAAAGCCTCCCTGATAAAGTATAACATCCCCACTGACACCTGGGAGACCCTGGCTAAAGACCACCCTAAGTGGAGGAAGCGCATCCGGGAGGGCGCTGAGCACCTCGAGTCTCGTCGCCGAGAGCGTGCAGAAATCAAGCGCAGGCAACGGAAAGAACGTGCAGCAAACCAGTCCCACTCATCCCTTCCCTTAACGACTATCTGCCCCACTTGTGACAGAGACTGTGGTTCTTGTATTGGACTGTACAGCCAACTAAGAACTCATGTTAAGAATGGAAGCAAATCTTCCTCGATTCCGAGGGATTGCCTCTGATGATGAATTGCTGCAACAAGACTTGCGCCCAGATGACCTGGTGGACACTCCTTGCCAGTGACTGTCAAAGTCACTACAACCCTCAACTTCTTCGCCTCAGGCTCCTTCCACGGATCTGCAGCAGACATTTGCAGGATCTCAGAGGTAGCCACCCACAGGTGACTGATGCCATGTTTCACGAGTCAGCCAATTATATCAACTTTGCCAGTGATGAGGCCAGTGTTAAAGAGCGGGCACTCGGCTTTGTGGCTCTGGCTGGCTTCCCACAGATGCTGGGTGTCATCGACTGCACACATGTGGCCATCAAGGCACCCCATCGTCACCCAGGAGCTTTGTGAACTGCAAAGGCTTCCACTCCTTCAATATGCAGCTCGTCTGCAACCATGAAAAGATGGTTATGCATGTGTGCGCCAGATTCCCTGGCAGCTTTCATGACTCTTTCGTATTGCACCCGTTTACCCTCCCTCAGCTCTTTGCACCTCCAAACAGACTTACTGGCTGGCTGCTTGGAGACAAGGGCTGTCCACTGAAGATGTGGCTCATGGCACCTTGGAGGAGGCCAAGTAGTAATGCCGAGGAGCATTAATATGAGAGCCATATCTCCACCAGATGTGTCATAGAACAAGCAATAGGCATGCTGAAGATGCACTTCAGATGCCTTGACAGATCTGGAGCAGCCTTTCAGTATGCACCAGCCAGGGTCTCCAGAATCATCATTGTTTGATGCGCGGTGCACAACATGACACAGCAGCAAGGATTGAAGCTGCAGCAAGAGCTAAGCACATAACCTCTTCGGAGGATGAGGAGGAAGAGGATGAGCAGTTGGAAGACGAGGAGAAGGAGAAAGCTGAAATGCAGGTGCCATTAGTAGTGGTGTACATTGCTGCCCGAGATGGCCTCATCATGACCGAATTTGCTTAACATGCTCCAATGCAGCTGCATGCCTGCCACATCCTGTACTAGGATGGGCTGAGTGGCCAGTTTCAGTGCCATATATCCTAAGTAAAGCATCATCCCGCTCATGAGTCAACCACACTACTCTGCTAGCAAGGAACTGGTGAACACTTTGCTGCTTAGCAGTGGTGCGATGAAGGCTGAAGTCAATGTTTACAACCCTCTTTGAGAGGAGGTCTATGAACTCCTGCCATCTGTTGTCCACAGCTAACATGTGCTCATGTGACTGGCGCATTAGATGCTCCATGCACGTGGCCACCCTTTCCATGGAAGAGCGCTTCATCGCCTGCGACATAGTGGTGTGTTGGAAACTAAAGATACCTGAAAATGTATATGGTTATGCGACTAAAACTGTGATGCGAAGAATGCTGTGCTTAAATGGTTATGTTCGAACTGGTGATGAAAAGTCTCCTCAGACTAGATAGATGCTTAAAAGTGTTAATGTTTCGGTTTCCTGTGGAGGATATAGTATTCTATACTATATCCAATTTCCCTATTGCTAAGCGATTATCTGTTTTTAAGTTAAGCCTTGAACCTTGTTTATGTATTTTATGTATAATGCTACGGTAGGAATTGAAGTTAACTTAACAAAACTGCTTGCAAAGATAATGGAAGGAAGTTGGGGAAGTTAACGTAAACAATATCTCAGAATGGAGCAATTTGCTAGGTCATAAAGACAGGTAACGATCGATTGAAGTGTTACATAGCTCTGCTTTGGGCCTCACAGTTGAAAGAGTATTAGACAAGGCCTTCTATTAATGGTACCCGAGAGGATAAGGATGAGAGAGATAAGACAAATTCCAAAGGAAGAACTTTCAGTAAGTATAAACAGGAAAAGACATGTGAACAAGATCATGAGACATCTTTAGGGCGGGCTTTGTTTTGAGAATCAAGACAAAGAACTTGTAGCCCCGTTGAATATTGAGTTTTTGGGGGAACCTCTATAGGTTAAAAGGTCTTATCAATATCCTGTTTCAGACCCACTCCTAAAAATAGATTAAGAGTAACCTTCTGAAAGCTTGTCCTCACAGACGGAGGAGAGAGAAGGAGGAAGAGAAGCCATTTAGAGAACTGCTCACGTGTGCCAACCGCCTGTCCGATTGCACCGGTATCAGCTACTTGTCAATGTCGTATGTTTTTGCTGTATAACTAACATGTTATATTCCACCTTAAACACAATATACCCACCATATTGGTTTGCACTCAAACCTGATTATTAAAGTGACCAGAGATAAACATAAATAGGTTATTTCTAACATGTGCTCATGTTGGAAATGGACTCCTCTATTCTTTGAACATTTGCAGACATTGTGGTTGCAAAAGCTGCCAGAGCCTCATGTAATTGTTGCTTCCCTTCCAAAATCACCCTTTTTCTCAATGGTCCCCGAGGTTCAGTGACTCCATACAGCTCAGCAGAGCTTAGAGCGTCCTGCGCCCTCCGCTAAGCAGTCTCCACTGCTGTCCCTGTCAACACCATCGTGTTCACTTGTGAATTGTGATACACCAGATGACAACTATACTCCATGGTGCAACGGTGTGTATATCTGCGCTGGTGCTGGCTGCGCTTGGGTCTGCTGATTCTGCACCCTCAGAGGCTGCAGGCTCCTCTGAGGAATTGTCTTCCTCCTCCAGCTGGAGAGTCAGGGTAGGGGGCAGTTGATGGACCTGTGCGAGAGTAAGAGATCAATTAGAAGTGTTATAATAAGAATGTGTTACATTACCATTATGCACATGATGCCATTTCACTGGATGCTGACGTTAATCACCATATGGAAAGGGTGGTCGGGGGGTAGTTTGCAAGGGTTGGTGTTTTGAGCAAAAGGCGATGATGCCGGTTTTGAAAAATAAGCGTACAGTACCTGAGAGAACTATTTACAATGTTTGCTTGCATGATGGCTACGAATGGAAGTTGAATGATCAGCATTAGTGGTTTCATAGACAGATGAACTTGGAGAGGGCATTAGGGCAGATAGGAGAGAAACTAATGGAAGACAGAGGATCAGGGTTATATTTATATTGTTTGTTCTCGGCTGTGGGTGACACTGCCCTACTTGCCCGGAGGGCTTTAAGAGTCAATCAGTTGGCTTTTTAGGACAATCTAACAACTTTTATAATGATTCTGTCACCAGGTTGCTGGGATGTCTCCCTCTCTCCGTCTCTCGAGCTCCTGAAATTTTCAGAGTCGCCTTGTCTGCTGCTGTCAGATGTGCAGTGACTGGAGGGTCACCTCCGTTTCTCTCCCTCTCCCTGTTGTTGTGGTCTCTCTTCTCTTGCAAGGAGAGAAAGGAGAGAAGTTTGAGTGAGAGTGATAGAATGAGTGTAAGGAATGGATGGGTTACATGTAGAGAGTGACTGAGGGAGTGGGGTGCCACTGCCAAATGGCCTCCTTCTGTAGTATTATTGGATATGATTGCATTAGGATGAGTGTGAGGGATGGTTAGTCAGATGGGGATGTGAGTATGTATGTAAAGAAAGAGGAATGGGTGGATGTGCAATGTATGTTGGTTTGAGGAATGGTGTGTAGGTGTAGGCTGGAGTGAGGAGGATGCGTTGACAGGAACTTCAGAATGAGGGTGAGTGAGGCATTGCACTCACCTTTCCTGACCTCAAGAGATCATTGACGCACTTCCTGCACTGTATCCAGGTCCTCCTCACCGCAGCCCTGCTGTGACTTCCTCAGCAATATCCAGCCATGCTCTCTTTGTTGTTTATGGAGGTCTCCTTAGCCCCTCATCAGGGCAGAGCCCCTGCGTGCTCTGAAAGCCTCTACAACAGTATGCAAGAAAGAATCTGAGAATTGGGGTGCAGCCCTCTGCCTTTGGCAATGCTTGTTTTAAAAGTTTTATCTCCCCGGTGGCCTTTCACACCTTCCACCCTTCTCTGGAAACCTTCAAGTGAGTTCAGTGTGATGCTGCATTAAATGTGGGCGCTGGAAATGAGTCATCGATGACATCATCAGACCCGCACCATTTAATAGGGCCGGGAAAGGCGCATGACTCTTTCAATTGTGTCATTAAGTGAAAGTCGCACTGACGAATGCGCTGTTCACAACATCTCAGGAAAAGTCAGCCCTGGTGCTGGTGCATGTGGACAATGATTCCAGGAATTTTGCATTAAAGAGAAGGATGCTAGCAGAATAACATACACACATGGAGGCTCCACATTCTATTTCATACAATCCGAAGCACGTTGCTGAGGTTATGACCAACTCTAATTCTGTGGCCACTGCGGAAACATCTGAATCTGTCAGCCATAACAAGGAGGTCTTCAGGCATCTAACTGCCTCCAATAAGGAAGCATTTACAAATTGATTGCAGGCCTTGGGAGGACAAATGGAGCGGTCTTCTTTGCATAGTACCATGAGATTGTTTATGTCCACCTCAGTTGTATGTAGCACTCCCTCAGTATGGAACTGAAATGTGAGGCTAAATTATGCACTCAAATACTGGAGTAGGTCTTGAATCTATGATCTTTTGACTCAGAGGTGTGAGTGCTACTTTTGAGCCAATGCTGATACTTGAATAATAAATGATTCAGTTTCATACACAGTAACATCTTAAGATGTTGACAGGTATACTTATTATAGAAGCTACACATCACTAAACCTGGTATCAGTACATATCTTCATCCATCAATCTATCAGTCAGTTTCCTTAATACCTGGGAACAGCTGTGGTACCTGGGCCCAACATTCTGGGTCCCACAATTTGCTGCTGGAGACGTGGCAGGATGGGTCTATCACATGCCCTAATTGCCAGACACTGACCCCATCCAGAATCCCAGGTTGGCTATATTTAATATTACTGAGCAGGATAAAGATCTGCGTCGTGCAGTAATAGGTCTGAAATGCCTTTGCAGGCCTGAAAAACTCAAGTGGAGTAAGATGCTATGTGTCCTGATCTAAAGGCAATCTGCAAGTAAAGGGGTACAGTCTGTAAAACAAGAGGAAAAGAAGAGCTGCAAATGCTTCCCGGTAAGTTTAAGATGCTATTATATGAAATAAGGCAGAGAAAGAAAGCACTTTAATTTATATAGCGCCTTTCATGCCTCAGGACTTCTCAAAGTGCTTTACAGACAATGTTTTGAAGTATAGTCACTGCTGTAATGTGGGAAACATGGCAACCAATTTGCACACAGCAAGGTCCCACAATATGCAATTAAATAAATTACCAGATCATGGGCCCAAGTTTCGAGTCTAGAACGGCGCAGTCCCGACCTGGATGCCCGTTTTTCGCGCCACAAAGTGCGCCTAAAAAAAACTTCCAGATTCTCCAGCTCCCTGCAGGTCATTTGCAGCTCAGCGCAGCGCAGCAGGAGCTGTAGGAGGCGGAGGAAGGTCTCTGCGCTGAAAACAGTGCCGGGACCTCTGCACATGCGCGCTACAGTGGGCACGCATGTGCAGTAGCTCCAGGCGCCTGAAACTGTGTGGGAGGGGCCGAAGCACGCAGCCCCTAGCCCTGGCCGAATGGCCTCACTGGGGCTGCGTGAATAAGGCTCCTCCCACGGCCAGCTCCTGCTTCCTTCCGACCCGACTCGACTCCCGCTTCCACCTCCCCCCCCCCCCCCGCTCCTGGACCGGACCGGACCCCGACTTCCACGTCCCCCCCCCCCCCATCGCTCCCGGACCGGACCCGACCCGACCCGACCCCCCGGACTGGACCCGACCCAACTCCTGCTTCCCCCCGCCCCCCGCCTCCGGACCGGACCCGACCTGACCTCCCCCTCCCTCCCTCCCCCCGACCCGAACCGAACCGACCTCCCTCCCACCACCCCCCCGACCCGCGCTCCCCCCGACCCGAGCCAACGCCACCTACCTGTAAATCTGGTGCTGGGGACGGGCCCTGCCTGAAGTCTTGGGCCCTGCCCGAAGTCTCGGGCCCGGTCGGGCCCGGCCCGTTCAACCTCCCTCCCCTTCTCCTTCCCCCCCCACCCCATCTCCTCCCCCCCTCATCTCCTTCCCCCCCCATCTCCCCCCCTCCCCCTTCTCCCCCCCTCCTTATCCCCCCTCCTTCTCCCCCCTCCCCCTCCCCCTTCTTCTCCCCGCTCCCCTTCTTCTCCCCCCCTCCCCCCCTTCTCCCCTCCTCCCCTTCTCCCCATCCCTCCCCCTTCTCCCCCATCCCTCCTCCTTCTCCCCCATCCCTCCCCCTTCTCCCCCATCCCTCCCCCTTCTCCCCATCCCTCCCCCTTCTCCCCCATCCCTCCCCCTTCCCTCCCTCTGCTCCCCCCTCTCTCCCTCTACCCCCCTCCTCCCCCTCCCCTCGCTGTCAGAAACACAGACACTGACAGACAGAGAATGAGAGACACACACAGACAGACAGACAGAGAGATAGAGACACTGACAGAGACACACTGGGGGGGGGGGGGGCATCCCAGCACGCTGTTGGAGGGCTCCCGGTGCTGCAGTCGGTAAGTAGAAAATGTTTTATTTATTGATTTTTTAAAAAATTATTTCTTATTAATTTTTTTTGATTGATTTATTGGCTGATTTATTGATGTTTTTATCATTTATTATTGATGATGGCTCATTATTTGTAAAACTGAAGTGTTTAATGTTGTAAACTTCCCTTTAAACCCCAACCCCCCCATTCCCTACGCCTGATTTGTAGCCTGATTTGTAACCTACGCCTGATTTTCTAAAGTGTAGACAAGGTTTTTTCGAGCATACAGAAATCTTCACTTACTCCATTCTAAGTTAGTTTGGAGTAAGTTTTCACTGACGAAACTTTGAAAACAGGCATAAGTAGCCGGACACGCCCCCTTTTGAAAAAAAAATTCTGTTCCAAAGTGAAACTGTTCTAACTGACGAGAACTGGAGCAAACTAAATGGCGAGAATTCCGATTTCTAAGATACTCCGTTCTACATCAGTTGCTCCTAAAAATCAGAAGCAAATCATGTCGCAACTTGGGGCCCATGTGTTTTAGTGATATTAGTTGAGAGATAAATATTGGCCAAGATACCGGGGAAAAATCCCCTGCTCTTCTTCAAATTGTGCTATCGGATCTTTTACAATACCTGAAAGGGCAGACGGGGCTTCGGTTTAACGTGTCATCCGACACTATTGCACTGAAGTGTCAGGCTGGATTATGTGCTCAAGTGTCTGGAGTGGGACTTGAATCTACAATCTTCGTACCCAAAGGCAAAAGTGCAACTACTGTGCCATGGGTGAAATCTGAAAGGGATTCCTTTTTTTGGGGAAACTTCCTGAACCTGAGATGTTCAAACCATTTGGAAGTAAGTGGCACTGAGGAAGTGAACCCTTTGTGCCCACTGCAATATTGGAAAAAAATTCAGTGATCGTACAAAGGTTGGAAAAGTAAGTACTATGGCAACAATGTACCAAGTCTGAGTTGTTCCATACAGCCACAGAGTAAATGTATCCTGCATGCCCTTGTTCTTTCAGTACTCCCTGGTTGTCACAGTGAACAGGGCATTCACAGTTGCAGCTATTCTGTCAGCTGGATCCCTCCAAATCACCTTCCGTCTCAAGTTTGCCTGTCTTCTTATACATCACCTTTTATGTCAAAGTTCTCATACAGCTGCCAATTTTTCATTTCAAGAGTTTGAAGATGAGCAAAATTGAAAAGGGAGGGGTGTTGAATATTAAACACGAGTAAAACGATTCTCTCTTCATGCAGGAGTAAATTTCTCATAGTGTGGGGGACACTAGACTGCTTCAGGAAAAAATTTTGACAGCACCTTTCAAACCTAGCATTAACATGAAGGAGGCTGTGCCTGTGGTCACACACCAGTTTCACATTCAATGAACGAAATCCTGTAAGATTAATTAAATAATGAGGGTTGACATGGGGCAGGGTGGCGGGGGGTGGGGATGGCGGGGGAGTGGATGAGGCACATATGGGCACACTTGTATCATCGATTGTCCATCCAATTCTATAAAATATGATAGCCTGCTCACTCCTCTGCCTGACTCCTGTGTCAAATAAGACAAATTGAAGTGCCCTGGCTCACAAGGCATTTGTAGCTTGCCTACTACAGCAACACACTGCTCATTGCCTAACTTGGCAGGAATTGCCAGGAGTTCCTTGAAATGATCCATTGGGGAAAAAAAGCTCAATTGTTACTTTCTCCTGTACTTATTGATGTACTCTGCAGCTCACCCTGTAGGAGGATGCATGGTTCTTCCTGGGCATCAGGAGTGGGGAAAATAGGCATCTTGAGACATAACCGTAATGCTACGTTGGGAAATGTGTGTTGTGATCAGTTGTGTTGTGACTGTTGGCGGGGTATCTCTGCGAGGGTCTGATTCTGCTCTAATGTTGCCTGATTTTTCTGGTTTCCATGGCAGCGTCTTCATCATCTTCCTCTTTTTGTTCCAACATATTGAGCATGTACAAAGAAATGCCAATTAGAAATCCTATTCTGAAGTCTTCAATGACATTTCCGAATGGAAATGGAGTCCCCAGAATACTGCTATGAAGTCCAAGCTCCCAAGGTGCAGGCCAGAATAAAATTCCAACAGTCAGATGACTTTAGTCTTTGCAGTTTTCCTTTAAGAAGCTGCTTCTGACCACGTCAGCAGGTCCCAGCCAAAATGCCTGCTCAGTGAGAAACCCAGGTGCCCATTATGGGGCGGAGTCTATGGTGAAATTGACAAGAGTTACGACGAGTGGCCTCATCCCATCCATGGCCGCACACAGTAGAGGGAGGACACATTTTACTCAGGTCACTCTTTTTATCAGAAAAAGTAATGGAGTGAAACATGTGGGACCCGACCCTGGATGAATGACCTGCCAAATCTGCCCTCCCCGTCACTGGAATTTTGGGGTGTGTATGTGTGAAAGAGAGGAAGAGAAAGCTCATTTCTGGAGTGAAAAAAGAGGGAGTTTTTCAAACTCCACTCCAATTATGCAAGGCAGGTTATCCTACAAACTGTCAAAGTAGCCTCTGCAAAGTTTTGTTTCTTGCCTCCTTGACTTCTCCCAAGATCCAGCACAGTGGGAGAGGGGGGAAGCTCAGGATTAAAGCAGCCAACAGCTCTCATTGGGAATGTGCCAGTAAAATCCTTACTTCACTTCCTCGTCTATAATGTTGGCTTCAGGGCCTCTACATTATCTAGGCCATCTGTTTAATGGGCTATTTAATGCCTTCCTCTTTGAGGGAGACTTTTCTGTAAATTTGTCTTTTTAAACTATTAGTATCCTCCTCGGGAAAGCCATTCATTTTCCATCGATTAACTATGAACCACTCTCATCCTTTAGAAATACTCTTATCATATTAGAGATTCCCTGTTCTCAAAATCTTAAATCTTACTTTTTGGGATTTATTGATGAGATTATCAATATTATGAATATCATGAATATCATGTTGTGACTCTTCATTTTAGTAGTAGAAAGCAGAGGGCCGTACCTTTCAAAAAACCTCTGTCACATGAGGGAAGTCATAAGTTGCTGAATTTAAGACAACGGACAGATTTTTCCAGTGCCGAAGAATAATTGTTTAATTTCATATAATGAGCATTATTGAAACTGATTTTTCATAATATTACTTTCCCTTGAAGCTGTTTATGATATTGAAAGTTCACAATAACTAATACAAGTCTCTCAGGAACATAAGATTCAACTGTCCCTGAAAAGTATCTCAGATTTGTTACTTAATCCAGATTATCTTTCTTAGCTAGCAAAATTCCACTTTTAAGACATAATGGTATTGAGCTCTGACATGACGATTGCATTGCTAAGTACAATATACAGCACGCAACAATGAAGGGAGGAGGGATTTTAACTCTCCACACTCAGTGGGAACAGTCGAGAATGCTATTATCTCCAGTTAAAATGGAGCAGCTCCATCTCCCGTTCATTTCCCACCGATCTCCAATTTTAACGCAGCTGGTTTTGGCAGTGGATGAGCTCCCTGCTGGCTCAGATGGGAGGCTCGTGCATGAATGCTAATCAGGGTTCTATAACATGAATAGGATTGCAGTATTTATGTGAGGCCTGCGAGATAAAATACTTCAGGCCATAGGCCAGCGATTGCATTTCACACTTGCCATGCCCGCCATCTACCCAAAACCTGATCGGTGTTAAAATCAATCCAAGGTTATTGAAATGATGTTGAGGCAGCATAGGCTTTGTATTATCAATTAAAGAACAGAGAGAGAAGCTGGACATTTTTATCCACACAGAGACTTATTAGAATAGGAATCTTTGAAAGAACAATGATCCGGGAGCATCAATCTCGTGTGCAAGCAGTGGAAATAGTTTTCACACACTGTTGTGATAATGGGGGAATGGAAGCAGACCACAACCCACAACACGTCGCAGGAAGTTTCTCACAACCTGTAGAAGATGTTGACAGCCCAGGAAAATGAAAGTGGTGGACGATCTTAGGGGAGAGGCCACCTGAGGCAGCCTTATGCTAGAAGCAGGGATGGATGGCTGCCAAATGCAGCGACAGGTTACATGGGAAGGAAGTGCCAGCACCTGTTACAGCTCATCATTATAGGCAGTCCCTCGGAATCGAGGAAGACTTGCTTCCACTCTAAAAATTAGTTCTTAGGTGACTGAACAGTCCAATACGAGAATTACAGTCTCTGTCACAGGTGGGACAGACAGTCGTTGAGAGAAAGGGTGGGTGGGACTGGTTTTCCGCACGCTCCTTCCGCTGCCTGTGCTTGGTTTCTGCATGCTCTCAGCGGCGAGACTCGAGGCGCTCAGCGCCCTCCCGGATGCACTTCCTCCACTTCGGGCGGTCTTTGGCCAGGACTCCCAGGTGCCAGTGGGGAGGTTGCATTTTATCAAGGAGTCTTTGAGGGTGTCCTTGAAACGTTTCCTCTGCCCACCTTGGGCTTATTTGCTGTGAAGGAGTTCCAAGTAGAGCGCTTGTTTTGGAAGTCTTGTGTCAGGCATGTGGACAATGTGGCCTGCCCAGCAGATGTTAGCATCCTCGACTAGGCCAACATCCCAGCATTGAAGCACTTGTTACTGCTATCACCCATCACATCAACATTCCCCATAAAATAGGATTAATAACCATTATGGCAGAGTCCTTGTGCCCCAAGGAACTTATTCAGAAATCTTTTATCTGAGTGACCAACAGGAAATGTTTGAACTCATCTTCCATGTATGACATCTATTCCCATTTTAATCAAGTGAATTTTTTAAGGGGATCGTGAGAAATACTTTCCTTTCAGTTATCTGGGTGAGTGGAAAATAAATGTCCATGTGCTATCCATGCATGACCTTCCTTAATGTATCCAGGGAAAGTGATAGTTCAATTGGGCATTTATTTATAGCTGTCATTCACACAGAGACATGATAAAATAAATACATTTCCAATTGTAACAGTACCTTTTTGGAAAATGAGAGCAAGCATTTACGAGGACTTGAAGGGGAAATTTACATGCAACAAAATCATAAAGCTGTTTATAAAGGATTTACAATTTACAATGCCTATGGTGCATGGAGAAAATCGTTCCCCATGGTGTGATAATTTAAGAGTTCTTGTGTACAGAGTAAAAAAAAGTTGCAATATGATATCTCATCACCATATCTGTCCTTTGAGACAGCAATACTGTAAAGTTGTTGATTCAGCTTAGTGCGCGTCTTGAGCTTATGAAACTTTTCTCAGACCTCCAACCAGAATCCTTGACAGAGCTGGGGAAAATATCTTAGGTCAAACATTTATGTTGTATATTTAGCATGGTATTAGCTCCTTAATTCTGCCACAGTACATTTAAGGAATTAAAAGCCACAAAAATCATATCCTAGCTTAATTCAGTACAATGTTGTAACAATTGTTCAGTTAGTCACCAGTTACTTAAGGAAAAAGCAAAGCTACACAGTTCAAGTACAAGCATACTGTGTGATTTCTTCAGATATGCATTTGATTGGTAGCTTTTTGAATTTGATCGATCATTATTTGAATTAATGAGGTAAAAACAGAAAATGCTGGAAATACTCGGCAGGTCAGAAGTTCTGATGAAAGATCATCGACCTGAAATGTTAGCTCTGTTTCTCCCTCCACAGGCGCTGCCTGACCTGCTGAGTATTGCCTGCATTTTCTGTTTTTATCTCAGATTACCAGCATCTGCAGAACTTTGCTTTTAAATTCTTGAGGTTTTGGTTTGAGGGATTTATCAGTCTGCATGTTTCAAACCCCTGGGGCCAGTTTTTGACTTCAGACGTAAGTCAGTAGTAAATGGTGTAGCCATATTTAATTGGGCTTGCACCTGCAACCGGCAGGCAGTCAATGAAGTGATTGCTCCACGCCCTGATACATGCTGGGCTGAGGCCTGAGCTAAATGAGGATTCGGGCCTCATTTGAATGGAAGCATTGAGCTGTGGGCGTCAAACGGGTGCCCTGTTACAGCTCGCCAGTCACTGCCGGACGAATACTGGCCGGATGGAAAACTGAGTTGGGGACCACAGTTAGGTTCTGGGAAGGGTGGGGTGGGAGTGAAGCTGCGAAGTAGCCTCCCACCTCTTTCACATGAATGGGCTGCTCACTCATTTACAGGCCCTCCTGAATATGGCATCATGTGGGTCTTGGGCATCGATGGGGAGGCTGAAGTGCCCCCGCCACCCCGTCCCCCCCATCCTCCAACACGATTTCCAACCCTAGCTGTCTGTTTTTTAAGTTCAATTATTATTTATGACAATAAGTACAAGGATACTTATTGTTGTTTTATTCATTCTCAGGATATAGGCACCATTGGCAGGCCAGCATTTATGACCCACTCCCGGTTGCTGTCTAGAAGGGCAAAGGCCAACCCACTGAATTTGATCTGGTGCCTTCAAAGGCAAGCTGTCTACAGGAAGAAAATGAGTTAAGCCAGACAACTTCCATAGTTGATGAAGAAAGGATTAGAGTCACTCTGTAAAAAAAGGTAATTATAACATAGTTTTAACACACATTTGCTAGCTATTACATTTAACCATATGAGGAATTTAAAAATATGGTGATGTAAAGATGGTTTATTATTGCTGCTGTTGACTTGTTCTATTTCTGTTTAATAAATCTGTTTGGCAGTTAAAGGTTTGGTTTTAATATTTATAAGAAGTAAAAAGCTGCAAATGCTTGAAATCCCAGATCAGTCAACAGCTGTAGATTCAATCTGCAGTGCAAGTCGCACTGAATTCTCTGGTCTAAGCTCAAACAACTCCATGAACCTATCTGGTTATTTGCTTAGACTGATGGTGGGAGGGCGTGATTTTCACCTTGTCATATTTCAGACAGCCGTCGACCGGCATGTTTTTAATCTTTATTTTCAGGTAATTTATTGTTTTAGGTACAATATACTGAATATCTATAATGTACATTGTGCAAGCTTCTTATGTTATCTAAAGTCAGGTATAGAGACATGCACAAAGTACTGAATCCATTGCACCAGTTACTGTACTATTAAGGAAACGTGGTTGGGGCTCATGTACCAAGGGACTGCCTAAGAAGAAGAGTAGTGATGTGTAACTGCAGTTCCTGAGTAAAAAAGAAAGGACAAAGTTTGTATTTATATAAAGCCTTTCACTTCCTCAGGATAACTTTCAGAGCCAACAGTTTTATTTTTGATGTGTAGTTACTGTTGTTGGCACAGTTCAAAATGTTAAGCATGTCATGGGAAGAAACCACCCTCCTTTATTTGTAAGTATGATTTTTCATAATGTCAGAGGTGTCATTACTATAATCGTGATGCTACCGTTAACATGACCTGATAGAAGGACTCTCTTAATCACTATTAAAAGTGTTTTTCCAGTCTTCTTAATAACCCCATGAGATTTAACACAGACACTAAAAATTGGACTTCATAGCCCAGCACTGATGCCCAGGTTAACCCAGTCGATTGAGCAGAGATCAGAAGACATTTCCAGGTGATATAATTATAAATAAAGTCTTGCTATTTATAAATCGATATAATATATAATTCACCGATTATATTCTATCTATTCTTGCTTCACATTTGTAGTCAATTTTTTGAAAGTCACAATTCTTTTCACTAGCTGTTGCCGAATATATGCTAAATATTTTATTGATCAGAAATCCTCTGTCCAAAAATATACCTGATAAAATCACATGCGATGCCATATTTTTTCACTTCATGTTTAGGTTTATCCTGCTCTCACTGTGTTGTCACACAAGTATTGTTTCCATCATGTGATAGAAGAAAACAATAGGAAGCAAACATCAATATTGGGGTTCTTCATAATCATCTTGGGCTCTGCTCTTAGGGTTTCTGATGGCTGAGAACCCTTAAATTGAATTCCAGATATCTATTCCATATTTTCATTAAAAAAACTAATTTGTTCTCATTTTTAATACATTTTCATTACATCGAGATTTTTTTCATATTTTTCCAGTATCAAACTGTATTAAGGATGTCTTGTCTCAGTGGCTCTTTCAATCATGTAACGTGATACAGTTGAGGGCTTTAATCATAAACTGTTATATCGCCCTCCCTGTCACATTACACAAAAACTCTCACTTCTTCAAAAAAATCAACATGGCAGGACCCACAGCCAGCAGTAAATAATGGCATTCTCACTACATTGAAAAACAGTCATAAATTAATAACTTATATGTGCCATATATATTATACAAAATAATAGTGGGTTTGGCAATAATTATGAGCTGTAAAATGACCTTGATTAAAAGTGCCAATAAGAGATATGCACATTTGCATGTGAGCAATTGTATTCACACTGACTTGTAAACAGAACACTGTACACACACTGAAACTTAGAAAATAGTATTTCCAAATCATTGGTGTATCTGAACAAAAGCCTTAAACATACTAATTAAACAGTCACGGAAGGCAAGCACTCAGGGTGATAAACTGCAGATTGGAAAGGAGTGAATTTTTTAATATATTCAAATACCAGTATCAATTAAGATTTTGACCTGTGGAATCTTTGGCTTCATTTTTATGCTGTAATATGTTTTTTGGGGGCCATTTTATCAATTATTTTGACCTCATGCCACTTTATCTGGGTCACGCATGTGACATCACTGTCATTCCTACTTCCAAAATGTTATGTGAAGTGCTGAGGTTTCAGAAATGGCTGTAATATGATGGAATACACTGCAGGATCAAAGGGAAAGGCAAGCATGATGATTTTCCAATTAATTCGCCATTATAATTTCAGCTGACTACAGCTAGCTTAAAGGTAGCTTAACCCTTTATCTTCATACTAGGACTGAGGGTGAATTCAGACCAGGAAATGGAGTTGACATAAATAGTTTCAGTTAAACCAAAACAGACTAGAAATCAAGCTTTGGCTTTAAAATTCCAGTACGTACTGGAAATATAAAACAGATATGTGGAAGATCTCATTTCATGAAAATAGAGGGAAATTAGAGATGTTAGTTTCTTTATATTGCATTATCTCAGTTACCTTCTTATCATAATTCCACTCAAAGTAATGTCAGCAAAGAAGCTGGGGTGGGGAGAAAAACATCTTCTGGAATATATAGTTAGTTATCCAGATTCACAGGAGTCGGTAGTAACAGCCATGTATTGAGAGATAACTATGTTTGTGTATCTCTTGTCAGAATCAGCTGTAACTGTGTAGCTATTGTCACAGGAAGGTATGAAGAAGTATCTACAGCCATAAGAAGCAGTGACTGTATTTGTGATCTGAGGAAGCTGTGAGTGTGTCTCAATAACCACAGGAAACTGTGACCGTGTTATGGCCACAGGAAACTGTGACATTGCACCTTCATTTGCAGCCCCTACGGGTGCATACGTGGCGTGCACGCGCCTGTAGGTGCCACGTAGGTTTCGGGTTTAGATATATGCTTTGCGCATGCCTGAACCTGGAACTTGCGATCTGTCAAGAATTCTCTTGACAGATCGCAAGCATCCCTGGGACAAGGACCTCCACGGGCAGAGAGTTGGACTATTTACCCAACTTCTGCCCAGTGAATGCCCGTGAAATTCTTACGCCTGGTTACAGCAGGCGTAAGGCCTGCTTTTACCAGCGTAAGAGTTTAAAAAACATAAATATAATTTGTTTTCATTCACTTATACATTAAAAGCCCTGTGCAATAAGGTACATTTTTTTGTAGCCCCGTTAAACCATGTAAATTTATTTTTCAAAAAATTAAATTTTTATTTTAAATATTTAATTAAATGCTATGTTAATTCATTTTAAATATATAATGCATTTTTCTTATTTATTTGATGTCGAGATGTATTTTTTATGTGATATCCATTTATGCTTATACATACAGAGTCTTCATATGCATGAATGGGAATTCCCTTCTTTGATTGGTTGGGCCAGCCCACATTATCCCAGGGGCGGATGTGAGGCCTCGGATTCTATCTGTGGGAAGCCTCTGACCGCAAATTCAGCCCCATTTTACTTATTGTCAGCTGGACTAGCTAGGATTGAATGCTGTCCAGATCCTGCTCTGCCTCTGGGCCAATAATTCGCTCCTGTCTTGAGTCTTCTCCTGAGTACCTTGCTCCACTGCAAGCTTCTGGTCCTTAGTCTGCTGCTCTGTTACTTCCCTGGGTTTATCTCCATTGCCAATTAGTCTCTAGGGCTGGGCTTCATGTCTCAGCTGGCTCTTGTGCCCTGTTTCTAGTTTCTTTGGCTTCACTCTGCTCCCCCATTGTCCTCCTCAACTAATCTACACTCCTGGATCAAATTCCACTTCTTCCTAGTCCCTGATTTACTGAATGGTCCACTCTTCTCCTGGTAGCTCCTGGGTTGGACCTGCTGTTGGTTTCCTGGAAGTCAATTTGCTCTTCCATTGCAATCCTGCGTCATTCTCCACTCTTTCACTGGCCTCCTGGGTCAACCTGTGCTCCTCAACTGCATCCATGGATCAAATCGCCAATTCCCCACCAGCCTTTGGTTAATTGCTCTTCAATGGTAACCTGCCCACTCTTACTGCAATTCCTGGTTTTTCTTCTGGCTCCTGAACTGATGGTCACTGTCCTGCTGGCTGCTGGACTGGTGGCACCAGCTCCAAGTTGCACCTGTGCTTTCTCCACTTGATCCTGAATCAGATTAATCCACCACCAGCTCCTGCCCAGAGGCTTCTTCCCCCTTTTCAAGTTGTATCCTTGACAGTGGACTAGTTACATTCTCTCTTCTCAACAACTATCCAAAGATCCTTCAGCGTATGGCCAGCAATGGCTTCTTCTCCTGGCCCCACACAGTTATCTCTGGAGTTCTTCAAGGATCTAGCCTTGGTCCCCTTCTCTTTCTCATCTACATGCTGTCCCTTGGTAACATCATCCCAAGACATGGGCCGGAATTTTCTCCAGGTAGGCGGGTTGGGTGGGGGAGGGCCTCTGAGATGGGCGGAGAGCCTGGGAGGCAGGGTTTCCCGCAGTCCCTGACAAATTTAATGGTAGTGGCTGATTTGCATGTGAGGCCTCAGATTCCTGCCCGCAGGCAGCCAAATTGAGAGCCTGATGGGTTGCGGGTGGGTAGGCCTGCAGATGTGGAGAGGGAGCAAGGGGTCAGTCTGGGGAAGGGGTCACGGGGGTGGGGTCAGGGATTGTCAATGGTGGATCGGGGATTGCGGGATGGGGGCTTGGGGATCGGCTGGCTCAGGGATCGCAGGGGGGAGCATGGATCGGCTGGCTAGACAATCGGCAGGGAGAGAGTCAGAGATCGGCTGGGTCGGGGATCGGTGGGGTGGGGGAGAGTGAATCGGGGCCAGGCACTGGAGGATTGTGGCCGCCCTCAGCATCATCAGTGGGTTGGGTGGGGGAGTAAAGCGGGGTGGGGAGGCTTCATGGTGGAGATCGGAGATCTGGGAAGCCAATCAGAGACCTCGTGGTGGGGTCTCCAATCACAGGGGGTGGGTTAGGTGGGGTCTCTGGATCCAGGAGTTAGATATAAAGCCAATTATCTCCTGGATGCAGCAGTCCACTCTTCGGTTTAACTGCCGGGTTTCACGAATTGTGTGAAACCCGTCCACAGGCAGTTAAATTCAAAATGGAGATGAAAAAAGAGGCTTCCAGTCTCATTATAATATTTAAATTGATATTCCGCTCCATGGGAGGTTGATGTTCGCCCCCCCCATCCATTCTTGTCCCGATACTGTTAAAACAAGAAGTGTGCAGGTTGGTGGCGAATCAGATCGGGAATCGCATTTTTAATAATTTAACTGCCCCCACGCTCCAAACCTGTTGTGTCCTTACACACTACAGCAAATCAACACGAGGCACACACTGGAGACAAGGTCACTCTGTGACCTGTACCTTTATTCACAGGACCAAGAAGTGATGACCCTGCGTAGGATCTCCCTTTATATACCTGGATGAACAGGTGAGGAGTGTCTCCCACAAGTTCACCCCCTGTGGTCAAGGTGTGCATTTCTCAGGTGTATACAGTGTACAGTGTTGTTACATGAAGGCTACAGTTATGTAAGGTTACAAACATGACATCACCTCCCCCCAAGATCTTTGGGTTAAAGATTGAGTCTTTCAGGCGGTCGACACTCTCTCGTGGAGCGCCGCAGTTGGGGCTCTGGTTGTTGAGCCTTGGCATGCGTCTTTGTCCCCTGTGGTGATTCCAGCTCGTCCGGGCTGACCGCAGGGACTGTGCATGCTGCTGAAGGTTCTTGTTGCTCGTTCACTGGCAGTGATGTGGGCAGCATCTCATGATTTTCCTCAGGTTCCTCAGTGTCCATACTGAACCTTTTTTCCACTTGGTCCAGATGCTTGCGGCATATCTGCCCATTGTTGAGTCTGACCACTATGACCCTATTCCCCTCTTTACCAATTACAGTATCCTCGAGCCACTTGGGCCCCACAGCGTGATTAAGAACAAATACAAGGTCATCGATTTCTATCCATCTCCCCTTTGAGCTACTGTCGTGGCACTCATTTTGGGACTGGCGCTTGCCCTCAACAATGTCTGACAAGACTGGATGAATGAGGGACAGCCGAGTTTTTAGCGTACGTTTCATGAGTAGTTCCGCTGGCGGGCTCCCATGAGCGAGTGCGGTCGGCACCTGTAGGCCAGCAGGAGGCATGATAGACGGTATTGAAGGGAGGGTCCTTGAATCCAGAGCATGCCTTTCTTTATGACCGCACGTTCCGCCTGACCATTGGAAGCCGGCTTGAACGGCACTGTCCTGACATGTTTGATGCCATTACCCGACATGAACTCCTGGAATCCAGAGCTAGTGAAACACGGGCCGTTGTCGCTAACTAGGATGCCCGGCAAGCCATGGGTCACAAAGACCGCACACAGACTCTCCACTGTGGTGGATGTTGTGCACGAATTCAATATGATGCACTCGATCCATTTCGAGTATGCATCAATAACAATGAGGAACATTTTTCCCATGAATGGGCCCACGTAGTCTACGTGAATACATGACCATGGCTTGGTGGTCCAGGGCCACGGGCTGAGTGGGGCCTCCCTGGGGGCATTGCCCAGCTGGGCACACGTCGTGCACCTGCGAACACAGTGTTCCAGGTCTGCATCAATTCCCGGCCACCATACATGTGACCGGGCAATGGCCTTCATAAGCACGATGCCTGGGTGTTCACTGTGGAGTTCCCTGATGAATGCTTCCCTTCCTTTCTGGGGCATGACTACCCGGCTGCCCCATAGTAGGCAGTCGGCTTGGATGGAGAGTTCATCCATCCGTCTGTGAAACGGTCTGACCTCTGCAGGGCATGCTCCGTGTGCGGGCGCCCAATCCCCAGTCAGGACACATTTCTTAATCAGAGATATGAGGGGATCTCTGTTTGTCCAGGTTTTAATCTGGTGGGCTGTGATGGGTGAGCCTGCGCTGTCAAAGGCATCGACAGCCATGACCATCTCCGCGCTTTGCTCCACTGCCCCCTCAGTGGTGGCCAGTGGAAGCCTGCTGAGCGTGTCAGCGCAATTTTCGGTGCCTGACTGGTGCTGTATGGTGTAGTCATACGCAGCCAGCGTGAGAGCCCATCGCTGTATGCGAGCTGACGCATTGGCATTGACAGCTTTGCTGTCAGACAACAGGGATGTTAACGGCTTGTGGTCTGTTTCTAACTCGAACCTTCTGCCAAAAAGGTACTGGTGCATCTTTTTCACCCCGTAGACACATGCGAGTGCTTCCTTTTCAACCTTCCCATACCCTCTTTCTGGTTGGGAGAGCGACCTGGAGGCATAAGCCACAGGTTGGAGTTGGTCCTCATCATTGCTCTGTTGCAACACACACCCAACCCCATAGGATGATGCATTGCATGTCAAAACCAATTTCTTACAAGGATCGTACAGGGTCAATAACTTATTGGAACAAAGCAGGTTCCGCGCCCGATTGAAAGCCCGTTCCAGACGGTCCCCCCAAAACCAATCGCAACCCTTATGCAGGAGCACGTGTAGCGGCTCCAACAATGTGCTTAAGTTCGGTAGAAAGTTCCTGAAATAGTTCAATAGTGAAATGAACGCAACTCTGATGTGTTGTCGGGCCTGGGCACGTGACAAATCGCCTCCGTTTTGGATTCGGTAGGCCGGATCCCATCTGCAGCAATCCTCCTGCCCAAAAACTTGACCTCTGGGGCCAAAAACACACACTTGAACTTCTTTAGTCGCAGGCCTACCCAGTCCAGTCGGCGTAGCACCTCCTCCACGTTGTGGAGGTGAGTTCCTTGGTGTCTCGACCCGTGATAAGGATGTCGTCCTGAAATACGATTGTTCTGGGGATGGATTTAAGCAGGCTTTCCATGTTCCTCTGAAAGATAGCAGCTGCTGAACAAATGCCAAATGGACACTGTTGTAGACAAACAGCCCCTTGTGCGTGGTGATGGTGGTCAGTAGCTTGGATTCTTCGGCCAGTTCCTGGGTCATGTAGGCCGAAGTGAGGTCCAACTTGGTGAACAGCTTGCCGCCTGCCAGAGTGGCAAAAAGATCCTCCGCTCTCGGAAGCAGGTATTGGTCCTGAAGGGACACTCGGTTGATGGTGGCCTTGTAGTCACCACAGATCCTGACCGAGCCATCCGTTTTTAGAACAGGGACGTGGGGCTTGCCCAATCGCTGAATTCAATGGGCGAAATTATCCCCTCTCTTAGCAACCTGTCCAACTCACTCTCAATTTTCTCCCGCATCACACACGGCACAGCTCTGGCTTTGTGGTGCACTGGTGTGGCATCTGGGGTGATGCGTATCCTTACTTTGGTGCCTGTGAAAGTCCCGACGCCAGGTTGAAATAATGACTCGAACTTTTGTAGGAACTGTGAGCATGAACTTTGCTCCACAGATGAAATGGAGTGCACTTCCCCCCATTTCCAGTTCATCTCGGCTCGCCAGCTCCTCCCCAAAAGCGCGGGACCATTTCCCGGGACAATCCAGAGTGGCAGCCGGTTCTGAGATCCATTATGTGTGACCACCAACATTGCACTGCCTAGCGCTGGGATGATCTCTTTGGTGTACATCCGTAATTGCGTGTCAATGCGTTCTAGTTTGGGTTTGCTAGCTCTGAGTGGCCACAGTTTCTCGAATTGTTGGACACTCATAAATGACTGGCTGGCTCTGTGTCCAGCTCCATGTGTACCGGTATGCTGTTTACCCGTACTCTCATCATCATAGGTGGCATTTTTGTGTATGAGCTGTGGATGTTTGCCACCTGGACCCGCTGAACTTCAGCGTCCATTGCTGTGTCCTAGGCATACCCCTGCCTTGCAGACCCCTCTTGTGGTTCATCCACTTCGTAAACCAGCTTAGCTGCGGGCTTCCTGCACATCCTGGCTAAATGTCCACTCAAGTTACAATTTCTGCAGATGAATTGTTGAAACTGGCAGGTCTTCGCAGCATGTTTGCCCCCGCACCTCCAGCATGAGCTGAGATTGTTGTGAACAAAAGAGCTGTTACCAGGCATTCCTCTCTGATTGTCTCTTTGATTACTCTTGAGCACTCTGTTTGTGGGTGTCAATGGTCCCATCCCGGGACGTATTGTCCCTTGTGATGGTGTAAATGTCCGTTCAACCTGCCATTGTCTCAGTTGCGGACCCACCCTAGAGTCTGTTACTGCCTGGTTGGTGTCGAATTGCCCTTGCCTGCCTGCGGGGTTCTGAGTCGCGTTTACCATGTTAACTCCCTGCTCCATCACCACGTTGGGAGCAGAGTTGTGCGTATATATGATCTTCGTTTCTTCCTCCCCCGCCATGAAGGTTTGAGCCATCAACGCCGCTGCTTCCAAGGTCAAGTCCTTGGTCTCAATTAGCTTCCTAAAAATCCCGGCATGACCAATGCCCTAATGAAGAAATCCCGTAACATCTCCCCCCTGCAGGTGTCTGTGAACTTACAGAGGCTGGCCAAGCACCGAAGGTCCACAACGAAGTCCGGTATGCTCTGCCCTTCCCGACGTCGGTGCGTATAGAATCGGTGTCGGGCCATGTGTATACTACTCGCTGGTTTGAGGTGCTCACCGATCAGTTTGCTGAGCTCCTTGAAGGTCTTGTCCACTGGCTTCTCGGGTGCGAGCAGGTCTTTCATCGGCATGTATGTCTTAAGTCCACAGCTGGTCAGTAGATGAGCCCTTCGCTTGTCAGCCGCTGCCGCTCCCAGCCAGTCTTTCGTGACAAAGCTCTGCTAGAGCCTCTCAACAAAATCGTCCCAGTCCTCACCAACACAGTACCGTTCCTCCGTGCTACCGGTGGCCATTCTCTTTAGTCATTGATTCCCGTTTCTCGTCGCCAAATGTTGTGTCCTTACACTCTACAGCAAATCAACACGAGGCACATACTGGAGACAAGGTCACTCTGTGACCTGTACCTTTATTCACAGGACCAAGAAGTGATGACCCTGCGTGGGACCTCTCTTTATATACCTGGATGACCAGGTGAGGAGTGTCTCCCACAAGTTCACCCCCTGTGGTCAAGGTGTGCATTTCTCAGGTGCATACAGTGTACAGTGTTGTTACATGAAGGTTACAGTTATGTGAAGTTACAAACATGACAAAACCCATCTGTTTTTTTCGGGGCAAATTCAGGCCATGGGGTCAGCTTCCAAATATAGGCTTATGACACCCAGCTCTAATTCTCCACCATGTCTCTTGATCCTTCCACTACCTCTGTGCTGTATAAACTACTTTTCTGGCATCCAGACCTGACGAGTCACAATTTCCTCCAGTTAAACACTGAAAAGACCAAAACTATCACCTCTTTTCCTGTCACAAACTCCATACATTTACCAGTGATTCCATCCCCTGCCGAGCCACTGTCTCAGGTTGAAGCAGATTGTTTACAATGTTGGCATACTATTTAACCTCGAGCTGAGTTTCTGACTCCCTATCCTCTCCATCACAATGACTTGCACCTCTGTAGCATTGCCCACCTCTGCCCCTGCCTCAACCCATCTGCTACAGAAACTCTCAAGCAAACATTTGTCACTTCCAGACTTGACTATTCCAATGCTTTCCTTGCTGGTCTATGGTCCATGCACTGTAAACGTCAGCTCACCAAAGGTCTACTGTGCATATCCTCTCGTGCATCAAATCCCACTAACCCATCACTCCTATTCCTGTTGACCTACATTGCCTCCCGGACCTCCAACATTTCCAATTTAAAATTCTAATCCCTGTGTTTAAATCCATTCATGCCCCTGCATCTCCCTATCTCTATAACCTCCTCCAGCCACACAACCATCTCCAAAAGGGCTGAATTTTACTAACCTCAGTGGATCTGTGATGGACAACATTGGTGGCGGGTCCCGGCCTCACTGATGGCTCCAGCCCACTTTCTGAAATTATTTTCCTCTGATTGGGCTTGTTAAGCCCACCCAGCGCAATTCCCGGCCAATTAGAGGAAGAGAGTCTGATGACGTCATCAGCCAGTTTCCTTTAACGGACCATGCGCAAATTGATATTGACATTTGTGCTGTCAGTGTTCTACAGCATTGAGGTGCTGAATACACTGACAATGACTGCATAGAGGTGCAGGACTGCACCCAGGCTCTCCCATGACTCCCTCCTTATGCGTATGGAGGGAGTCACAGCACGCAATGGGCAGAAGAGACCTCCCCAGGAGACCAACATAACCTGGTTGCACATTGCACAGGAGGATACAAGCAGGTATGTCATCAGGAGGACCTGGCTGCAGTGGTGCAAATCTTTAAATTATCTTAGTAGATCACGAAACTTTACTGCAAAGCCACACTCAGCCTCATCCTGCTGCGCCACTCATCACATCCCCATCGTTCTGCCTTCCCTATTCTTCCCCTGCACATCCTTTCTCACACCAACTTACCTTGCACCTCCACCCATCCCTCTATCTACATTATCACTTTCCCATCTCACTAGCCACCCCTCACACTCATTCTCATTCTAGTCCAATCATACCAACTAACAACACTCAAGGGTGGGCATTTTATGCAATGTTCATGTAAAATTTCTGTTAATGTACTGTCCCTACATTGAAATCTTTATTTTCAACACTTCGCATTCTTGGACAGATTTTTGTGCACCTTTGAAAGTGGCTTAGTGAGTTGCAGTGAATGGTGAGACATAACGGTACCCTCTGCAATGCTCAGGGGTGTGAAAGGAATGGCTTGGACATAGGAATAGTGCAATCAAGCAGACGCAACATGGATCCATGAAGGGGAAATCATGTTTAATTAATTTACTGGAATTCTTTGAGGATATAATGAGCATGGTGGATAGAGGTGCACCGATGAATGTGGTGTATTTGCATTTCCAAAAGGCATTCGATAAGGTGCCACACAAAAGGTTACTGCAGAAGATAAAGGTACGCGGAGTCAGAGGAAATGTATTAGCATGGATAGAGAATTGGCTGGCTAACAGAAAGCAGAGAGTCCTTTTCGGGTTGGAAATCATTGGTTAGTGGTGTGCCACAGGGATCGATGCTGGGACCACAACTGTTTACAATATACATAGATGACCTAGAAGAGGGGACAAAATTTGCAGATGACACAATGATTAGTGGGAAAGCGGGTTGTGTAGAGGCTGCAAAGAGATTTAGATAGGTTAAGCGAATGGGCTAAGGTTTGGCAAATGGAATACAATGTCAGAAAATGTGAGGTCATCCACCTTGGAAAAAAAAACAGTAAAAGGGAATATTATTTGAATGGGGAGAAATGACAACATGCTGTGATGCAGAGGGACCTTGTGCATGAATCCCAAAAAGTTAGTTTGCAGGTGCAGCAGGTAATCAGGAAGGTGAATGGAATGTTGGCCTTCATTGCGAGAGGGATGGAGTACAAAAGCAGGGAGGTCCTGCTGCAACTGTACAGGGTATTGGTGAGGCCACACCTGGAGTACTGCGTGCAGTTTTGGTCAGCTTACTTAAGGAAGGATATACTAGCTTTGGAGGGGGTACAGAGATGATTCACTAGGCTGATTCCGGCGTTGAGGGGATTACCTTATGATGATAGATTGAGTAGATTGGGTCTTTACTTGTTGGAGTTCAGAAGGATGAGAGGGGATCTTATAGAAACATTTAAAATAATGAAAGGGATAGACAAGATAGAGGCAGAGAGGTTGTTTCCACTGGTCGGGGCGACTAGAACTAGGGGGCACAGCCTCAAAATACGGGGGAGCCAATTTAAAACCGAGTTGAGAAGGAATTTCTTCTCCCAGAGGGTTGTGAATCTCTGGAATTCTCTGTCCAGGGAAGCAGTTGAGACTAGCTCATTGAATGTATTCAAATCACAGATAGATAGATTTTTAACCAATAGGGAATTAAGGGTTATGGGGAGCGGGCGGGTAAGTGGAGCTGAGTCTACGGCCAGATCAGCCATGATCTTGTTGAGTGGTGGAGCAGGCTCGAGGGGCTAGATGGCCTACTCCTGTTCCTAATTCTTATGTTCTTATGTTCTTATTGTAAGGATGCTTTATGCTTTATGGTGATGGTGTGGGTTGGTGCCAACCTGCCGCACTATGTGGCAGCCATGGTGCACATCGTCAAGTGAAGTAAATGTGGCCATGGTGAGGCCATCCATGGCTTCTGGCCAGCAATGTGGTTGGGTGCTGATGCCCTGTGTCCTGTGCAGCATCAGTTGATTGCGGAGAAGGTCAGTGTTGTTGTTGGTGCTGCTGGTGCTGGGGATGATCGTGGTGGGAAGTAATCTATCACTCATGAAAGAGGTTGTTCCAATGAGGTGACACTGGATAGAGAGTTTGCTCCAAACACTTGCAACTTGCATAAAGCTCAATCTGTCTTCCAAATGCAGTGAGAAACAGCTTCTGAGCTTGGAAAGTGAACAGCTGTGAGCTGGGAGTTTTTAGCACATTTTCAGCTGTCAATTAATGAGATGATTATTCGACCTCCTTACCAGAAGTGATCCTGGAGCAGCATGGGCACCGTGGGTGAACTGGTAGACTCTGAAGGTGAGCTCAAAATAGTCATTAATCCTCTGTTAACAAGGTCATAATGACCTGAATTGCCTCCCCTGCCGCTGCGTGTCGGATCTGCTCAGCGCCGACAGACCCGACATTTGGGAAAGGTGCATGGCGATGGATTGACAGCGGGGTCCTGACCCGCGGTCAAATAAAAAAATTTCTCCAATCCACCACCGAGCGCGCCCACTGAACCCCCTGGAAAATTCCCTCCTCTGTTTCTCCGTCTCTGACATCTTGTGCCTCCCCCTCCCTTCACCTTACCATTGGTGTCCATGGCTCCAGCCATTTAGGCCATTGCTCTGAAATTACCTCACCAGTTCGCTCTGCTCTTATAAAACCCTTCTTTGATGAAGCTTTTGGTCACATTTCCTAATATGTCCTTCTTTAACTTGGCATCTATTTTTGTCTAATTACACTTCTGTGGAGGGCATTTGGATATTTGTATACATTAAAGGTTCTATATAAATGCACTTTGATTCCCTTAACTGTTCCACTCACATGCCATTATTCCTCAGCTTGATTTCACTCCTGCTGGCATCCAAGCCACAAGTTCTTCTTGTATGGGCCAACAATTGCACTCTGTACTTCCCTTGGCATCCTCCACTGTGTCCACCATGGTGCCCATCAGTGGCAATCCAACCATCTGTCTCCTTTGCTCTTTCTCACCCAGCTCACTCTTTGGGTATTAACCCTTTTAATCTCCTCACCAACCTACTTACGTCCCCACCTATCTCACCTTCCTGTTAATTAAAATATTACTGGCTACTTATAAGCACCTTCCAGAATATTATCATTCCTAGCAAGCAAAGCTTTCACAATCTACAGCCTCATTTGTGGAAAAATCTATTGACATTCTTGCACTAATTGAAACATGGCTCATGGCTGTTAATTTCTGCCCTCTCATTAAGGCATCCTTACCTGGCTCTATCTTCCGCAATTTGCCCTGTCCAACCTGCTATGGTGGTAGTATTGCCCTTTTCAATAAGTCACACACTTGACCTCCACCCGTATTGTGGCAACTTTTTCTTCATCAGGCACAAAATCCTGTTCCATCTCTCCCACTTCTCATTTAAAATCTTTGTCATGCACTGCTCTTCCAAGCCACACACCAATGTTCTCACAAAGGCATCCTCCCTTTTCTCATCTCGACTTCTTGCATTAAGCATCCTTGATGGCTTCAGCCTACACCTAAGAATGAATGGTAAACAATGGCCACAGTCAAGTGTTCACTTCTGTACCTTCCTCAATTTATACAACAACAAATATGCTGCTTGTCTTCTACTAATGCATAGAGTAGATTCTTGGAGTGGGTTTCCGGTGATGAAACTTCTCCAATGAGTTGGATTGTTGCCGGGCCTCAGTTACATGCCACTGGTTCACCTCACCCCTGGGATGGCTGTGAAGAAGAGTGACTGCCAACAAGGGTAGACCTCTGGTCACCAAGCTTTCAACGACTACAGCTAAACAATGGCTCTTGTTTAAGCTCTTGTCTCACAGCAGTCAATAGAACCCATTACCACAGATTGGCTCTGCGAAATTGTGGTAGACCTATCAGATGGCACCAAAGGTGGGTAATTATTGGAAGGAGCTCGATCATGTAGCTGCCAGAGTGCCCATGATGCCACACAACAGATTATTCCTTGGTTAAATTTACATAATAATTTGATGCTGCAAACAAAACCCTATCCATTTCTAATGCTGCATGCATCGTTTACATATATTTCCCTTAGAATGTTGTCACAGCACAAAGCTGCAGAATAAAATTCCCATTTAGTACAGCAGTGGAGTGTAGCAGTGTCTAGCATTACCAAACCACTGCCACAAAGAGATATGTATAGCCCGATGTTGTTCTGTTTGTCACCAGTGAGTCAATTCACAGATTATTCCAGCATGAAGCATTTAAAATTGCACAGAAATTTGCTGAGTGCATAAGGTATACAACAATTGTACAATTTTCTTTTGCTGGTGCAAACTCACTGACAAATTTACCACTGTATTTAATATTAGCAATAGTACACAGAAAAGTATTCAGTGATCATAAGGAAAAAAAATCAGGGGCAGCTAACAGGTTTTTATTCTCCACAGAGCAGATTAAAGGGGAATGTAATACATTATGTTACACACCACAACCTTAATGTGTAGGAGGGTGCATGACATGCTGCAAGGTAGTTCAGTAGCACAAAGAAGATTTATGAAGAAGTTGTCAAATAATTATTATCATGAAGGTCTCAGCTCTACCCTTTTATTTCTCTACTGGAATGCTTTTGTACAATACACACAAGAGGCCATTCACAATGAGCTGAAAATGGTGCACCTCATTCATTTGTTCATAACATATTTAATTTGCATCAGCTATTGAGCCCATTCCCAGGCCATTGCAGCACAAAGCGTACAAAATGATGCAAGCATTGTACTGGGTGCTTGAGCTGTAAGACCAGTTCCTTTCTCCACAGACACTGCATGAAGCTGGACAACTGATGAAATGTTCATTTCAAACCTGTCATCTGAGGTAGCTCGTTAGAATAAAACAGAAAGCAAGATGCTAAAGCTTTTTCTTTTTAAACAAGTTTCAACGAGTAAATGAAAATGCCACAAAAACGAGAAAAGCAGTAACAATAAGAAGGAAATGCATGGTAAAATAATTCAGTGCCTGAAAGAGAAAGAAGCTTTAATGTTAGGTAGGATCCCCATCTCTGCAAAATAAGGGATGTTTTTTTCTTTAAAAGCCTATTTACCAGAAAAAACACAACTTGCATTTATATAAACGCCTTTCACATAGTAAAAACATCCAAAGAAGCTTCACAGGACAATTAACAGATAACATTTGACACCGAGCTGCAGAAAGAGATATTAGGACAGGCGACTAAAAGCTTGGTCAAGGAGAAGAGAGAGGTAGAAAAGTAACATGGGGTTAAGTTCCCCTAATTCAAAACCACTGATCTATTTTATACCAGTATATGTGTATTTTGGTCCCTATCACTCTCTCAGCCAATGCTTAATACCAATAACTCCAGCATATGTTATTTTACTGGTGCTGCCTGATGTAATCACTTGCAAGCTGATATCCTGGGTATAGAAACATAGAAACATAGAAAATGGGTGCAGGAGTAGGCCATTCGGCCCTTCTAGCCTGCACCGCCATTCAATGAGTTCATGGCTGAACATTCAACTTCAGTACCCCATTCCTGCTTTCTCGCCATACCCCTTGATCCCCCTAGTAGTAAGGACCTCATCTAACTCCTTTTTGAATATATTTAGTGAATTGGCCTCAACAACTTTCTGTGGTAGAGAATTCCACAGGTTCACCACTCTCTGGGTGAAGAAGTTCCTCCGCATCTCGGTCCTAAATGGCTTACCCCTTATCCTTAGACTGTGACCTCTGGTTCTGGACTTCCCCAACATTGGGAACATTCTTCCTGCATCTAACCTGTCTAACCCCGTCAGAATTTTAAATGTTTCTATGAGGTCCCCTCTCATTCTTCTGAACTCCAGTGAATACAAGCCCAGTTGATCCAGTCTTTCTTGATAGGTCAGTCCCGCCATCCCGGGAATCAGTCTGGTGAACCTTCGCTGCACTCCCTCAATAGCAAGAATGCCAGATGAGGATAGGGTGGACTAATATTATCCTGCCAAGTAACTTTTCTCCTCTCGGCAGCCATGGTGGACACTGCACATATTAGACTGGCAAAGAGCTTTTAGCACTGCAGGCAGAAAAATGTTGCATTATGTTCAAAATATATAACAGGCTCCTGTCCTGGGAGATATAAGAGTTTCAAAGTTGTTTAATCAAGTTTTGAGAGAAAGATAATTGTTTGAAAACAAATCTCTATTTCTACACTAATGTTAATTTAAATAAAAATATGAAACCTGATGAATGTTGGAAAGATGAAAATACAATTTGTACTTCGCAGCAAAGCAGTTGTATTGAATTGTGTTGTATTTGCTCAGGGGACAGTGCCAGCACCAGTTAAGAGTAAATTTTACCCATTGTGTGCTAAATATGCTGTGTACATGTAGACTATCCAATAAACACTCTGTGCCAGTTTATGTTGCACTATTTGCATACCAGCACTCCAGATTGATTTCAACTTGAATATATCTCAGTGTCACAAACAATACACAAGTAATCTATAAATGCAGTATTTGTTCAGATGATATGTATGATCTGATAGCCTCTTCGGTATAACTGCAGCAGCGTTTCTGGATGGGGAAAACAACAGACAGGCGAGAGGCTGTGCGTGTGTTTGAATAAACATGAATTCAGAGTGATTTACTTTGAAGGTTATAAAGTGAATATCCTCCCATGCACGGTTCAATAAAACTATTAAAACTTTTACCAAAACCACCACAAACATTAGCAAAACTATCTTAAGATGGAAAACATTAATTCACGGTTTTCATTAGATAACTTGGATTTGCTCGAGTGATGACATTATCTAGGCAGCCAGAAGATATTGTTGCTTCACAATGAATCAAAATATGATTAATAGTGTCTGTCTGTTTTTAACCAGTAGAAACTGGATAGGGTAAGTTAGAGTTAAATGTGGCTCCTGCAAATGCATTTCAGTGTCCATGAATATAAATCACAAAAATAAATTTGGCTTCATTCATCTGGTTACTGATACTTGTCTGTAATTTTGGAGAAAATATTTTGTGTGATTGAATCTGTTGTATGGCAAAACTTACCAAATTAAGTTAGATTGAAAATCTCTGCAGGTTTGAAAACAACTGGGAGCAGTTTCTAGCGTGCTGTTATTGTAAAAAGAAATTGGAATGAAAATCAGAGCATAAGAAAACTTCCTGAACAAAGACTTGTCAAGGATAAACATTACAAATTAAGATCAATTTTCTTTGCTTAATGATGTTGCCAAATTCAACTGGACAATTATGAAACATTTTCTGTTCCTGAAACATTTCCTTCATTATCTATAGCCCCTAAAACTGCTACACATTGATAAATCTTACATAAATTCATCATGAATCTTATTAATGATGCTGTAGAAATTTGCTATCAGAACCCATAATTCAAGCCAATCACATGTAACTATAACAGTGTATGTGTGGCTTATAGAAACATAGAAAATAGGTACAGGAGCAGGCCATTCGGACCTTCGAGCCTGCACCGCCATGGCTGATCATGCAACCTCAGTACCCCAACCCTGCCTTCTCTCCATACCCCCGATCCCTTTAGCCGTAAGGGCCACATCTAACTCCCTTTTGATTATGTCCAACAAACTGGACTCAACAACTTTCTGTGGCAGAGAATTCCACAGGTTCACAACTCTCTGGGTGAAAAAGCTTCTCCTCATCTCGGTCCTATATGGCTTACCCCTTATCCTTAGACTGTGTCCCTGGTTCTGGACTTCCCCAACATCGGGAACATTCTTCCTGCATCTAACCTGTCCAGTCCCATCAGAATTTTATACTGTGAGATCCCCTCTCATTCTTCTAAATTCCAGTGAGTATAAGCCTAGCCGATCCAGTCTTAGAAACATAGAAAATAGAAACATAGAAAATAGGTGCAGGAGCAGGCCATTCAGCCCTTCTAGCCTGCACCGCCATTCAATGAGTTCATGGCTGAACATGAAACTTCAGTACCCCCTTCCTGCTTTCTCGCCATAACCCTTGATCCCCCGAGTAGTAAGGACTTCATCTAACTCCCTTTTGAATATATTTAGTGAATTAGCCTCAACTACTTTCTGTGGTAGAGAATTCCACAGGTTCACCACTCTCTGGGTGAAGAAGTTTCTCCTCATCTCGGTCCTAAATGGCTTACCCCTTATCCTCAGACTGTGACCCCTGGTTCTGGACTTCCCCAACATTGGGAACATTCTTTCTGCATCTAACCTGTCTAAACCCGTCAGAATTTTAAACGTTTCTATGAGGTCCCCTCTCATTCTTCTGAACTCCAGTGAATACAAGCCCAGTTGATCCAATCTTTCTTGATAGGTCAGTCCCGGGAATCAGTCTGGTGAACCTTCGCTGCACTCCCTCAATAGCAAGAATGTCCTTCCTCAAGTTAGGAGACCAAAACTGTACACAATACTCCAGGTGTGGCCTCACCAAGGCCCTGTACAACTGTAGCAACACCTCCCTGCCCCTGTATTCAAATCCCCTCGCTATGAAGGCCAATATGCCATTTGCTTTCTTAACCGCCTGCTGTACCTGCATGCCAACCTTCAATGACTGATGTACCATGACACCCAGGTCTCGTTGCACCTTCCCTTTTCCTAATCTGTCACCATTCAGATAATAGTCTGTCTCTCTGGTTTTACCACCAAAGTGGATAACCTCACATTTATCCACATTATACTTCATCTGCCATGCATTTGCCCACTCACCTAACCTATCCAAGTCACTCTGCAGCCTAATAGCATCCTCCTCGCAGCTCACACTGCCACCCAACTTAGTATCATCCGCAAATTTGGAGATACTGCATTTAATCCCCTCGTCTAAGTCATTAATGTACAATGTAAACAGCTGGGGCCCCAGCACAGAACCTTGCGGCACTCCACTAGTCACTGCCTGCCATTCTGAAAAGTACCCGTTTACTCCTACTCTTTGCTTCCTGTCTGACAACCAGTTCTCAATCCACGTCAGCACACTACCCCCAATCCCATGTGCTTTAACTTTGCACATTAATCTCTTGTGTGGGACCTTGTCGAAAGCCTTCTGAAAGTCCAAATATACCACATCAACTGGTTCTCCTTTGTCCACTTTACTGGAAACATCCTCAAAAAATTCCAGAAGATTTGTCAAGCATGATTTCCCTTTCACAAATCCATGCTGACTTGGACCTATCATGTCACCATTTTCCAGATGCACTGCTATGACATCCTTAATAATTGATTCCATCATTTTACCCACTACTGAGGTCAGGCTGACCGGTCTATAATTCCCTGTTTTCTCTCTCCCTCCTTTTTTAAAAAGTGGGGTTACATTGGCTACCCTCCACTCCATAGGAACTGATCCAGAGTCAATGGAATGTTGGAAAATGACTGTCAATGCATCCGCTATTTCCAAGGCCACCTCCTTAAGTACTCTAGGATGCAGTCCATCAGGCCCTGGGGATTTATCGGCCTTCAATCCCATCAATTTCCCCAACACAATTTCCCGACTAATAAAGATTTCCCTCAGTTCCCCTTCCTTACTAGACCCTCTGACCCCTTTTATATCCGGAAGGTTGTTTGTATCCTCCTTAGTGAATACCGAACCAAAGTACTTGTTCAATTGGTCCGCCATTTCTTTGTTCCCCGTTATGACTTCCCCTGATTCTGACTGCAGGGGACCTACGTTTGTCTTCACCAACCTTTTTCTCTTTACATACCTATAGAAACTTTTGCAATCCGCCTTAATGTTCCCTGCAAGCTTCTTCTCGTACTCCATTTTCCCTGTCCTAATCAAACCCTTTGTCCTCCTCTGCTGAGTTCTAAATTTCTCCCAGTCCCCAGGTTCGCTGCTATTTCTGGCCAATTTGTATGCCACTTCCTTGGCTTTAATACTATCCCTGATTTCCCTAGATAGCCACGGTTGAGCCACCTTCCCCTTTTTATTTTTACGCCAGACAGGAATGTACAATTGTTGTACTTCATCCATGCGGTCTCTAAATGTCTGCCATTGCCCATCCACAGTCAACCCCCTAAGTATCATTCGCCAATCTATCCTAGCCAATTCACGCCTCATACCTTCAAAGTTACCCTTCTTTAAGTTCTGGACCATGGTCTCTGAAATTACTGTTTCATTCTCCATCCTAATGCAGAATTCCACCATATTATGGTCACTCTTCCCCAAGGGGCCTCGCACAATGAGATTGCTAATTAATCCTCTCTCATTACACAACACCCAGTCTAAGATGGCCTCCCCCCTAGTTGGTTCCTCAACATATTGGTCTAGAAAACCATCCCTTATGCACTCCAGGAAATCCTCCTCCACCGTATTGCTTCCAGTTTGGCTAGCCCAATCTATGTGCATATTAAAGTCACCCATTATAACTGCTACACCTTTATTGCATGCACCCCTAATTTCCTGTTTGATGCCCTCCCCAACATCCCTATTACTGTTTGGAGGTCTGTACACAACTCCTACTAACGTTTTTTGCCCTTTGGTGTTCTGCAGCTCTACCCATATAGATTCCACATCATCCAAGCTAATGTCTTTCCTAACTATTGCATTAATCTCCTCTTTAACCAGCATATGTCAGTCCTGCCATCCCGGGAATCAGTCTGATGAACCTTTGCTGCACTCCCTCAATAGCAAGCACGTTCTTCCTCAGATTAGAGACCCAAAACTGCACACAATATTCAAGGTGTGGTCTCACCAAGGCCCTGTACAACTGCAGTAAGAACTCCCTGCTCCTATAGTCAAATCCCCTCACTATGAAGGCCAGCATGCCATTTGCTTTCTTTACTGCCTGCTGTACCTGCATGCCTACCTTCAATGACTGCTGTACCATGACACCCAGGTCTCGTTACACCTCCCCTTTTACTAATCTGTCACCATTCAGATAATAATCTGCCTTCCTGTTTTTGCCACCAAAGTGGATAATCTCACATTTATCCACATTATACTGCATCTGCCATGCATTTGTCCATTCAGCTAACCTGTCCAAGTCCCCTTGCAGCCTCTTAGCATCCTCCTCGCCCTGCCACCCAGCTTAGTGTCATCTGTAAACTTGGATATATTACATTCAATTCTTTTGTCTAAATCATTAATGTATATTGTAAATAGCTGGGGTCCCAGCACTGAACCATGCGGCACCCCACTGGTCACTGCTTGCCATTCTGAAAAGAACCCGTTTATTCCCATTCTTCGCTTCCTGTCTGCCAACCATTTCTCTATCCACGTCAATACCATGTGCCTTAATTTTGCACACAAAAGCCTTTTGAAAGTCCAAATATACTACATCCACTGGTTCTCCCTTATCCACTTTACTAGTTACATCCTCAAAAAACTCTAGAAGATTTGTTAAGCATGATTTCCCTTTCATAAATCCATGCTGACTTGGACCAATCCTGTCACTGCTTTCCAAATGCACTGCTATTATATCTTTAATAATTGATTCCAGCATTTTCCCCACCACTGATGTCAGGCTAAACGATCTATACATCCCTGTTTTCTCTCTCCCTCTTTTTTTAAAAACTGGGGTTACATTAACTACCCTCCAATCCATATGAACTGATCCTGAGTCCATGGAATGTTGGAAAATGACCACCAATGCATCAACTATATCTAGGGCCACTTCCTTAAGTACTCTGGGATGCAGAGTCCCTTCAATTTCCCTAACACCATTTCCTGACTAACAAGGATTTCCCTCAGTTCCCCCTTCTCGCTAGACCCTCGGTCCTCTAGTATTTTTGAGAGGTTATTCATGTCTTTTTTAGTGAAGACAGAACCAAAGTATTTGTTCAATTGGTCTGTCATTTCCTTGTTCCCCATTATGAATTCACCTGATTCTGACTGCAAAGGACCTGCATTAGCCTTCACTAATCTTTTTCTCTTCACATATCTATAGAAGCTTTTGCAGTCAGTTTCCTGCAAGCTTACTCTCATACTCTATTGTCCCCTTCCTAATTAAACCCTTAGTCCTCCTCTGCTGAATTCTAAATATATGCCTCTTCCTTGGATTTAACACTTTCCCTAATTTCCCTTGTTAGCCACGGCTGAGCCAACTTCCATTTTTTATTTTTACGCCACACAGGGATGTACAATTGTTGTAGTTCATCCATGTGATCTTTAAATGTCTGTCATTGCCTATCTACCGTCAACCCTTTAAGTATCATTCGCCAGTCTATCCTAGCCAAGTCACGTCTCATACCGTCGAAGTTTCCTTTCTTTAAGTTCAGGACCCTTGTAAGAGAAATTTGGCATTAGGGGTACCAGCGGGACAAGGGTTAAAGTGCTGGTTCCTGCACCGACCCATAAGGAGGTAAAAGACCTCTGTTCGGCCTTGTACCAAGGCTCCAGAAGTTATCAATTCAATAATATTCCGACAAGATAAGATGTGAGAACCTAAACAGACATTGATAAGACCTTGTGAAGAGGCTCGAGGCAGACTCATGGGCACCAAGGAGAATCAACAAATTCTGACCTAATTAAGTCATTCTAGTCATGGCCTAAGGTGGTCACGAGGATCGTGGCCTGTCAATCCAAAGTAGCACTAATAAGGTAGTCCAATTAGAGAAGTAGCACTGATAAGTTAGTCTAATTAGAGATCTAGGGAGGTCTTACCAGGGAACGGAGGGGTTTTTGAAATGTATAAAAGTTGTATGATTGTGCTGTTCGGGGAGCATCTCCACTCATAGGCGGCTGTGATAAGAGGTGTTCGTAATAAAAGATCGTTATACCTTGCCATCCGTCTCTGTCTGCTAACTCCGGGGGCTGTTACACGGGTTGGGGCGAGCGTTGACCCTCTATATCAGGGGGCCCGCTCGTGGGAGGAGAAGCCTTCCCATTTTCCCCTTACATTTGGTGCTGCGAGCAGGGTACGGACTTCCCGAACGGAACAATGGCCCAGCTGTTGGGATGAGTATGTTTTAATTTACCACCTTCAAGTTAGAGCTGTGGCATTGTAAACCGCAAGGAAAGGACATCTGTACAAAGAACCATTTGTAGCAGGTCCAGGAGGGACGGAGACGGAGGACAGGGATGATCTAGGGGTAGAAGGGGGTCAAAAGGTGCATCCAAAAACGCGTGCGTGGAGGTAGCACGGCAGTGTGAGGGTACGACGCAAGGGAAGATATAGAGGAAGGTCTATTGACCCGAAGCGGTACGAGCACACGGTGCAGGGACGAGACATATTGACCCAAAGCGTGGCAGTACGAGTGTACGGTGCCAAGGGAAGACATATAGATATTGAGAACATGGAGACGACATCCCTGCAGTGATGGGATATATTGACCCAATGTGTGGCAGTACAAGTGTACGGCGCCAAGGGAAGATATATAGATATAAATAATGTCCTGCATACCTAACACGAATTAAAGGGAGTGCCCAAGATAGCCCCGAAGAAGATGGGTAACATGGCTATTAAAAAGGCGAATAAAACCAATTGTAACTTGCGTAACTACGTAATGCCATAAAAAAGCTGATAGTGACTATCTTAAGTGACATATGGATCCAAAAATAGAGCCGGGCAAACAATTAATAGGCTTTGTTGAATGAAGAGAGACTTTTATGAATGTCTGTCATTGAGTGAGAGTCCTTGTGTGACTGCGGAATGAATTTTTCATGTTTCTGAAAGCCTGTTTGGAAAAATAGCGCAGCTCCACCCACTTTTCCAAACAGAGTGAAAGTTTTTGTTTAACCCTTTGTGGTGTTGTCCTGTATGTGGGAAGTTTTAAGACATTTTAAGTTAGAAACGCAGGTGTGGATTTATTCGGATGATAAGTTACGGAGCTAGGAAATGTACAAAGGATAGGTTTGTTGAGCAAAAGATAAAAAATACATGGTCCCGGTGGTTAAAAAAAGAATTTATTTGACACGCTCACTTACTTGTCAAAAGAAAACACGCAATCATTGATTACATTGGGTTGAAAGACATAAATTTAGTCGCGGAATGAGATAAAGAATGCCTTTTAAAAAAGGCCTGTGAGGATCTCTCATGGCTGCGGGCTGGGGAAGTACGCTCCCATTTTCCTTTGTGTAAAACCTTGACGCAAAAGCTTCTAGCTCAGTAAAAAAAAGAGAATTTTAAATAAAGATTGAAATTACAAAATTTGAATTGGGATTTTGAGATATTAAGAGAAGGCACAGCAAAATACTGAGATGGATTCAAAGTAAAAAAAAATTATTATTAAATTAAATCTGATCTCTTAAAGAAAAAAGGAGAAATAAAACTAAAAGGTTTGGAAACAATCTGGAAATACCTTCACAGATCAGGTCAAACTCCTGGGTGAGTGGCGAGCTATCTGCGAAGGTGTAAAAGGGACTTTTGAAAAATGTTAAAACAGCAAGCTTTAGCAGTTTAGAAAAAGACATTGTAACGACCTTGAAACTGGAATTTGAGATAACGAAAAGCAGCCCTCAAAGCCTATGTGCTAGACTCCATTCTATTTATGGAGAAAAGAAAAAGATAAAGACACCACTTTGAAAGTAAACAAATTGAACGAATTTGAAAGAAAAAGTGTCTTCGATTGTCTGATGATTTTAAATTAGCAAACTTACGGAGTCACGAGCCCTCCGTGTAAAATACAAAACCTAATTTGAAGAAAGGTGATCTGAAAAAAAAAGACGTAACGCACTAATTAGGTGCTGGGAAAAAAAAGGGGTGTTTGCGATGGAAAAAGACATAACTTACTAAATACTAGTTGATATCAGCTGTGAAAAAGATATTGGTTTAATTGGAAAAAAAAGAATTTGAAGAGGTAAAATACACTCTCTATTGATAATGATTTTAAATTATGAGAAAGTTTCACTGCAGTATGAAAGATTTCCAAAATGGACGTTGTTTATCAAGAAAAGTCCCTAACAGTCTAAACAAGCAGGAGGGTTTTGAAAATAACGAGGAGAAAAGATCTAAGCTATGCGAACTCAGCACAGAAAGAAAAAACTGGGAATTAGAGAATCTTACTGAATTTTTAAATTCTTATAGAAAATGGAACTGGCACAGATGTTTAGATTTTGTGCTGCGAGAGAAATAAAACACAAGCTTTGCCCAGTGAACGGGACCGTAAAATAAAACGAAATGTTGGAATGTATACAGCGTGTGTGAAAAGTGGATTTCAGTAAACAAAATAGCTATTAAAAATGTGTGGTCTCGTTTCAAATCAAAAAAAAATCTTTGGCAAGTACTTGAATTAGAAGTTAAGAAAAAATTGGAGTTTAATCTAAAATGGTGTCTTTCCTGATGAGAAGACTTTTATTATGATGGATTTACCAATAATTTCTGCTGTTTTAACGGATTTCTAATTTCTAAGCAAGTTTGGAAGGCACAAAGACTTAAAAAATAATTTTTCGGATGATTACGTGAAGTCACGTAATGACATCAGGCTTTCTTACAAACCTGTAAAGGAGTTAACCTTTCCATTGACAGCTGTTTTTATACTGGACATTATTAATTTGGATTTCTAAATAGAATAAAAAAGACTCACCTGACAGATAGAGGAAATTGTGGGATAGTCAGAATAAAAATAAAAACAGAACTAGCCTATGTAATAATACTCGCCTGATACAAATAAAAGAAAGATACTCAAACAAAACAAATTCAAGAGTTAAAAGCTAAGATAAATAAGCTGGAAGAAATTTGTTTTTAAATGGGACCAGACGGATAGTGCAGTGCGCAGCCATAGCACCATCACCTACGGCAATAGAGCCAATATACCCCACGGTGGGTAAGTGTAGTCCACAAACCCAACCTAACCCTTACCTCCGATTTCACAGAGTGACCTCAACATGCATGGATAAAAGATGAGTAGACCAGAACCTAACACCTGGTGACGACCAGGCTATCTGTTTAAAATTTGCAGATAAAACACTCACCGAGATGGGACCGCAGCGGCTACTTCGACTCTGGAGACTCAGGATACTGGGAACCTTAAGGCCCACGCAAGCACTGGATAATACAGATGGACTACGAGAGATACAGCACACACAGGAAAGACACAACGACATGAACTAGCTTTATTTAATTTAACTGCCCGAAATATGCATCCCAGCAGCCAAGGACTGGAGCAAGGACAGAACTTATGTTAACGCATGGCTATACATAGTGTATTAAGTAAGGTTGTAATGCAGCAGGCTGCCGATGCCATGGACGCCAGTAGATTCCGAGGACAGGAGCAAGTTCATAGGACCAAAAGGGGAAGGGCGCAGAAATCCAACTGGATGGAATTTCAGTTCTAGAAGCTCATGCCTGGGCGGACGAAGCTGCAAAACAAGCCGCCAAACCCACCCCGCAAGAAACAGAAGGGTGGGAACAGAACGGAGCAAAAAGGGGGGTGGGACCCCAGGGTGTTTAGGAAAACTGGCCAATGGGATAAAATGAAGATAAGGGAGGTCTCTGGAATATAAAGTGCATGTCCCGAAGTGTGACACAGTAACAACACGGAGAAGCCGGTATTGATCATGCGCAGCGCAAACAATAAGGAATACAACCTAAAAAGGGGGGCAGATGGAGTGTGGAGGTAAGATGATAATAAAGGTCCGACTGGGACATCAAACACGCCCAAAGGGACCCTGGGAAGCCCTACCACTGCCCCAACAACCACCCTGGGGACAACAACTCTTCCCAGCACAACCACGCAAGTCCCCCCATAAGCCTGTCCATAAAGACTGGAGCCAAAGGGGGGCTAGTAATAAAATAATCTAAAGAAAGGATATAATTGGGGTGTGTCAGCAACTACTTAACCTAAATCTAATGGATATCATTCTTCCTAGCTTCTGTGGGAATGAAACTATAAGTCTCTACCAGAACCTCGCACAACGGATCCTCGAAGGCCCAGAATCCACTACCCTGAGATTTAATTTCAGAAAGGGAACAGGACAAGGTACAACCAAAAGTGGAATAATGGAAACACTAGGCACGGGTTATGCGGCAGGGGTTACGATGATGAATTCCATAGACCTGTATGCAATATATGAACGGGCTAACAACTTAATGGCGTAGTCTTGAGGGGTTTACTGGGGAGGGACTTGGATAACCAAGCCCTACAAGCGCGGTTGGGAGATGGCGCGGAAGGGGAACTGTTACAAGTGGCCCATACATTACAGAAGCATGCCAAGACAATAAATTTGATCCATGCAATGGGGAATGACATAAGTAAACGATTACAAGCTGAGATAGTTTGCTCTGGGTATGGGGCCTGGATTAAGTGAAGTACAACATAACTTGGAGCAACTCCAGAATGGGGACATACCAGATTGGATCCCGAACAGCATACTTAACAATTGGACTCCAGATAAAAAAAATGAATGACAAATGCGAGGTACAAAGGAATAGTCACGCATGGGTGCCAAATTTCAGATGTATTACTGGGCGGGTGAATATGATCGGATTTGTGTTGTCCATACCACAGTATGATGTAACAAAGGGAGACCCCTTATACCAGATCGATAATATCGGTGAAGTAAGAAACCAAACTCGGTTGCGTTACCATCAGCCTGCCAGACGGGTGATTAAAATTAAATTAGTACAAAAGGCATTGACATAACTGATTGCTATAAAAATAATCAAGTGGTTTTATGTTGAGGTACGCCATGAATGACGAATGATGATTGCAGATTCCACCAAACAAACGGATGCATGCTGAGTATCATTCCTCTCGAACACGATTCCGAAACAATCGCTGCTCCACAAGGGAATGGAGATTTGGTGCGTGAGCACAGGAGCAGCCAACCCGACGATTAAGACTGGGGGAGGAGTCACCCTCTGTGTCATCACCAACCCTAACTTCTGTTTCAGGTCCATGGGAAAAATAGACATAAATGGATACCACATACATCCCAAGACAACGGAAATCATCCACGGAACGGTCACGGATACCCTCCGAGAGGGGTACAAGGAGGCGGTATGGGAACCGCAAGGCACCGGAATTAAATGAGGAACAATTACGTTTGGTGCAAGGAATCCAGAATCAAAGACGACAGTATATCCAGCTGAAGGAAGAAGTAGACAACCTACAGAGAGACACTAACGCAATGCTGGCTGATCAGCTCTGGTACTCAAAGCTGTGGGACATTGGACTTAATATTCAGATCTACCCATGGATAAGAATAATATCACATGTACTTGTAGTAATACAGGGCCTGGTTCTGATGGTCATGATGGGATTAACATGTGCACGAATTAAACAGGCCAAATGATACGTCAGGGCACGCACTATGATTAAGGCCATAAGGGATGAAAATTTAAGCAGTCCTACAGGAAGGACTTACCTTTTTTAACTCTGCAGGAAAGGTCTCAGGAGGTCCCGAAGCTTGGGAGATGGCCACCTAGGTGAACGGACCTATTTAGAACTTGCCTACAGGGAGATAGTTATCGCGAAATATGGCCAGCCTGGCGTATAGCCAAGGGCCAAAAGGGGGGAATTGTAAGAGAAATTTGGCATTAGGGATACCAGCAGGACAAGGGTTAAAGTGCTGGTTCCTGCACCAACCCATAAGGAGGTAAAAGGCCTCTCTTCGGCCTTGTACCAAGGCTCCAGAAGTTATCAATTCAATAATATTCCTACAAGATATGATGTGAGAACCTAAACAGACATTGATAAGACCTTGCAAAGAGGCTCAGGGGGACTCATGGGCACCAAGGAGAATCAACAAATTCTGACCTAATGAAGTCATTCTAGTCACGGCCTAAGGTGGTCACGTGGATCTTGGCTTGTCAATCCAAAGTAGCACTAATAAGGTAGTCCAATTAGAGAAGTAGCACTGATAAGGTAGTCCAATTAGAGATCTTACCAGGGAACGGAGGGGTTTTTGAAATGTATAAAAGTTGTATGATTGTGCTGTTCGGGGAGCATCTCCACTCATAGGCGGCTGTGATAAGAGGTGTTCCCGGACGTTCATAATAAAAGATCGTTATACCTTGCCATCCGTCTCTGTCTGCTAACACTGGGGGCTGTTACGCGGGTTGGGGCGAGCATCGACCCTCTAAATCAGGGGTCCCGCTCGTGGGAGGAGAAGCCTTCCCATTTGCCCCTTACAACCCTCGTCTCTGAATTAACTGTGTCACTCTCCAGCTTAATGAAGAATTCTACCACATTATGGTCACTCTTCCCCAAGGGGCCTCGCACGACTAGATTGCTAATTAATCCTCTCTCGTTACACAAGACCCAGTCTAGGATGGCCTGCTCTCTAGTTGGTTCCTCAACATATTGGTCTAGAAAACCATCCCTTATACATTCCAGGAAATCCTCCTCCACAGTATTGCTACCAGTTTCGTTAGCCCAATCAATATGTAAATTAAAGTCACCCATGATAACAGCTGTACCCTTATTGCACGCATCCCTAATTTCCTGTTTGATACCATCCCCAACCTCCCTACTACTGGTTGGTGGTCTGTTCACAACTCTCACTAACATTTTATGCCCTTTGGTGTTTCGCAGTTCTACCCATATAGATTCCGCATCATCCACGCTAATACCCTTCCTTACTACTGCGTTAATCTCCTCTTCAACCAGTAACGCTACCCTACCTCATTTTCCTTCCTGTCTATCCTTCCTGAATATTGAATACCCCTGGATATTGAGTTCCCAGCCTTGGTTAACCTGGAGCCATGTCTCCGTAATCCCAATTACATCATATCCGTTAACAGCTATCTGTGCAGTTAATTCATCCAACTTATTACGAATGCTCCTCGCATTGAGACTCAGAGCCTTCAGGCTTGTTTTTTTAATACTCTTTGTCCTTTTAGAATTCTGTTGTCATGTGGCCCTTTTTGATTTTTTTCCCTTGTTTTCTCTGTAGTGTAACAAAGAAACAACGGGGCAAATTATTGTGTTCTAAGCAAGCCTGGGATGGCGATCTAGCTCAGGAAATTTTCTTGAATCTTCTCCCACTCTGCTTCAGTGGTAACTCTGCACCGGTGCCAAAAAAAGTATCTGCTAAACTGTGGCCCCTTCACCCATCTCGGCCCTAAGTTCTGGCATTCCCTCCCTAAACCTCTCCACTTCTCTCTCCTCCTTTAGGACACCGTTTGAAACCTACCTCTCTGACCCTCACCTGTCCTAATGTTTCCTTCTTTGGCTCAGTGTTCATTTTTGTCTGATTACGCACCTGTGAAGTAGCTTGCGATGTTTTACTACATTACAGGCTCTATACAAATGCAAGTTGCTGTTGTTGGAAGTTTCAGTGTCTGAGTGGGAGAAGCACTAGTGAAATTCCTAGTGCAGGTAATTTGAAATTCCATATCAGGTTTTGAATGTTCATCTCAAATCACAATATCAGTGGTTAGAACACCACCCTTTAATCCACTTGGATCTGAATGTAGCTCAGATTGGTGCAATACTGACTAGAATAGCTTTGTCCTCAGTGAAATAAATTTAGATCAAATGCAAAATACTGCAGATGCTGCAAATCTCAAATCTGAAGTTTTGATCATCTCAGTCTAATTCATGGCAAGTCAGGTCCACAACAGAAGGCATTAAAGGAAAGATGTTCTTCTTTGGTACTCCCAATGCAGAACCATGCTTGCCAACAGCTACATCAGGAATTTCTCACCCCCATCCCATGGTTTTCCAACCATGAATTTTAATGTGAATCTCGCCTTGGTGTTTTCACCAGGACTGAAGAACATTGAACACTACACAATTTTATACCCCTTTCTTTGCCTTGAAGACAGAGCTGTTAATCACTCATGGTCAAGAGCACAATACATGAGGATGCTTACAAGGGTTATTAAGGAACACTTAAATGCAATCATTTAGTTCTCAAGCATTTGCTAAAATCTTTTAACGTGTAAAATTCAATCTGCATCTACAACAAAACCCCTTTTATCTGAACTAATTTTCTTATCAACAACCTTACCAGCTGTCACAGACATCAGTTCTCCGTTCTGAGCGAAGGAACAACCAGCATTATAAACCGTAACTATTTTAAAAACAAATGCATGAGGGGAAATTTGGAGTCCCTGTCCCGCCCGACAGGAATAGAGCAGGAGGATAGTTAAAATTGTTGTGGAAGGACTGTTCCGTTCCATTCCCGCCCGCTGCCACATTAACTGTGTACATTTTCTAGGCATCTGATGCGCTGGCTGCTATCAGGTGTGAGCTTCATGAAGTCATTGGTTAACAGGTACATTTTTATGAGTAGGTACCCAATTATCAACTGCTTTTTCATTCAGGTGGGGCGGTACTTTTCTTGACAGGACTACATCAAAACAAGAAAAAATTAAACAAAACTATCATGAATTATTTATAAACTTTCACCTGAATAATTAGTAACAAAATAATACAATCAATTGCATTGTCTGTATTCATACACATGAATTATGATTGGCAAAGAACTCTGCTACAACACATCATAAACACAATTTTGTCATTCAAAATGATTTGATAGTTTTGAAGATAAGAAACATGAGCAGTGAAGAGACAAACAAAAATGTAATGAATTTAATCACTTTAAGTACCAAAGTCAGCAATTTTATCGGGGCTGTGCGTCTGTTTCATCAATAAGTTTCATTCCAGGCCTCTTTATTTGTGCCCAGTTCAATGGGGGTAATGGCTTCCGACTAGTTCAGAGCTGGATTCTATTAAATTGATTAAGCCAAAACAATTTATTCCGAGTGGTAAGGTGATGACCCAGCTGAAGTGTATGTGTTGTATTTGCATTAGTGGTTCTTATCTGCTGGCTTCAGGGCATTTATGAAATAATAAATCAGTGACCTAGATTTACAGATTTTAGAAATGTAACGAGAAGCGATAACAAATGCTGTCAAAATGGAAGCCAGGCAGTCAAAATAGCAGCAGGGAAAGGATTTTTAAATGCGCTGCTGATGGAGATGGTGATGGGGAAATCACAAACATGGAGCGCTAAGTGATTTGGGGTTGGATGTGCTTACATAATTATACCTCGTACAGAATGGAAGAGATAAAAAGCCACTTCATAGCAGACTGGATCCTACTAGTGGGATTTGGGCATGCAGGCACTGGGACACAATGCCCACTATTCTCCATATGTGATTTTCCAATTGGCCTTCTCACTCATGTAGTTTGCCCTTGCATGTTCTGTGTCGCAGCTTTAGTTTAGTATCCTAAGAACTTCCTGATCATTGGGTGAAAGTACCGGCAGTGCTATATCCACCTATTTACACTAGATGTTAAAAGTAAGCAGTGTGGGGCGTGCAGCTGTTAGAGACACTGGATTTTTTCACCAGACTAATTCCCGGGATGGTGGGACTGACATATCAAGAAAGACTGAATCAACTGGATTTGTATTCACTGGAGTTCAGAAGAATGAGGGGGGATCTCATAGAAATGTTTAAAATTCTGACGGGTTTAGACAGGTTAGATGCAGGAAGAATGTTCCCAATGTTGGGGAAGTCCAGAACCAGGGGTCACAGTCTAAGGATAAGGGGTAAGCCATTTAGGACCGAGATGAGGAGAAACTTCTTCACCCAGAGAGTGGTGAACCTGTGGAATTCTCCATCACAGAAAGTTGTTGAGGCCAATTTACCAAATATATTCAAAAAGGAGTTAGATGTAGTCCTTACTACTAGAGGGATCAAGGGGTATGGCGAGAAAGCAGGAATGGGGTACTGAAGTTGCATATTCAGCCATGAACTCATTGAATGGCGGTGCAGGCTCGAAGGGCCGAATGGCCTTCTCCTGCACCTATTTTCTATGCTTCTATGTTTTCTATGTTTCTATTTATGCGGTGGTTTCTTTTGCAGGATTTTCACTAGTTTTTTGCTCGTGGTTTCTGTTGGATTTTTACTTGCATTTTGGAACTTTCTGTTATATTTTTACTGCAATTTTTGGAATGAAATAACTAGATAAACAGCCAAATCATTGGCCTCAATCTTTACTGGGGCATGATTTCCAAGCAGGGGGAGGAGTTCTGGTTGCCTCAAACGCTGACGCTATGGAAGCTTCGCTCCCTGTTGGGCGGGGGATGCTCCAGAAGAGGCCACAGCCCAGGATCAGGTTAGTATGTGGTGCTGGGGTAGAGATAAAGGTGGAGTGGGGGGCGGGGGCTGGGGTTGGTGGGTGCAGCGTGGCTTGCAGGTTCGGCAGGTGATTGCGGGATTTGGAGACAATCAAGGGTAGAGATCTGGAGTCAGGGGGTCTGATCGTGGAGGGGGGGTGAGTTGGTGATCATGAGGGAGGTCGTTGAGAGCGGGAGCGGGGGGGGGGTCGGTAATATCGTGAGAGGGTCCAATCTCGGGGCGGGGGAGTTCCGATCGCATGTTTGCTTGTGGGGACCGGGGGAAGCACTCCTGCTCCCCTGGCCCACAAAGAGTGCTGGAAAGACACTTACCTCTTCCATGCAGCAATCCTCGTCTCCCTTTAGCTGCTGGGTTTCCCGAGGCCTGGGAAACCCAGCCGGCCAGAGTTAAAGTTGGAGAGAGATAAAATCTGAGGCACACAGTCTAATTAAAATATTTAAATAAGCAACCCGACTCCTGAGAATGGGTTGGTTCTCAACGACGTCGCCCTCCCACCCCGCCCTACCCGCCCCAGTTCGACCGTCGTAAAACTGGAAGTGGGCGGGTTCGGTTCAGGTTTGAGATTTTTTAAATGTTTACATTTCGACCCAAGCAGTCCTGTTTTTAGGGGTTAAAGATCCCCTCATAGTTTTGGTAATTCAAAGAACAAACCTACATTCATATAGCATCTTTCAGATCTTCAGGATATCCCAAAGTAGTTTACAGCCAATGAATGAGTTTTGAAGTGTAGTCATTTTTTTTTCTCAGATTTTTGCAGCCAATTTACACACAGCAATAAAACAAACGACCAGTTAATCAGATTGTTGCTGGTGTTGGTTGAAGGATAACCGTTGACTGGGACAATTCCACTGCTCTTCTTTGACTAGTGCCCTGGGATCTATTATTTCCACCAAGAGGGGGAAGTTGGAGCCTCAGTTTAATGCCTCATCTGAAAGACAGCCCCTCCATCAATGCAGTTCTCCCTCAGTACTGCACTGAAGTGTCAGCTTATGTGCTCAAGTCCTGGAATAGGGCTGGAACCCATAACATTTTGGCATGGAGGCAAGAGTGCTAATATTGAGCCAAGGCTGACACTTCAGGACAATATGAAATTAATACTGAGGTTGTTTCAAATCACCAAAGGCTGCATTTAATGTCAAAAGTGGTACAGGATGAAAGAAGACATTTGTTGGCCCCTTAAATACCCTCTGGACAAAGCCATTTAAAGTTAATGCAATTAAGTTGATTTATATCCCTATTTTCAAGCAGGGATGGGGTGGTAGTCATAGAATCATAGAATCATAGAAGTTTACAGCATGGAAGGAGGCAATTGCAGCCCATTGTGTCAATGCCGGCCAACAAGAGGCTATCCAGCCTAATCCCACTTTCCAGCTCTCGGTCCGTAACCCTGCAGGTTACGACACTTCAAGTGCCCATTGAAGGAAAATGGGTGAGCAGAACATAGGCAATCCCCTCCCGCCAATGTATGGTGGGGTCCTTTAAATAAGATCCAGACACCTGCTGAAAGCAGGCAGGCATTTCATTATCCCATTTCATCATCATTATCATTGGCAGTCCCTCAGAATCGAGGAAGACTTGCTTCCACCCTTAAAATGAGTTCTTAGGTGAACAGTCCAATACGAGAGCCACAGACTCTGTCACAGGTGGGACAGATCGTCGTTGAGGGAAGGGGTGGGTGGGACAGGTTTGCCGCACATTCTTTCTGCTGTCTGCGCTTGATTCCTGCATGCTTTCGGCGATGAGACTCGAGGTGCTCAGCGCCCTCTCGGATGCACTTCCTCCTTCGGGCAGTCTTTGGCCAGGGACTCCCAGGTGTCAGTGGAGATGTCACATTTTAACAGGGAGGCTTTGAGGATGTTATTGTAATGCTTCCGCTGCCCACCTTTGGCTCGTTTGCCATGAAGGAGTTCCGAGTAGAGCACTTGCTTTGGGAGTCTCGTGTCTGGCATGCGAACTATTAAATCAGCAAGCAATGACATCAATGTAATTTTCCAGATATTATCCATTCTCCATCTATTAGTGCTTGTGATAAGCGGCCTAACCAGTGGTCCTTAAAAGTACCACCGCAGGCCGCTCAAAAAATAATAAGTAAAAGGTTTAAAGCTAACCCCTCCCTAATTAGCCTGGATGGCTCTCTGCACTGGAGCTGCCAGATTTTGTCCAATCAGCAGGCTGCTCAAGATGTGTGAGCAGCTTGCCAATGGTTTGGCAATCAGACCCAAACAAAAGAATTTGTCGGGCCTCGGGCCGATTCCATTGAGTGGTTGTCATGCTTACGCTGCACTCCTTCTGCCTGATGGAATCACTCATCCGAAAATTGACCCTGATTTATTGTCCGATAAGTGTACCCCTTGAATCTGCTCCCAAACTCAATCCATTTCCCTGGGTTGGAGATCCTTCAATATTCTCAGTGGGCTCCTGCGAGGATTCTCTCCACCAAGAGGAAGCACATCAGAGTGAGGCAGAAAATCCCAGCTGCGCTGCTGTAGGACACCATGGCAACTACCAGAAATAATAGCAAGAGACTTTAAAGTGCAGAAGGACCTCGAAGATCAGATCAGCTGTCCCACTGGAGGTCTAGGCCAAGATCAGAGCCAACAGAAGGTAAGTGTTTGGAGCTGACGGGAGTGATTGAAGGCTACTGCAAAGCCCTTTTCTTCCACAGGGGGAGCTCAAGGCCTTTACCACCACTTCCTAGGCCTGACTGTTTTCTTCCAGGAAGCAGCAGTAAGTGGGGAAGACAAGAGGGAAATCATCCCGGCTCTGCCCCAAGTTGCCATTTGCGTACAGTGGGTGAGTGGCCAATGGTGATCCGCGCAGGCGTGGTTAAAGGGAAATCCCGGTCAGGGTGTCGAGGTAGTGGGAGGCCTCACCATTTGGTCTTTCCCTCATTCTCTGCCGGAGAATTTCCTGAATGTCTGTAAGGGATAGGATTTGAATCCTTATGCCCTCTGAGTAGAAGGTCAGTGTTCAATTATTACCAATACAATGCCTTTGTTCAAGCAAGAATTTCAGATGTAATACACTCAGAACATTATACAAATTTTTTGTATAAAACTGCCATGTAATTTTCCATTCTGAATGTCAGAACTTATATTATAATAAACCTGTAATTTTCATCATCCAGCAACCCTCATCCATTCTTTTTACTGTCACTGTCCATTTCTGTAGTCTGCTCATTACAACAATCAATTCATACAATACATCACATTAAATCCATCAAATCTTGTCACAATAAGTGTGCTAATATATTTTATAACATAGTAGATTGTAAGGGATACATTGTTAAGCCGTTCCTTGTCACTCGTTGGTTTAAGTGTTGCATGCTACCTGGGCTCGGAGCAGCCTTTTAAACCAGCTCAGGATTACAGACAACTTTGTAGTGTATACAACCATCTATCACTCTAAACATAATTGGATGTTATCTATACTAGTATTATCTCCCTGGTTTAAAGTCCTATCAACTGTTAAGTTGTGTTACTGGAGAAAGAAGCTAGCCTTCTCAAACCGAATGCTACTTTTTTAGCACTCACTGCAATGCATGATTGGAGCCAACAAGACTAATCTCAGAGAGAAAATAATGCTTTTGTTTGCATAAATATTCATTGGTGATCTTTTAAAAATAATAATGTCTGTCACGTGTACTTATTAAATGGGATCTGGCAATTATGACAACACCATACAATAATTTAGGCCATTACCAAAAGGAATGGTACCTTTCAGTTTAGCAATGGCATGACTTACTCAGTTGTGATGTTTTGACAGAGTTTAGATAGTACGCTCTTGATTTGGAAGGTTCTATTTAACATTTACAAACACAGTATAATGGATTCCTGGAGAAGCAGATTGTAACACTAGCATCCTGCACTGTGACAGTGGATGTGTGGGTTTCATTCCCCAATGTCACTGAGCTGTTAATACAAGCTGCCCTGCTTTTGAGAAGCTTAGAATGGAGATCAGACACCTCCACATAACAGTGATGAATAATTGGAGCAGATTTATCTCTGGCCAGCTATCTTAAGAGCCATGTCAGAGTGACACGGATGGAGATGTAGAAGCCGCCTGTGCAGCCATCCTCACAGTCGCAGGGGGTATAATGCCCTGCAAGCACCATATGTGGATGAGAAAAGAAAAATGAGGGCAAAGTAGAAGGGTCTCAAATCCTATACAATATTACTGTGTTACTACAAATAAGCCCTGATTTTAACTTAACCCGCCTAGTGAGAACGGTGCAGGTTCACGTCACACCCAGTGGATCACAAAATTGGGTAAGGCATAAATCGGGCAAAATAAGGTTAGGTTAAAATCAGGGCTCATTATTCATACTGCCTCTCCATTGCAACCGTAAGTGGAGAGTTTGGGGCCAGATAATGGCCCAGAAATTGCTGTCGGAGGTGTATCTCCAGAGTACGTCGCCCACCTGCGAAACATTTACGAATTTACCTCCTGGCATCCAGGCTGCGAAGAGTTGTGGTCGTGGGCCAACTCGCATATGGCAGTGTAAAGTCCCATGGATCCCAGGGACACCAGGCGATTCGGAAGCATCCCTGAGATCACATGAGCCATGTCTTCCAATAGGAAAGGAGGATTCCATTGCAATTATTTACAAAAGGAATGCTAATGATATGCAATGGAATCTCCAAATAATTATACAATGTACAGAATTCTGATAAATATAAATGTACTGAAATGCAATTTTATTCGTAAGTTCCTTCATTGCATCAGCCACAATAAAAATTAAATTAATACAGGTCAATATTTGCATAAACTCAAAAGTGTGTGTGCATAATTTTAGATTTTTAAATGTTTTTTTAAAGCCGTATATATACCCTTACGCTGATGAAAATAGGCCCTACATCTGCTTTTACTAGTTATATGAGTTGTGTGGGCAATTGCTGGGCAGTGTCGGGCAAATAGCCCAACACTGTGCCAGTGATACTCATTTTTCAGGCGTACCTTGACAGATCGCAAGGTCCGGATTCCGTTCATGTGCAAGCGCATGCAGAAATCAACAAGTTGCGGAGCCTCTCAAATGCATCAGGACAGCGTATTCTGAGTACACCATCATGGAACCACAATTTCAGGCCCATTATATGAGGCTGATCTAGTTTGGAGAATATTTTCTTGTTTTAATAAGGGCAAATTACTACTGCAACTTAAGACCAGCGACTCAAAAGTTTCTTTCAGAAAGAATTTCAGAGTGAGGCCACAAAAGGTTTTGAAGATTAACTCGAAGGAAAGGCAGCATCATCTGTGCAGGACATCCAAAGTTAATTAAAAGAAGGAAAATTATTTTCAAAATCTAGAAAACATTTTAAGGGAAAAGAAAAAGAAAAAGAACAATAGTACACGATCTGTTATGTCTCAAATAAAGCAATGTGACCGAGTACTGTAGACTTGAGTAAGTGTGACCTTAGTCTCTTTATTTTGACTCCAGAGTGCTTATATGCAGTCCTCCCAAGGGATACTGGGATCCCTTGGGATTCCAACAGATGCGCCCTCTGGTGGCGATAGAATGCTGGTTAAAAGGTGTTGCAAACATAACATCACTCCCCCCAAAGTCAATGGTACACTTATTTACAGGATGAGACGATCTGGGACTTTCTGCTCCCTAGTCAATCATCTCGGTACAAACACAGGTGCAGGTGAGTTGGTTGGGCCTTCACTGGGCTGTTGCGCAGCTGGCCTTGCTGGGCTGCTGGGGATGATGAGTTCAGCTTCATGGTCGACCGTGATGTCGGTTGCCACTTGTGTGTGTATCGGAAGTTTGAAGTTGGTGGTGTCCTCTTCAGGTTGCTCGTGGCTGTCTGTTTGATTTGGTCCAAATGCTTTCTGCAAGTTAGTCCATTTGCAAGTTTGACCTCAAATACCCTACTCCCTTCTTTGGCTACGACAGTGCCAGCAAGCCATTTGGGACCATGTCCATAGTTGAGTACAAATACAGGGTCATTGACTTCAATATCGCGTGACAAATTTGTGCGATCATGATACATGCTTTGTTGATGCCGCCTGCCCTCGACATGATCATGGAGATCAGGGTGGACTAGAGAGAGCCTTGTTTTGAGTGCCCTTTTCATGAGCAGTTCGGCAGGTGGAACCCCGGTGAGCGAGTGGGGTCTTATGCGGTAGCTGAGCAGGACTCGGGACAGGCGGGTCTACAGGGAGCCTTCCAACACGCATTTCAAACTTTGCTTGATGGTTTGGACTGCCTGTTCTGCCTGGTCATTAGATGTGGGCTTGAACGGGGTAGATGTGACGTGCTTAATCCCATTGCGGGTCATGAATTCCTTGAATTCAGTGCTGGTGAAGTACGGCCCATTGTCGCTGACAAGGACATAAGGCAGGCCGTGCATGGCAAACATGGCTCGTAGGCTTTTGATGGTGGCAGTGGACATACTTAAAGACATTATTACACAGTCAATTCATTTTGAACAAGCATCCACAACAACCAAAAAGATTTTGCCTAGAAACGGGCCAGCAAAGTCAACGTGGATCCTAGGCCACGGTTTGGAGGGCCATGACCACAAACTTAGCGTTGCCTCCCTGGGTGCATTGCTCAGTTGAGAGCAAGTGTTGCATTGGCGCACGCAAGACTCCAAATCTGCGTTGATGCCGGGCCACCACACATGGGATCTGGCTATAGCTTTCATCATTACTATGCCTGGGTGGGTACTGTGTAGGTCGTGTATGAACATTTCTCTGCCTTTCTGAGGCAAAAACACGCGATTACCCCACAAAAGACAGTCCGCGTGTATGGACATTTCGTCTTTACACCGCTGGAACGGCTTGATCTCTTCATGCATCTCCGCTGGGACGCTGCACCAGCTCCCATGGAGGACACAGTTTTTTACAAGGGACAGTAAAGGATCCTGGCTGGTCAAGGTCCTGATATGGCGGGCCTTAATGGGCGACTTTTCGTTTTCAAATGCATCCATCACCAAAAGCAAGTCTACATCCTGTGTCATTTCCACTCCGGTGGTGAGCAATGGTAGCCGACTGAGAGCATCAGCACAGTTCTCTGTGCCTGGCCTATGGCAAATTACATAGTTATATGCAGACAGCGTGAGCGCCCATCTTTGGATGCGAGCGAAGGCATTGGTATTAATACCTTTCCTCTCTGAGAATAGCGATATGAGCGGCTTATGGTCAGTTTCTAACTCGAACTTAAGCCCAAACAGATACTGGTGCATTTTTTTCACCCCGTAAACGCATGCCAAAGCTTCTTTTTCAATCATGCTGAAGGCCCTTTCAGCCTTGGACAAACTCCTGGACACATAAGCAACCGGTTGCAATGTTCCTAATTCATTTGCTTGTAACACACACCCGACCCCTTACGAAGACACATCGCAAGCTAGCACTAAACGTTTACATGGGTCATACAGAACAAGCAGGTTGTTGGAACATAACAGATTTCTGGCTTTCTCAAAAGCAGTCTCTTGTGATGTCCCCCATACCCAGTCATCTCCCTTGCGTAGCAACACATGTAGAGGTTCTAGCAAGGTGCTTAACCCGGGTAGGAAATTACCAAAATAATTGAGGAGTCCCAGGAATGACCACAGCTCCGTCACGTTCTGTAGTCTCGGCGCGTTCTTAATGGCCTCCGTCTTGGTATTGGTGGGTCTGATGCCGTCTACCGCAATGCTTCTCCCTAAGAACTCGACCTCTGGCACCAGGAAAACACACTTTGAGCGTTTCAACCTGAGTCCCACACGATCTAGCCAACCTTGAACCTCTTCCAGGTTCTGCAAGTGTTTGATGGTGTCCCGACCCGTGATCAATATATCATCCTGGAAAACCACGGTGCGCGGAACCGACTTTAGCAGACTCTCCATGTTCCTTTGAAAAATAGCCGCGGCCGATCGAATCCCAAACGGGCATCTATTGTAGATGAACAGAGCTTTGTGCGTGTTGATGCAGGTGAGGCCTTTCGAACATTCCGCCAGCTCCTGCGTCATGTAGACCGAGGTCAGGTCCAACTTGATGAATGCCTTCCCTCCTGCCAGGGTCGCAAATACTTCATCTGCCTTGGGTAGCGGGTACTGGTCCTGCAGCAAAAAATGGTTAATTGTTACTTTATAGTCCCCACAAATTCTGACCGCGCCATCGCCCTCTCATTGCAGCCTGTCCAGCTCGATCTCCACTTTCTCTCACATCATGTATGGCACTGCACGTGCCTTATGGTGGATGGGTCGTGTACTGGGAACCAAGTGGACCTGCACCTTTGCCCCAGAGAAAATTTCCGATGCCTGACTCAAACAACGACGGGAACTTGCTCAAAACCTGGGCATATGAGGCGTCGTCAATGGACGAGAGCGCTAGGATGTCATCCCAGTTCCAGCAGATTTTTCCCAGCCAGCTTCTGCCGAACAGTATGGGGCCATCTCCTGGTACAATCCATAGCGGCAGTTCATGCACCGCTCCATCATAGAAGACTTTTACTGCTGCACTACCAATCACAGGGATCAGCTCTTTAGTGTAAGTTCTCAGCTTGGTATGAATAGGGCTCAGCTTGGGCCTTTGTGCCTTGTTGCACCACAGATTCTTAAGGCCTTTTTGCTCATGATAGACTGACTCGCACCCGTGTCCAATTCCATGGATACTGGAATTCCATTCAGTTCTACTTTTAACATGATCGGTGGACATTTTGTGGTGAAGGTGTGTACCCCGTGCACTTCTGCCTCCTCGGTTCGAGACTCTAGTTCAGTTTGATCTGCCATGGATCGGTCTTCCTCTGCAACGTGGTGGTTTGCAAGGTTTGCAGCTCATCTGCACATTCACTGGAGGTGTCCCATTGTTCCACAGGCTTTGCACGCATAGTGTTTGAAGCGGCATTGATGGGCTCAATGAGCACCTCCGCAGCGCCAACAAGGTGTTAATTGCCTCGTATTCACACTTGATGGCGGCCTCTGAGTCATCTGAGGTCATGCAGCTGCAGGCTTGTACGTTCTGCCATATGCATTCCTGCCTGAAAATGACGTTACTTTGTGTACAGTACTTGCCAATGCATCTTTATGCTGCAAAATTTGTTTGGTGTTATCGCTGTGCTATCGTTATGGCTTTGCTCAGGTTCGGTGTTTCAACAGTCAATAGTTTGCAAAGGATAACTTCATGGCCAATGCCAAGCACAAAAAAATCTCTTAGCATTTGCTCCAGGAATCCACCAAATTCGTAATGTCCTGCAAGGCGCCTTAGTTCGGTGATGTAGCTCACCACTTCCTGGCCTTCAGACCATTAACATGTATAAAATTGATATCTTGCCATCAGAACATTCTCCTTTGGATTTACGTGCTCCCAGACCAGCATACGCAGTTCTTCATACGATTTGATTGTTGGTTTCACCGGAGCAAGGAGATTCTTCATGAAGCCATAGGTTGTTGCCCCGCAGACGGTGAGGAGAATCGCCCTTCGTTTGGCAGCGTTCTCATCCCCTTCCAGTTCGTTGGCCACAAAGTATTAGTCGAGTCGCTCCACGAAGGCTTCCCAATCGTCACCATCTGAGAATTTCTCCAGGATACCAACAGTTCTCTGCATTTTCGCGTGATGGTTTGTTATCTATTACTCGTCGCCAGTTGTTATGTCTCAAATAAAGCAATGTGACTGAGTACTGTAGACTTGAGTAAGTATGACCTTAGTCTCTTTATTCTGACTCCAGAGTGCTGGCACAGCATGGGAGACCTGCTTATATGCAGTGCTCCCAAGTGATGCTGGGATTCCTTAGGATTCCAACAGATGCACCCTCTGGTGCTGGTAGAATGCTGGTTACAAGGTGTTGCATACATAACACGATGAAACAGTAGAAGGAACTGATTTTGGCTTTTCACACTCCTTGGTCGGAATTTTGTGGAGGATGGAGGGTTGGGAGGTGGGGAGTCTCCAAAGTGGTCGGGATATCCGGCAGGCCTTGCTGAATTTAATGGCAGGGCCCAATTTGCATGCGAGGCCTCAGTTTCCTGCCCACAACCAGCCAGATTTAGAGGTTGTCTGGCTGAGGGCGGTTCGGCCTTTGGCTGAACATAGGAAGGAGGAAGGGTTCGCGTGAGGGTCAGGCTGTTAACTCAATTGGGATGTGGGGGGGGGGGAGGTGAGGGATGCGTGGGAGGCGGGAGGCAGAGAGAGGACTGGGGATTGGGCAGAAGATCGGTGGGGACAGAGAGGATCAAGGGTCAGGCAGAGGATCGGTGGGAGGGGGGTGGGGGGTGGAGAGAGAGGATTGGAGCTCGGGCAGAGGATCGGGGGGAGAGAAGATCAGGAGTCAGGCAGAGGATCGGGAGGGGTTGGCTAGCAATTGGGGTCAGCCAGTTGCCGTTAAAAGGACTGGGGGGAGCGGGGGGATGTGGCGGGTGTCATCAGAGAACAGCACGGATGATCATAGTGGGTGAAGGGAAGATCAGGGCCAGCCACCAGAGGTTCATGGACGGCCTCAGCATCACTGTTGGGGGAGGAGGAGGGGCAGGTAATCGGAGGCCTCGTGAGGGTGTCTCACATCGTGAGGGTGAGTTTGGCAGGGACCCTCGATCCAGGAGGTAGGTATAAAGGCACTTGTCTCCTGGATCAAGCAGTCCCCGCCTTGCTGTAACATGCAGTTAAAAACAGAATGGAGGTTGTAAAAGAGCCTTTTGTTATAATTAAATTGACGTTCCGTGACCTGGGAGCGGGATGGTCACCATCCCCCATCCTGCTTCCTGTCCCGCCTCCGTTAAAACTAGCAGTGGGCGGGTTGGAGACGGGATCGGATTGGGAATTCCATTTATAACAATTTAACTAACCCCATGATCCAAACCCACCATTTTTTTAGGTTAGAATTTCCCCTCTTGGGTCTATAAGCAGCAGATCCCCACAACTGATAACATTACAACAACAAAACAGCAAAGTTGCAACTGAAATTTTAACCGAGGGGATAAAGCACAGTGTTGAGGCCGTGAGCTGTGAATACCTCTGAAATCTGTGCTCTGTGACACAAGTGAGTAATAGCTAAACATTCTTGAGTATAAAGCTCTTCTGGATGACTATTTTTCTTTCCTATAATTTTTTTGCCTGTTACTTTCAGTAATTTTAAAATTAGTCACAGGCTGTTCATTCCACGAGAACCATAAATCAAGAAGGCAACGTTTATTGTTGAAAATCCTTTATAATCTAGCTACATGACACAGTGTTAGTTAAATATTAACACATTATGGACAAAAGCCATATTTTATGAACTGACCAGTCTCCTGAGATTTGCTCCCTAATTTAGAAAAATGGTGACTATCTTTTGCATTTTAAGTGTCTGCTTTGCCTCGTTTTAAACATACATTGATAAATAATGGATAGAAGTCAAACAATATAAATTGCACTATAGAATAGTTTGGCCTGAAATTATGCTGTGGGATAGTAGTACACAAACACTTAACACATTTCTCTCTAATAAAAAACTCTGCTATTTTAGTGGAGGTATTAAGCCATTTATTTTAAACGGGTTAACAACTCCCCTCAGAGAAGAGAGGAATTTCAGACAAACATGTTAAGCATTAATACACCAGTGTTCAAGACGTAATTTCAGGGCCTTTATATTCATTTTCTAGATATTTGTTCTTTGCCATTCCTCATTGGTATCCCAATATAATCTGAATCAGGAACAATGCTGTTAAGGGACTAAACTCTTACACACCAAAATTTGAAAATAAATGAGTTTAGATTGGAAAAATATTGAGGAAATAAGTCTTTACTGCTATAGCAGAATGTTAACAAAAAATTCCATTACATTTGAAAACTATATTTTATGGCCCTTTCTATTGAACTGTTGGTATATATCTTAAGATTCCAATATTGCAAACCCTATCTCAAGCTGATGTAAAAATCTTGCAGAACTTACCATTAACCTGCAGGATTTATTGCAGTGCCCTATAGGATAGGATTTCACCTGGGATATTACAAGTCCTAAATGGCTTTCTGAAGGCCTGACAGATTCGTAGCTGTTTCTGGTGCACCGTAACATCATGCAGATTAGTGTAGTATTCAGAGATCTATATTCAGTGCTCGGAAAACCAATGCAACATTCGTATTTGCTTTGTCAGTCTATTCTGTATGCAAGCAGAGTGGCAGAGGCCCTTGTTTTTCTGTTAGTAATGATGCATGTATCCAAGCACTGTAAGCAGAAAAACACAGCTATTTGAATGAATTGCTTGTACTTGAACAGAAGCTGGATGAAAAGGGGAAAATATCACATACATTCAAAATAATAAAACCTTTAGAAACACTAAGATGCAACAATTAACACCTCTTCATTAAAATCATTCAGCTGAATATCTGAATTCCCATCTTCATTTAGTTTAATATGAAAGGCCTATCCAAAAACAATATCACCAATCATTTAGTTAACCCTGGGAACTACATCTATATTTCATCTGGATACAAATAAGAAAAATACAATGAACCATTCCCAATAAGAAAAATCAAAATTTAATTTGTGACTGCAACTATATACTCAATTTAAGTTTCCATTTGCCAAACAGCTTAACGCTGTGTTATAACATCTTTGTGTTGGTGTCTCTTCGCTTCTTAGCTGAATTATCTGAACAGGACCAGGGAATTGATACGATTGTGAGGACTGAAGATATGTGCCCCTCTTCCACTCTCCTGGTCCAGTACTAACATGTATTATTTATTATTCTATGTTTTAATTATTCTTGCAGTATTTGTCTTTGGCAATCTTTCCCGTATCTTCACACTAAACTAGAGGCTACACTCGTTTGTCTGTATAGTTAATAATAAAATAAAATTATAGTTAATTTCTTGAATTAATTTGAACAATTAACCCAGGGGAGGAGGGGGATGTTGAAAATGAATAGATTTTTGTTCTTGTCATTGGCTTTATTAATGAACTATTTGAATGATACCATGGCTATTATATACAATCGGTTGTTTTGGACAAACAACTCACATATAACTGAAGTCCCTACCTAACATCGTCATGGGAGCATCATCATACAAGGACTGCAGCACTTCAAATACTGAAGCTGCAGTTTTTGTGTATGAAGTTGTAGAGTGCAAAGCACACTCAGTAAGTTATATCTTGAATGTGCCCGGCTAAAAATTGTACTCTGCCCATCAGAACAGTCCTCTGGACAAAAACACATGCATGCCAGTTCCATTTTTAATGTTAGGAGAGCACAGGTGGCAGCATTCACTTTCTCATAAGCAGTCTCAATGTTAAGTTTATAAAAGAGCCCAGGGGACTCAATCGACTGTATGAGCACACTTTTAAATCCAGCTTCTCTCCAAGCTGCACCAAACCCAAATGATGGCCTTTTTGAAGGGGTCACAGTGCTTGGCTTTAGTATGCTCCATAGTCAGATGGGGATCTAACTCTTGAGTTATGCTGCCACATTTTCATTGGTGCAGCCCTGAAATCCCTTTGCAGTGCCGTGAAATTGGCAGCATAACCACAGCCTCAATCTTGCTCCTCTTCTAAAACTTGTTAATGAGAATTATTGGAAACATCGCCTTGCTATGATCTTATTAAACAACCAGCGGAACCATCAAAGGAGCCCAAATTTAAATTCTTTAAGAACATATTTGATCTGATATCTTCCTTTGTGACACTGAACATCAGACCACAATCCTAGTCTGACAACTCAAATTTATAAAGAGATCAAAGTACTGGATGTACTGAACAAAGTACAAATACATTAATATTGAACAAATATTTAGTTATATGAACAGTGAATTAATTGATTGTATCATGTTCCCATGTGTATCATGAAGACAAGCTCTGGCTTTAGATATAATATAGCACTGGATAAACATTTTAAATCTGATGGCTTTGAAACCAATAATCACTTAATAGAAAATGGACAAACTGACATGAAATGTTTGTGTTTGGTTTAATGACACAACATTATTAGAAGAGATATTGGAAACGACATGAAATAATTAAGACGGTAGTATATTTTGCAAATTGTAAAGGGTTAAAAGGTATGTGTCTTCTATAGGACATCCATGGAATTTAAAACTGCATTTCTGCCGAAACTACAATAGTATGGCATCTAGCCAGGCAAAACCCGTGTGTACTGTTTGGCTGAAATAGTTTTGTCCGAGCGTTACATTTTAAGGCGATGGGTTGGGGGGGGGCTGGGGGGAATTTTCACGTAGGGAGTCGCACTGCTTTTACGCCAATCAAAAGTGATTTGTGCCACCAGTGTTCTGGAGAGGTATTTGCATGAGTGTTTCTGGGCTTCTCATTTGTGTATCAATTGGAGGAGTCATTGGTGAAAATCCCATGCGAAACAGGTGTAATCTGCTGGAATGCATGGAAATTAGAATCCAGCGTTTCAAAGGATAGTTCTGGCTGAAAACTGTGGCAGCAGACTAGGAGACAAGCAGGTGAGTAAGGAACAGTGCTCGCCTCGTTTACTTCACTCCCAGCTAACTTCACTATATATCTCGTGAATCTTTTTCTGCCACCTTTTAAGAATGTCTACTATAGGAGCAGCAGCCAAACAAGGCAGCTGGGCACTGCGCACAGGCAGAGAAGATTCCACCATTTTACAGAAAGTGAGATCAGGTTGTGGGACAGGCTGGATGGACCAAATGGCCTTTTCCTGTCTGTCATTGGAGCATAATGCCTGTGGGAGGGGCAACCCACCTTTATGTAATTCATACTGAGGAAAAGGCCATGACGCTCATGAGGAGACACTCTGCTCTTGCCATGGGAGATGATGAGATCAGGGGCTTAATTCTCAACGCAAGATAGTGACTGAACATTTACACTGTCACCCTGGTAGCCCTGTGAAGGATCATACTGTCACAAACTGCCACCACCTTCTCTAGCTCTTTAATCCCAAAGAGACAATGTTCACCCATTCTTGTCTTCTACTTTCCTTTCCTGCAGATCCAGCACAATGGGGAACACAAAAGGAGGAAGATGATGATGATGATGATAAGGAGGAGGCAGAACCGAGATGCAAATACCTCCTTATGAACTATGAGGAGGAGGAGGAAGACTAGGAGGATGATGATGAAATGGGAGATGAAGTCACATTCAAACCCACTCATGAGTTCCTGCACAGACCCCCTGCTCCAAGTTTCTCTGCCCCAAACCCCTCGAACTCACTCCCTGCTCCGCTTGTTTCCTCACTTCCATGCACCAAATTAGAATATTTCACCCGGAAGGAAGTGAGGATGTGATACCAGGTGATTCACAGAGCATGAAAAAGCCAAAGGAATGGGAAGTGGGTGAGGGTGTGCCACATTCCCAGCTGAGGAGAAGGTCATGGGACCTAGAACTCATTGGGTACTCGGCTGAAAAGAAGGATGTTTGAGGAATACCCAATCTATATCATCATCATCATAGGAAGTCCCTCGGAATCGAGGAAGACATGCTTCCACTCTAACAGTGAGTTCTCAGGTGACTGTACAGTCCAATATATTAATTGCGGTCTCTGTCACAGGTGGGACTGACAGTGGTTGAAGGAAAGGGTGGGTGGGGAGTCTGGTTTACCACATGCTCCTTCCGCTGCCTGCGTTTGATTTCTGCACGCTCTCGGCGATGAGACTCAAGGTGCTCAGCGCCCTCCCAGATACTCTTCCTCCACTCGGGCGGTCTTTGGCCAGGGACTCCCAAGTGTTGGTGGGGATGTTGCACTTTATCAAGGAGGCTTTGAGGGTGTTCTTGAAATATTTCCTCTGCCCACCTTGGGCTCACTTGTAGGAGTTCCAAGTAGAGCACTTGCTTTGGGAGTCTTGTGTCAGGCATGCGGACAATGTGGCCTGCCCAACGGAGCTGGTCGAGCGTGGTCTCCCTGACCTATATAGAGGTTCTGACAGGATGTGTGGCAACTGACAGGTGTGACTCTCGCGTCTACAGTCCTCATGTGTGGCCACATTAGGGAAGCTTTTCCTTCACCGCAGGCATCAATGGACCATACGGCAGCTTCTTTGGCCTCGGCAGCAGAGCCCTACCTACCTAAGAAGTAGTCATGGACCAGTCAGTGCCTCCACCTCCACAGAAGCATAGACTGTAGCTCCTGTGGCAGTAGGGGAGAGAATAGACAGCATTCTGCATATCGGCTTCCAGACCATGGCAACCACAATGCTTGCTGCTATCTTTCATAATTTTAAGGATCTGATAGCTGTCATTAGACCAGCCAACCCACTGAGAATACAGGACTAAAGCCCAGTGTAATGGCATCAGCTGGAGTCATCTTGCACTGATACTGCCATCTCTCAGGGCCATGGGAAGTGCCAGGAAGTGCCAGCAGCAGCTCCCTGGCCCTGAGACAAAGGCCACCTCAGTCCCATGATCCTTTTGTAAAGCATGAGCAGCCAACCACCTCTCACGATACTGCCCTTCAGGCCGAATCTAGGAGAAACACTCGGATAGGTGAAAGATAGGTTGGATTGTGATCACTTTGGACTTTATTGTAATAAAATAGAATGTGCACTAATTCTTGGAGGTTAGAGTCATATAGGAGAGGGAGCACTTATTTGGTGTTATCAAGCTGTCATGATGCCATGCTATGCTAATGGCAATGAATTCCCCAGCTCTCTTGCAAAGTGCGTCAATCACCTGAAAAATGTATGTCCATACTGCAGCCTGGTTGCTACTACAGAGATCCCTCGTGGCTGTTTGAAATAAGCTTGTATCATAAAAGTTGAGTGTGGTGGTCACCTTCATAGCCATAGAGAGAGCAGTGTGAGCATAAAGAGTGGCTTCACGGTGTCATTCAGTAGGTGACAGTGCTGCCCTACTGCTTCCTTGGTGAAGTGCATATATATCCTCACGAAGGCCATCATATGACTTGTCCTGCCTGTGTTTCTATAGGGGAGGGGGTACTATCTAGAGGGGTGCATCTGCCTTAAATGCTGCCTGATTCTTCTTCTCTCCATCCTCTGCTGCTCTTCCCCCTCCATGATAATATCATATATGGCGATAGTGAATGAGGTACTTTCTCCTGAGAAGTCCTATAGTGGTGGGGGCAGGGAGTTGAAAATCAAGGGAATGACACCAATTCAATGGCTCTTTCACAGACATGAAGGGTCGAATGGCCTCCTTATGTACTGTAAGATTGTATGGGGTGGAAATTCAGTCGCGCCCATTTTGACGTGTTAATGCAGACGGAGCGGTAATTTTAGCATCTTGGAAAAGGTTGCGTCTCCCTCTAAGAAATTTGTTGGAATCGGACGATGAGCTGAAGCGGGCGTTAAATCAGCCATTACACACCTGACCTGGGGACGCTAAATTTTGCTGAACCATTGCGCATGCTCCGAAGTCCGATTCACATCCCGGGAAAGGCCGAATCTTAAAGGCGCAGTAGGGTAAGTATACGCATGCGCAGCTCCACCTCCTCAATGACCTGAGAGCGGAAAAATGGAGGAGCAGAGAGGAAAGCAAGAGAGTGCACCGCTTCTCGGACATGGTCCTTGAGACCTTGCTTGAAGCTGTTCAGAGACGCAAGAATTTGCTACATTCTGGAGGGGGATGAAGGCCAGCGCCAAGGGTGTTCAGAAGGCTGTGGAGGGAGGTGGCCCAGCATGTCTCTGCCCGTGACGCAGTGACCAGGACAGCGACTCAATGTCATAAGAAATACAACAACCTTATTAGGGTCGTCAGGGTTACAACCCTTTACATTTGCTTTGCAATGCATTCATGTGAGCCTCACTGTCTTACACAATGTAAAGGCTTTACACTGCCCACCCCTTCTCTATGTGTACCAGGCCATGCTCCTTGTTGCTGGAGATACCCTAAAAGCTCTCTATCGCCTCACCAGACAAGCCCCGCACATCCAAGCATCTCTCACCTTCTAGCTCCCGACTCAGCCTGAGGACACCTACCAACACCTTTTAACTCTCCATATTCGGTCACAGGCCTTCAGCCTCATACTTACTCGTAGCTCTTTGTCCCCAAATCCCACTTTTGACATATCCACTGTGAGCTGCCATGCAGGCTGAGATGCAGAGATGCACACCTTGGGACATTAGTAGCGAGTCACGTATTGCAGACACATGTGGCACATGAGTAGCTAAAGACCCACTGACAACTTCTTGTTTTGGCCATTGCAGGCCAAACTCATCCACAACAGGCCAGAGCAGGAGCAGACAGGAGGAGGGGAGCCAGACCTCCAGGACCTCACGCGGTCGAGGAGCGAGTGTCCGATCTCATGGGGTGATGGCGGCTGGCGAGGCAGAGCCCTGCTCGACAGCGAAGGTTTGTGAATGTGAAGCCGTTTTCGGTGAGACCCCTTACCCTTGAGCCCACATGCCTTACAACATGTAACTCCAAAATAACAATGTCCCCTCCTTCTTGCCTTCCTGCAGCCTTCCTAACTGCTACACACACTTGTGTTGCTTTGTGCTTACCGATGATGAGCCAGATGAGCCGCAACCTACCCGTCAGCCGCCGTCGTCACATAAAGGGGATGATGAGGAGACGAATGTGGCCACAGAGCTGGACCAGTTGTCAGTGCCAGCGAGTGGGGAAACAAGCTCGGTGGAGGACCCCACCACGTTCCTGGGGTTTGTTGGTCCTGTTGCCCCAGGCCCAGTGACCTGCTGCAATGCGCAATGCGAGGGGAAGCTTAGGGTAAGTTGGCAGATGAGAGTCTGGATTGGGAGGCTATGTCCAGGGAGTCCATGCAGATGAGTGCATTGAATGCATTGGGGAGGATGCCGCAGAGCGAGGATGGACTTGCTGTGAGTGTGGCGGAGGCCACCTCAAGCATTGCCCATGCTGCTCAGCAGTCCATTGAGCCCAGCCTTGCCTGGCTAAACTGGGAAACAGGCTCAACGAACAACAGTGGGGTCACAGAGGTGAAAGTGCGAGCCATGGTTGATGTTGCAGCAGCCATGACATCACAGGCCGAAGTGACACAAGGTCTTCGTGACGTCATGCAGATACTGGTTGCTGGTATGCACTCTCAGACTGCTGCGTTTCAAGCACAGGCTACGCTTATGCAATCTCAAAGTGATGCCATGCAAGCAGTGACTGCTGCCATCCTCTCTGTCATCCCCACAGTCCAACAGGGAACAGATGGTGCTGCAACAGGGCAGCAATCTGGCTCCTCCCCAGAGGAGTGGCAGTGGGCCGCTGGAAATGGAAGGTGCTGTCCTTCCTCACGATGACAGCATTCTGGCTCCCGCCACTGCCAGTCTGCCTCTGCACCCGCCATGGCCTACACCCCAGCCATCCCACACTGCTGCCGCCCATCCTGAGGCGGTGCAGTCGACAGTCGGGCTTTCCAGGCCACAGCTGGTCCAGGGTGTCATCGTAGGCTGTCTGTCCTGTTTCCCTCAGACACAGAGAAGCCCTCAAGTGGCCTGGTTGCAGCCACTGAGGCCACATTGAGGAGAACCAGTAGGCATGGGATGGGGGTGAGGCAGAGGGGTTGGAAATGCCAGCGCAAGATGCACTGAGGAAATATGTCCCCATGGGACCTCTGTACATATGTTCTGCAGTATAATGATATTTTGTGTTCTTTGAAGGGGTGGTCGTTCCACTTTATTTTATTTGCGGGTGTAGGGTTTTTGGGCTTGTTTCAGGGATGTTTGAAAAATAAAATGTTACTTTGATTTCAGCCTTTGGTGTATGACTGTGGACTTGTGACGGATATGTGGTATTATCGTGGCACAATGCGTGGTCATTATTTGCTGCATCGCTCAGCTCCCCCCATTTAAGCAAACCGATGCCTTAGAAGCTGCTGCCAAATAGCCCTGGTACCGCCAACATTGGCATGCTGCCTCCTCGGCTGTGCTGGTCCTCGTCACCTTGCTGGACATTCAGGCCGTCGCCAGGCTCCTGGTCCTCCTCCTCCTCCTGAGGTGGGCCTACAATCCCCACTGGCAAGGCCTGGGCCCTCACGATGGTCAAGTTGTGCAGCATGCAGCACACCACAATGAATAGTGAGACCTGGTGAGGGGAATATTGAAGGCTGTCTCCAGAGTGGTGCAGGCATTGGAATTGCTGCTTCAGCACCCCTACTGTCTGCTCTATGACGTTACAGGTAGCGACATGACTCTCATTGCAGTGTTCCTCCGGCTCTGTGTTGCGGAGGGCCGTCATTAGCCAGGTGGTCAGGTTGTATACCTTGTCACCGAGCAGCCAGCCTTGGCCTTGCCATGGTGGCTGAAACAGTCATGGCACAGTACTCTCTCTCAGGATAAATGTATCATGTGCGCTTCCAGGATAGCGAGCATTGGCTGCGAGGATGCGCCGCCTGTGGTCACACACCCACTGCACATTTAGGGAGTGGTATCCCTTTTTGTGTCTGAAAACCTCTGCGTTCTGGAATGGTGCTCGCAAAGCCATATGTGTGCAGTCAATTGCTCCTTGCCCGCTATCCTGGCAAACCCACATGTCACTTCATTTGGTTTCTCCATGGTCAATTAATGAAGTTAATAAAGTCCATTCTGCGTGTTCAGAGAGCCTGTGTGATGTCGCGGATGTAGCGTTGTGCTGCGAATTATGAGATGTAGCATATGTCCCCTGATGCAGCCTGGAGGAGCTGGAGGCATAGAAAGTGGGTGCCATCGTCACCGTCACTGCGACGGGCAGCGTAGTCCTGGTGTCGATGTGAAGCTGCAGGTCTTCCTGCAGGAGATGGCATATCTCTGTAAATACCTCCTTTCGGAAGCACAGCCTTCTGACATACTGCTCCTCGGACAGGTCCAGCTATGAGCGTTGCCGCCGGTAAAGCAGGGGTATGGCCTCCTGCCCCAACGTCTAAGGGCTCTCTTCCTTCGGCCGCTGACATAGCCAACAACCCTGCTCTCCAGAGCATGTAGAATGCGATGCTGGCGAACAAGTAATGGACCCATTAAAGTTTCAAAATTACTTTTTCTCAAGCTGAACTGTTATGTCTGGCTGCCACTGCAAACTCGGAGGCTCACGCACCGTGCTGTGTGTAAATGTTGCACCGACTGTAACCTCCGAAGGAAGTGCTTCCTCATCCCTTTAAGTAGCCACCATTTAATGATTCTGGAAGCCTGTACCGATTGTTTTTTCAGACGTGATTAGTGGCGGTTGCTAAATAAGGTGGACACACCTAATTTAGCGAGCGGGGCGCTAGCGTGGGCATTGCACCAGGACTGATGCCATGATCGGACTGATCGTCAGCAGTCAGGCGCTAGCATTTTGCCCCCCTCCCCCCGGTAAAATTCAGCTGAATTCTCCATCGGGATGCTAAAAGCTGTGCGCCCGGTCGGTAATCTATTACACTCACATTAACGTTCCTTATGGCCGCTAACTGAGATGCGAGATAACCCAATTTCCACACCTTTGACTCTATCTCCCAGTGATCTCCTGAAGCAAGGTTTGACAACACACTGGAGTTATATTCCACAGGATGTGAAACCGAAATGGAGTGAGACAACCTCCTTCATAGGTCTTGGGCTGAGCCTTGACTCCTGATATATACTTCAACATGAGCCTTGCTGTGCAGTGGAAACTGATATACATGATGTTAAATGTGTCGTGTAAATGAACCATTGAATCCTTGGCCTAAGACTTAAATATCTGATCTGAATTAAAAATGTAAAATGTAATTACAGTAAATATATTTTGTAAGTACCACTCACCGTCTTTTCATTGCAGGTACGATTTGGTTTCTGTGCAGAGTGCTCATCTTGAATCCCTCTCTTGAGGGAATCATTAAAGAGTTAATCTGCCTTCCACAAAGATTCCATTTTCAGAAACAATAACTCATACACTTCAACCGTGGTGATATCATATTCGCATTTCATGTTTTTATTGCTGCCATTACATTTAAACAACGCACTGTTAATTCTGTTAATTAAAAAGCTGATTGCTTTCGCCAGCCTGTGATCTCCATTTGGTGAGACCATATGCTGAAAGATTATCTGTTGTAAACCTCAAGAGTCAATTCAGTGATGTATAAGTGTCGCAAAGGAGCTGTAAGGTGAAGCACGAGTACCAAAAGTTAAAGAACATAAAACTACTTTGTAATTTTAACACGTGTCCTACTTCACATTCCACATATTGTCTCATTTTAAAATACTTATAAAGGTAATTACACTGTAACAGTGTTTATATGTACAATAAACCCTTGATTACTTGATTACAGTAGTAGTTTATTTGTAGCACATCTAACTAATAGCTGAAATGAAATTAACTCTTTCTGAGCCAAATCTGAAATAGCCATTACCTGTATAGTTCCAAGATTACCGTGATTAATACCTCATTGTGGGTCCGGGAATATTGGAACAGATGTTTGTCATTCACCACCTGGGCGGTAATCTGCCAGAGTGGATCACCTGCCCGTTATAGAACCCGTCCACTTTTCATTTCATTGAAGTGAAGCCTGTAAGCAGCAAAACTGTACAAGACAGCGCTTTTCACATTGCTCAAGTGTACCCACTGGTGGGTTGATCATGAAGGGAATAGAACATCTGGACTCTGTGCTCCGTAGCATAATGCATCAAACACACCCTCCCAGTGGGGACCCACACTTATAGGGAGTGTGTGTTGGAGAACCAATGCAAGTGTTGAAGTTCCATCTCCCTTTGAGCACAGCTCCCCGCTGGGAGGTTGGAATCGCTGACTTTTTCTATGCATCACAAATCAGACACTCCCAACTAATACAGCATCACAGTGAAATGTAGCACAGAGACCCAATATTATCCAAACCACGTAATTCCCTATTGTACCAGTTGGATTTCCATTTCTCACACCATCTCTCCTTTGACTTTTCACATCGTGGTATTTCACAAACCTGCCAGTTTATGGGCAGATTTGTGCTCTGAACTCACATCCACTGGGCATAGAACAAAATCTTCCCAAACATTTTAGCATCTGTTTGAGTTGAGTTTAGACCCAGAAATAAAAATGTGGAATGCTCTAAACTATTGTAAAACATAGTTCCAGAGTCACAGTACTACCACGGAAGAGATAGTCAGTGGTAGATAAATTCGGGTGAACTACTTTGCATAAAATTGTGGTCAATAACTGTTCAATTACAAAGACTCCATGGGACACAATGGTTCCTGCACTGCTGTGGCCAGAGATTGAGGGAGGATATTCCTGGAGTGCCTTATGGCAGAAGTCTTGAAGGTGAGAGCACTTCAAGTGGAGTTGATGATGGTCCTGGAACTTACTTTGTTCAAAATGGAAAAATTAAGCCAACAGCAAAACTCAATAAATGAATCGACAACATTAAGGAGGGTACCATAGAGATGAGTAGACTGTTGAGTTTGAAGAAAGTCTAACTTATTTACTCAACATTGCGAAAAAAACTTAGTGATATTTATTTTTCTCGAGGACATGGAAAAGAATCATCTGGTGGTTTAAGTGCAAGAGGCTCCAAAAGATCTTTTTATTTGCCGCTGGACTGAAAGCCTAAACTTATGGAAAGTGCCATAGGCAGCTCTGAAATAACTAAGAGCATTTGAAGTCTGTTTTAATAACTTTCATGGGAAAATGTGCTTCAGGGTGTTATGTATGTAATAACTCAATAGACTGAATAGTGTAAACTAACACAGGTACAAACCTGGCTCTGCTTTATTTGGGCCCAAAGTGATTACATTCATGATGGTTTGCCTTTTATACGTGGGCCGCACACACATGGGTACAGCCCAATGACCTCCGACAGTGGTGCCACCTGGTTGCTAGTAACCCCAAACATACATACATGACAATATCCCCCTTTAAGATTTTGGTAACAGTCTTTTTACAAATTGAGACGGTCCGGGGCTTTCCACTCCCGAGTTGATCGTCTCAGTTCAACGACAGCCTTGGGCGAGTGTTCTGAGTCTGTTATGACTGTGCGTTGGGTAGCCAATCTGATGGGAATGGCAATGACAGGCGAGCGTTCTAAATCTGCAATGACTGGGGGCTGGGTAGCCGATTTGATGGGAGTGGCAATGACCATGTCAGGGATTGAAAGTCCAGATTCATTGATGACAGCGGAGTCCTCTGATGACTGAGGGTAGGTTGGTTGGTCACTGATTGTGTCTTCCTCAGACTTTTCCGGTTCATCCATGTGCCGCAGCTTTATCTGATCAACATGTTTCCTGCATGTTTGCCCATTCTTGAGCTTGACGATAAATACTCGGTTACCCTCCTTGGCCATAACAGTACCAGCGATCCACTTGGGACCTTGACCATAATTTAGTACATACACAGGATCGTTAACAGAAATGTCACGTGACACAGCTGCGCGATTATGATACCACTGCTGACTTCGACGTCTGTATTCAACATGATCGTTCAAGTCAGGGTGGGCAAGGGAGAGCCTGGTCTTGAGACCTCTCTTTATCAATATTTCAGCAGGGGGGACCCCGGTAAGCATGTGGGGTCTTGTCCTGTAACTAAGCAATATGCATGACAAGCGAGTCTGCAGTGAACCTTGAGTTACATGTTTCATACTCTGCTTGATGGTTTGACCATTAGATGCGGGTTTGAATGGTGCTGACCTCACATGTTTGATGCCATTGAGTTTCATGAACTCTTGAAACTCCGGACAAATGAAGCAAGGTCCGTTGTCACTTACAACGATGTCGGGTAGACCATGAGTGGCAAACCTGACACGAAGGCTCTCAATGGTAGCTGTGGGTGTACTGGATGACATGATTATACACTCTATCCAATTGAAATATGCATCCACCACAACTAAAAACATCTTTCCCAGGAAGGGACCTGCAAAATCGATGTGGATCTTGGACCATGCTTTAGATGGCCACGACCACAGACTCAGCGGCGATTCCACTGGCGCTTTACTTAGCTGCATGCAAGTGTTGCACTGATGCACACATGATTCCAGATCAGAATCAATTCCAGGCCACTATACATGAGACCTGACAATGGCTTTCATCATGACAATACTGGGATGAGTGCTATGTAGATCACGTACAAATTTCTCTCTGCCTTCCTTAGGCATAACAACACGATTACCCCACAGTAAACAATCTGACTGAATGGATAGTTTGTCTTTGCGACGGTTGTAAGGTTTGGTCTTATCACCTATTTGCTTGGGTAATGCACACCAATCACCACTAAGGACGCAACATTTCACAATCGATAATATCGGGTCCTGGCTGGTCCAGGTCTTAACTTGTTGGGCTGTGACAGGGGTTCCTTCACTTTTAAAAGCATCCATAACTAACAGTAGGTCTGCAGATTGTGGCATCTCCACCTCCGGTGTGGGCAACGGCAGATGGCTCAGTGCATCAGCACAATTCTCGGTGCCAGGTCTATGGAAAATGACATAATCATAGGCAGATAATGTCAGTGCCCACCTCTGGATGTGGGACGATGCATTGGTATTGATACCTTTGTTTTCCGAAAACAATGAAATGAGTGTCTTGTGATCTGTTTCCAGTTCAAACCGAAGACCAAACAGGTTCTGATGCATCTTTTTAACCCCATACACACAGGCTAGTGCTTCTTTTTCTGCCATGCTGTAGGCTCTTTCCGCCTTTGACAAACTTTTAGAAGCATACGCAACATGTTGTAGTTTACCCGACTCATTAGCTTGTTGGAGCATGCAATTAACTCCATATGACGAAGCATCACAGGCCAATACTTGATGCTTACATGGATCATAATGTACCAACAGCTTGTTAGGGCAAAGCAGATTAGTAGCTTTCTCAAAAGCTCTGTCCTGAGACGCACCCCAAAACCAGTTGTCGCCTTTTCTGAGCAGCATGTGCAGTGGCTCTAATAAAGTGCTCAATCTCGGTAGGAAATTACCGAAGTAGTTAAGTAGACCAAGGAATGAACTCAGCTCCATCATATTCTGAGGCTTGGGTGCATTTTTGATGGCCTTGGTTTTCGAGTCGGTAAGCCTGATGCCGTCAGCAGCAATTTTGCTCCCCAGGAATTCGACTTCCGGTGCCATGAAAACACACTTTGAAAATTTCAGTCTGACTCCCATTTTGTCCAAATGATATAGAACCTCTTCCAGGTTGTTCAGATGTTCGGCAGTGTCACGACCTGTGACCAGGATGTCATCTTGGAACATGACAGTTCTAGGGACGGATTTCAGTAGACTCTCCATGTTCCTCTGAAATATAGCTGTAGCCGAGCGAACTCCGAAAGGACACCTGTTGTAGATAAACAGTCCTTTATGAGTGTTGATGCACGTAAGTTTCTTCGACATCTCGACCAGCTCCTGTGTCATATAGGCTGACATCAGATCCAGTTTAATGAACGACTTTCCCCCGGCTAGCGTTGCAAACAGGTCATCAGCCTTCGGTAACAGGTATTGATCCTGTTTTGAAACTCAGTTGATCATAACTTTGTAGTCTCCACAAATCCTGACAGTGCCATCATTCTTCAACACAGGAACAATGGGGCTGGCCCATTCATTAAATTTGACTGGAGATATGACCCCTTCACACTGGAGTCTGTCCAGTTTGATTTCGACCTTCTCCCTCATCACTTACAGAACTGCCTGAGCTTTATGATGGACGGGTCTTGCATCCGAGTCCACCTGGATCTGCACCTTGGCTCCCGTGAAATTGCCGATGTCTGGTTCAAACAGCGAGAGGAACTTGCTCAGCACTTGAGCATATGAAGTACCATCCTCCGACGAGAACACTTTGATATCATTCCAATTCCATTTGATTTTTTCTCGCCAATTCCTGCCCTACAGCATTGGATCATTGCCTGGAACAATCCATAATGGTAAATCATGAAACGCACCATCATACGACACCTTGACTATTGCACTGCCAATCATCGTTATGAATTCTTTAGTGTATGTACGCAACTTGGCATTGACTGGACTCAGCTTAGGCCTCACAGCCTTAGTGCCCCACAGCTTGTCGAATGTCCTCTTGCTCATTATTGATTGACTCGCACCTGTGTCCAATTCCATTCTTGCACACTGTTAAGTTTCACATTAATCATTATCAGTTGGCTCTTTGTTAGGAACAAATACAGTCCATACACTTCCTCCTCTGGTATCTCAGATTGCATATCTGGATCAACGCTATACTGGTCATCATCCTCCACGTGGTGTGTCACAGCATGCTCAGTTGCGGACACATGCGCTGGAGATGCTCAGTCTCGAACAGCCTTTACAAATGTACTGTTTAAACCAACACTGATGAGGCCGATGATTGCCCCCACAGCGCCAACACGGTGAAATTGGATTCATGCCCGTTGGCAGACTTTGGACAGCCACAGGTTTCGCATACGCAGTCGAGTAGGCCCTGCCATAAGCAGCTCTGCCAAACGATGATACAATCTTGTTTACAGTAATTGCCGAGTTCCAATTTTTCGATGATATCTGCTTTAAGTTTTTGTCCATCGTCATGCATTCCTGGACAATCGTGATGGCCTTGCTCAAATCTAGCATCTCCGCCGCCAGTAGCTTACGCAGGATCACCTCGTGGTTGATACCGATTACAAAGAAGTCCCGCAGCATGTCTCCCAATGAGTTTTCGAACTTACACGGTCCAGCTTGACGTCTTAGGTCGGCAACGAATTCCGAACATCCTGGCCCTCAGAACGCACGTGCTAGTAGAATCGATATTGTGAGATGATGATGCCTTCTTCTGATTTGAGATTGTCACGTACTAGAGAACACAATTCTTCATAGTCTTTGTCCGTTGGACTTGCAGGTGAGAGAAGATTCTTATGAGTCCATAGATTTTCGGACCCAAACCGTGAGAAAGTCTGCCCTGCGCCTAACTGTGTCAGTGGGTTCCTCCATTTTGTTGGCCACGAAGTACTGTTCCAGGTGAGCTACAAAATCTGCCCAGTCCTCTCCCTCCATGAATCTCTCCAGAATTCCAATTGTGCTCATTTTTGCATGCAAAGGTTCTTAAGTTACCTCGTCGCCAAATGTTCTGCATATAATAACTCGATAGACTGAATACTGTAAACTAACACAGGTACGAACCAGGCTCTGCTTTATTTGGGCCCAAAGTGAGTACATTCATGTCGGCTTGCCTTTTATACCTGGGCCGCACACACGTGCGTACAGCCCAATGACCTCCGACAGTGGCGCCACCTTGTGGCTAGTAACCCCATGCATACATACATACATGACACAGGGAACTTGAGGTTATGGAAAACATTTCTACCAAAACGTGTGAGTTTCTCTTTAAAACCTATTGTAGTCCAAGAAAATGGAGACAGAATTGTGAAAAGCTGAATGCCATACATATGCTTCGTTCTAAGTCTCTGAGATTGCTTTCTTCCAGTAAAGTGAAAATTTCCTTGCAATGATGAGGATGATAAAACAAATCAAGTTGTATTTGGCCTTTTACCTTTAAGCAGCCTATGACAAAAGCACAGGAATGAACCTTCGGTATTTTAAATGTTAACTTTGCGCCTTACTATTGAAGTTTAAAAAGTATATATCTATTTAAGATGATTATGCTTTCCCCACCTACAGAGCACTTTCAACAAAAATGTTACAATATGAGTTACATTTTGAAAGGAAAAATGCCATAAATTTCCCAGCAGAAGATGTTTACGAATTACCTTTTGGTTATGAAATAATGAGGTAAATTTCCTCCGTTCACTATGTGTAATGAAATCATAAACCCATTTTTTATAAACTGGTTTACGATTTCATTTCACACGATGCACAAAGAAAATCTACTCCCAGTATTAATAAACTAAATTAAATATTTGGTGGTCTCTGACACACTCCTAGACTCAAACCATATATTTTATATTTTAGGTTTGTTTTGCTTTGACTCTGTTGACTAAATACATCATCATTGAAACTAAAGAAAAAAATCTTCCTTGTATGAATAACAGTGAATGAATGGTGCTAGATATCGTTAAATAGGATACATATTAAGGGAAAGTCTGAATATCTATAAACATTTTGAAAGTGGTTAGCAGGGGATGATAGCTATCAATAATGTACAGGTTGACAAAAGTCAACAGGTTGGCTATCAGTGCTTTCATCATTTTTGCAATGACAGAGGTGAGAGGTATAAGTGGTATAAAAGGATGAAACATACTAACATTTCTTCCACTACAGCCTAAAGCTGTACATGTGTGGATTGTACATACAAGATGATAGAATGGATTTTCAAATTCTCATTTGCAGTGCTTGTGGTGGGCCAATGTACTTCTCCATGGCAGAGGACTCGGAATATCTACCAGAATGTGTCAGCAAATTCTGACATGTGAGGGCTTTGTGTGGGAAGAGTAGCCAATAACAACATTTGAGCCTAAAAACAAAAATGTCCATTCTTGAGACAGCTTCACCCAATGGCTCCATTGATAAATGCACAGCTTGGTGTGGTAATGTGTCAATTAGCCCAGTAATTTCCCAGGTTTGATTGCCAATCTGTGCTGAGTTAGCTGATTTCAGCCGGGACACCAGTGTCTCTGTGTTTGAGTAGGAAAATCAACGATAACTCCTGCTCCTTAGAGTTATCCAATGACTCCTGCTGGAAAGTGCATGTGTTGAATGTCAGTTGAAGAGAGAATATGTCTTAGCTGTATAGATTTCCAACCCTCCCAATCGAGACCTTAACATAAAAATGAAGGAGGAGGGAAAATGAGGCAGGGTGGTTGACTCCTGAAGCTGCCAGTGATTATTCTCCTCTCTATCTGTAATGTATACATCTGTGAGTATGCTCAGAGGTTTTGGAGTGTCCCCTCCCACCTCCTTCCCTTTAATCAAGGGACACTTGATTTTCTGATTACAACAAAAATAGCTTCAGAGCTGTTGAGGTGTCCCTGGAGATGGAGTACGCAGTGTCCACCGGTATGCTCGCGGCCTTCCGTGAGAGGTGGGCGTCGGAATGACTGGAGTGGAGTGCATCATCATCCCCGGCAACCAAATTTTAATTTGATGTTTTTGTCTAAAGTTTAATTTGCTTATTGTGCCGGTTTTAGTGCTGCCTCCCCACCGCTTTTAGCCAGGGGCCACTTGTATAATTTGTGTTTTAGTGCCTTCAAAAAAAATACAAAACAAAAAAAAGGGGGGCACTTGAAAAGATTTTTTGGAGTGTGCCCTCCCCCCCTTTTAATCAGAGGGAACTTGATTATTTGTTTTCTACAAAAAATAGTTGCAGAGCTGTTGAGGTGTCCCTGGAGATGGAGCACGCGGTGTCCACCGGTACATTCATGGCCTTCCGCGAGAGGTGGGGGTCGGAGTGACTGGAGTGCATCATCATCCCCGGCAACCAAATTTTAATTTTATTTAAATTTACTCTCTAAAGTTCAATTTGTTTAAGTCTGTCGGTTTTAGTGCCCCCCTTTAATCAGGGGGCACTTGTATTAAAGTTTGAAACAAAATAGTTGCAGAGTTGTTGAGTGGCTTTTCCAGTCATGTGATGTTCACAAGACTCCATAAAACCCCAGCCAGTTGGGTTCATGGGATCCACGATGAGGAGTGTGGTTGTGAGCCTGGTGGATGAACTGATAACGTGCAGTGTGATTGTTAAAACTTTGCTAATAAACTAACTAGTTCTTAATAGCAATGTGTTGCTTTGAATTCTTAAGCAAAGAACCCATGAAGCAAATTCATTACACTATCCACCCTCCCAAGCCGGGACCTCCACTGCCCTGGTGCATTTAAATGACAATGCGGGTGGGGCTAGTACAAGGGATCTATTTCCCTACCTTCCTGCCGCAGTGCTACCAACCCCAGGAAACACCAGAGTAGGGCTGAGGTGGTAAGTTGATTGTTGGGCCTTTAAAAGGGAGAGGGCCTGGGCTTAGACACTTCTCACTATCTTCTGCCCCAGTGCGTTTATGAAAAGGGGCTTCAACTGCTACAGAGGGCCTTTATACAAAGAGTGCTGAAAATCCTCCAGGTGCTTCCATCCTCTTTGATTCTAATTACTCTTCTTTCTAGCGTCACACCGCTACCACATTTTGCATCCAGATAATGGCAGGCTGCCTCTCTGTGGCGGAGGTACCCCCCGAGGGCTTACCCTACACCTTAAATGAGTCCGAACCCAGGAAAATGGGTCAGAGTTAGAGCAGCAGATGGAAGTTCTGCCATGACGTACCTCTGGCAGCAAACCCGGCCTTGGAGAGAAATCCAGCCAGGAGGGAAATACAGCCAGAGAGAAGGGACACCTGAGTTGGAACCTCCACAACCACTAAACCCCATAGCAGAGAAACACGGAAGGAAATTAAAAGACAAGAAAGTTGTGCAGCGACATAACTGGTGCAAGTTTGATAAAATCATTCCTTCTGTGCGGTCTTGGCGTAGCATACCCAGGATGCTGATGTACTCAAATCTGAACTTATTTAAAGTAGTCATTCATCACTGAGAAGAGAAAATGAAATAAATTGCAATCATCTGTAACTGAAAACTGTTTTTTTAATCAGTCTCAGAAACAGCTATTACCAGTCAATTGATTGTAATATGACAGGCAGATTGCTGAAAAGGAATCATTCTAATTGAAATATTTAATTTCGAACATTTATTCTAATAGAGACATTTTTTAAAGGTTAGGCATAGAGGTCCACCAATACCACATGAGCTGACTGAATATTTTTACCAGAAATCTTCATCAATCCAATACTTCAATATTAGGTTGAGTTTCAGTGCTGAATAATTGGATGAGGTTTACGCGTAGCTTCTAAATTAATTTAACCAATTCCATTGTGAGGCCAAGCCAGAAAGTACAATTAAAAATATATATTGCAATATTACAATCAAACGTGACAGTAACACAATTTTATTTAATTTTACTCAAGGGAATTTAAACCCACCCCACCCAACGAGAGAGTGGTGAGGCGGGGGTTATTTAAAGGCAATCAGCCTTACTACCTCATTCCCGTTAGAATTCCAGGGACCACAATAGTGTGGTGGCTAAGGCGCCCACCAGAAATTAGCAGGAGTCTCATAAAATGATGTAAATTAGGGGCCCATTACATCAATGGGATATGTTATTGGATTGGATTTTAACTCAGGCCTGAGTGGAGAAGTTGCCACAGTTTTTTCACCAGATGAAGGCAAGAAGCTGTTGGGATGATAAAGTTGCTTTCCAAGGTAAATGGAAATCTTTCTTTCTGGAGCCAGGAGGAGGGGTGCTAGACTCCACAAATAAGGTTGTGGCCTTCACTGCCTTGGACTCTTTTGCACGTCCTAAATCCCCTTCCCTCTTCCATCGATATGTGAAGAGAAAAAGATTAGTGAAGACAAACGTAGGTCCCTTGCAGTCGGAATCAGGTGAATTTATAATGGGGAACAAAGAAATGGCAGACCAATTGAATAAATACTTTGGTTCTGACTTCATGAGGGAAGACACAAATAACCTTCTGGAAGTACTAGGGGATCGACGGTCTAGTGCGAAGGAGGAACTGAAGGATATACTTATTAGGTGGGAAATTGATGGGATTGAAAGCCGATAAATCCCTGGGGCCTGATAGTCTGGATCCCAGAGTACTTAGGGAAGTGACCCTAGAAATAATTGATGTATTGGTGATCATTTTCCAACATTCTATAGACTCTAGATCAGTTCCTATGGACTGGAGGCTAGATAATGTAACACCACTTTTTAAAAAGGGAGGGAGAGAGAAAACGGGTAATTATAGCCTGACATCAGTAGCGGGGGAAATGTTGGAATCAATTATTAAGAATGAAATAGCAGCGCATTTGGAAAGCAGTGACAGGATCGGTCCAAGACAGCATGGATTTATGAAAAGGAAATCGTGCTTGACAAATCTTCTGGAATTTTTTGAGGATGTAACTAGTAGAGTGGACAAGAGAGAACCAGTGGATGTGGTGTATTTGGACTTTCAAAAGGCTTTTGACAAGGTCCCAGACAAGAGATTGGTATGCAAACATGGATAGAGAACTGGTTGGCAAACAGGAAGCAGTGAGTCAGGATAAACGAGTCCTTTTCAGAATGGCAGACAGTGAATAGTGGAGTGCCGCAGGGCTCAGTGCTGGGACCCCAGCTCTTTACAATATACATTAATGATTTAGATGAAGGAATTGAGTGTAATATCTCCAAGTTTGCAGATGACACTAAACTGGGTGGCGGTGTGAGCTGTGAGGAGGACGCTAAGAGGCTGCAGGGTGACTTGGACAGGTTAGGTGAGTGGGCAAATGCATGGCAGATGCAGTATAATGTGGATAAATGTGAGGTTATCCACTTTGGGAGCAAAAACACGAAGGCAGAATATTATCTGAATGGCGGCAGATTAGGAAAAGGGGAGGTGCAATGAGAACTGGGTGTCATGGTTCATTAGTCATTGAAAGTTGGCATGCAGGTACAGCAGGCGGTGAAGAAGGCAAATGGTATGTTGGCCTTCAAAGCTAGGGGATTTGAGTATAGGAGCAGGGAGATCTTACTACAGTTGTACAGGGCCTTAGTGAGGCCTCACCTGGAATACTGTGTTCAGTTTTGGTCTCCTAATCTGAGGAAGGAAGGATAGCGTAGGTGCTCACTTGCTGGAGGGTAAGGTCGCTCATGAGTTCTGTTGCAGAGGACTCAGATAAGCACTTTAATGGGTCAGGCTACAGAAGAAAGCTGATGCATTTTGGCCAAGTGGACACTGTGATGGTCAGTTACAGAGGGACTGTTGGTGAATGGGCAATTGGAGTTGCATTTACTAATATCACACTCAGATGAGTTCTTCACGGACAGCCCAGGGAGAAGGGGGCTCTCTAGATTGCCTCCTTTCTTCCTCCTCTTCCTCCTCCTACTCCTTGCCTTTCTCCGCTACATCCTCATGCTCCTCTTCATGCTCCTCAGCTGGTAGCAAGGGCTGTGCTCCATTGGTGGCAAGGTTGTGCAGCAAGCAGCAGACTACCACCAATCTTGACACCCACTCAGGCAAGTACTGCAGGGCTTCTCCAGAGCGGTCCAGGCAGCTGAGGGGTTGTTTCAGCATGCCAATAGTCTGTTCGATCACATTTCATGTGGCAGCATGGTTTTCAAAGTATGTATGGAGCAAGCAGTGTCCACCTGTACGCTCGTGGCTTTCCGCAAGAGGTGGGCACCGGAGGGACTGGAATGCATCATCACCCCTGGCAAACAAATTTTAATTTGATGTAAGTTACTGTAAAAGTTCAATTTGAAATTTGTCGGTTTTGAGTGCCCCTTTAATAAGGGGACATTTGATTTACAGATCAACTAAAATAGTTGTATGCTGCCCACATAAGCCATGTCATCAGCAAAAAGCCCTTGTTGCCCACTCCCTGACTTTAGCAACTTTAAACAACTATAGAAAGCACCAAATACTTGTAGAATCGTAGCAACAGCTGGTAGAAATTAATCAGAAAAGGAACCTGTAAGCAGCTGATGATCCCTTTATATAGCACTGGTGGTGGAGGGGTGAGGTCCTTCCTGCTGCTGAATGTGTACTCAGCTGTGCGAGCTTAAGAGAGGGGTTTTGCTGGAGCATTGAGCTCCAAAATGGCAGCGCTGGCGTCAGATCAGCGTTTGCACGCTATTGACGTCCAGATCTGCCAACCCTGCATGCTTACGGTGGATGTTCACTGCACCACTAATGCCCTTACCAATATGGAGTCTGGCGCGGCTTGCACCAGAAGTGTGCAGGTGTGCTGCGGACACCATTTTGGCCCTCTAAGGGTGCTTGTAACACCTAAAAAACTGGCGTTACAGATCTGAATTTTGCACCCTTGATGTTTATCTCACTTTTTTTTTCATTGTGATCCTTTTCTCATTCCATAAACAGTTGCTTCCATGCTTTAACATGCGCTATATCCAAGCTCAGTTTATCTGCATTCCTTTCCCCTTACTGTATTGCTGTCTTTCCTGATCTATGCTCTCTCAGTTTTTTAGCATCAATATGTTGCTGCTTCCTCTGAAGGCTTTTTATGGTGCCATTTTCCTGTCCAGATTAATTTCTTACTTCCATGTACCTTTCCCTGCCTTACCCTGCTGGAGAACTAAAATATAGCTAAAACATATGTTCCAGCCTGAAAGATGGGGTCAGACCATATCTTGAGTTCCTCAGAGAGAATGCTCGTGACAGCTGATCCCTCAGATGGGATCTGGCCTGCTTCTTCCTAAAAGACTCTATCATAAACTACGGTATATGCATGACTGAGATGACTTGTTTAAGGGAGGCTCCTCCGAAGCAGCTCTTATCCCAAATGACTTTCGAAAATGGCATCAACACATTTGCAAGCTCCACTGCCAGAATCCATTGAGATTGAGTCGAATTTTCCATATCATTCCTAACTATATGGGATTCTAATTCCATTAGATGCTCAAGTATAAAGAGGTGGAATTTCATCCATCATTCAGTGTTTGTATCTTAAAATGGGCTGAACATGTCTGCACATCTTTCAAGTCTTTCTTTGATCCTGATTAGAGTTTACTTCATTATAAAGAATCAATCAGTTTCATACTATGCGAGAACATCAATAACATTTCAGATGTGACTAAGTCAGGAGCCAAGATACAGCAGGTTATTGCACAAACAGAGCCATAGCTGAAGGTCTTATAGTGAGGTTATAGGTTATAATGCACAGCAAGAATAAACAGGGAGGATAATGGCTAATAATACAGTAAGCAGTATAAGTAGTTACAAGGAAAATATGCTTTTTACGAGTGAACATTTTAGTGAAGAAACATCAATTATTGTGAAACATTTTTGGATACAGAAGATGGCAGCTAAACAGTATGCATGAATCTTTTTACCCTGTGAAAAACATAAAATGAGTTAAACCTAAACATATTCATATAACAAGTGTGCATTTTTTTACAATATTGGGGCAGAAATTCTGGCCTTCGCGGGTCTGTACTGAGTGCCCAAGGACCCTGGAAGGCATCGCAAAAGCCGGTTTTCAGCGCACGTTGTGCATGCGCTGAAAAGGCTTTTCCGATCTGTCAAGCAGGAGCTTGACAGATCTTCCATATCTCGGGAGCGAGGACATTTGCAAGGGCAAGATTGCGATATTTACCCATATCTTGCCCAGCAAATGTCCTCAAAACTTTTGTGCCTGATAAAAGAAGGAGCATAGCCTACTTTTACAGGCATAAGAGTTTTAAAATACACAAAAACATTTTAAAATAAAATTATAAAAACACATTTTATTGTTAAAAACCCTCCCCACTATGGTAAGTTTATTTTAAACCATAATTTTAAAAACTTTTTTAAAAATTGGAAAAATATATATTTTTTAAATACATAAATAACTTTAATTTAAATTAATAAAAATATGTTGTGTATTTTTTCTATTTTTATTATTGGTATTGTGTGTTTTGGGGGCTGTTTCTCATTCATAATAATGGGGACTCCAACTTACAGAGTTCCCATTATTATGAATGAGGACATACTATATCTGATTGGCTGCTCAGAGCCATGTGACTCCAGCTCCAGCCCTGCGCACATCCTGATGTGCACGTGCTGCGACGCACAGCCAGAGGAGGCCTCAGGACCAGGAACTTGCGTCCGTGCAGCAGGATAAGGTAAGTGCGGATTTTTTAAAAGTTTTTTACCCGATCGCCCGCGCGAAGCAGCTGACCAGGATTTCTGGGCCATTACTTTGATGTTAAGCATTTCAAATGTTTGAAGCACTTTTCACAACACTCATTTCAATAGACAAAGCAACTCTCTTGCACTGAGGCTGCAGGAGCAAGGTGCTGGCTCTGTGTTAATCCCCTAAGATAGTGCTAATTGAGAATGCCTCTCCTCAGCATTTTTTTATCTGAGCTTTGATAGAGGTGACATTGGAATGGAGACAGTGCAGTTCATCTGGGAATCTGGGCTGCAAACAATTTATCCTATTCATGACTGAAGTTTAATTTATATAATGTCTTCTTTTAACTGGGCAAAGTCCTATTTATTCTTTGATCCTTGTGCCCTAAAATTATGAACCGCATTCTTGTTGTTTTTCAAAGGGATAGCTCTGCCAACCTCCATGCCTGATCTACGATCCGTTGTGAATTTTGTGCGCTGACCACCATGTCTAATCTACACCCGTGGCAAATTTAGTGTGCTGATCAACAATTCCAGGAGGTGGGGGAGGGAATGCCCATTGACCACCGGCCCCCAGATTACGCTGTAATTTTGTAACAGCTGAAGCCACAATGATTTATGACAGCACTTTATAGCCCGTATGGTGTGAGAAGCAGTGGTTTATGATTCTGTGACAGTGAATAAGATATACTTCAATTCTCCTATCCACATTGGGAGCAAAGTTTCACAAAAGGTACCCTTTATTGTTTTCACATTGTGATGTAAATACATCAACAATTAACTTTTTTTTCTCTTTTTATTCAAATCAAAATGGTGGTTATTTAATTAAGATTGAAATTAGATATTTGAGATAACATGAAAACTTGCCATGCACTTTGTACTGAGGTGGCAACCTTGGCTCATAGGTAGCACTCTCATACCTGAGTCAGAAGATTCTGGGTTCAAGTCCCCCTCCAGAAACTTGAGCACATAATCTAGGCTGACACTTCAGTGCAGTACTGAAGGAGTGCTGATCTGTTGGAGGTTCGGTCTTTCAGATGCAATATTAAACCAAGGCCTATCTGCCCTCTCGCCATTATTCAAGGAATATAAAAAGAAATAGTAATCTACAGACATATGAATAACAAAAGAAAAATGAGGATATGATAGAGCCACAAAGGAATTAAAACATAAGAACATAAGAAATAGGAGCAGGAGTAGGCCATACGGCCCCTCGAGCCTGCTTCACCATTCAATAAGATCATAGGTGATCTACCTCAACACTTTTCCACCCTATTCCCATATCCCTTGATTCACTTAGTGTCCAAACATCTATCGATCTTAGTCTTGAATATACTCAACGACTGAACAGCCATCTGGGAAAGAGAATTCCAAAATTCACAACCCTCTGAGCGAAAAAATTTCTCCTCATCTCAGTCCTAAATGATTGAGCCCTTACCCTGAGACTCTGATCCCTAATTCTGGACACTCCAGCCAGGGGAAAAAGCCTCTCAGCATCTAAACTGTCCAACCCTCTAAGAATTTTATATGTTTCAATGAGATCACCTCTCATTCTTCTAAACTCCAGAGACCCATTCTACTCACATGACAACCCTCTCATCCCAAAAATCGATCTAGTGGACCTTTTTTGCACCTCTCCTAAGGCAAGTATATCCTTCCTTGGTAAGGAGACCAAAACTGTACACCGTATTCCACACATGGTCTCACCAAAGCCGTAAGTCTTCCTTACTCTTATACTTCAAACCCCTTGCAATAAAGGCTAACATATACAGGATAAAAATCACAGGTAATGAATTTCAATGTAGATAAGCGTCAGGTGGTACAAATTGGTAGGGAGAATAAGGGGGCCACATACTCCTTGGAAATAAGTATCTAAATAGTGAGAGGAGCAAAGGGGTCTGGGGCTACAGATATGCAAATCACTAAAAGTAGCAATGCAGGTTAATGTCATAAACAATGCAAACAAAGCACATGGATTCATTTCTAGAGGGATAGAATTAAAAAGCAGAGCAGTCATGTTAAACTTGAATAGAACCTTGGTTAGACCATACTTGCAGTACTGTAGACAGTTTTGTTTTCCATATTATAAAAAGGATATACAGGCACTGAAGAAGGTGTAAAAAAGATTTAAAAGAATGATACCAGAACTGAGAGGTTGTACCTATCAGGAAAGATTGAATAGGCTGGGGCTCCTTTCTCTGGAAAAGAGAAGACTGAGGAGTGACCTGATGGAGGATTTTTAAATGATGAAAAAGTTTGATAGGGCAGATGTAGAAAAGCTGATTCCACTTGCGGAGGAGACCAGAACTAGGGGCCATAAATATAAGATTGTCACTAATAAATCCAATAGAAAATGCAGGAGAAACTTCTTTATCCAGAGAGTGGTTAGAATGTGGAACTCGCCACCATGAGGAGTAGTTGAGGCGGCTAGCATGAATGCATTTAAGGGGACGCAAGATAAACACATGAGGGAGAAAAGAATAGAAGGATTTGTTGCTGGGGTTAGATGAAGAAGGGTGGAAGAAGGCTCGTGTGGAGCATAAACACTGGCATGGACCTGTTGGGCTGATTGGTCTGTTCCTGTGCTGAAAATACTATGTAATATTCGAAGAAGAGAAGAGGAGTTTTTCCCGGTGTACTGACCAATATTTTAGAAGAATGAGAGATGATCTTACTGAAACATGTAAGATACTGAGGGGGCTGGACAAGGTAGATACAGAGAGGATGTTTCCACTCGTGGGGTTATCTAGAACTAAGGGGCATAGTTTCAGAATAAGAGGTCGCCCATTTAGAACTGAGGTGAGGAGGAATTTCTTCTCTCAGTGGGTCATAAATCTGTGGAATTCTCTTCCCCAGAGAGCTGCGGAGGCTGGGTCATTCAATATATTCAAGGTGGAGATAGACAGATTTTGGAGCGATAAGGGAGTCAAGGGTTATGGGGAGCGGGCAGGGAAGTGGAGCTGAGCCCAATATCAGATTAGCCATGATTTTAGTGAATGATGGAGCAGGCTCGAGGGGTCAAATGGCCTACCCCTGCTCCTATTTCTTATGTTCTTATGTTCTTATGTTCTTAACCCGCAACCTACATCATTCAAACTGATTATTCGGTCTTCGTTGTTTGTGGAATCCAGCTATGCGCAAATTGAATGCCGCATTTCTCTACATTATAACAGTAAGTACTCTTCAAAAGTATTTCATTGGTGGTGAGCACTTTGGGATGTCTTTGAGGTCATGACAGATGCTATATAAATGTATGTTCTTTATTTTCTTTTTTTAAGGCAGTTTTCTGTCTACCTAAACTGGCAAAGTCTACTTTTGAATTACTGTCTAGATTAACTTAAAAATTCAGAACTTTGAGTGACTGTGTTTTTTTCTTTTTTTGTACATTTTCCTAACATAGCAAATATGATTTAAAAACTTCTGTGAAGTAGTCTTAATGCACTTAGCAGTTAATATTTCAGCACAGTTCTTACAGTCATTTTTAACGGATTGTGACAAGTTGAAGTAATCCCACTAAATTCTTCTGCACTCAAACACAAACAATGTGGTTTCCGCACACTGGATCCAACTTTGGTCTTCCAGCCACAAAAAAAATAATTTGCTATTAGCAGGGATTAAAAATACTACTTGCTTCTAGAAGCTTACAAGGTAGATTTTAAGACGACTATGATTCAAAACTATCTCTAATGTTGTTGAAAGGTTTTTCAGATATTGGAATCTTGTCAGTAGAAGGCAGTGAGACACTAGTTTTGTTTGAATGATCATAACTATTACATTTTATCAGTGAAACCAAACTTTCATATCACTTTTGGTTCTGAACTTCACTTCACCAGACGCATACATATTCTGTAACACTTAAATCTATTGAAAACATGCAGCTCATTCACAGCAGATCAATCAGCAGCTACAAGAGAAAGATAAGCTAATGTTTTGGGCCGGACCCTTTGTCAGAACTGGAACACCAGGCCTCCGATCTACTCCTGTCTTCCAGGACCCAGAGGTAAACCATGGCAGTAGGCTGAGGGGCCGATTTTCATCGAGACCTCCGCCCGCCCAAGTGCTGCCCAAAGTGCCGCCGTGGTATCGGATGGTACTTTCGGCGGGATATTCATGGCCGAGGTCCCTCGAGGGTCGGTGAGCGGCAAATGGATGACGTACGCCGCCAATCTGGGCAGCAGCGGGCGGGAGGACTCATTCTCCAGGCCACCCCGAAAGTGGCACTGGGTAGATCTTCAGGAGGCATGTCGGCGGCAGCAGACGGCGAGGTGATGAATTTCAGCCCCACAAAGTAGCAGCGGGAAAGGCCCCACATGCAGCAAATAAAGGGAGAGGGCCTATTAGAGGCCTTCTCTTCCTCCGATTGCTTTCTTGTTGGAGGCCTTGGTCTCGGCCGAGTCTGTCAACCACTGTACTGCTCCATTCTTTGGGGCCCTGTGAGCCCTTTTTTGTTGCCTCTGCCTCTTCAGGTGCTCCAGTGGCAGTCCCCCAGCAGCAACATCCGGATTCTCAGTGGGACATTGGCAGGCTCCCATTCGCTGGCAGAAATTCCCCAGAAACCAGTCATAAATATCTAGTGACACCTGACCAAGAAAACTGGGCAGGCATCATTAAGAGTCAGGGCAGTGGATAGAAGTCTCACTCTAACTCTTTCAAGGTGAAACTAGCTAAAGTTACCCCTAATTTTTAATGTTGGCAGAAGAAAACAGGCAGGAGCTTCTGCTTTACCCTAACATTAATAGCACTGAAAACTGTGCTCGAGGAGACAGTAATTTACAAGCAGCCGGGGCACTTTTAAAATGTGGCTTCACACCTGGCTGGAGGTAGACTCCACCCAGTGCAGGCGCTGCTGGAAGTACACAACTTTAGTGTACTGGAAAGTCAGATCACCAGCCTAATTACAAATTATAATGACACTTTTGCATCAGTGTGAACCTAAAGCCACTTCACATCGATGTGAAGACAGCGATACAGGGATAATTTGCGAGGTTCTGCTGCCAGTGCAAAAATGGCGAGACACAAGTGTGGCCGGTGATTGGGCTACAGTGCTATAGACTGAATCTTTCGACCTGCAGTCACCACTAGTGAGACTGCACGAGCAGCACAGCCTTGTAAAATGACCTCCTATAATCGCAGCCTTCCACTTTCTGCTGTGCATACTCAGGTTCCAATTTGGGTCAATAAGTTGTCTGAGGCCAAACCAATAGGTGCTGCAAATTCAACATGTATTATTGAATCAACCGTTTTGATATATTAAATCAAGTTTATTCAGTTCAATTAAAGGCAGGGTATGTTACTTTCAAGGGGCCAGAATTTGCTGTTAAAATAATGGCAAGGCTAATGGCGTCTGTCGTTATTTATGAGTAAATGGTGCAGCAACTGCAGAGAAACATAGAAACATAGAAAAATAGGTGCAGGAGTAGGCCATTCGGCCCATCAAGCCTGCACCGCCATTCAATAAGATCATGGCTGATCATTCCTTCAGTGCCCCTTTCCTGCTTTCTCTCCATACCCCTTGATCCCCTTAACTGTAAGAGCCATATCTAACTCCCTCTTGAATATATCCAATGAACTGGCATCAACAACACTCTGCGGCAGGGAATTCCATAGGTTAACAACCCTTTGAGTGAAGAAGTTTCTCCTCATCTCAGTCCTAAATGGCCTACCCCTTATCCTAAGACTATGTCCCCTGGTTCTGGACTTCCCCAACATCAGGAACATTCTTCACGCATCTAACCTGTCCAGTCCCATCAGAATCTTATATGTTTCTATGAGATCCCCTCTCATCCTTCTAAACTTCAGTGAATAAAGGCCCAGTTGATCCAGTCTCTCCTCATATGACAGCCCAGCCATCCCTGGAATCAGTCTGGTGAACCTTCGCTGCACTCCCTCAATAGCAAGAACATCCTTCCTCAGACTAGGAGACCAAAACTGAACACAATATTCCAGGTGAGGTCTCACTAAGGCCCTGTACAACTGCAGTAAGACCTCCCTGCTTCTATATTCAAATCCCCTAGCTATGAAGGCCAACATACCATTTGCCTTCTTTACCGCCTGCTGTACCTGCATGCCCACTTTCAGTGACTGATGAACCATAACACCCAGGTCTCATTGCACCTCCCCTTTTCCTAGTCTGCCGCCATTCAGATAATATTCTGCCTTCGTGTTTTTGCCCCCAAAATGGATAACCTCACATTTATCCACATTATACTGCATCTGCCATGCATTTGCCCACTCACCTAACCTGTCCAAGTCACCCTGCAGCCTCTTAGCGTCCTCCTCACAGCTCACTCCGCCACCCAGTTTAGTGTCATCTGCAAACTTGGAGATATTGCACTCTATTCCTTCATCCAAATCGTTAATGTATATTGTAAAGAGCTGGGTCCCAGCACTGAGCCCTGCGGCACTCCACTAGTCACTGAAAAGGACCCGTTTATCCCGACTCTCTGCTTCCTGTCTGCCAACCAGTTCCCTGTCCTCGTCAGTATATTACCCCCAATACCACGTGCTTTGATTTTGCACACCAATCTCTTGTGCGGGACCTTGTCAAAAGCTTTCTGAAAGTCCAAATACACCACATCCACTGGTTCTCCCTTGTCCACTCTGCTAGTTACATCCGCAAAAAATTTCAGAAGATTTGTCAAGCATGATTTCCCTTTCATAAATCCATACTGACTTGATCCGATCCTGTCACCGCTTTCCAAATGCGCAGCTATTTTGTCCTTCATGATCGATTCCAACATTTTCCCCACTACTAATGTCAAGCTAACCAGTATATAATTACCCTTTTTCTCTCTCTCTCCTTTTTTAAAAAGTGGTGTTACATTAGCTACCCTCCAGTCCATGGGAACTGATCCAGAGTCGATAGACTGTTGGAAAATGATCACCAAAACATCCACTATTTCGAGGGCCACTTCCTTGAGCACTCTGGGATGCAGACAATGAGGCCCCGGGGATTTATCGGCCTTCAATCCCATCAATTTTCCTAACACAATTTCCCGCCTAAGAAGGATATCCTTCAGTTCCTCCTTCTCACTAGACCCACTGTCCCCTAGTACCTTCGGAAGGTTATTTGTATCTTCCTTCGTGAAGACAGAACCGATGGTTCAATTGGTCTGCCATTTCTTTGTTCCCCATTATAATTTCACCTGAATCCGACTGCAAGGGACCTACATTTGTCTTTACTAATCTTTTTCTCTTCACATATTTATAGAAGCTTTTGCAGTCAGTTGCAGGCGAGGGCAGATGTACAGTTAAATGTGAACATCTAAAGTTGTTGTCCAGGTTGCGCCGCTCCACCATTAACTTCGCGAAAACAGCATCCCACCCTTAGCTTTCCCATTTTTCTTAGGAACTTGTTGTATTTGCTCATTATTTGCCCACTAAACGTGCCACAAAAAGTTGAGTCTTGTCATTACAAGCATAATTACCCTTTTCACGACATGATAAGTGTTAATGACTGCTAATCAACCTCTCAGGTACCGAAAATTAACTATTTAAATATTAAACGTTTCCTACATTACAACAGTGACTACACTTCAAAAGTACTTCATTGCCTGTAAAACACTTTGGAATGTCCTGAGGTCACAAATGGCGGTATATTATTGCAAGTCTTTCTTCTTCTTTTTCTTTTTATTACAAGTGTGGAGTCTTAGTCCTTCAGGTTTTTAATTTTCCAGGAAGATTTTTAAAATGTCCATTTTTTTCTTACTTTTCCTTTCTGATTTTGTTTCTCCCTACCGTAATCCAATCTTTCTTTCCTTCTCTTTGGCCTAGAAATTTGAGTAGGTTGGAAACCTGCCGGTAACGTTATGGCTAACGGCCACACTGGTATTTTGGTGCTGCCTGCTAATTAACAGCAGCAGTGCAGAGAATTTATGGTGTAATGCGCTCTTTCCGGCGCTAAGCTCAGTAGGAGGCCGAAGGTTGTGTCTGTATCCCACTTGCAGCTAAGGAGAATGAGCGAACCTGTAGACCATGTATGGAACAACAACTTACCTGCCGCCCACTCACCAATTAATGTTACAAGCATTACATTCAGCTTTTTGTGGAGAAAGCTCCCTCTTATTTTATGCGCATCAAAGTGACACAAGCAAATCTCCGGAACCCATCTATGGAAGTGTGTCATTTTTTAGAATCTGCTCAGGCGCCGGCTCGCAAAATTTCTACAGATGGAAAAAGGGTTCGACAAATTGTTTATGCATTTGTGGGGAGTCTATCGACTCCGCCGGGGAAGTCTGTGGGTTTTATGAGATTGGTTGAGAAGCGGGGAGGGTGTGCGTGTACAACAGGGCAAATTAATTATTGGAAGTCTGTACCTCTCGTTGCACTGAAGAAGGCATGCAGCATTCGGTGTTGTTCACATTGGTTTTGACATTGAGCCAAGATGGCCCATTTAATGCTTTCAAGGACTCTCCCCTATCACTTTACCAGCACAGCTCATTCTAAAGGAATAGAGACTAAGCCAAGCTCTTTATTTTAAATGCTTGTTTAATTTTTCATGAAGCAGGAAGAAAAAGATATAGGACAGGAATAATCAAATCCAGCGCTTTGTAGTTTTTGAAACCATTACAATGCAGTCTTAATTTCATTGATATTGTGAGGTGACTTTAGCCACTGGCTTAGGAGGGTGTGACAACTGAGGAATCTTTTACTATTCCATGGTGAGGACACAGTACTCATATCTGATAACTTAAAGATTTTGGAGTTGAAATTCGGTTGCTTAGCGGCTCTGGAAAGGGTCGGAACAGGGACATTAAAGGGGTCGGAGCCATGAGAACCAGCATTGGCTCCGCTCAGTTCGTTCAGTGAGCCGATACTGGCGACGCTGACCAGTACCACCAGAAGCGTCAAGCCAGTGTGCAACGCCCTCGGTTTCAACAGCACAGGCCCTGCAGCACACCGTAGCGCGCCGTAGTGCACCGTAGTGGGGCCATCTTTGAAAGCGGGCAGTCCGAGATGTTCCGGTGGTGGTGGTGATGGAAGGAATGACTAAATGAGGTAAGTGTGATTGGTTTTTGTATTTTTAATTTTTGCGATTTACCTTGATGTGGGGTGAGCAAGGTATTGGGAATGTTTTTTGGGGCGATTTTTTTTTCCAGGGAAGCCTCTCTTAGGCTGACTCTTTAGCAATGGATTTTTAGTTGCTCACCCGGCCTAGTGCCCTAAGAGAGGTGTGGAACGTCTCCCTTAGCGCTCCGATCCAAACTGAGGGCCTCGCTGCGGAATGTTGTGGCCACCATTACCACCCGAAGTAGCCTCCAAACGATTTTCCACCCCTTTGACTTTACACTTCAGATTTCGGAGATCAAAACAGTGAACATCCATAGGTGACTCCAACCCAAACTTCAAGTTTACTTTTATGGAGCTCAATTTTCCCGGGTCATTTGTGCCATTTTTTTGGTGCCGCTCTTTTATCTGGCGCATTTATTTTTTTCAAAGTTTCCCCCTGCCATCTGCGCCGCTGTAACTGACTTTTCTAGCTGACTTTTTTTGACGTAATAGTCTGCGCCAGTTTTCATAATTTTTCACAGTTTGGCCAAAAAAATTTCCTCCTAGGTCGGCGTATCTGGCCACTCCAGAAAAACATTCCCAATACCTTGCTCACCCCGCATCAAGGTAAATCACAAAATAAAGTTACATTTTTTTACCTGTCATCGTAGTAAATGGAAGTTTTGGGGATTTCAGAAGTTTTCTTTTTTTTTCTTACTTACACGCTACCACCGAACATCTTCAAGCTGGGCTGGAAGGTCATAGCTTTGGCCAGCAGAATCGGCCCCATGCCCGGACACAGGGGCTCAGGGTTCAGCTGGGAAACAAACCTGTGGGTGGAGGGGTGGGGGAGGAGAGAGGGAGGTCCCGACTGATCGGAAGCCTTTTGCATCTGCACTGAGCCTGGGGAGTGAGGTGCTGATCAGAAGGCTTCTGAAGACTACAATGAGATTGGGGGAGGAGGGGGGAATGCGGGGGGGGTCGCAGTGGAGAGAGAAGGGGTGAAGTCACAAGACTGCAATTAGTTGGAGGGGGGAGGGGAGTCACAAGACCAGGGTGTGGTCCATCCATACAGACCTTGGTGAGAGAGAATAAATAACCCGTCCTGCCTGCCTTCCTGCCGTTTTGAGCTTCTTGCAAAGGTAAACTGTAACTATTGGGGCAATACTGACAATGCCATACCTTGTGCAAGCCTTCTGCATGATGGTACTATGTAGGAAGCAACTGATTCAACATCATCGCATGAGGAACATCAGAGCCCATAGGGTGATGGGCAGGAGACCTTAGCCATCTCGGATAAATCAAGACATGCATTCATACCTGCACCTGAGTGATGCAGATTGTGTCAGAGGCTGCAATTCTACACAGAAGTTGTAACTGAGATCTGTGAGTTGTTGAAAGCAGACCTGCAACCTAGAAGCGTCAGGAGGACTGCTTTTGTCAGTTGAAGTGAAGATTACAGCTGAACTTTCATTCTATGCCTCCGGATCATTTCAAGCTACAACTGGGGATGTGTGCACCATTTCTCAACATGCAACACATGTCTGCATTTGGCAGGTGACAGCTGTAAATATAAATGGAGGAATGACTACATAAAGTTCCCCATGTCCGCCCAGGCAATCCATGACAGGGCTGTGGGCTTCTCCAGGATTGCTGGCTTCCCAGGGCTACAGTGTACCTACATCACTTTGTGAACACCTTTCGAGTACTCCAGATGTACAGGAACAGAAAAGGCTTCCACTCCATTAGTGTACAGCCTTTGTGTGACGACATGCATCGCATCATGTCAGTCGATGCAAAATACCCTATTAGCACCCATGATGCATTCATCCTATGCGAGAGCATTATATCTGCCATGTTTCAGCAGCAGCAGCCAGAAAGGCTGAGCTGGCTACTGGGAGACAAAGGGAACAGCCTCGTCACCTGGCTCATGACGCCTTTGCGCGTAACACAGACAGAAACTGACCGTGAATAAACATGTCGCACATTGCGACGCGCAGCTTCTTAGAGAGGACCATTGGCATATTGAAACAGTGTTTCCAATGCCTGGACCATTCCGGAGGCTACTTGCAATACTCCCCTGAGATTGTCGGTCAATTCACTGTTGTGTGCTGCATGCTGCATAAATTAGCTATCATGAGGCAGCAGTAGCTGGTAGTAGAAGACCCAACTGAGGTGAGAGCGACTGATGATAATGATGAGGTAGATGCAGATGATGAGCAGGAGGAGGAGGACGAGGAAGCCATGCAAGTGCCTGAACTCTAAGCAAGACAGCGGAGGAGGGAAGGCCATCGTGCCCCTTTAACGATTGCTCGAGCCTTGCGCCAGCAGCTCATCCGTGAACGCTTTGCTGCCCGAAGGCTCAGCGACAACTATTCCACATGGACCATGTTTACTGTTTGGAGCTGTTCCATAATGTTGTGTTGTGTTAATGGAACAAATAATGGAAATGATTCTTCTTGAGTTCCAAAAGTTGTTTATAATGGAACTAATAATGTAAATGATTCAGATTTAATGTAAAATATATTTTATTCAAAAGTTTAACAATAAGTTTTTTGTACTTAACTTAACTTTAATAACATTATTCTTGAATCAAACTTTAAAGTTTTCAGTTATGATCACTTAAAAATTTTAAGATCACTTACAAACTCTAAGATCATTTAAAGACTTAAAGATCACTGACAAACTATTAAATTTGTAAATTTACATAACTTACAAAATTCTTTTAATTTGAGAACAGTTACAACAGTAACAATAATAATAACAACAGCAACAACAGCAGCAGCAAAGAAAGGCTGCACCCATCTTTGCTCCACCTTATTCTCAGACCGCCCGCCACACTTGTTCTTGATGACTCCACCACCCCTGCCCGCAGGCGGTGGCGCAATATTTCTGGGGATGGTACCAAGCTTATTCTTTCTAAGATCTCGGGTAGAGTGCAACTATTGTGGGGGGGGGAGGTGGAAAGGGCCGGCTTAGGCATCTTCAGAGGCTGGTCAGGGGATTGGAGTGGGAGTGGCAGTTGATTCTGCCAATGGGCGCAGGATCTGGGCATGTTCCCTTATTGCAGCAGCTAACTCCAACATGCAGTCCCTCATGAGCACTGACACTGTCTCAACGACCGACAACATTCCCTCCCTCATGTTGAGCAAAACTGTCTCAACTACCTGTGACATTCCCTCCCTCATGTTCAGAGACAGTGTTTGCACCATCTCTGACATTCCCTCCCTCATGTTTGCTGGAATTCTTTGAGGACGTAATGAACAGGGTGGATAAAGGGGAACCAGTGGATGTGGTGTATTTGGACTTCCAGAAGGCATTTGACAAGGTGCCACATAAAAGGTTACTGCACAAGATAAAAGTTCATGGGGTTGGGGGTAATATATTACCATGGATAGAGAATTGGCTAGCTAACAGAAAACAGAGAGTCGGGATAAATGGTTCATTCTCTGGTTGGCAATCAGTAACTAGTGGGGTGCTGCAGGGATAAATGCTGGGACCCCAATCTATATTAACGACTTGGAAGAGGGACTGAGTGTAACGTAGCCAAGTTCGCTGATGATACAAAGATGGGAGGAAAAGCAATGTGTGAGGAGGACACAAAAACCCTGCAAAACAACATAGACAGGTAAGTGAGTGAGCAAAAATTTGGCAGATGGAATATAATGTTGGAAAGTGTGAGGTCATGCACTTTGGCAGAAAAAAAATCACAGAGCAAGTTATTATTTAAATGGAGAAAGATTGCAAAGTGCTACAGTACAGCGGGACCTGGGGGTACTTGTGCATGAAACAGCAAGTGATCAGGAAGGCCAATGGAATCTTGGCCTTTATTGCAAAGGGGATGGAGTATTAAAGCAGCGAAGTCTTGCTACAGCTATATAAGGTATTGGTGAGGCCACACCTGGAATACTGCGTGCAGTTCTGGTTTCCATATTTACAAAAGGATATACTTGCTTTGGAGGCAGTTCAGAGAAGGTTCACTAGGTTGATTCCGGAGATGACGGGGTTGACTTATGAGGAAAGGTTGAGTAGGTTGGGCCTCTACTTATTGGAATTCAGAAGAATGAGAGGTGATCTTATCGAAACGTATAGGATTATGAGGGGGCTTGACAAGGTGGATGCAGAGAGGATGTTTCCACTGATGAGGGAGACTAGAATTAGAGGGCATGATATTATAATAAGGGACCGCCCATTTAAAACTGAGATGATGAGAAATTTCTTCTCTCAGAGAGTTGTAAATCTGTGGAATTCGCTGCCTCAGAGAGCTGTGGAAGCTGGGACATTGAATAAATTTAAGACAAAAATAGACAGTTTCTTAAACAATAAGGGGATAAGGGGTTATGGGGAGCGGGCAGGGAAGTGGGGCTGGGTCCACGATCAGTTCAGCCATGATTGTATTAAATGGCAGAGCAGGCTCGAGGGGCCGTATGGGCTACTTCTCCTCCTATTTCTTAGGTTCTTATGTTCTTATGTTCACTGACAGCTCATCACCTACCTGTGACATTCCCTCCATCATGGTTACTGACATCATTTCCATTTCTCGTGAGATTGCTGTTACTTCGACCGACAGTCTCACTACCTTGTCATCCACCCCATTGATGGTGTCCAGGAGTGATCGCGTAAGGTCAATGCTCTCCCAGAGCGGCGGCAATGGCAGCGGTGCGGTATTCTGGGCGGGCGGCCAGCCTCCAGCGCCCTGCAGCGATCCTCGGGTCCGGCTTTAGCAACGGCGCGGAGCAGCACCGCCTGGAAGAGCTGCGCCGATGTGCAACGTCCCTGGTTGCGACACCGGTGCAAGCTTTACCATCAGCACGACCCGTACATCCCGCAGTGCGCCCCGCAGTGACCGCCTGGGAAATCAAGGCGGTCCCACCATCCCGACAGCAGAGAGGTAAGTAATGCTGTCCTGAGGTAAGTGCGATTGTTTTTTCTTTAAATTTTTTTTGTGATTTGCGTTGTGGTGGTGTGGGCAATGTTTTGGGAATGTTTTTAGAAACATAGAAAATAGGTGCAGGAGTAGGCCATTCGGCCCTTCGAGCCTGCACCACCATTCAATATGATCATGGCTGATCATTCACCTCAGTACCCCTTTCCTGCTTTCTCTCCATACCCCCTGATCCCTTTAACCGTAAGGGCCACATCTAACTCCCTCTTGAATATATCCAATGAACTGGCCTCAACAACTCTCTGCGGTAGAGAATTCCACAGGTTCACCACTCTGAGTGAAGAAGTTTCTCCTCATCTCAGTCCTAAATGGCATACCCCTTATCCTAAGACTGTGTCCCCTGGTTCTGGACTTCCCCAACATCGGGAACATTCTTCCTACATCTAACTTGTCCAGTCCCGTCAGAATTTTATATGTTTCTATGTGATCCCCTCTCATTCTTCTAAACTCCAATGAATATAAGCCTATTCCCCCCTCCCCCCCCCCCCCCCCCTCCCCAGGCGTCTCTCGGAGCGCTCCCGGCCCAGCTCTTTAGCTCGGGAGTTTCCCATCCTAGCGCCCTGAGAGGTGTACAACGCCTCCCTTAGCGCTGCGCCCCCTGACTCAGGGCCCAACTGCCCAATGTTACTGACTGAGGCGCAAACTGTTCCCGGGCACTAACTTTACTGCCCCGCCACCTGGTGTGCAACGGCCACCACACGTTAAAATAATCCTCGCACAGGTATCTTCCACCCTTCCGGATTTAGTTCAGGACCTGGAATATTAGGTGCTTCGTTGAAACACCTGTGAACTCATCATTTTTTGGCATGGAAGCAAGTCATCCTCGCTTCAAGAGACCGCCTATGATGATGATGATGATGATGAAATCATCAAAGCCGAAAATCCAGCCCTTCAAGTCTTTTGGATAAGTTCAAGGCACAACAGCGCTATTAGAAGAGCACGAGGTGAGAGGACGAGGTGAGAGGAAGAGGGGTGGGAGGAGGCCTGTGTGGAGCATAAACACCGGCATGGAGCAGTTGGGCCGATTGGCCTTTGATGTGCTGTACGTACTTTGGTACTTTGTGAGGGGAGATGTTCCAATATCCTGAGTCAGCGAGCTCGGGAGGAACAGAGGACGTTGGACCTGTGGTTCCCAAAGCTCTCCCCCACTGGGGGTTTTCCTCACCTCCTGTCTGGGTCTGTTGTAGACTCAGTGATGGAGATTAATTGCTGTGATTGGTCAACAACCCCATTATCATTGGATCATGGACTCCCAGGATGGGAGAAGATGAACCAGATGGACCCGGGACTACTTTTGGTCTGGCCGTCCCTTGGTTCCCTATGTAACCTTCTTCCCTCAACCAGCATCACCAGAAATAGATCACCTGATCTCCCCAGTGCTGTCGCTGGGATCTTGCTGTGTGCAAAATGGCCTGCTTTGCTAGAGTCACGATATTTCACTGCAGGTTAGGAATGTGTGTTCAGAGATGTGATGTGTTTTTTTTACCTCCTCCTCCCCTTCCCTCGATGTTTCAGGGCAGACTGACTGACGGCAAGGGAAAGACCATCGAGTGCAAGGATGCAATCTTCATCATGACCTCCAACGTAGCCAGCGAAGAAATAGCAGAGCACGCCTTGCAGCTGAGGCAGGAGGCCCAGGAGCTGAGCAAGAAACGTCTCGCCGAGAATCTCGGTAATTCTGGCAAAGTGCGCAGGCGGTGTTGGGGGATATCGAGCCCCTATCTTACCCCCCGTCCCCACACCCCGACTTTCTCCCAGGCAGATCGCTCGATCGCACAGAAGCATCAGAGCCGTGTCTGATCTCCTGCGATTTACCAATCACTAGTCCAGAGGTGCTGAGGCTAACTGTACTGTCACAAGTACCGCCTCCCAGTACCAATCGGTTAGCTCGCCATAGACAAGGCATTGAATTTCAGACCGTCCTCATCTGTGAGGCTTAGTCCCTTCAGTAACTGAGGCACTGGTCAGTCCCACACTGGACACTCCCTTCAGTAATTGAGGCATTGGTCAGTCCCACACTAGACACACTGCCTTCAGTAACTGAGGCATCGGTCAGTACCAAAGAGGAGATGTTGGTGGCGAAAATCAGAGGCAGTGTTAGTCCAGTCACAGCTTTTGTCTTTATCAGTCCACTGTAAGTGTAAATGTGTGGAGCATTCAGTGTCGCTATCGCAGTGATTCGTGGCCTGTTTAATACTAGAAAACAGGGGTTCCTGGATCTTGTTTTGACCTGAGCTTCTCCTTGGTTGCTGCAGATGACGTGCTTCTGACGGAGAACGTGACCATCTCTAAGCGATTCAAAGAACAAGTGATCAGACCCATTCTGAAGGTAACGCAGCTACAGAATTTATCACCAACCACAGCTACCGAATTAGAATAATCAGGGAAAAGAAAAGGTCATTCGGCACATCAAGGTATCTTAACTCCCTGCGTATAGCTCATCACTCCAGTACCCCAACTCTCCCATTGTAACTCACCCTTTCATACCCCAACTCTCCCATTGAAGCCCATCCTTCCAGTTCCCTAACTCTCTCATCGAGGTGCATCCCTCTGGTACCCTAACTCCCCCATCGAAGCCCATCCCTCCAGTACACTAACTCTCCAATCGAAGCCCATCCCTCTCGTACTCCAACCTTCCCATCGAAGCCCATCTCTCCAGTACCCTAACTCTCCAATCGAAGCCCATCCCTCCAGTCCCCTAACTCTCCCATCGAAGCCCATCCCTCCAGTTCCCTAACTCTCCCATCGAAGCCATCCCTCCAGTACCCTAACTCTCCCATCGAAGCCCATCCCTCCAGTCCCCTAACTCTCCCATCGAAGCACATCGCTCCAGTCCCCTAACTCTCCCATCGAAGCCCATCCCTCCAGTCCCCTAACTCTCCCATCGAAGCCCATCCCTCCAGTCCCCTAACTCTCCCATCGAAGCCCATCCCCCCAGTCCCCCTAACTCTCCCATCGAAGCCCATCCCTCCAGTACCATAACTCTCCCATCGAAGCCCATCCCTCCAGTACCCTAACTCTCCCATCGAAGCCCATCCCTCCAGTCCCCTAACTCTCCCATCGAAGCCCATCCCTCCAGTACCCTAACTCTCCCATCAAAGCCCATCCCTCTAGTACCCTAACTCTCCCATCGAAGCCCGTCCCTCCAGTCCCCTAACTCTCCCATAGAAGCCCATCCCTCCAGTCCCCTAATTCTCCTATCGAAGCCCATCCCTCTCGTACCCTAACTCTCCCATCAAGATGCATCCCTCCAGTACCCTAACGCTCCCATCGAAGCCATCCCTCCAGTACCCCAACTCTCCCATCGAAGCCCATCCCTCTCGTACCCTAACTCTCCCATCAAGATGCATCCCTCCAGTACCCTAACGCTCCCATCGAAGCCATCCCTCCAGTACCCTAACTCTCCCATCGAAGCCATCCCTCAGGAACCGAAGCATGGCCACCCCGTCTAGTGCTTAACATTTTGCAAAGCCAGACTGTGGAATTTGCAGGACTTACCCTCTCCCTCGAGTGTGGGCCCAGCTTGTGCAGTGGTGGTTGCTTTTCTCCAGGCTGGACCCATCAAAGCAGCGACCTTCTCTTCCAAGGGTGTCAGTAGCTTCAGATTTGCCGGGCCTACTCCTTTTCGAGTTCTTTCTCGTGTGTTGTGTGCCACTTTCCTCTGCAAAGATTAAAATATAACTTTTTAGAGGGTGTCTTTCTGCTGGGTGGGACATATATAGATGGTCACATTTATAATTGCAATTCCATTGAATAAATGAAAATATTACTTACACGAACTACTTGACCAAGGTCCTGCCATTTCTTTTTACATTGGCCTCCAGATCTCATGGTGGTCACTATTGCGCAGTAATCTTCTGCAAATTGGTTCCAGCGTTTCTTCATTTCTTTGGGTGGAACTTTTATGTGACCTCTGCTGGTGTCCAGCTCCTGCCATCTGGTCTCAATCACAGTAACTAGTGCCCTCCACTTCATCCTGTAAGAAATTCTTGGTCCTTGCACCACGTTGCATCTTGTATTGCAGCTCTGATTTCTCCAATGCTCTCACACAGCACTCCTTCTCACACACACAACTGGCTCTTTAAAAATGGTCGATTACCAACTCGGAGCTGTACTGAGCATGCACATCCATTGCAACGATGTCAAAAGGGTCACTTTTTTTTGTCGCGTATGCGCAGAAGGTGCAGCATCGTTTTTTCAGCGCAGACAGCAGGCTCCACCCCCGAGGCGTTTGGACACACTGCGCAGCGCCAAATTCGAATTATACATCGGGGAAACTTTGTGAAAATATTTCGGGGCATTTCTGGCCTAGAAAAACGGGCACAACTCTGGTAATATGCCAGAAAATGGGCTTGGGCAAAATTGAGCCAATGTTAGTCACTCAGAGGTAATCACTTGCAATATTCTGCACCTTCCCATTTGTTACACATTCAGTATTATAATCTCAGCCAGGACAGTTTCAAATGAGCAAACTACCAGAAAAAAAAATAAACTTTACCTACAAATGTCAACGGTTAGCTATCAAGATGTAATTAATATAACTGAGTGACCGGAAGTTACAGGAAGCTACCAGAAGCTGCACAGAAGCATTCTGCACATAACTGTCAGGTCCCAAATTGTAACAATAATGTTCACAACTAACAGAGGTCTGCGTAAATGCCAACAATAGCATTTTTCTACCTTGTCGGAAATAATTTTATTATAAAGAAATGCAAATAAAATTAAACATATTTCCATTAGCTATTTGATTTATAAACATGCGATTAAAGAATAAACACTAAAAAAAAATTCACTCCAACTCCTGTGGTTCTCTGAGTTCCAAAAGGAGCTCCTTGAAATAGTTTCACTTCCATTGAGTGATCAGCCCAGGTCGAATGGTGACAGCGGCTTCAGACTCTATCGAGTTACAATGAGCTGCTGGTTCATTTCATGTTGACGTTGAACGCTGTGTGACGGCTCTTAGCATTATCGGACGCATAATGGCGATGAGGCAATTTATGCAATGGAATGGAAAAATATCCGTCAGTCATTCTTCTAGAAGATGGACACTTCTCTAAATTCACTTCTTTATTCCTCATTTTGGGAAGTCCGGCAGCAACAAACAAAACAAACACTGGAACTGTGCACGCATACCTACTTCCGGTCCGTTGGCAGCAGTCATGTCCTGAATATAAACACTGCTACGTGGAGATAATTGTCCCGGCTCTCTTATATTTGACATTTGAAGCATTCTCATGGCTGTTTATGCTGCTGAAGCACTTGTAGCGCTGCACACATAGGCATGCTTTGGAGAGGGCAGTAAGGAGGAGTGACAATATCCATGCCGATTGATTTAATTACAATAATGAATTACAATACTTTTGACGCGTGCAGGCAACGGCTGCGTTGCCCACCTGCCGAAAATAGTGACCATTGCGGGACCCACCGGCAGCAGGCAATAGTAAAGCAGCCACTATTCTTTTCCCCAAAATGGGCCTTAATGGCCTGTGTCAGCCTTTTGAGTTTCTACGCCTTTATTTCTCTTTCTGTATTTGATCTGACATTGAATTCACCCACTCTATTTCATCTTCCTTCTCAGTCCTTCCTGTGTTTATTTTCCAATCCTTAAACCTCATTGGTTAAGGAATGACTAATGTGCAGTGTTCATTGTCAATGAGATACCCTGTTGCTGGCCCTGGTCGCTCAGGTCCCAGATACCCTGTTGCTCTCGCTGTGCTGTTATCAGCCCGCACTTTCAGCAACTTTGTGGGCAAAAATATTTTAAGCTGAAGGGTGCAGGGCAGGTCTAACTGATGGCAGATGCCATTAGATGCCCTGCACCATGGGTAATTAGAAAAATGGCATGTTTTCCTGCCTGGACGTGATGGTGAGTCAACAGGTTGATGGCATCCTATCCATTTTGGTGTACAGAAAGCCCACGCAGGCACAGATTGATTCTTGGAGCTAGACTTCTGCATGCTTTGCCAGTTATTGGCACACATGGGACCAAACTTTAGGTTCCTGCTGCCAAGCGTTCAAGCAGTCCCTTCAAATCACACCAAGAAATGAAGAAATATTCTGTTAGAGCAAGTGCCTCATGCAGGTTGTGCCAGCATTCTGCCTCTGTGGATAAATCAGATGATTTTCCTATTTCTTTGTTGTCTAATATCAATGCTGCTTATGGCACGCGTCCAGTTAAAGCGTGTCAAAGACGAAAAATGGCATTTGACGTTGCCTAAAGTGGATAGAAACCCAGTACATTGGAAAGATTGTGAGATTGCTGGCCACAAGGCCAAGAAAACAGTTACAAAGATATAAATGAAGGCCCCAAAATTCTTGTAGGGCTTCTCTACCAGCAGACGACTGGTGGAGCAGACTCTCAGTCTACTCAAGTAAACAGGCCCTGTCCAAAGTCTTGGGGATAGGGCCATCTGCATGGACTGGGTGGGCCATTGCTGCCTGAAAGAATGCACGAGTAGTGCTCGCCTTGGCATCACCCAGAAAAACAGAGCGGTGCTGGTGAAGACACAATGAACATGTTGGGTTTTTTTTAATTCTTTGGCTCCTGGAGTGATATCTTTTTTTAAAGGTGATCAATGCACTCTGTGATGGTTAGGGGGGTTTCAAAAGGCCTCCATGGTACGCATGTCAGCTCTTGGGTGGTGACAATTCCATTAGGGCCTTATAAGGGTATGCTGAATGGATTTCCTAGGATAGCCCAGACATGCTCCATTGATGTAGAGGGGTGAGTATAAAATTAGCCAACCCCCCCCCACCTATACTGGAAAATTACTGCCCATAAGTACAGAGACAGAATCCTGGCCGATTCCACCCCAATTTTCCATGGCAGGCAGGCAGGCTCTCTGCCCTGCCCATGGATCAGAGTTTCAGGATACAAAACTGCAGAAAATAGTTAATCTGTACCATTGTGCTCTTTAAGCAGGAGAGTATTTCCTGATGTCAGAAATTTTGCTGACGGTCTAGTAATACTCATCCATTCTGGACTGAGGTTCCTAATTTCTGACATCAGCTTACAATGCCAGGAAATTGGTTTTCAATGCTATTGAGAACACAGCAATTAAGACTATTAATTGGTGGCTGGATCCAAGTAAATTGAGCTTTATTGCAGATTCTCATTACTTAAGCAGCTACACATGTGGCAGTTATAAATTGAGATCAAAGCTGCCTGCTTCAGGATGAATATTTTGCCAAACCCAGAAAGAAGATAGCAAAATAACATTTGCTGCCATAATCCTTTCCGAGAAGCAGCTGGATGAATGGAAGAACAGGGCGCATAAGGGCAGGCCCCTCAGGGGATGACCATATATGAGGGACAAAACTACAGAACTCAAATGAGATGGTGGAGCCATCTTTAAATTGGGATAGCTCTGCAGGGATGGAGCCACTGTCGTATGCAGAAGCCTTGGGCCCCTCACATGCCAGAGCAGGCCTTGCGGTCTCAGGTAATTTAAAGAGTGTTTTGTGTGCTTGTGCTAATATTTAGTTCCAACAATTATAACACACACTCCATTGAAACTTATAGAAAGGGTTATGGTGAACACACATTCTAAGCATAGCCTGCCAAATTGCACAGTTGGCGGTACACAACAGAGCACATATCATTGAGCTGGATGGCATTGAAGCAATCAATATGACTTTCTTCTACAAGCATAAAGATTTAAAAACACATTGTGATGGGACAGTACAATCCCATCGTACAATGAGATTGACCCTGTGATAGGTTCATCTGATGGTAAGCAACCAGCTAAGAAAAACAATGTGGGTAGCAACTTCAAAGGTGGGGGTATAAAAACAAGACATTCCAATTTCTAGCAGCTTCCACATACAAGAAGAGACAGAGACAAAGGCACATACATAGTAGGGTAGATTTGAACTTTCAGGAGCTCTGCGGCTGCCTGTTTGTGCCAGGAATGAAGAGGGCGGGGCCTGGGCCTCATTTAAATAGAACTGGTGAGCTGACCATGCCAAATGAATGTGTGAATGTAGCTCGCCGTAATCAGACTGGTGCAATATCAGCAACAAGATAGGTCCTGGGAAGGGAGATCATGTGGGGAAGAGGAGAAGCTCGAGGTGGCAGCAGTCTTTATCATTTTTGTTGGGCCCAGAATAAAATCCATGCGCCCCCCGACCCCACAAAAATAATTTAAAATTTACCTTTTTGGGGCCTCTTTTGCTATCTCACCTCTTCTTTTGTATGTCATAGGATTCCTATTTGGATATTAAAAAAGACTCTACTGCCTGGAACAGGTGGGTGTTTCAGACACTAAGAGCCCAAAATTGATGACCCTACCACCAGCTGCCGCCGAGTTTTCTCGACGGTCACCTCGTTTTTTTCGGCGCTCTACCCTCCGTGGGAGATTGCTGAGGCCCTCACGTCGGCGGTTTCGAAGGACCGCTGGTGAGTATCCGCCGGTGTGTGCTGACATGCAACGCCAGAAAAAGTCCTCCCACCCGCTCCCGCCCAAGATTCATCCCAGTGGTCCTCCGCTGCTGCAGGAGAAAAGACCGCCACGTGGAAGCAGGTTTTACTTGGACAGTAGGTATGAAGGCCTGCAAGAAAAGGTAAGTGAGATTTATGTCTTTACTTCTTTTGCAGCGAATTTGAAAGGGTCCTCTGAAGGTTTTGTGATATTTTGTTTTTTATTTATTGAACATTTTTTTTTTGCGTTCCCCCTTCCCTTGACATAACTGTCTTCAGGATTGCATTTGCCGCCCAGAATCCCAACTACCGCCCTCTACCACCCAGAATCCCACCTACCGCCCAAAATTGCCGCATAATGCCCATTTTTTCCGCCGGGTGCTTTTTTCCTTCTTTTTTCACCAAACTTCCGCCAAAAGTACCATGAGGATTTAACGGTCTTTTTGACAGTAAATGGGCAGAACTTTCCTTTGATCAATTTTAGGCCCTTAGTGATCAGCCCCTTACAAAATGGGCTGGCGATCGAAGCTATTTCAACTTTAACAGCGTGACAAGTTTACTAATCCTGTTAATGCTGTTAGTGCCTCGTTAATGCTGAGTTAACCAAGTTAAAAGTGGCCCTAATGTCTTTCCTCATCTTAATTTGTTTTTTTATTTACAAAAATGAACTGAATTTTGAAAGGTCTAATTACCATCTTCGTGATACTAATGTTTACATTTTCTTCTAGCTGTGTGTGTTTGTGAGAGAGAGAGGTAGAAAGGAGAGACAAACATAGAGATACACATCTAGGAGCCAGCCACAAAACACTACATTCACTGTTTATAGAAATCCCTTAGAAAGTCATAAACCAGTGCTGCCAAACATGGTATTGCCCCAGTCACCCCATTCAGTCTGTCAGGCCCAAGCACTGCTCATCCCCTTCCTGCTGACAGACACCAGGAGTCCACCAGTGAGCCCAACCTCACATTCGACCTCAAGTTGTGCCAAACCTCAATCCACCTTCCGCAGTTCTACCGAACCTGAGGTTCCCCCTCCTGAATGATGCCAGATCAAAGGACTCCCCCATGATGCCAAACTCCAACCAAGCCCACTGCAGTATTGTCAAACTCTCGGATCCCCACTTTAGTTCTGACAAACCTCAGACTGTCCCCAGTGCAGCAGATGCCCATTGCCCCTCCCCATTATTGATAAATACCTCCAATTCTTGCATCTTGAGAAATTCCTTTGTGTACATTCAGTACTACAGATAGTAAGTGATGAAAATTAAATTCATATATATAAAATACATAATAGACAGAGTTGTGAAATTCAGTCCCCGAAGTGGCAGTAAAATTTCCAGAAAATAATTTAATGATAATAGAATTTGACTTATTGAATTTCCTCCAGCATGGGTTTACTGCTACAGAAGTGTTGGAGAATAATTGTTACCAGTCAATCCAACCCCAACGTGATTGTGACCTAATTCCTGGATATTGATTGTTTAACTATGTAGGGTAGACTCCTGGCAGAATGCTCATCATCAAGAGGGCTTCTGCCATTACTGGGGAGGAAGATACAGTGATGGGACACTTTATGCAGTACCAGAAGAGGATGATCAAACGTGGCTGAAGTACTCCAAAGATGTGAAGAGGAATAGAAGTTTAGGTCTTAGACTGAACCGATGGCTAAACAACATAGGCTTTAGGGGTCTGATGAGAAGGCCAGTTGCCCAGTACTGGGCCTCCTCCCTCGAAAAGGGGCTTAATGGACCTTCTGTTACTATGCCAGGGTCTATTGCCACCCATTTTCTGGCGGTAATAGCAGTGGAAGGCAGGGGGAATCTGGCAGGTTTTAAGGCCCCACCTTCCCACCTTCTTTTACAGGCAGTAGCATGGTAAAAGGATTGCTAGCCATCTTCTGGGCTGGGATGGCAAGAGAATCCATGGTAGTGCTGGTAAGGATGGGGGATGAGGCAGTAGGCCTCTCTACCCCAGTTCTCTGATTTCCTGCCACTTTACCACTGGATTTCAGGCAGTGATCCAATCCATTTCAATCACTATAAATCAGTGGCACTACTGTTGTCCCTTACATGGCATAACCACTTCTATTGTTATAAAGCAGTGGATCTTCTGACTCACTGTGAGCAATGCAATGGGAGGACTACCAGTATCATACATAATCGTTGATCCATTTCTTGCAGTTGCAATCAATGTTATCAATAATATTATAACCTCTAAGAATTTTCTGAAAAGTTAATGAGATTTACCAGAAGACCTTTAAAATCCTCTTTTTAATGATAAATAGGAGAATGGCTGTTTTTCTGCATAATTAATGACTTGCTAACAACATTGCATTTTCAGAGATCACATGTTTGAAAGTTATACATTCATTAGTAGTCATTAATTATGGGCAAAAGGATGCATTCTTCCATTCTTCATTCAAAGAGGAATCTGGGCCTCCTACCTTGTTCCTTCCAGAGCATACTGTGATTGACAATCCTTCAAAGAAAGAGGAAGCTACTGACTACATCCTGGTCCTAATCTGAAAAACACTGTAAAGGATGTCAATTTACATGCAAAGAAATAGCCTGTCTGAATCTGTCAATAAACAGTTGCAATTAAAATACATTCCCTTTTTGTTTTCAACCATTAAGATTTAGAATCTTCACAATGATGTACAAAGCTTTTCAAACAAGTAAACCGCTATAAGGTTTTGCTAATGTTGTTGTCTTAAGAATGAATTCAATACCCGGAGGTTAGGGTACCAGCATGTCTATTGTTCTTTTCTTTCAGCAGGTCTCCCTTATTTACAAGCCAATTGTAATGGAAGTCTTTTAAATTTTAATATGCTAATGACACACTGACAGAAGATGTAGAAGGCACATTCAAACAGCACAGTCACTTCCTAGCCTATCAAGATGGGTCATTGGGAATCATAAATAGCAGGGGCAGTGGATTTCTTCATTAAAATAGGTATAATATTTTACTATTTATTATATTTTATATGATCATAAATTTTTGATGAGATTGGAGACCAGCAAAGTGGAATGCTGTGTGGGTTTGAGTTTTCATGCCCATGAAACTCATTTGTGTATCACTGAAAACAATGTGAACTCTTTTGAAGTATTACAATCATGTGTAATCCAGCTGGTGATATCTGCTGTGAAGAAAGTAGCTCTTGTCAGCAGGTCACAGCAAGGCTGGGTCTATGAGCTGAGAGATTTAGCAATTGAACAACACAACTGACTCTATGGCAGTCCTGACAAATTCAGGTCCAAGCCTAGTACATACCTATTAAAATATGACAATTTAATTCCTCCTATATAATACAGGCACCCAAGACTTCATGTAGTTTATTCCGTAAGGATGACAGGCTTCCAAACAGAACCAGTCATGTTTCCTAATTACCTCTAACATTGGCTGTATTTCCAACTCTACTGTCCCTCCCGCTTTCTATCTCCTACGACATCTCTCAACTGAGAGAATTTTAATTGTAAACAATATGCAATCAGAACCCATTATTTACCGAATCCAGTCAGATTTGGGAATTATCAACCTCAAACTCTACGCTATGATTGAACTAAATCTCAGGGATAGAAGGTGGTAAGGGCAGTTAACACAACATAGTGTCAACTTTACGTAAAATAAAGAGAAAAAAATGTGCTTGGATTTTGTTCTTAAAGCCCATTTATTACAAGAAATCTTCAAACTTTCCTCATCAAACAGTGATTAGACTATGACCTCAGGATCTAGTTAGACTGCTTCTCCACAAGAAGTAGTGATTTTATAGAGACACACTAGGTTTAGCAACTAAACATTACAACCATGCTGCACAGCACAGACCATCTATGAGCAACCCCACAAGAGAACAGATCACCTTTATTAACATAAATATTAGACAGCTAAAATGCAACTTTCCTCTGAAACACTAATTTATACTTTCAATAATGATTTACATTAAATTACAGTGCAGAAACAGAGCTTTCCCCTACTTCATCTACCATTTTGTACCAATTGAAAAAATTGTCGCCAATATTTTCTTTCACCTGTCATGGAAACAAAATGTTTATAAAAGCTTTTGACTACTGTGGAGAGTTTGATGTATATTTTAGTCAGGGTATGATTTTGGCACATCAGCAATACAGTGCACTGATTATCAAGTGAATTGGCTAAAAGATAGGTAGGTAGGTAGGTAGGTAGGTAGGTAGGCACACTGCGATATATGTGCACACTAGGTCCATGCAGCAGAGTTGGTCTCCAGTTGTCTTGGTTAATTTTTGCCACTGGACCAAGGCCGTGTGGTGGCTGGTGTGCAATGGCCACCACACGTTTAAAAAAAATCCATGCACAGGCATCTTCCACCCTTCAGCATGTAGTTCGGGACCTGGAATATTAGGTCCTTCATTGAAACACCTGTGAACTCATCCCTTTTTGGCGTGGAAGCAAGTCATCCTCGATATGAGGGACCGCCTAAGAGAGAAGATAAAGGTAGCTAGGTAGGGATTCATTCAAAGACAGCAATCTCACCTTTGACAACAGGCGATCTTTGTAAACATCTTGAGTTATGCCTGTAACCATTTCTAGGTAGCCATTATGGCCTGTGAAAATTTTAATTGGTTAAACCTATTTAAACCTAAAAACCTAAGAAAAGCTGTTTTTTTTCATATTGTGAGAATTAGCAGTCCTAAAAACTTTATAAGAAATGGTTTATGAGACATGGCCATTCTACCATGGTAATAAAAGTTACATTTCATGAAACATATCAGCATTTAAAGAAAGTTCAGATGATCATGACCATCCCCACATGTGGAAATAAAGCAAATAAAATTGTCACTTAATTATTATTTATGACAATAAGGGATACTTATTCTTGTTGATTCATTCTCGGGATATGGGCGTCACTGGCAAGACTGGCATTTATTGCCCATTCCTAGATGCCCTCAGAAAGTGCTGATACAACTCAACGGCTTGCTAGGCTACTTCAAAGGGCAGTTTAGATTCAACCATGTTGTTTTTGTCTGCATCAACCATTTCTGTACAACAGGTCTCTGCTGTACTTTGATAATGTTCTAATAATTACCATATTGTGGTGATGGACATGGATGTCAGGCAGATCGAGAACATGAACCTGGTGGCATAGTCTCTAGAATATGAGGCAAGTGTTTTTGTTACGTTTGTTGCAAGTCAATGGCCCAGAAATTGCGGTCGGAGGCTTCCCGCAGGTGGATCCATCGGCCTAAAAAATTTCTACGAATCTACCTGGTGGCCCGAGAGGTTCGGAGACTTGCGCATCGCATGCGACCCTAGGTTCACGTGGGCCAGCCCAACCAATCCAAGTATTCCCATTCATACTTGTAGTGAGTTCCGTTTGTACAGAATCACCATAAGAATGAATGGGAATACCCCCTAAAACACACAAACACCTTACACCTGCTTTTATCAGTCATAAGAATTTCAAGGGCATTCGCTGGGCAGAAGTTGGGCAAATAGCCCAACTCTCCACCCGCAGAGGCCCTTTACTTCCGAATGCGTGCAATCTGTCACGAGGATTCTTGACAGATTGCAAGTTCTGGGTTTAGGCGCATGGGCAGTGCATACCTAAACCCGGAACTTGCGGGGCCCCTACACGCACATGTGCACTTTGTACGCACCTATAGGGGCCGTGAATTGAGGGCCAATATGTGTTCCATGGACTTTAATTGGATCTGTTCTTATAGTTCAAAGCAAAACATATAAAATAAATCAATTATAGTTCAGCGGCGAAACATTAAAACAGAATTAACAACAAAAAATGCAAAAGGAGTTCATAAATCTTACAAAGATATTCTATAGAACATCCTTATAGTGATTAATCTGTTTTGCAGCTTGCAGCAAGAAGACACACAGTTTGTAACAACTGTGAAAATTCACAGTGACAGAATTATCATCATAACTATTGTAGAGCAAGTTGAGAATAAACACCAAAGCCTTCCGCATTAATATTTAACACACCATTATAAGTTTGCATTTTAATTTTATGTAGTTCTTTAAGGTTACAGAAATGTTTCTCAGTGACTGCCAGTTAAGGTGCTGACTGGAAAAGGGAATAACAGGAAGTAAACCTAAATAAAATATTAAAAGAAAAGATAGCCACTGTGGTGATTGTACTAAGTACTATATGGTAAGACATGGAGCTGAGTCAAATCAAACCTGAGCTGTTTTTTTTCTCCTCAACCCTTAATAATAAAAAAAAATAGCTCCTAGCTGATCAAATCCAGCTTGGACAGAGCCATGCCAAGATAACCACAGCCTAGGCACAATCCCTGGGTCACATAGGGATGACCCGAAAAATGAACAAAACTCCATACTTCGGTAAAATATTAAATAAATAGGTAATGGATGCGATTGTGATAAATCCAGTGATGTATAAGAGATATTTTTCTTTTCTTTTTTTCAAATGTTTTTAAAACAGTCTCGCTTACTAAAAACTGTTGGCTTTAACTAACCCTTGAAGAGATTTTAGGATATATTTTCTAAATTCGGCACTAAAGCCATGGCATGTTCACAGATTTCTGGCCAGGCCAAACAGGCAGCATTTTCCAACGTTGGTCTAATGATTTATTCATGCCAAGCTCCCATGCTAAATTGCATCTGGTGCTGGGAACTTGCCAGAGGGAAGGAGGGAGTTGGGACAAAGAGTGCGATTAAAATTTAAAGGATGGTGCTACTTAAAGGCAAATACCGCATGTGGAGTCAGGCAATGTTGCAGCCTTTATAAATGCTGTAAATATTTTAAAAGTATATTTCAACCTCAACAAAGGTTGTATCTGGCAAAAGTGGATGGCAAATACGAGCAGATAAGTATGGAGGCAGGAAATGGAGTCTGTGAGCAGGGCAGCTCCCAAACCCACTATATGATCTCTTGTGGTGGCTGTCCTGTTGCATGAGTTGGTTGAGCAGAGGGTCTCTAATTGGCACTCCATGGCATTGTTCCATAGATGGCAGTGCAGCATACCTGGCATGAAGTGCTGGTCAGGTTCACTGAAAGACCTGGAAACAGGTACAGTAAAGGATGAAACAACTAATGGAAGTTGCCATGGTAAGACTACCTAACAGTACCACTTACCAAACAGATGTCTTGTTTGTTCATGTCATGAAGTGTTGGCTATCAAGGTGCTCCATATTAAATGGTGGCCCATGCCAGGCCCTCAAACAATTTATAGCTTTTTCTTTGCATATCATGCATGGCCATACTCAGAAGGCACACATTCAAGCTACAATTTATAATTGACATCCTTGGCCTGCTCATCTCTTCCAAGGGGCTCAAACATAAAATCATTGTAACATAACCTACCTGCATGATACGTGACCACATGGGATAGGTTGACGGAGGGCTATGATCAATAACTCCTCTACTTGAAGAATTGCAGTGACATTGGGGAGCTATGTCATGTTGCTTTTGGTATTCAGTAAGAAAGGAGATGGCCACACTGACTTATTCATCAGTCACCTGTTTGATTCATGTGTGGGCAATGCATTGGCTGTTAGTGCATATGATCCCTGTGCTAGAGCAGAAAGAGGCAGAAGGAAAAAGATTTAACGGGGAGATGGCCTGTACTCCAGCACTGCTACCGCTATGCTGCAGATTGGCTGCAAGCCTCTGTAAAGTAGATGTCGTGGATCTGGAATTGGCTTCAGCATCGGTTGAGCCAGTTCCTCACAGTCATTGCCAGGTAAGCATATCAGGATGTGTAGATATGTTTGGTGGTATAATGGTGGGTGTGGGCAGTCTGGCTCTGTTTCCTGCTGATCTCCTCGTCATACCTTCCTTCATGTTGTACTCCTTTAACCATGAAATATTGCATTTCTGATGCTTCTAAACCAACCGCCACCATTAATTTAACTTTGATTTCCCAAATCCCACAAGCCTCTTCACTTAGATGTGATATTGTTCCCTAGGCTCCTTTCCCAGCCAGCACCACCGCCCACCCCCACTTTTGGCTTTTCCTGTTCTGCTGAAGTCTCAACATGCTTTAATTACAGTCATCTTTCTGGTGAATTAGCAGACAATATTCAGCTAGTTTAGGCTCCAAATAATGGTGTAAGGCCACAAAATGTATCAACATTTTAAATGTAAAAAAATATTTCATAAAATGCCAACTAAGCCAGTACTAAAGTATCAAACTGGAAAATAAAAAAATTAAAACTGGACACTTTAACAGCTCTATCACTTGTAACTTCCCTTAGGCTCATTGCGGATGATGAAGCTCCTAATCCATCCTAACCAGAAGAAAAATTGAGCTAGATATCAGTTAATTCTATTGTATATTTAAAAAAATGATAAGGCTGCTATTCAACGTGACCATTTCAGACCTGCCTGGAAGGCCTGACAAAAAATCACAGCGGCAAATCAGTGGCCCAGATCCAGCTTTTGGTATCTGATAAGGTTCCAAAGTCTCCCAACGCCTGCTTCACTGCTGCCCCAGCAGCCTTGGTGACCAGCGCATCTCCCCCTATGAACTTGAATTCCAGCTTTCATTGTAAGTTAAACTATTATGGTAAGTATTTCATTGTGGTATTGGCTGAATTCCAATGTATCACTAAAATATTTTCAAAAATGCAATGATATGACCATTATTGAGCATCTACTAATCATAGACAAATGCCCGTATTCACATATTTGACAGCTATGCAACAAAAGATCAACACCAGTGCATGGAAAATAGCAAACCAATAATCAAGACGGACAAAAGTAGTCCAGAACTCTTTTTGGGAGGAAACTAAAACATTAAGTCGTGTCCCCCCGATCTGGGGGACACACCAAACATTTACAAGGCCCTTTTGTTTGTGTTTTTTTGGGGGGGTTTTTGTGTTTTTTTTTAAAGTTTTTTTTGGGGCACTAAAATCATATTTTTTTCTCCAAGTGCCCCCTATAAAAGGGGAGGGGGACACTAAAAACACCGGCAATTAAAACAAATTAAACTTTAAAACATAAAATCAAATTAAAATTTGGTTGCCGGGCGTGACGATGCACTCCAGTCCCTCCGGTGCCCACCTCTCGCGGAAGGCCGCGAGCGTACCGGTGGACACCATGCGCTCCATCTCCAAGGACATCCTGGCGCGGATGTACACACGGAAGAGAGGCAGGCAATCAGGCTGAACGATCCCCTCGACCGCCCGCTGCCTGGACCGGCTGATGGCATCCTTGGCTGTGCCCAGGAGCAGTCCTACGAGGAGGCCCTCGGACCTACCCGCTCCCCTCTGCACAGGGTGCCCAAAGATCAGGAGAATGGGACTGAAGTGCAGCCAGAATTTCAGGAGCAGTCCCTTTAAATAATAAAACAGGGGCTGCAACCTCGGCATTCGATAAAAAACATGGAACACGGAAAGTAGTCCAGAACTCTTTTGGGAGGAAACTGAAACATTAATCCTTAAATCGTGTCCCCCCGATCTGGGGGGCATACCAAACATTTACAAGGCCCTTTTTTTGTGGTTTTTTGTGGGGGTTTTTGTGGGGTTTTTTGTGTTTTTGTTTTTTTTAAGTTTTTTTTTTTGGTCACTAAAATCATATATATTTTTTTTTCCTCCAAGTGCCCCCTACAAAAGGGGAGGGGGACACTAAAAACACTGGCAATTAAAACAAATTAAACTTTAAAACATAAAATCAAATTAAAATTTGGTTGCTGGGCGTGATGATGCACTCCAGTCCCTCCGGTGCCCAACTCTCACAGAAGGCCGTGAGCGTACCGGTGGACACCGCGTGCTCCATCTCCAAGGACACCCTGGACCGGATGTACGCGCGGAAGAGAGGCAGGCAGTCAGGTTGAACGACCCCCTCGACCGCCCGCTGCCTGGACCAGCTGATGGCACCCTTGGCCGTGCCCAGGAGCAGTCCTACGAGGAGGCCCTCAGACTTACCCGCTCCCCTCCGCACAGGGTGCCCAAAGATCAGGAGAGTGGGACTGAAGTGCAGCCAGAATTTCAGGAGCAGCCCCTTTAAATAATAAAACAGGGGCTGCAACCTCGTGCATTCGATAAAAAACATGGAACACGGAAAGTAGTCCAGAAACTCTTTTTGGAGTTTATCTGATAAACAAAAAACATTAAATGGTGCCACCCGCCCTGGATGACACAGCAGACATTTACAAGGCCCTTTTTTTTTTCCTTTTTTGTGGGGTTTTTTTTGTGTTTTTCTTTTTTTTTTGGTTTTTTTTTGGGCGCTAAAATCAAATTTTTCCAAGTGCCCCCTATAAAAGGGGAGGGGGACACTAAAAGCACCGGCAATTAAAACAAATTAAACTTTAAAATGTAAAATCAAATTAAAATTTGGTTGCCGGGCGTGATGATGCACTCCAGTCCCTCCGGTGCCCACCTCTCGCGGAAGGCCGCGAGCGTACCGGTGGACACCGCGTGCTCCATCTCCAAGGACACCCTGGACCGGATGTAAGAGCGGAAGAGAGGCAGGCAGTCAGGTTGAACGACCCCCTCGACCGCCCGCTGCCTGGACCGGCTGATGGCACCCTTGGCCGTGCCCAGGAGCAGTCCTACGAGGAGGCCTTCGGACCTACCCGCTCCCCTCCGCACAGGGTGCCCAAAGATCAGGAGAGTGGGACTGAAGTGCAGCCAGAATTTCAGGAGCAGCCCCTTTAAATAATAAAACAGGGGTTGCAACCTCGTGCATTCGATAAAAAACATGGAACACGGAAAGTAGTCCAGAAAGCAGGATCTGGAACTGCGGGTGAATGGAATTAATCGAATTAAGTCAAAAGTACTCAGCTGTGGCAGATTAAGATAATTGCTTTGACAGACTAACACCATGTGGCAGGGTAGCGCAACCAAAATAAATGCAAGATCTAGTGTCCATAACCCTGTCAAGGACAGGCATCAGAAAACACCAATAAGGTGTACAATGATCTAGCTCAGCTCTATTCTGAACCTTAAGGCGCATCTAACCAACAGGAAATATTTGAGTGTATTAAAATTGTATTGTATAGGATTAATCACATAGGGTGAATTATGATATTCCGACATTTACAGTGTGTTTTCTGCTTCATGCCTCGTGGAATGTTGTTGATGCAGAGAGAGAGAGAGAGAGAGACCTTGATGCGGACACCATCTTGTTTATGGGACGATCGGCACCTCGATGTCTCAGGCTTTGTGGAAGAACTGCCGGGGCCTTACAGATTAGGAGTTGACCTTAAGCCACATGCACCCATGTTTGTTCAATAGTATAAAGGAACGGAACTGTCCAGTAGCTCTTTGAACTTCACCCTGGACCGTGATTCATGAGCGTTGCTGGGACCCCCAAGACTCCTGACCAGCCGTCGTTGCAGAGTTCCCGATGGGCCGAAGGCTGTGAGCATTGTTGCATCTTATCATACTTCTCTTTTCTTCGTAAACTGTATTATGTTTCTTTTCTCTCAGTAAACGGTGTTTTATCTTTACTTCATTTGTCTTGTCTCTTATTAAACATTCATTCAGATCCTGAACCTGGGTCTATTATTGTCGATCCAAAACATTTTGGTGCAGTCGGCAGAATCTGGTAAAATGTTTAAGAGAAAAGACAAGAAGCAGTCTCCTCCTGCGGGAGAGAAGTATAGAATACCAGGGTGGAGCACGAGGGATGAGGGTTTTGGCTCTCTTGCCAATGTGCTAGTCCGGTTTAGACCCCCGCAACATGGGGGTACGCAGTTATTGGAACCGAGCAAAGATAGAACCGTATCCCACGCGGTACTGTCTCTCCTGGAGGAAGTGGGCTTCTCACAGGAGAAAAGTAGTCCCCCACAAATGGGATGGATTTTGTTGACAGCATTAAGGGCGACGTGTAAACAATTTAAGGAAAGTGAGGCAGAAAACCTACAGTTAAAAACAGTTGTTAAGGTTTTGGAAAGTCAAAACTCGACTCTGACTGAAGCGGTCCGCACGGGCGGATAAAGTCAATGAACAATCAGAAACTTTAATATGCCGTCTGGTGACAGTACAAAATAAAAAGAAAGCCAAACGACGGAAATTACAGATAGATCGGTCAAAGGTACGTGCATTGGTAGCTGGACCCACTTGGGATCCGGCTCGTTGGGACGGAGACATCTGGTACTCCTCTGACTCAGAATATGAGTGGACAGATGGAGAGGGGGGTAGAAATGGGAGGAAACTAAAGACCCTCCCCCATACGCTCCGAGCACAGAAGCTAGACCCCTTATGACAAATAAGACGAAACAGCAAGATGGGGAAGAGCCAGTAACCACTAGAGGGGTGTGTGACTTCTCCACTAGTGAGTTACAAGAAATAGGGTCTTGATTTCGCCAAAAACCCGGGGAATCATTGTCAGAATGGCTAACCCGGATTTGGGACCAGGGAGCATCAGGCGTAATACTTAACCCCGAAGAGTTAACAAAAATGGGTCTATGACTACGGACCACCATATCACAGCAGTGCTACGGAATGTCCAGGGCACAAGTTCGCTATGGGACATGGTTACTATAGGGGTCCGGCAAAAATATCCCTCTGCCGTTGATTGGGAAGGGGAAGTAAAACCATGGAATACTATGGCGGAGTGTGCGATACAGTTGCGCAACATGGCAACATGGAGGATTATATCACCAACCATATGGGGGGCAGATCAGGAGCTCTTTACGGCAGGAATGCGGAACAGGCTGATGAAGAGTGGCCCTCCTATGATGAGGGGTGCGCTACTCGCATTATTGGGACCAGCCCAAGGGCAGCGGGTGGGACACGCTTGCCTATTGTTAGGACAGTTAGAGGATGCAGAAGATAAGAAGATAGTGTGCGAGAGTGGAGAATGGCTAATGTAGAGGGGGATCGGGACCAGCGACAAGGTTCGACCTCTGGGAAAGGTACAGGGTCAGTAAAGACAAAAAAAAGAATTACGCGGAGGGACATGTTCGCGGCTTTACTGAAGGCAGGGGTCCCCAAGGAAAAAATTGATGGAATCCCAACAGGAGCGATGTATTCTATGTGGAAGGGTGAAAGGAGGGAGGTAAGGGAGACTAAGTCGGATAGCGATTAGTCTGCGGATGTGGAGAAACCACCTCCTGCAAGCCTATACCCCAACGTAGAAGAGCTGTGGAAGGCTAGTAATCCCCTCGACTAGGGGTGTGGCCGGGATCTGGGCATACTCCCCGTTAGAACCACATCAACCCAAGCTCCCGGGGACCTGAGGCCACACATTCTGATTACGATACATTGGCGGGGAGGGGAACATACAAAGAGATGTTGCTTTACTAGACAGGGGCAGAAGTTACTATTGTCCATGGAAATCCTAGAAAACACACTGTAAATGTCGTAATATCATAATTAACCTTATGTGATTAACCCTATACAATACAATCCACCCTTGATATTTAGACATTCTAAGTAATATAATCGAGTTGAAGGCGTAATGCATCAGTTACACGTTGAGTATGCGCAAGCAACGCCCGCAATCTATCCCAAAGAATACATACGAGCAGTAATATCAGTAATATCGCGACGAGTAACACAACGATAGGATGTATTAACAGCTTCAAAGCGGCAGGTGTTTTTAGGGACCATCCGTAAAAGATGTCCCACCAATGGTGTACCGTAAGTTCAATGACCGTTGTCGCAACTCTGACCAAGGTGCCTTCACTGTAACTCATAGCAACTTGCAGAGTATGAAGAGTACGCCCTCATTTGCTCAATTCGTCAGTGATCTTTTGGTTATCTTTTAGAAATTGAGCTAAACGAGTTAGGTCTACAGTGGAAAAATGTTGTGCGCCATCGCACCGTCCTAGTCATTACTAACCTTCCTCCCACTGTAGACCTAACTCGTTAAGCTCAATTTCTAAAAGATAACCAAAAGGTTACTGATGAATTGAGCAAATGAGGGCATACACATCATACTCTGCAAGTTGCTATGAATTACAGTGAAGGCGCCTTAGTCAGAGTTGCGACAATGGTCACTGATCTTACGGTACACCATTGGTGGGACATCTTTTACAGATGGTCCCCAAAAACATCTGTCGCTTTGAAGCTGTTAATACATCCTATCGTTGTTTTACTCGTCGCGTTATTACTGATATTACTGCTCGTATGTATTCTTTGGGGTAGATTGCGGGCATTGCTTGCGCATACTCAACGTGCATTACGCCTTCAACTCGATTATATTACTTAGAATGTCTAAATATCAAGGGTGGATTACATTGTATAGGGTTAATCACATAGGGTTAATTATGATATTCCGACATTTAGTGTGTTTTCTGCTTCATGCCTCGTGGAATGCTGTTGATGCAGAGAGAGAGAGAGAGAGACCTTGATGCACACACCATCTTGTTTATGGGACGATCAGCGCCTCGAGGTCTCATGCTTTGTGGAAGAACAGCCAGCGCCTTACAGATTAGGAGTTGGCCATAAACCACGTGCACCCATGTTTGTTCAATAGTATAAAGGAATGGAACTGTCCAGTAACTCTTTGAACTTCACCTTGGACCGTGATTCACGAGCGGTGCCGGGACCCCCAAGGCTCCTGACCAGCCGTTGTTGCAGAGTTCCCGACGAGCCGAAGGCTGTGAGCTTTGTTGCATCTTATCGTACTTCTCTTTTCTTCGTAAACTGTATTATGTTTCTTTTCTCTCAGTAAACGGTGTTTTATCTTTACTTCATTTGTCTTGTCTCTTATTTAACATTCATCCAGATCCCGATCCAAAACAAAAATGTGTGATGTAGTTAGTACAAATGCATTAGACCATGGGCTAGAACCTCCAGTTTTGTGCTTATCATCCCAAAATGGGCGTTATTTCTGGCATGGGCATTAAAAAAGGGTTTTCAGATCGCCGGCTTCTCATCCATTCTCATAACACCAAGTTTCCATTTTTGAAAATGGGCGTTACCGCGAGCAATATCAAATGGGTGGTAGCGTTAAATTGTTTTGACCTTCTGCTGTAAAGTGTCACCGTCCTTAGCAATGGCATGGCAACGCTCGATTCCCGTGATTCTGGAGGTTAAGGGTCATCATGACATGCACAGAAGAGGAGACAGAAAGAGAGCTCAGAGGGACTGAAAGCATGCCTGGGTGTGGTGTGACTGCTTTGGGAGGAAGGAGGGAGACTTTAGAGCTTCACAGCAAGTAGGCAAACAAAAAGTAGCTGTTAACAGCCACATATTTGACCAAATTTGGCCTATAATGGAGAGAGAGGAGGAGGCATCACAGCATGCTGTGGAGATTGACGCTGGAGAGAGAGCAGTGAGGTGGGAGAGGAGCACATTGGAGGATGCAAAAGAGTCAGGAGGTTCTCGGACGAGGTAAATGCCTCCCTCCTGCAGGAGGTCGAGTTACCCTGGTGTGATTTGACACAGGGAGAGTATGGGAAGCCCACCCCAAAGGCATACCAGAAGATATGGACCGAGAAGCAGAGGTGGTCTCGTCGGCAACCAACGAGGTGCATGAGGGCAACCAATGTCGCAAACGGTGGAACGACCTTATGGGATCCGCAAGAGTAAGTATTACATTGATTTACATGTACTTATGTATTTATATAATTTGATTTGTAACAGTCATGAGTGACTATCAGCAGATGTGAGGCCTTTCATTTTTACTAGGAATGTTTTACACAAAGCCTGTGGTCATGGTGCACGTTTTTAGGTAAAGAAGGATAATTTTCATCATAATGTCGATTATGTGTTGTATCAGTGGCTGTTATTTCTATGAATTTTAGAAATCATCTATCATATATTATTGTTCAGATATGAGTGGGTGTGGCATCAATAGACTTTACATTATGCAATGGTGTAAGTTTTACTCACGTGGCATCACTTCAGGGTCTGCAGATGCATCCGTGGCTGTCCGGGGCTGCTTCCCCACGAGTGCGAGCACCCGCTCCTCCATGTCAGTGATGTCGCTGGGGACTGGCATGATATCACGCAATGATCTCATGCCATGTCATCCTGTCACCTTTTACAGAAGAAGCTATCGACAATGAGGTCCATACAGAGGTGAACGGGTGGGGGGCCACCAGTCCCCAGCGACATCACTGACATGGAGGAGCGGGTGCTCGCACTCGTGGGGAAGCACCCCCAGACAGCCACGGACGCATCTGCAGACCCTGAAGTGATGCCACGTGAGTAAAGCTTACACCATTGCGTAATGTAAAGTCTATAGATGCCACACCCACTCATATCTGAACAATCATATATGATAGATGATTTCTAAAATTCATAGAAATAATGATGGCCTAATGAAACTCATTGGAATGCAAATGTGTTGATGGTCATGAAAGGTGAAGTCTGCGATGATTTTGAGAACGGTGGTGCTTTTGTCGTGCATACGCTGTGTGTAGCGCTGGACTCACCTTGTGACCCTAGCACCCCCTTCTCCTCTTCTCCTCTAATAACCTCATTTGTGTGTTCAGCTCAGCCAGCAGCACATCCCAAGGCAAGACCACAGAGGCCAGAAGGTGGGGGCACAGGGCAGGAATCGACGGACGATCCAACATCTGGTGCTGAGGAGCTCCGATTCTCGCCCGTCATTCCGCTGGGTCTGTTCTCCACTGATGACAGCGCGGATTTCAAGGAACCTGCATCACCACGCTCCAGAAGCCACTCCACCCCTAGGCCATCTAGTGGTCCTCTGGTCATTCCCGCCTCCACTCTAGAGATACCAGCCCCAAGCACCTCACCACAGGGCACCCCATTTGTCCCCAGGACGGCGCCGATCCTGTGGAGGTCCCGTGGACGCGGCAGGTCTGTTCCAGGAGCGTGACATGAGAGCGGAGAGATGGTACAGTTGTCCAGGAAGACTGTAGACATTAGTGATCAGCTCATAGAAGCATTGGGGGGCATATCCCGACAGCTGCCCACCATGACCGAATACATTCCACGGATGGCGCCGGCCCTGGATGCGATAGCCAGGAACACTGCTGCCACAGGCCTGGCAGTGGGTCCATAGCGCGGCACTCCACCCCTAGATTCTGCACCACCACTGCGAATGACAGATGAGAGCAAGGACCAAGATCCTGCTTCTGCATCAGAGAATGTTGCCCCCTCGGCTTCCCCCGCTCCCGTACCCGTGCAACCACCGCATCTGCCTTCATCCCCACCAATGAGGCACCGCCTGAGGAGCTCCTCGGCCAGGCGCCGTGGAGCGAGGAGGGGAAGGTGTACAGGTGGGGAGAAGGAGAGGGGGGAAGGAAAATGAGGTGCATGTCCGCAGGTGATGGCGGTCTTATATCTCCATCTGGGTGTATGCAATTTGTTGCAAAGTATGGGGACTGGGGACCATGCTCCTGCTTTCCCTTTGTATTCTGTGTTGCTGGACATGTTGAACATGTGATTAATATCAGTGGTGGATAAAGTCGGGTGTGGGCGGGGGTTGGATGTTATTACCTGTGATACTTATGATTTTAGACCAATGTTGGTATAACATTTTCGTTATTGAACATAACCTTGTTGCACATTGTCTCAGATAGCTGCACTGTTACACACTGTTGATTCCTTAACATGAAAGGGTTAAATACAACTTAACATCAATCAACGTAAACTTTAACTGGCATCAAGGTGATGGGCGCCACTGATGTCTGAGCTGCACACACAGCAGTGTGTCAGCGTTGTCACTCACATCAACGCTCTTTCAGGCAAATCGTTCAGATTTCAGCTCCTGACGTCAGAGTGGGCATTTAAAAATGCCAGCCACACCGCTGGCATTCGTCCAGAACAGTTCCACTTTTTGTGGGCAGTTTTTTGGGCGAGCGATATTATGGGCGATATGTGTGCGAGGTGGGGAAAGTGACGCTGGGCGATCTCCTGGGCGCTAGTTTCGGCAACTGTACTCTTTACGACAAAAAAAAAGTGGGTGGACAGTATTATTGAATTTCGGCGTTAATTCCATGCGGAAACTAATGCTGGGCACTATTATAGGCGTTGATTTCACCCATTCTGATCATTCCATCCAAAAAAAGTGGGCGTGCGGTAATATTTTTTCCCGGTGTTAACCACACGGGGAAAGTAACGCTCAGCGATAGGTTTTCTAAAAATGCCCATCAGTTTCCATTTTGTACCAAAATGGGTGATATATGGGCGTTATACATCATTTCAGCAGTAAAATAGGCATTAAGTGGGCGTTAAGCATGCAAAAAACATGGAGGTTCTAGCCCCATGACTTTTCTGTATAGGATATTGCTTTCATTGCAACATGGCATTAATGGTGTTATATTTATTTAATTTTCTACACAGAAAGCAGAAACAAAGTAATAATGCCCAAATGCTAGTGCCACGGTCAGCCCCCACCAAGTCCAATTCACGAGTGATAACTCACTCATAACTTCAGGCCAAGTGGAGAAAGTACATACTCCAGGGATAAATGAAAACAATGTTTTACCAGCTGCTCCAGGTCACCGCATGACAATGCCTGATTCCCCAGCTCAGGAAGCAGGACAGGCCTCCAGAGGTGATTCAACAAACTCTGCCTAGGCCCAGAAGAATATTCGAGAGAAAATACACTGATCAAAAGACGCTGCATGCTCAAAAAGAAGACATGAAATATAGTAAGTATGGCTTTGTTGCCATTGAAGTTATTCTGTGATCTCAAACAATGTAACAGGCAAACATGCTTTGCCACGAGACTGGCAGCCTTCAGCTGCAGCGAAAAATTGCTCTTTGAAAAGAAATTTAAACTTTTCATTTGAGCAACATATGCAACTTGTAAAAAGAATTCTCAACAACAAAACCTAAACTCTTGAACGATAATATCATGCCCTGGCATGCCCTATGGGACAAGCTTCATTATAAGAGTACAAAACGCACCAGAAATTCAAGGGAATAAAAGACCCATTTATGTCCCGAACACGAACTATTAATCCATGAGTATTGCTCAATCAATTTTATTGAAAATACGTTCAATCATTTGACAAAATATTCAGGAATGAAGGGTGAAAATGGGAAAAAATTGAAGAAAGAAACAGAGGAATCTTTGGCCAGGCTCTGAAATTTCTGTGCACATATGCAACATTATAGTTTTCTTGCGTGTGCAAATATTAGAACATTTAGCTGTTACTGATGTTGGAGGACTGACTGATGCTCAGAGCTGGTACCATCCTTTTAGTATTTCACTCACTTATTCACACCCATAAATGAATGCAAGCCACTATCGCACACTATTAACTATGTAACTCTATTCTGGGGTGCTTTATATCCAAAATCTATCATATGTTCTTCTGAATCTATAGAAGTCCGGAAAGATCACGCCACATTGTGGGTGAGGATAGATAAACAAAGTACTTCATGCTCTTCTTAATCCTCCAAATAAGTTAAAAAAAACAGGAGAATCCCCATTGGAATGCCAACTTTAAAAATGATAATTATTGCAACTAAAAATCTGCAAGACAAAACTTCTGAAAAAAACAGACAAAAGATAGCACTGAAAATAATGCCCAACACAATCTATCAATAGATTGCACTTTCAAATATTCTTTAAAAACAGAATGTGTCCATTTCCCAAGGCCCATTTCATGTGGGTGAACTCAGCACACAGTGAATTCCTGGTGAGACGCTCAGAAAATCGCATATGTGACCATAAGCCTCTAATTATGATAGATAATAATATTAAAATGAAGATTTCAGTAAGAGGTCTTAGCACTTGCCTTATGGCCCAACCAAAAGTTTGTGGCACAATCGAATAATGGAACAGAATGTGAGGTGTTATCTATTGTAAAGGCTAACCGACAATTCATCTCTCTATATGAAGGTCAGTTTCCAATGATCACCCATCATACCCCAGTCTAATGTCAACAATCCAAAATGGGAGCCACCAGCTCATACAATTTTGCAGTAGTGCACAAGACAGGAAAACAGGCAGCAGAATACATTTCCTGACATAGTTGACCTGATCAAAGCACAGGTAATTCACCTGCAAAACTATTGCTCAGTCGGAGGCTCCAGATTATGGGCTCAAGTTTTGGCTCGAGTTGCTCCTATTTTTTTGGAGCAACTAGTTTAGTATGGAGTACTTTAGAAATTGTAATTCTCGACATTTAGTTTGCTCCAAATTATAGGTAGTTAGAATAGTTTCATTTTAGAACAGTTTTTTTTTCAAAAGGGGGCATGACCAGCCACTTAGGTCTGTTTTGCAAGTTTAGGCAGTGAAAACTTACTCCAAACTAACTTAGAATGGAGTAAGTGTAGATTTCTGTACGTTCAGAAAAACCTTGCCTACATTTTAGGAATTAGGCGCAGGGAGTTAGAGGTGGGGGGGGGGAAGTTAGAGGGAAGTTAGAGGATTTTACAAGCATTAAACACTACACTTTTACCAATAAAGAGCCATCATCAATAATAAATGATAAATAAATCAATAAATCAACCAATAAATCAATCCAAAAAAAAATTTTAAAAATCAATCAATAAATAAAAAATTTAAAGTTTCTACTCACCTACTGCAGCATCGAGAGCCCTCCAACAGCCTGCTGAAGAGCTGCTCGGGTGGGGCCCGCCCCCGAGGAGATGCCAGTCAGGCGGGTCCTGCCGCCGACGAGGACTTCGGCGGGCCACCGCCGACGAGGACTTCGGGCAGGGCACGCCCCCAGGAGATGCCGGGCGGGCCCGCCGCGGAAGAGGTAAGGGCAGTCAGGCCACTTGGCCCGGGATAGGGGTGACGTCCCTTCGGCCAGGGATACGGTCGTCGCCCGGAGACAGGATGCGCTGGGAGGGCCAGGAGCTACTGCGCACGCGTGCAGCTGCTGGCACTCTTTTTGGCGCAGGGCTGTAGCTCCACCCCCAGTAGCTCTTGCTGTGCCGCACCAAGCTGGAAACGGCCCGATATATATCCGAGAATCGCGAGGTAAATATTCGGCGCAATTTCTGTTCCACAAATTAGGCGGGCCTCTCCGATGTGCGCCGTTCTAGCGGGGGTCCGAAACTTGAGCCCAATGTTTTCATTTTTTCGATCAAAAGCCAAAACTGGCAAAGAAAACAATGCTGAACAACAGTCCCAAGTTTTGACATCCAAGATTGCCTAGTTTTCATCATCATTATAGGCAGTCCCTCGGAATCGAGGAACACTTGCTTCTACTCTAAAAATGAGTCCTTAGGTGGCTGAACTGTCCAATATGAGAACCACAGTCCCTGTCACAGGTGGGATAGATAGTCGTTGAGGGAAAGGGTGGGTGAGACTGTTTTTCTGCATACTCTTTCCGCTGCCTGCGCTTGATTTCTGCATGCTCTCGGTGATGAGACTAGTTTTACTTTGTGAGTGACCAACAGACAAATTATCACCACAAGTTAACCAAGACATGGAACATGTTCGGTGTCAAAGATTCCTCAGTAACTGCTCAGCTACAGGGAGAATTGATCAAAAGGGGTTATATCGAATCTAAGCACAGGAACAGGCCATTCGGCCCAACTGACCTATGCCGTCATTTATGCTCCACATGAGCCTGCTCCCATCCCTCAGGGTCAATTACACTTGAAGCTCCTCCAAAACCAGGGACAGCTTCCACCTACTTTTAGTGGGAAAGAAGAGTCAGCCCATGGTGGGTTATCACAGTTGGAAAGCTCACAACTGCGGAATCAGCCACAAGAACACTGTGGGGTCAATGTTTATCTTCACACATGGTGGGTAATCTATTGGAGCAGATTTCCCACCTGGTATCGAACCTGCCTAATTTCCACTGACTTAAGTTCAATGGTCTTCAGGTACACATCACCAACATCAAGAAAGAAAGCGCTCACGTTTATAAAGTGCCTTTCATGAGCTCAGGATATCCCAGATGCACTTCACAGTCAATAAAGTCCTTTTGAAATGTTGTCACCATTACAATGTAGGCAAACGCAGCAGCCAATTTGCAAACAGCAAGATTCCACAAACAGTTCACAAGAAAAATCATGCGACTTGCATACTTTGCAGTCCCAGGTAGGGGTGGTCAGTTCCCGTCCCTGAAGGACATGAGTCCATTTGGGATTGAGGGAAAGACTCCACCCTTACCGGTGTTAGAAGCAGTAAATCTTATTACGGAGGGGGAAAAGACCAAGCTACTTGGTTGGAGCTGCTGAAGCACAATGGTTGATTAATCCATGGCAGTAAATAATCTCTGTTTTAAATCTTGTAGATTATTGACATCTTCATTTAATTATGAGATTTTTGATTTCCTTTGTCCCAGTTTGAACTTCAAAGGGGAAACAGGGTATATTCCTTCCCATCCTGTAGTTTTTCTGTATTTCAGCCCCTGTAGAAGTGAGCATGCAACAGATCAATGGGGTTGAAATAATCTTTATGTGCAAGTTTTGTGGCCCATTTTAGTATTGGGAAGCTAGTAAACTGTTTTTTAAAAATTATTTTTACTTCCAACAAAATGTAATTTTAAATAATTGTTAAATTGTTATAATTGTTGCTATTGTGTAATGTTTTCATTAACAAACCAAATTTGTAGTTATAATCTAAGCCACATGATGATCATTCTTTTGTTATCTAAAGGCTAGGAAAACATGAGGGGGTTTATCTCCTTTCCATTGAGTAAATTATGATAACAAGTGGTCTGTTCAACTGTTGGCTATGCTACAATACCAGACATTATGCACAAAAGGTGGAACTTTGGTTCATAGGAAGCAAGGGTTTGTTTATGAGAGTGGTCCTCAGAGAGGGAAAATGAGAGCCGAAAGCTGTAACTGCGCCCTTTGTAATTTGCATGTTTCTATTTACCTGCAATGAGTCAAAGTGATGGTGATATAGATGTGATTGTACTAGAGAAGGTACAGAGGAAATTTACGAGGATGTTGCCTGGACTGGAGAATTTTAGCAATGAGGAAAGATTGGATAGGCTGGGGTTTTCTTTGGAACAGAGGAGGCTGAGGGGAGACCTTATTGAGATGTATAAAATTATGAAGGGCCTAGATGGATAAGAAGGATCTATTTCCCTTAGCAGAGGGATCAATAACCAGGGGGCATAGATTTAAAGTAATTGGTAGGAGGTTTAGAGGGGATTTGAGGAGAAATATTTTCACGCTGAGGGTGGTGGGGGTCTGGAACTCACTACCTGAAAGGGTGGTAAAGGCAGAAACGCTCACCACATTTTAAAAATTTTTGGATTTGCACTTGAAGTGCCGTAACCTACAAGGTTACAGACTAAGAGCTGGCAAGTGAGATTAGGCTGGATAGCTCTTTGTAAGCCGGCATGGACACGATGGGCTGAATGGCCTCCTTCTGTGCTGTAAATTTCTGTGATTCTATGATAGAAGCAAGCAAGAAGGGAAACATTGCAATTCCCAATGTGGGTACTGTTAACCTAAAAGAAAGAAAGACTTGGATTTGTATAGCGCCTTTCACACCCACCAGACGTCTCAAAGCGCTTTACAGCCAATGAAGAACTTTTGGAGTGTAGTCACTGTTGTAAAGACAGTGTGGGTGAATCTAGGTATATTGAGAAGTTGAAGATTATCTCAGTCATTTATTTTCAAATAATCGCGTTCTGTGGCTACATCATAATCCTTCATTAGTCACCCCATTTAACATGACTTGGAATCTGAAGAATGCTCACAAGATAATCGAGTCTTGCAAATAACATTTATCTCCTGGTTTACCTGATAGCTATAGCTGCAACTGGGTTAATATTTACTTCAGGAAAAAGGATTTTGAAGTGATGTTTGTGTGAAGCAGATTAAGAGAAAAGAACAGTTCCAGCATGTTGGTTGTATCAGGATGAAAAAGCATGCAGCTGCTCACAGCCGTTTTGTTTTAATGTAATGGATGGGCTCAATGCTTCTAAATTATTTCCATTGGTCACTGAAGTTTCATTAATGGCATCCATTTTAAGCACTTTTAATATAATTGATGAATATGTAGAGAATAATGGATCCTGAAAGTGATTACAAGGATGTAATCTAATCAAGTGGTTCAGATGATGTCATATGCCACAAGAGTGAAGCTTGAAAAGTTTATAACCGTCACTTGAACCCTACAATTATATTATAGCCTTGAACTCGTTCACAAAAGGATATTAATGTTTTTTAATCTAGTGTTGATTACCAAATTTACCAGAGTCAGTATATATTTGTAAAGCATTTTAATAAAAATTCTAATTACCCGAAGCCAGATTGTTGTAGGAACCACTTTTTTACTCCATATACAAATATATTAAACTTGAGTTTTTTTTATTTAAAATTTATGAATGTTTTCACAAAAAAGTTTTAATGAGCAGTCTTAAAAAAATGTTTTCCCCCAAGCAATTAAACACACACTTCAAAAATTAGCTTAAAATTTTACAATATTTGCGCATATTTGAAACTAGTGTTGTTTACTGCATTAAATCAGCACCGCACTGGAGTGATTATACAACAAATACATTTCAGATTTGTCTGAAGTGAATATTTGAGATTAGTTTAAGTATTTACAAAAATGCCATATAGCAGGTTATTTTGATAGGTCAGATCTGTATGGGGAGGTCAGTCTTGCTGGGCTTGACATTTAGCACAAGGTAAAGTAAAGATCTGACCTTTGTGTAGCCTTTGTTCAGACAAACTTATCCACATATACCAATCAAAAACAGATTTTTAAATCCTTTGAATCCCTATTCATGGTAAATAGATAGTGGCTTATCTCTTTACATGTCATTTTGATCATGGAATTAAGTCTCAAGGTTAATTTACTTTACAACTAGTGTTACTGAAGTACAAGACCACAGTCGGGGCCCGATCTAGCCCCAGTGAGAAATGGTGTAAGACTCTGGAGGAGACAGTCTCACACCACTTGAGTTTGACCCTACACAGAGTGCAGTTCCGGAGCTGGGATTAACAGTGCACTGGGTGGGGGGGGGGGTTCTCTTCGACTTTGATTTACCTGGAGTTGGTTTAAATATTTAGAGTGAGCACACGCTGAACTCATTCTGAAAATACCCTGTAATTCAATTTTAACTGCTGGGATAGGTACTCTAACTAAGCTGAGCAGGTGAGTTGGAGTTTGAGCTGGGAAGTGTACACAGTAGCTGCAACATTGCATCAGGTCACATCTGAGCTGGTCAATGAGCCTTTTGACCTTGGAGAACATGTCTGCCTGCTTACCCGGTGCCAAGTATCGTAATCAAATAATTGATAGTTATTGAAAAAAATTATGGAATGGATTTTAAGATTAATGAGGGTCATTCAGCAAAGGCAATATAATGTACTGAAGTGAACAGAGGATCACGTCTGCTAGTATCAGAACTACAATGACATTCTTCACAAAGTGCAGTTTTTTGATAGGGGGAAAAGAATTGAAGGAGGGCTGCTTTAACTCCTAATATATTACTTATTTAAGTACCCATTCATCAGGAGGATGACAACTCTGCCTTCAGCTTCATTTATACTGAACAGCATTGGGATGGGTAAAAACATACAGTAAAGATGTTGTTACTAGTTGAGAGTTTGCCTTAGATATTCTCTTGGGTGCAGTAGTGCTGGGCATCTTGCATTTGGGAGTGCTTTTAAGCTGCCCAGTATCTATACAATTGTATAAGCTGGGGGTTTAACAATAGTAGCCACGTGATCAGAACTGGATATTCGTGTCTTTTGCACTTGCCTCTACCTCTCCCCATTGCAGTCTCTCTGCAATGCTTTCCTAGCCAGACTGCAAATACACTTGGTAAAATGAGGCCAGATATGAATTATTAAGCTATTTTATTTCATCACAAATGAACATACAGAGAAACCGTTGTTATCAGACTTAGTTCAATGAGTGTTTTGCTTCCAACGTCATTGGATTCTGTTGGCTTGACTTAAATAAAATAACTAATAATTATCCTCCTGCATTTTAACCTTCTACAATGCTTCACCTCACAGCTTTCTGTTCTAAAAGTCCGGCTGACATCATGAGGGTGATCTCCATGTGGTCCCATTAATTAGATGAATGGAGGGTGGAGCAAGCCCACTGCCCACTGCATTGGGGGTCCCGAACCTATTTGTGGTCAGGGGTCATTTGAATAGAATTAGAAATCCAGCAGTTCATCCATGGAATTGAACCGGCACTTCACCCTGAAAGGCGGGGCCAAGGCAATCAGCTGGGGCGGCAGAGGTTCCGACAATAGCCCCACCCCCAAAGGAAAAAACACCACAAGCTGTTTTTTGGCCTTCCTGAGTGACCTCCAGCAATCCCTTTAAGGGAGGCTGGTTTTGTCGCTTTCCGGTCAATGCGAGGCCACTGAGTTTGTGCAGTGTGTATGCCACTGCTTTGGAGTATTGCGTCCATCAGAGAATTCCAATTTAAATATATTAATGCACCTCGTTGCCACCCATTTCAAGACAATAGACACAAAAATGGCAACAGATTGATTTTTGCAATTTCAAGCTTACTACTGCCCCATTCCTGTTATAAAACAGGGCAGTAGTGAGATAAGAATCATCCCACATATATCTCTGTCTCTATTTGTTATCTTCCTGCTCAACCTGAGGGGAGAGCCTCTGCCAGAAACCCCCCAGTATGCACCCAGGATCTGGCACTTCCCAACACAAAGGGCGTGAGGTGATTTTTGATAATGGATGCTTATTGTTTACCATCTCTGGGAATCAAAGTCCAGCTCTTTAGCATTTTAACCACCTTTTTATGTTGGTAATTTTAAAAACAATACAACACTTAAATGTAACTTATTTTTACTAAAGCCTATCTGTGGAAAAATGGTCAAAAACCCCCCAAAACATTCCCCATCTCTGAAGCAATATTGTAATTGTAGTATATGAATAAAGAATCTGACCAGATACTGTGAGCTCAAAGTAAAGTGTGACCTTAGTCTTTTATTGCAGGTCTCCAGAGTGCCTCTCCAGCCTGTGAGGCCTTCTTAAGTACAGGTGCTCCCAAGGGATGGTGGGATCCCTTGGGACTCCAGGGGATGAGTCCTCTGGGGTTAAACAAGGTATTTACAGGTTTACATATATAACAACACTCCCCCCATCCCCCCCAAAGTCAATAGTGTAACTATTTACAAGGTGAGTTGAGCTGGGGCCTTTCTTTCCCTTGTTGATCGTCTCAGTGCAAATGCTGGTTTTAGTGAGTCATTTGTTGGGCCCTCGCTGGGCTGCTGTGCAGCTGGCCTTGCCAGGCTGCCTGGTGTGGTGAGTCCTGCTGGGCTGCTGCGGGTGATGGGTTCTGCTTCAGGGTTAACCGCCGTGTCGGTTGCCACTGGTGTCTGTGTTGGGGGGTCAAAAAAGGTAGGGTCTAATGTGTGTTGCTCTTGATAGTCCATGAATCTGAGTTTGGTTTGGTCCAAGTGTTTCCTGTCGATGAGTCCGTTTGAAAGTCTGACCCGAAACACCCTACTCTCCTCTTTGGTTATGACAGTGTTGGGAAGCCACTTGGGACCTTGTCCATAGTTCAACACAAATACAGGATCATTAATCTCAATTTCACGTGACACATTTGTACTATCATGATATGTACTTTGTTGAAGCAGCCTGTTCTCTACCTGTTCGTGTAGATCAGGATGGACTAATGAGAGCCTTGTCTTAAGTGACCTTTTCACAAGCAGTTCAGCAGGTGGGATCCCAGTGAGTAAGTGGGGTCTCATGTGGTAACTAAGCAGGACTCGAGATAGGTGAGTCAGCAGTGAGCCTTCAGTTACCCTCTTCAAGCTCTGCTTGATTGTTTGCACTGCTCTCTCTGCCTAACCATTGGATGCTGGTTTGAACAGGGCAGATGTAACATGTTTGATCCCATTGCGGGTCATGAACTCTTTGAACTCGGCACTGGTAAAATACGGCCCGTTGTCACTCACAAGGACATCAAGCAGGCCGTGCGTGTCAAACATGGCCCGCAGGCTTTCAGTGGTGGCAGCGAATGTGCTTGCCGACATTATCTCACCTTCAATCCATTTGGAGTACGCATCTACAACCACTAGGAACATTTTACCCAAGAACTGCATAGTCGACATGGACCCTAGACCACGGTTTGGAGGGCCAAGACCATAAATTTAGTGGCGCCTCCCTGGGTGCATTGCTTAACTGTGAACATGTGTTACATTTGTGCATGCAGAACTCTAAGGCCGCGTCGATACCGGGCCACCACACGTGGGATCTGGCTATCGCTTTCATCATTACAATGCCTGGGTGGGTACTGTGGAGATCACTAATGAAAGTGTCCCTGCCCTTTTTAGGCACCACGACCCGATTACCCCACAGAAGGCAGTCTGCCTGTATGGATATTTCATCCTTGCGCCGCTGGTACGGCTTTATTTCTTCCTGCATTTCTCATGGGACACTGGACCAGCTCCCGTGAAGCATACAGTTTTTTTACTTAGGTCAGGAAGGGGTCCTGGCTCGTCCAGGTTCTAATCTGTCGGGCGGTAACGGGTGATTGCTCACTCTCGAATGTTTCCATTACCATGACTAAATCTGCGGGCTGTGCCATTTCCACCGCCGTGGTGGGCAATGGCAGCCTACTGAGAGCATCGGCACAGTTTTCTGTGCCTGGCCTGTGGCAGATGGCTTAGTTGTATGCGGACAACGTGAGCGCCCATCTCTGGATGCGGGCCGATGCATTCATATTTATCTCCTTACTTTCCGAAAAGAGGGATATCAGTTGCTTATGGTCAGTTTCCAATTCAAATTTGAGCCCAAACAGATATTGATGCATTTTCTTTACCCCTTAAGCACACGCTAACGCTTCTTTTTCGATCATGCTGTAGGCCCTCTCAGCCTGAGACAGACTTCTGGATGCATAAGCAACCGGTTGCAATTTCCAGATTCATTAGCTTGTTGCAATACACACCCGACACCATTTAACAACGCATCACATGCTAATACCAATCGCTTACATGGATCATACAACACAAGCAATTTGTTTGAGCATAACAGTTTTCTAGCTTTAACAAATAAATTTTCTTTGCTTTTACCCCATACCCATTCATCTCCTTTACGCAGTAAGGCATGCAGTGGTTCTAACAGTGTGCTGAGAACCGGTGAGAAGTTACCAAAGTAGTTCAGGAGTTCGAGAAATGACCGCAGCTCCGTCATGTTCTGTGGCCTCGGTGCGTTCTCGATTGCCTCCGTCTTCGAATCGGTGGGCCTGATGCCGTCCACCGCAATTCTTCTCCCCAGGAACTCCACTTCAGGCGCCAGGAAAATGCATTTTGAGCGTTTTAACCTGAGCCCCACACGATTAAGCCGACTAAGAACATCCTCCAGGTTCTGCAGGTGCTCGACTGTGTCCCGACCTGTAACCAAGATGTCGTCCTGGAAGACCACTGTATGCGGGACCGACTTCAGTAAGCTTTCCATGTTTCTCTGGAATATCGCCACGGCTGATCAAATCCCAAACGGGCATCAGTTGTAAATGAAGAGACCTTTGTGCGTGTTGGTGCAGGTGAGGCCCTTCGATGATTCCTCCAGCTCCTGTGTCATGTAGGCCGAGGTCAAGTCCAGCTTCGTGAACATCTTTCCTCCCACCAGCATCGCAAAGAGGTCGCCTGCCTTTGGTAGTGGGCATTGATCCTGCAGGGAGAAACGATTGATAGTTACTTTGTAATCACCACAGATTCTGATGGTGCCGTCTCCATTGAGGACTGGAACAATTGGACTGGCCCACTCGTTGAATTCGATCGGCGAAATGATGCCCTCTCGTTGCAGCCGGTCTAGCTCAATCTCCACCCTCTCTCTCATCATGTACGGTACCGCTCTCGCCTTGTGATGGATGGGTCGCGCCCCCAGAATTATTTGGATCTGCACTTTTGCTTCTTGGAACTTCCCGATACCTGGTTTGAACAGCGAAGGGAACTTGTTTAGGACCTGGGCACACGAAGTGTCGTCGACGGACGAGAGCGCTCGGACGTCGTCCCAGTTCCAGCGTATCTTCCCCAGCCAGCTCCTGCCGAGCAGCATGGGGCCATCGCCCGGTACCACCCAGAGTGGTAACTTATGCACCACTCCATCGTAGGAGACCTTTACAGTAGCACTGCCGATTACGGGATTCAGTTCCTTTGTGTAAGTTTTCAGTTTACTGCGAATGGGAGTCAGGACTGGCCTTGAGGCCTTGCTGCACCACAATTTATTGAAAGTCTTTTTGCTCATAATAGACTGACTCATGCTCGTGTCCAGCTCCATTGACACCGGGAGTTCATTTAATTCAACCTTCAGCATTATCGGGGGACACTTTGTGGTATATGTGTGCACCCCATATACCTCTGCCTCCTCGGTCTCAGGCTCTGGTTTGTCGTGATCTGCCGTGGATCTGTCCTCCTCTGCAACATGGTGGTTTGCAGGATTAGCAGGGTTTGCAGCTCGCCTGCACATACGTTGGAGATGTCCCATTGTTCCACAGCCCTTGCAAACATACCCTTTGAAGCGGCATGAATGGAAATGATGATCACCCCCGCAGCACCAACAAGGTGTTAATGGCCTTGCATTCATCACCCTTAATGGTGGACTCTGAAACATCTGCAGATGTGCAGCTGCAGGCATGTGAGGCCTGCCCTATACGTTATGATTCGAAAACAACATTACTTTGTTCACAGTACTTGTAGCAGCACTCGTGTGCTGAGAGATTTGCTTGGTATTGTCACTGGTGGCGATGAACGCCTGGGCTATTGCTATGGCTTTACTCAAGGTTGGGGTCTCTACAGTCAAAAGTTTGCGAAGTATTACTTCATGGCCAATGCCAAGTACAAAGAAATCCTTGAGCATGTGCTCCAAATGTCCTTCAAATTCACAATGTCCTGCAAGGCATCTTAGCTCGGCGACATAGCTTGCCACTTCCTGGCCTTCAGATCTATTGTTCATGTAGAACCGGTACCTCGCCATCAAAACGCTTTCCTTCAGGTTAAGATGCTCCCAGACCAGTGTGCACAAGTCATCATACAATTTCTCTGTGGGTTTCGCTGGAGCAAGCAGATTTTTCATGAGGCCATACATTGGTGCCCCGCAAACGGTGAGAAGAATCGCCCTTCGTTTGGCAGCATTTGCTTCTCCTTCCAGCTCGTTAGCTATGAAGTATTGGTCGAGTCACTCCACGAAGGTTTCCCAATCATCTCCCTCCGAAAATTTCTCCAGGATGCCCACTGTTCTCTGCATCGTTGCATGGGTTTGTCATCTGTATCTTGTCACCAGTTGTGTGTGAATAAAGAGTCTGACCAGGTTCTGTGAGCTCAAAGTAAAGTGTGACCTTAGTCTTTTATTACAGATCTCTGGAGTGCCTCTCCAGCCTGTGAGACTTCCTTAAGTACAGGTGCTGCCAAGGGATTGTGGGATCCCTTGGGACTCCAGGTGATGAGCCCACTGGTGGTTAAACAAGGTATTTACAGGCTTACATATATAACAGTAACCTCTGATGTTTACCATAAGTCCAGATCCCTTGTACAAAGCATATGAATATTTTGGTTAAAAAATATAAGATAAACATTTATACAGATGACACATTGGCCCTGAATCCGCAGCCCCTACAGGTGTGTACGATGTGCACACCTGCTCGTAGGGGCCCCACAAAATCCGGGTTTAAGTTTGTGAAGCGCATGTACCTAAACCTGGAACTTGCGATCTGTCAAGAATCCTCTTGAAAGATCGCATGCACCTGGAAGTAAAGCGCCTCTGTGGGTGGAGAGTTGGGCTATTTGTCCAACTTCTGCCCAGCGAATGCCCGTGAAATTCTTTCAACTGATAAAAGCAGGCATAAGGCCTGCTTTTGGGCATAAGGCCTGCTTTTATAAGCGAAGACTTTTAAAGGACAGAAAAATACATTTTTTTCAATAATTTATCATTTTAAATCCTGTTAAATAAGGTAAGTTTATTTTTAAACCCTTTAAAACAAGTACATTTATTTTTCAAAAAAAATGTTGCTTTAAATAATTAATTCAATTCCGTTTTGATTCATTTTAAAGATGGGATGTTTTTCTAAATTTATTTTAAGTGCTTGTGTGTTTTTGGGGAAACACACAAACACCACAAGTATGAATGGGAATACCCCTACTTGGATTGGTTGGGCAGCCCACATGATCCCAGGAACACATATGAAGCGTCTAAGTCCCTGGGATAGAGTCCCAGGACCAGAAGTCGCCGAACCTCCCGGACCACCACATAGATTCGTAGGGATTTTTCAGGTCGGAGGCATCCACTCATGAGAAGCTTCGCACCACAATTTCTGAGCCAGTACTATTGTTTCAGAATTCACCATCCTCTCTTTTCCTATCTCCTGACTTTCATTCAAAATTGTGGCTTGATTTTATTGCACAAGGTTAGATAGAGACCCTCCTATTTAATGGCAAGTGCTGGTACAGTGCAATTCTGTGATATGATCTTTCTGTGTCTCCTATGTTGACAGTCCATCATTCTTCCAAACCTATATTGTGCACCACATATTAAGAAGCCCAAATTACTGTTGAGCATTAGGAAAAACGTTGGCAGGTTGAAAGTTGTCATCTTCTCATTACTAGGTAAGGTGTACATTCAATATGGAAAAATGCTTGAGCTGAATTATATATTTAATATCTTGCCGATGGCACTACAGGCACACTGGTTCGGGAAAACCAAACAGATGATCCTGAATTTCCAGTGGAACCAACTTTCCCTTCCCCCCTCCCAACCTCACAAGAACAAGAAACAGGCTGCAGAGGGACAAACCCAGAGGTTTATGCCCAGTAGACCTGAAACAGCATATCGAGCATTATATAAACTGTATGTGTCAGCTGTGGCTCAGTTGGAGGTACTCTCACCTCTGAGTCAGAAGGTTATTGATCAAAGACCCGCTCCCGAGACCTGAGCACAAAATCTAGGCTGAGCTTCCAATGCAGATACTGAGAGAATGCTGCACAGAGGTTTCTGTTTTTTGGATGAAATGTTTGATTAAGACCCCATCTCCCACTCAGATGGATGTAAAAGATCCCACTGGATTATTTTGAAGAAGAGCAGGGGCATTCTCCCTGGTTTCCGAGCCAATATTTATCCCTCAATCAACATCATTAAACAGATTATCTGTTCATTATCCCAATGCTGTTTGTGGAACCTTGCTGTGCACAATGGGATGCTACATTTCCTACATTACAACAGTGACTGCACTTCAGAACTACCTAATTGGCTGCAAAACACTTTGCGACATCCTGAGGCCATGAAAGGCACTATATAAATGCAAGTCTTTCTTGTGTTTCTTTCTTTCAAATTCCAGTATGTAGCCCAGCGGAATTTTCCCCTTATTAAGGAAAGTCTGTTGGCTAAGAGCTGAAGAGGGTACAGCATTCAAAGGTGCATGTCTTTAGAATCTATAGTATATTCTTTTTGTAAATGCTTCTCTGCATGTGTATGTTGGTTTGAGATGGATTTGTTTCATTCTGGGGCACTGCTCCAATGAAGGGACCCTCATTTTCAAAGGCAAATGCGATTTTACAGTTGGATAACTGGGAATTTACTGTATTGAAAATGAATATTAAAGAGAGCTTTACATATCATTACAACAACTGAGTCAGCAAGTTAAGCTGCTCATAATAATTTGACAGGTTCTCTCAACTCAGAGAGGGATATTAAAAGATGACATTCTAAGGTGAAAAGTATCCTTGGATCCTTTAGAATACAAACATTCCTCAACATAAAACTATTGTGATTAAAGGATTAAAGCTTACAAACTATTCAGCAAGATGGGAGACTATGACAAAACACAAAACATTGAGAGGATCTTGATGATAAAATTTGATAATTTCATTGGTCTCCAATTTGATCAAATGTCTTACTGGCAGTGTATGTATGATAATACAATTGAAAATCCTTCACATATTCTATTATACTCTCTGCAGAATATCCAAACTCGGCTAAACTCATTGTCAGCTCTGGTTCAGTGGGTAGCACACTCGCCTCTGAGTCAGAAGGTTGTAGGTTCAACCTGAGCACATAAATCTAGGCTGGCATTTCAGCGCAATGCTGAGGGAGTGCTGCACTGTCAGAGGTTCCGGCTTTCGGGTGAGACGTTAAACCGAGGCCCCATCCGCCCTTTCAGGTTGGCATAAAAGATCCTATGGCACTATTTCGAAGAAGAACAGGGGCATTTTCCCTGGTGTCCTGGCCAATATTTATTCCTCCAGCAACATAACAAAAAAAAACAGATTATCTGGTCATTATCACGTTGCTGTTTGTGGGAGTTTGCTGTGCGCAAGTTGGCTGCCACGTTTCCCACATTACAACAGTGACTACACTCCAAAAGTAACTCATTGGCTGCAAAGCACTTTGAGACATCCGCTGGTCATGAAAGGCGCTATATAAATGAAGTCTTTCTTTCTTTAAATGATGTAGAGTACGTTAAACTTTCTCATATACTCTGGCATTGTTGTATCGGAAATACTCAAGAGGACTTTCATCAATTAAAATGGAGTACCCATTAATAATGACCCAAGATATGCTTATTGAGAGGTTAAGCTTATTAGTACTCACACACAATGATTTTCGTTACCATTTTTGGGCAGGAAAGGGATGGTAATGCAAATAAAATTGGAACACAGAACTTGCCGTGCCATTCCAGTCAACATCCGAGCCACTGCCATCTCGGTGGGATCCTTGAAATGGGTTGGACCAGATTATCACCAAAATAGGTGGATACCTCATTAGCACATGCAAATCCGTGCCTTATAATACTGTTACAATTTTCAGGTATCAATGGGTGGAGCATGCTCCGCCCCTTGGCACTTACATTCAGCAACCAAACAAGCTGTCCTTAATGGAACCACTGTAGGCTGCTCAAACAGAGCAAGTTAAACTTTTTAAATGATTGATGCTCTTCCTGAGCCCACAAGAATGGATCTCTGCAATGCCCAACCCTCCGCTGGGATCATCATCACACCCAACCTCAGCTAACTTACACCACACTGCAGCCACCAGATCTTCAGCCCTTTCTGATTGTCGAGCAGCTCACTGAAGGTGTGGAAGTGAGGTCTGACCATGAGAATTGACCGGGCCTTGGATCTACTCCGTTAGACAGTAGGTGGGCGCACAGTGCCTGCCTCATGCCTGATAAAATGCCACATATGAAAATCTACCCCAATCTGTCACCATTGTTTAATGCCAAAAGGGCTTATTGTCTTGAAAGTACAATCCTACTCTCATCCTTGAGTATATAAACCTTGAGTGATGGGCATTTTATAATATGGGAATGGTAGATCTCTGTCTTCTAGTTTGGAACAAGGGAGGAAGACCCTTGAAGAATAGGGTTTGACCATTTGGGCAATGTCTCAACCATTTTGTTTTATTCATGTGAGTTGCACTTCTATTATTGAACCTATGCAACCTTGTATTTTGCATGAGCAAAGTAGTATGCCTCAGATTTAACAATGACCCTGTTTAAAGACATACTTGGTACTAGAAGTGGCATAGATTGTCTGCCATGCACCTTTTGGCCTCTCAACAGATATAAAAACAGCATACATCAGACCATATTATTCAGTCTAGAGTTACAAATTGGCTTTATTTTTAAGAATTACTATTAGAATTTCACAAAAGCAAAAGTATACAGCCATAAACTGATGGTATGAATTCTTATAAAATAAGCGACTTGATCATAGGAACAGGAGTAGGCCCTTCAACCACTCAAGTCTATTGCCTCATTCTATTAGATCATGACTGATCTGTATATCAAGCTATTTATCCACCTTTTCCACATATCCCTGGATACTTATCTAATAAAAGCTATTGATCTCAACTTTGACATTTTCAATTGACCCAGCATCCACAGAATTTGGAGGTGAGTTCCAGATTTTATTTTGTGTGAAAAAGTGTTCCTTGATTTCATTCCTAAATGGCCTAGCTCTAATTTTAAGATCAAGGGCTGGATTTTCGGGTTTAGCGATTTCACCTGTTTGCGGGCGCTAATTGCGGCAAAATATTTTTAGCGCCGTGTTAGCGTTAGCGCCAGAGCGCGCAACTTTCGCCAAATAGAAGTTCACAATGGCCGTTAGCGCTAACTCCGGCATTGCACGACAGAATTTGTGTGCCGGAGCCGAAAGTTCCAACCATTAAAAAATCGGCTCTTCTGCGCATGCACAATTTCATTTTTCCCGGCATTTCTGGTCTGCTGTCCGATTGCAAACGCTAATGCAGGGAGACATTTTACTTTTTGATTTTCACGATGGAGGAGGACAGCAGGCAGTGTGCGAGGAAATTCAGTCCATAGGCAAACAAGGCTCTAGTGGAGGCAGTGGAGCGTAAATGGCCTGAATTAAACTGGTGGGGTGGATCGAGACCCTCCCATCAGTATTTAAAAAGATCTGGAAGCAAATAGCAGAGGAGGTCTCTGCCTCCAACACAGTGGAAAGGACTGCAACAATAAATTCAATGATCATTCAAGGGTCATTAGAGTGAGTACAATTTTTATTGACGCACTCCTTCATTACTTAAATTATAAATCTGACACACTATTTGTTCCCATACTGTTGCTGTCTCTGAACACTCTGTGGGTTGCCTCCTAAAATGCAGGACACATAGATAGGCTTAGTGTGGCACGCTATTTGCCATTAATGATCTTTACACATTATTAAGATTGCTTTCTGAGATGTCAAAAAATGTTTCTGCACTTCGATGTCCTCCTGATAAACCACGTGCAACGTCCAAGGCCATAGAAGATTCTATTACATTCACACAGGATGGTATAAGTGTTTTGGTGGCTATCTGTGTGTGCCACTAGAGCAGATGGGCCCTCTGGTAACCATTCCCATTTTCATCTTTGCAGGCAAAGAAGTCCCATAACCGCCGGGAGCAGTGGCGGACAGGCGGCAGTCTGCCTTGGACCCTGCCACTCACTGACCTGGAGGAGTGAGTGGCATCCTCATCGACATCTCAGGGAGGTCAACTGCCCGTAGGGGTGCTGACCCCCTCTTGGATACAGACGGTAAATCCTGCACACTCCCTGGATTGGGTTGGGGCAATGTCTGTGGACTAGGGTTGGTGCAATGTCATGCAGTGTCTCTGGACTACATATAATGGAGTAGCGGTGGTCCTTCAAATGAGCTTGTGCTATGTGACCTTCCCCGCCCCCTCCCCTGCTGCTAGCCATTTGTCTGTTGCTTTCTACTTCCAGATGAGGAGTCGCAGGTGCCACATCCCTCGGAACAACCCTCCACATCAGGCCGTCATGTGGAGAAGGAGGAGGAATTCGAGGAAGAGGAACTGATGGAGCAGCCTACTTTGGGGGTGGTGGGAGTGCGAGTGCGAGTGCGAGTGCGAGTGCGAGTGCGAGTGCGTCGGAGGTCGGAGGTCGGAGGTCGGAGGGCAGATGCACTCGACACATCTTTAAGATCAAGGAGGATGGAACAGTGGCTTGCTCCGTCCACTCCACGCACCGACCTGGTATTGCAGTATTTCCAGGAATGGTACAGCTTCCCCTCTCGGCCTTTTGGCTAAGATCAAATGCAGTAGCGCAAAGTGATCTTTGGCGCTGGAGTTGATCTGACAAGAATGAAAAAAAAACATCTTTAAGATCAAGTGTAGTATCTGTTCTTATCAGTTTAATATCCCCTATCTGGGGACCAAATATTAAATTGTTTTTTGGAACAGGGAGATGGAACAGGGGCTTGCTCCGTCCACTCCACGCATCGACCTGGTATTGCAGTGTTTCCAGGAACGGTGCAGCTTCCCCTCTTGGCCTTTTGGCTAAGATCAAGTGTAATAGCGCAAAGTGATCTTTGGCGCTGGAGTTGATCTGACAAGAATGAAAAAAAAAAATCTTTTGCAATCAGCAAACACCTCATCTGAGGATGATGAAACATTCCCGGGCTTTGCGATATCTGAGGCTCCTGGGACTAGTAGCGTGCAGCAACGCAGTTCTAGGGTGAGTCGGCAAAGTCAGTCTGCTGACAGACATGCAGACGCGGAACTGGACATGGTGGGACTGTTCAGGGAGAGCATCCAGCTCACCCGACAGCTCACTGCGACCATCACAGAGATAGGGTCGCAGATTGTTGGTGCGAGCCGCGAAACCTGCGAGGTCATCAATGCCCACACGTTACTGATGGTCTCCACCAGTGATACTGGAGTCCCCAATGTCACACCCGGACCCACAACACCTGTGACTGGTGACACCGAGCAAGAGGCTCGCCAGTCAGAAGCTGGGCCTTCTATACTTTCTTCTCCAGTGCATCCCCAGCCGGCACCTCCAATGTCTCTCCCCCCAATACAGCAGGACTCTGGCTGCCTTGCTGCATGAACTCTTGATGCCACTTTGGGTAGGGGCATCAGGAAGCGGGGGGGGGTGGTATACATGTAAGGAGGGGGAAGAGCTGGTGGTAAAAGAGAGTCGGGGCAGGGGTTGTTGTTTTGTTGTTATTTTATTAAAGTTGTCAAAGTTATCAAATTATGTTAATATTAAGTTATTAAAGTTCTGAATGTTTATTAAAGTTTCCAATGTTTCAATGTTTACAAAGTTCTAAAATTTTAAATTTTTCATAAAATCTGTTGTTCATCTTAACCATTCCTGTGTAGTGTCTCATTTGCAGAATAAGAGGGGGAATAGTCAACATGGTGGGATAGACTGGCCAGGCAACGGTCAAACGTGTCGTTCACACTTCAAGCAAAGCATTTAAATATGAGCTGCTGACGTAAGGCTTTTGCAGTGGCAAAAGCTCCACGAGGCCTTCCATGTGATCGTGGTGGTGATGGTGGCAGGGGTTCCTCTCCAGACTCCTCTTCCCCATCTTCCTCCTCTCCTCCTCCTCCTCCTCCTCCCCTCTCTCCTGAGGTGGTCCTGCAATTCCCATTGGCAAATCCTGTCCCCTCATGATGGCTAAGTTGTGTAGCATGCAGCACAGCACAATGAACTCAGAGACCTGCTGAGGGAGTATTGCAGGCAGCCTCCAGAGTGGTCCAGGCATCAGAAGTGCTGCTTGAACACTCCAATTTCTGTTCGACGATGTTGCGTGTGGCTGCATGGCTCTCATTATAGTGATGCCCGGCTGTTGTCTGAGGTTTCCGGAGGGGGGCTATGAGCCAGGTGGCGAGGCCATAACCTTTATCCCCCAGCATCCAGCTCTGGCCTTGTGCTTGACGCTGGAATAGGCCATGGATGCTCCCTGGATATTGGGCATTGACTGCCATGATGCGCTGAGTATGGTCGCAGATGATCTGTACGTCATGGAGTGGAATCCCTTTCGGTTTTGGTAAACCTCTGGATGAGTAAAGGTGCTCACAGGGCGATGTGCGTACAGTCAATGGCACCCTGAACCTTGGGGAAGCCAGAAAATTGGCTAAAACCTCCAGCCCTCTCATTCTGGGTCTCCTTGGTCATTGGGAAGTTTACGAAGTTCATCCTGCATACGTACAGTGCTGTAGTCACCTGACGAATGCTGCAATGTGTAGCGTGCTGGGAGATGGAGCATATGTCCCCTGCTGATGCCTGAAAGGAGCCGGAGGCATAGAAGGCAAGTGCCGCAGTCACCTTCACCTCGACGAGCAGTGCAGTTCTATGAAAAACGCAGCCTTCTTCTCACAATCCTTTTATGCACTGAACTTCTCCGTTTTAAAGATGGCGCCGTTAGCGCGGGGTGCATCCTGGGTCCGAATGCTTTTTGTTGGCGAGTTTCCGGGCCGACGTTAAATCAGGTGATATGCTTGAAAGTTCCGCCCGGGGAGCTAGCTTAGCGTTGCATGCTGATTGACATCATCCAAATGGTGAAAACATCAGGTGGGTGCTAAGTTTTAGCGCTGCCGCAAAACCACTGCCGAAAGTTCCGCCTGGGCGCAAAATGTTGTGCGCCTCGTTTTGCGTCCAAAAAAGTCACTTTTGCGACTCATCCAGGTGCTAAGTTGATCGCAAACCCCTTGAGAATATAGCCCTATGTCCCTTAGTTCTGGATTCTCCCACCAGATGAAATAATTTCTCTGTATCTACCATATCAAATTGCTTTACCATTTTAGATGATCCTTAAATCTTCTAAACTCAAGGGAATGCAAACCAAGTTTGTGCAACCTGTCCTCAAAATTTAAGCTATTAAGTCCAGGTATCACTCCTGTTGATATATATGAAATTTGTACCCCCTTGGAGTGCATGTCCACAGATCACTGAAGGTAGCAGGCCCAATAGATAAGATGGTTAAGAAGGCATACGGAATACTTGCCTTTATTAGCCGAGGCATGGAATACAAGAGCAGGGAAGTTATGCTTGAACTGTATAAAACACTAGTTCGGCCACACCTAGAGTACTGCGTGTGTGGTATCTTCCCTACGAAAACATAGCACACACAGACGCCAAGATGGCTCCATTCCTTTTATTCTTGTTGTAAATCAGCAATGGCTGCATTACCACAGTAGTCCACTAGGTGGTGCAGTAGTCCACTAAGTGGAACTATATTACACTTCTCCCTCCTTACTGAAGAAATAATTACAACAAATAATCATCTTACATAATTTGCATAATTATACATAAAAGATATGGATTATTTTGCCATATTTACAAATCAAACTTAACCACTGGTTTTCTGTTTCGAAGAGGATACATTCGCTTTCGAATAGAACCTTCCAAACATGGTGTTGAACTTAGACTCATTCTAGGCTGATCCAGGGGAAAGTTTTCCTCCAAGGGATGGCTTTGATCTACATTTGTACTCTCTACAACTTCAGACTGTTTGTCTGCCTGACTCGGACTCAGACTTAAATTCTGACTTTCTCTTGGACTTGTTTCCAGTACATTTGATGTAGGATTTGCTAATGGTACTGTACTTGTAATAAGACTATCTGATGAGTCAGAAATAATTGAATCATTCCAACTTTCAACTTCTTCCACATCTGTAGGTAAAATATGATCAATGTGAACAAACCTAACCTATCCATGATTAAACATCTTTACCAAATATGTGCAAGGACCACATATCTTCACCACTTTTCTTAGTAACCACTTTAACCAATTATGGTGATGGTTCTTCACTCTCACCTTCTGATTTAATTTCACACTTCTCTCTCTTACTTGAGCTCTATCATGATTCTCTTTCTGTCTTAATTGTTTCTCTTCTGTGGACTGTGCCAAGTTTGGCTTTAACAACGAGAATCTGATTCGTGGCTGTCGTTTGAGAAACAACTCTGCTGATGTTCTACCAGTAGTTGTATGAGGAGTATTATGATACGTAATTAGAAAATTAGCCAATTTGTGGTCCAACGATAACTGTTTTTTCTTTGTCCTTCAAGCTCAGCAAAATCAATATGTAACCTTTGCCACACCCTGGGAGGCCATTTCCATGGCTGTAACGGTACTGATGCTGGTTTCTTGCTTACCAATTGATATGTTGTACACTGACGAACGATATACACTATGGGCTAGACTTTTGGTACATCGTCGCCCATTTAGCGCCTATTTAGTGCTGAGATTCAGGCTATTGCTCATATTTGATGAAAGATGGAAACTAGCGCCCGATTATCGGCCATTTATCACCGGCAGAACTTTTGGCACACAGGAATGAGCTCCATCGCCCGGCCTATTTAAAAAAAAATATATGATGTCATCCTCGTGCAAGGCTCAGAATACTGTTGATAATGGAAACTAGCGCCTGATTATGGCCTGGAGTATCGCCGAGCACTACTTCCAGCATTTTGCCATAATTTGCCCAAATGATCGCTGGTGCAAAAAGGCACTCAAGAATGGTTGCACTCACCTGACCTTAACTCGGCACTATGGACGCCATTTTGTAACTCGGAGGATCTTTAATAAAAGGCTGCTTGAAGTGGTTGGGAGGAGAAGCAATTTGTGAGTGACTTTAAGGCCATTTTTGAATCTTGCCAATCATCTAAATCACATTGTGTTTAATTTGCAGATTATATTGCATTTGTAGAGTACAATTTAAGAAGGCAGATTAGGGCATTTATAATGATTTATAGTGATGGGGCCTCTCATTTCTCAACCAATATTGATGACTACTCACATGCTGCAGAATAGAGATGGGAGAAGGTTCATTGAAGAGCATTATGTGCACAATCAAAGAGGGGGCAAACTGGTGAGGAGGAGGAGACCTTACACCCAACGCATTTACAGGGATAAGCGGTCATACCTGGACTTGTCTGATAACACGTGCATTAGAAGGCTGCGATTCCAAAAGGAGGTCATCAGTGAGATATGCCAGCTAATTAAGGGAAATCTTCAGCCTGCAAATTATGAAGGGACTGTGACAGACTTGGACAGACAATCGGTTTCAAGGTAGGAAGCAGGTATGGTTTTATTGTGTTTAAAAAGAAGTAAAAGGCACACCTTTAATAACACACACACAGACCAATACACACTGAAGGGTACAACAATTGAATAAAATGTCAAATTACAGCCTGTGGGGAAAAGAATACAGCTTAAACTCTAAATGGGGTAAAAAGGAGAATGCCGATACATTTACACAAGTTACCCCAGCCTCCCCCCTCCCAATTCCCCAAATAACTAAGTTATAGCTCTGAGGGTTCAGGGGCAATGCTCACCAATCCCTTTAGACAGTTGCCGGTGAATCACGGTTTCGGGGTTCGCTGCACTTGGCCTTCTAGGCGAGCCGTACCCCGGACGGAGGAGAGGACTTCGGACTGCGTAGTCTTCAGTTGGGGTGCGTCTGTTGATGCGGTAAGTTGCGTTTCGGATGTATGGGATAAGTACCCACTTTCTTTGGTTTTAGTTAGTCCTTTTAGGTAATTTCTCACCCGTTGGCCATTCAGAAGTAGATTGTAGAGTGGAAATAAATGTCAATTCTTCGGGTTTTGCTGAGTTGGTTTTGGTTGGTCGTTTCGCTGGTTGTGGTAGCCCGGGTTTGTCAACTTGGTTGCTGACAACCTTCCATTTCGTGGGCCTCGTGCTCAGTTGGTCCTTGATGATTTCTTGTAGGTTCCTTCACGACTCCATTTCTTCACTCCCCAGCTCCGGCTGCTTGTGTCTGTCTGTGTTCGAGTCTGTGCTCTGCTTCGTTCTGTGTTCTGCTAGCTGTGCTCTGCTAGAGTCTGTGCGAGTTACAGTCTGTGTTCTGCTTCTCTCCTGTGTTCTGCTAGTTTCTGTGTTCTGCTAGTCCTGTGTTCTGCTAGAGTCTGTGCGAGTTACAGTCTGTGTTCTGCTAGTATTTCTTGTAAAACTGGGGGATAGATATATCCCAAAAAAAGGCTCCGTTATCTCCCATCAAATCTCTTGGGCTCGGTTTAAACTGTTCTGTCCATTGATTTTCAAATGTCTCCTTTGTTAGCAGTAACTCGATTAGGGTGTGAGAATGTGCTATCACTGGTTTTGCATTGTTTTACGATTGTCCAGTTTTTCTGACCATGATTTCCATTGTGCTTGATTGGGTAATTCGATTATCTCTTAGAGGGTGAATAGCCTGGGGTCCTTAATGTACGAATTTGGCCCCACCTCCTGTATTTGGTAACTCTTTTTCGCAGCCAAAATGTTGTAGAATCTTAAAATTGATATGCTCCTTCCCATAGATGTTTAGGGGATCTCAAGCTTCTGTAATTTAGGTCCAGTTTGAATTCCCTTTCCTATGAGTCCAAACACTGGGGGGGGGGGGGTCTCCATGAATGCATCCCCTTTTATCCCTCGCAGGCTTTGTCTGCCCCTTTAAACTTATTTTAAAAGCCCAGAAAGGGATTATTCTCCTCTGCAGGGGAAAGATACCTGGAATCTTTGCGAGATATTGGTAAATTCTACATGATGGCGAGGTATCGGTTCTACTCTTGCCAGCGATCTGAAGGTCAGGAAGTGGCGAGCTATGTCGCCGAGCTAAGGCGACTTGCAGGACAATGTGAGTTTGATGGCTACCTGGAGCAAATGCTCAGAGACTTTTTTGTACTGGGCATTGGCATGATACCATCCTATGAAAACTTTTGACTCTCAGTAAGGCCATTGCGATAGCACAGGCGTTTATGTCCACCAGTGGTAACACCAAACGAATCCCTCAGCACACAAGTACTAGCAATGTTCATAAATTAACTGGAACTGTGTTTGCAAGCAGAAATGTACAGGGCAGAACACACGAGTCTGCAACTGCCAGCAGGCCTCAGGTGACCCAGATGACTCAGAGTCCCCAATAAAGGATGAATGCAAGGCAATTCACAACTTGTTGGCGTTGTGGAGGCTTCCATTCAGTCTATTCATGCTGCTTCAAAGGGTATGTTTGCAAGAGCTGTGGAACAATGGGGCACCTCCAACGAGCTTGCAAACAAGCTGCAAGCTCTGCAAAACCTGCTAATCACCACGTGGCAGAGGAAGATCGGTCCATGGTGGATCAAAGCAATTTCGAGCCTCAGACAAAGGAGGCAGATGCTGAAGTACGCGGGGTGTACACATTTTCAACGAAATGTCCACCTATAATGCTAAATGTAAAATTGAATGGCTTACCCGTAGCCATGGAACCTGACACTGGCGCTAGCCAATCCATTATGAGTAAAAGATGTTTGAGAGACTGTGGTGCAACAAGGCATTCAGACCAGCCCTGAGCCCCATCCACATGAAATGGAGAACATACACCAAAGAGCTTATCACTGTCCTGGGCAGCGCCATGGTCAAGATCATCTACGAGGGCACGTGCATGAACTGCCACTCTGGATTGTCCCGGGTGATGGCGCCACACTGCTTGGAAGGAGCTGGCTGGGCAAAATCCGCTGGAACTGGGATGACATCCGAGCGCTATTACATGTCGATGAGGCCTCATGTACCCAGGTTCTCAACAAATTTCCTTCCCTTTTTGAGCCAGGCATTGGAAACTTGTCCGGGGCGAAGGTGCAGATCCACTTGGTCCCATGGCACGACCCATTCACCACAAGGCGCAAGCGGTACCTCACATGATGAGGGAGAGACTGGAAATCGAGCTGGACAGGCTGCCATGCGAGGGCATCATCTCCCCAGTGGAATTCAGCGAGTGGGCCAGCCCGATTGTTCCAGTACTCAAAAGTGATGGCACGGTCAGGATTTGTGGTGTTTATAAAGTAACAATTAATCGTTTTTCGCGACAGGATCAATACTCCCTACCTAAGGCAGACGACCTATTTGCGACGCTGGCAGGAGGCAAGACATTCACCAAGCTCGACCTGACTTCGGCCTACATGACACAGGAGCTGGAGGAGTCTTTGAAGGGCCTCACCTGCATCAACATGCACAAGGGACTGTTCATCTACAACAGAAGTGGAGTTTTTGGGGAGAAAGATCGCGGCGGACGGCATCCGACCCACAGACGCCAAGACAGAGGCTATCAGGAATGCGCCCAGGCCACAGAACATCACGGAGCTGTGGTCGTTCCTGGGACTCGTCAACTATTTTGGTAACATCCGACCAGTGTTAAGCACCCTTTTAGAGCCCCTACATGTGTTATTGTGCAAAGGAGAGAATGGGTACGGGGAAAAAAAACAAGTAATTGCTTTTGAGAAAGGCAGAAACATTTTATGCTCCAACAAGCTGCTTGTATTGTATAACCCGTGTAAAACACTTGTGCTAGCATGTGACGCATTGTCGTACGGAGTTGGGTGTGTATTACAGCAAGCTAACATTGCGGGGAAGTTGCAACCTGTCGCCAATGTTTCCAGGAGCTTGTCTGAGGCCGAGTGTGCCGACAGTATGTTTGAGAAAGAGGCATTAGCATGTGTATTCGGGGTAAAGAAAATGCATCAGTACCTGTTTGGCCTCAAATTTGAGCTGGAAACCGATCACAAGCCCCTCACATCCCTGTTCACTGAAAACAAAGGGATAAATACTAATGCCTCAGCCCACATACAAAGGTGGGCACTCGCGCTATCAGCGTATAATTATACCATTCACCACCAGGCCAGTCACCAAGAACTGTGCGGATGCTCTCAGTCGGCTACCATTGCCCACGACGGGAGTGGAAATGACGCAGCCTGCAAACTTGTTGATGGTGGCGCAGCCCGCAGACTTGTTGATGGTCATGGAAACGTTTGAAAATGATAAATCACCTGTCACGGTCTGCCAGATTAGGACTTGGACCAGCCAAGATCCTCTGCTATCCCTAGTAAAAACTGTGTACTGCATGGGAGCTGGACCAGCATCCCTGTTGAAATGCAAGAGCCAATCAAGCTGTTCCAGCAGCGAAAGGATGAGCTGTCCATTCAGGCAGACTGCCTGTTGTGGGGTAACCGTGTAGTGCTACCAAAAAAGGGCAGGGAAACGTTCATCTCGGATCTCCACAGCACACACCCGGGTATAGTAATGATGAAAGTGATAGCCAGATCCCACGTGTGGTGGCCTGGTATCGACTCTGACTTAGAGTCCTGTGTATGGCAATGCAGTGTATGTGCTCAGTTGAGCAACGCGCCCAGAGAGGCACCACTAAGTTTGTGGTCCTGGCCCTCCAGACCATGGTCGAGGATCCATGTCGACTATGCGGGCCCGTTTCTCGGTAAAATGTTCCTGGTGGTGGTGGATGCTTTTTCAAAATGGATTGAACGTGAAATAATGTCGGGAAGCACCACCACCGCCACCATTGAAAGCCTAAGGGCCATGATTGCCACCCACGGCCTGCCTGACATACTGGTCAGTGACAATGGGCCATGATTCACCAGTGCCGAATTTAAAGAATTCATGACCCACAATGGAATCAAACATGTCACCTCGGCCCCGTTTAAACCAGTCTCCAATGGGCAGGCAGTGCGGGCAGTACAAACCATCAAACAGAGGCTTAAATGTGTCACAGAAGGCTCACTCCAAACCCACCTGTCCTGAGTACTGCTCAGCTACCGCACGAGATCCCACTTGCTCACAGGGGTACCCCCAGCTGAGCTACTCATGAAAAGGACACTTAAAACCAGACTCTCGCTGGTTCAACCCAACCTGCATGATCAGGTAGAGAGCAGGTAGCAGCAACAAAATGTAAATGATGGTCGCGCCACTGAGTCACGGGAAATTGATCTGAATGACCCTGTGTAGGTGCTAAACTATGGGCATGGTCCCAAGTGGATCGCAGGCACGGTAGCCAAAGAAGGGAATAGGGTGTTTGTAGTCAAACTAGACAATGGACAAATTTGCAGAAAGCACCTGGACCAAACGAGGCTGTGGTTCACAGACTGCCCTGAACAACCCACAGCAGACACCACCTTTTCCGAGCCCACAACACACACCCAAAGGATCAACGACATCATGCCGGACTAGGAAATCGAACCCATCACGCCCAACAACCCAGCAAGGCCAGGCTCACCTAGCAGCCCTGCAGGGCCAATAACACGCCAGTCCAGCGAGGGCACAGCCAACACACCAGAACAGACATTTGTACCAAGGCGATCCACCAGGGAAAGAAAGGCTCCCGACTGCCTCACCTTGTAAATAGTTTTCACTTTGACTTTGGCGGCGGGGGGAGTGATGTTCTGTATCTGTAAAGCATGCACTCCCATGTTCCGCCACCAGGGAGCTCAGCCCCTGAAGTCCCAAGGGATCCCAGCATCCCTTGGGAGCACTGTATATAAGCCGGCCCCTAAAGCCTGTTCCTCACTCTGGAGTGTCTTATTAAAGACTGAGATCACTGTTACTTTAACCTCCCTGTGTGCAGCCTCATCTGTGTTGGGAACACAATAGATTCCATTCCCTGAATGTGCAGCTCGTTGTCGACCACAAGCAAATAATCATGGCAGTAAATGCAAATTTTCCAGGGAGCATCAATGATGTGCACATCTTGCGTGAGAGCACTGTCTCTGACCTGTTTAAGTGTCAGCCACAAGGTCACGGTTGGATGCTGGGGGATAAAGGATATGACCTTGCCAGTTGGCTCATGACCCCCCCCTGCATAAGCCCCAGACAGAAGCCGAGAAGCACTACAACGAAAAGCATATAGCCACACGCAATATCGTCAAAAAGACAATTGGAGTTCTGAAACAGCACTTCAGATGCTTGGACCACTCAGGAGGCAAGCTACAATACCACCCTGAGCAGGGCACTGAGTTCATTGTGGTGTGCTGCATGTTGCATAACCTAGCTATCAGGATAGGACAACAATTGCCAGATGGGATCGCTGGTCCACCTCAGGAGAGAGGGGAGGCAGAAGAGGAGGACGAGGAGGAGGATGAGGACCTCGGGGAGGACAATCAGCCTGGTGATGAACCCATGCCCACACGCCCCCCCGCAACATTGGAAAAGCCCCGTGGTAGTTACACAGCTGTAAAACTGCTGTGTCAGCAACTCATAAATGAACAATTTGTGTGAAGTTATGTTGGCGACAGTTACAGTTGCGTTACGTTTAATCCTTGCCAGGCCTGGCCTGGCCTGGCCTGGCCATTGTTTGCAACCCTTGTATGATGTTTTATCATACGTTATTAGAAGACACTTCACAATAATTGTAAAGTTAAATAAAACATTTTAATAATTTAACAGCAGCTTTTAATTTTTTTTAAACAAACATATATATCACCCCACCCCCATCCCCCAACCCCCAACAGTGAACAACATTTTTAACACAACAATATAACAAGAACACCCTCCCACCATCCCCAACAGTCAACAATCAAAAATCTTTTGTTAATAAGAGCAAAACAATAATATATGCCTCCCTGCCCCATATGCGGCCACACTTCCCTCCTCTAACTTGACCCCCCCCTTGTTGTAACCCCCAGTTTCCCATGTAATCCCCGAGTAATGGGACCAAGACGTCCTGCTGGGCTGCTGCTGTAGTGGGGGGGTGGGGGGAGGTGACGTCAGCAGAATTACCTCAGTGGATCAAGGAGAAGACGTTTACGAAAAAACATCTGAGAAGACGTTTGCGAAGAAACGTTTTCCATGTCAGAAGGAAGTTCTTCCTCCTCTGTCGCATCTGTCGTGCTGGTTGGTGGTACGGCATCTTGGGGTGCAGTGCCGTATCCCAAAGATATCGCATTCCACAAGGCATGGACAGAGTTGGTCGTTCGCCCCATTGCCGCAACTATCTGCCCTGTGCCCTCCGTTATTCTGACAGACATTGTGGCAATGTTGCCGGTCAACCCACCAAGCATCTGGAGGAGCTTTCGATCTATTTCGACTGTCGCCCTCGACAGTGACGCCATGTCCTGATTGACATCTGCCCGTCGCAGCGCGTGCCTACCTCGCCGACTCAACCTCCGCGAGGTCGGCGTGGGCACTGGACGACTCGGAATGCACTGCTGCAAGCCGCTTGGCCCTGCTACTTCATCCGTTGAGGATGACATGGCCACAGGTACCATAGATGACAGTTCAGGCTCCTCCTCCTCCTCGGTTTGCTCTTCATCCCCCGTGGTGAGCACAACCTGTAGCAGTACTAGTGTTGCTCCAGTGGCCTCCCGTTGCACCTGGGGAGCCTGGGGAGCTGGAAAACATAATTGAGGTTAGTAGAAGAGAAGGGGAGACATGAGAATGCTTGTGCTGCGCAGGCGTATGTACGAGGAGCAACAATACTGCAATAAACGAGAGACATTCCATATGATTAACATGAGAGTACAGAAGAGTACAGAAGCTGCATGCATAACATTACATCATTCATATATTATAATCAAATGCCATTAAATTACTTTAAATTACCACTGGTTTACCACTGATTTACACATTACTCACGTGGCGCAACAACAGGATCTGCATCACCACGGGTGGCAGAATGATTATCGGTGCCCACTAAGGCTGCGGCACGTTCCTCCAGATCAGTGAGAGGGTGCAGCTCAGCAGGCCCTCCTCCGGTCCGTCACCACTCCGCCTCTGCTCTGCCTAATTCTTAGATATTTTCCTCTGCAAATGTGACAAGAGCATGGCATAAGCTAACTTACCAGAAACTATTACGGAAACACATCAGATATTGTAATCCACAATTAGTCACCCCACATGCTATTCATTGTTAATGTTAACGTTATATGTGAATATGGTTTGTATCAATGGATGCACGGTTATAACATCTATGTTCAGAGAAAATATTTAATAAGATCGTGTTTAGGAACTAATGCTTGACACCAATCCTGTCATGTACAATCTCCAGGAAAGGCCCCATCCACGGCCCATGCCATTCTGCCCCTGAGGGGAGGTAGGCGGTTTATTGGAATCAATGGAGGTCACCGAGGGGGTGGGGGGGGCGCGCGAAATCAGGACCACAGGTGAGCTCAGAAATGACAGGACCATAATGGGAGGGGGCACCATGTTCATGGGCTGTGCTCGGAGACCTCTCTGTGGCCGGAGCTAATGACCCAAAGTGACCCAGGGCAGACAGTGAGCCAGGGCAGCTCTCCCCCAGTCCAGGCTGGGTCACTGTGTGAGTGACAGCAGCCGGAGAGACTGACACAGTCTGGGCAAAGGTGACCGGACCCTTCAGTGCTCAGTCGTGCCCCATCCACCAACCCAACCAAAAAGGAGACATTGCCCAAGTTAAAGAGTTGCTCACAGCACACAAGCAGCGATATAATTTAATGATTCTCCTTCTAAACTAAAGTTCTGTCTGTTTCCAGTCATTCCTTTGGCCACAGTTATCAATCAAAGTTTTTAAATAATAATTAATACTGTTGATTAAATTTAAGACATCTCAGCAAAATTAGACTGAAAGGGCGCAAGTTCTGACCCCAGCCCAAATCGTAACAGGGAAGCTACCCAAGATTACCCAGCTTAATTACAATCTGACCGATTTACATTCTAATTAATGAGTCAGTGCATCATTACAATTTTAAATGTAATAATTTAATAATTACTCTTGCCGATGCGATAAAACTGTTCCAGCACTTGCAGCACTGGTCTGCCTCATGTCTATCGTGGGCCACCGATGAAACGAGAGCAGTGATATCCACCCATATTTTTTGATAAATCCGGGATGGAGGTTTCTCACACCCACTCCGGGTTAATTGGTCCCACTGAGTCTCCACCTCGTTGACTAATGCCTCATTCGCTTCATCTGAAAAGGCTTTCGCTCTCCTCGCTGCAACCTCCTGCAGACTCTCTTCCGAAACCTCCTGGGACATCTCCATCAATCTTACATTCAGCACTCATTCAAAATCCACCCTTCTCTCTCCAACCTTTGTCTTCTGAGTATGCACCCTGACCTCCAGAATCGTGGGAAAAGTTCTTTGCCTGAAAAAAAACGCGCATGCGCAGTTCGGCCTTTGCTATGAACGCCAGCCTTGTATGACTGAATACATCACTAACGCCCATTTCACAACGCGAAGGATATTGCCCAAATTAAAAAGGCAAAACTAGCGGTTTTTAAAATGGCCGATATTCCAGCGATCCTGAAAAATAAAAAAAGCACTAAGACCGGAAATATCGCCCATTTTTGAGTGATAGCGATCATAGTGGAAAGTCTAGCCTTATATCTTTATCTCGATCTGGCCACCACAAGTAACTGCATGCAAAACTCTTGGTCAAGCACATTCCCAGATGCTGATTATGAAGATCTCCTAATAGTCTGGACCTGAATTTATTTGGGATAACCACTCTTGCACCCCACATAAGAACATAAGAACATAAGAAATAGTAGCAGGAGTAGGCCTTTTGGCCCCTCGAGCCTGCTCCGCCATTCAATAAGATCATGGCTGATGTGGTCATGGACTCAGCTCCATTTCCCTGTCCGCTCCGCATAACCCTTTACTCCCTTATCGCTCAAAAATCTGTCTATCTCCGCCTTAAATATATTCAATGACCCCAACTCCACAGCTCTCTGGGACAGAGAATTCCATAGATTTAAAACCCTCTGAGAGAAGAAATTTCTCCTCATCTAAATTTTTAAATGGGCAGCCCCTTATTCTATGTCCCCTAGTTTTAGTTTCCGTTATGAGTGGAAATATCCTCTCCGCATCCACCTTGTCGAGCCCCCTCATTATCTTATAAGTTTCAATAAGATCACCTCTCATTCTTCTGAACTCCAATGTGTATAGGCCCAACCTACTCAACCTATCCTCATAAGTCAAACCCCTCATCTCCGGAATCAACCTAGTGAATCTTCTCTGAACAGCCTCCAACGCAAGTATATCCTTCCTTAAATAAGGAGACCAAAACTGTACATAGAAACATAGAAACGTAGAAAATAGGTACAGGAGTAGGCTATTTGGCCCTTCGAGCCTGCACCACCATTCAATAAGATCATGGCTGATCATTCACCTCAGTACTCCTTTCCTGCTTTCTCTCCATACCCCTTGATTCCTTTAGCCGTAAGGGCCATATCCAACTCCCTCTTGAATATATCCAATGAACTGGCATCAACAACTCTGTGATAGGGAATTCCACAAATTAACAACTCTCTAAGTGAAGAAATTTCTCCTCATCTCAGTCCTAAATGGCTTACCCCTTTTCCTTAGACTGTGTCCCCTGGTTCTGGACTTTGCCACAGTACTCCAGGTGTGGCCTCACCAATACCCTGTACAGTTGTAGCAGGACTTATCTGCTTTTATGCTCTATCCCCCTTGCAATAAAGGCCAACATTCCATTTGCCTTCCTGATTACTTGCTGTACCTGCATACTAACTTTTTGTGTTTCATGCACAAGGACCCCCAGGTCTCTCTGTATTGCAGCACTTTGCAATGTTTCTCCATTTAAATTATAATTTGCTTTTCTATTATTTCTGCCAAAGTGGATAACCTCACATTTTTCCACATTATACTCCAGCTGCCAAATTTTTGCCTACTCACTTTGCCTGTCTATATCCCTTTGCAGATTTTTTGTGTCCTCCTCACCATTTGCTTTCCCACCCATCTTTGTATCATCAGCAAGCTTGGCTACATTAGACTCAGTCCCTCCATCCAAGTCATTAATATAGATTGGTAAATAGTTGAGGACCCAGCACCGATCCCTGCGGCATCCCACTAGTCACTGTTTGCCAACCGGAAAATGACTCATTTATCCCGACTCTCTGTTTTCTGTTAGTTAGCCAATCCTCTATCCATGCTAATATATTACCCCCAACCCAGCCCAAGTTTTTATCTTGTGCAGTAACCTTTTATGTGGCACCTTATCGAATGCCTTCTGGAAATCCAAATACACCACATCCACTGGTTCCCCCTTATCCACCCTCTTTGTTACATCTTCAAAGAACTCCAGTAAATTTGTCAAACATGATTTCCCTTTCATGAAACCATGCTGACTCTGCTTGACTGAATCATGATTCCTTCATAATGGACTCCAGCCTTTTCCCAACGACAGATTTTAGGCTAACTGGTCTATAGTTTCCTGCTTTTTGTCTGCCTCCTTTTTTAAATTGCGGTTTTACAATCTTTATCCACGGACAATTCATTCCTAAAAATGAAGTATGGATGAATACCTTTCTTTGATACCTGGTTTGGCCAGCCATTTGCGATGTAATCATACAACTTTGTCATAACTGGGTCACATTTTGTTGCTCTACCAATCTCTTCAGCTGTGACTGACAGTTCATCAATGTATGAAAAATAGAATACTTCTTCCCTATTGGGTGTAACTTATGATGGGGATGGTAATCTAGACATAGCATCAACATTACTGTGATCAGCTGATCATCTGTACTCAATGTCATATGTATATGCTGACAAAATCAAAGCCCATCTCTGCATTCAGGCTGCAGCTAATGTTGGAACTGGGGACATTGGATGGAGGATTGCTGCCAGGGGCTTATGGTCCATAACAATGTTAAACTTACAACCATACAAACATTTGTGGAACTTCTTGACCCAAAAAATTAATGTCAAAGCTTCCTTTTTGATTTGCGCATAATTCTGCTCACAGGCACTGAGAGTGCATGAAGCAAAAACAATTGGTCTCTCCTCCCCACTGCATAGTACTTGAGAAATCACTGCCCCAACTCCATATGGAGAGGCATCACATGCTAGCTTGTTCTCCTTAGATACTTCATAGTGAACTAATATGGTACTCTCTACCAACAGGCTTTTACACTGCTTAAATGCTGCGTTGCATTCTTCTGACCACTTCCAATGGACCTGTTTTTTCAATAGGTCATTCAGTGGATGTAATACTGTAGCCAAATTTGGTAGGAACTTCCCATAATAGTTCAAAAGACCCAAAAATGATTGAAGTTCTTGGGAGTGGGTGCATTTCTAATTGCATCCAGCTTTCCCTTGGTTGGATGTAAACCATCTTTGTCTACTCTGTGCCCTAAGTACTCCACTGAATTTTGAAATAACTCATACTTGTGAGCAGTCACTCATACTCTGTGCTTCTCTAGCTGTTTGAGCACATCATTCAATATGTTATTCTGGATTTGCCTGTTTGGTGCTGAAATGAGTATGTCATCTAAATAACATACTACCACTTCAAAATCTGGTTCTTCACCCGTTGGAATATGGCGGGGGTGGAAGCCACTCCAAATGGTAGCCTATTACATTGATATAGGCCTAGATGAGTGTTTATAGTCAACCATGACTCGGACTCCTCATCTAGCTCCAGTTGTAAGTAGGCATTTGTAAGAGCTAACTTTGAAAAGATCTGGCCACCTGTCAGTGTTGTGAACAAATCTTCTACATTTGGCAATGTATTGGTAGATTACCCTCTAGAACCTGCTTTATGGTTACTTTATAATCACCACGCAAACTTACCTTACCATCTGACTTAGATACAACAACAATGGATGTAGCCAAATTACATAGATCTATCTTAGAGATAATGTTCTCAGTCTCTAGTCTTTTGAGTTCTTACTCAACTCTCTCCTTGAGTGCATATGGTATGGAACGTGGCTTGCAGTAAACTGGTCTAGCGTCCTTCTGTACCCTGACACTAGCCTTGATGTCTTGGATCGGACTGCCTGTTTCGCAGAACACCTTAGGATACATCTTGATGACATCATCTTTCCATTCAAATCTTGTTTCAACACAAAAAATCTCATACCAATCCAGCTTCAGTGATCCCAACCAACTTCTACCTAGTAAAACAGACTTGTCTCCTGCCACTACTAAGAGAGACAAGCTCTGAAATTGATCATTGGTATTTCACCGGTATGGTGATACGTCCTAACCACAGGAATTTGCTCTCCTGAGTAGCCTCACAGCTCTACCTTGGATTTCTCCAATGGGAAATCACACAATTTATCGAGATATAGTGATTCCGGTACTATGCTCACAGATGCACCAGTGTCGATTTCCAAGGGTATCCTGGTTCCTGCAGCATCTACTTGGATGATGATACTTTTCGAATTGCTGTGAGATATCTTTGTGCTCCTGATGACGTGCATCTCCAAAACCTCCTCGTCCTGTTGCTTCTCTTCAATGCTATGTAATCTCTGGGTATTTCAACTTATAGTCTTGAGAGTTGGTTTACTCTTCAGTCGGCATGCCTTTGTAAGATGCCCAGTTTTCCTGCAGAAGAAACACTCTGCCTTCACATATGGACAACTTTGAGCAATATGTTGTCCCAGGCACCAATAGCATGACTTCAATGCTCTATTACTTTGGCCAGTTGCTGAGGTCTTGGGGCTCAACTGCCTTTTTCTTTTAATCTGCAGGCAACTCACCTCAGTTGTCTGATGACTGAAAATGACTCAAAATTCTCAGGAATATTGGTCGGTCATTTCCATTGACATAGTTGTCTGACAAGCTAAATCAAAAGTCAAGTTAGGGGTTGTCAACAACTTTCTTCTGATCACTTTATTTTTCATCCCAACGGTCACGCAATGATCAGTCCTGAAAGTTTAGGAAATGACAGTGAATGGATAACTTTTTTAATGCTACAATGTACTCATTGATACTCTCACCAGGTAATTGATTTCATATTCCAAAATGATAACTTTCGGCAATTTCCAGGGGCTCAGGACTGTAGACTTGCTTAGAATCTCCCTAAGTGATGTGTTATTTGGCTTGATGGGAACAAGCAAATTTCTCAGGGTTTCATTAACCTCGGGGCCTGCTTCAGTCAAGAAAATAGCCCGTTTTCTTTCTAACACCACCCGATTATGGCTTTCATCATTGGGGACTTTGACGATACTATTTGCGGTGAAAAGAATTTCTAGCTGGTCCACATACACTCTGAAAGTCTCTTGGTTGAAACTTACCCAAGCGCCCTATTATTCCCATAGACGTGGCCATCTGGACTCTGGCAGTTTCACCATATGTGCTTGTAATTTACCTTGTATTTTTAGCTGTTCTGCAAACAAAGGACCTCTCTAGTCTTTCTGTTGTTTGGCTGGAATCATCCACCAACAAAAATTTCAGCTGGGGCATCCGGAAAGCTGATCCCTCATCGCCAAGTTGGTATATTCTTTACAACATCACTAACAATACACAGGATTACAAGATGGCTCCATTCCTTTTCATTCTTGCTGTAAAACAACAATGGCTGCATTACCACAGTAGTCCACTATGTGGAGCAGTAGTCCACTCGATGGAACTAATTTACAGTGGGCAGTTCTGGTCACCACATTAGAGGAAAGATGTGATTGCGCTAGAGAGGGTACAGAGAAGATTTACGAGGATGTTGCCTGGACTGGAGAATTTTAGCTATGAGGAAAGATTGGATAGGCTGGAGTTGTTTTCTTTGGAACAGAGGGGGCTGAGGTGTATAGCTTATTGAGGTGTATAAAATTATGAGGGGCCTAGATAGAGTGGATAGGACAGGCCTATTTCCCTTAGCAAAGGGGTCAACAACCTGGGAGTATAGATTTTAAGTAATTGGTAGGAGGTTTAGAGGGGATTTGAGGGAAAATTATTTCAACCAGACGATGGTGGAGGTCTGGAAATCACTGCCTGAAAGGATGGTAGAGGCAGACACCCTCAGCACTTTAAAAAAATACTTGGATGTGCACTTGAAGTGCCGTAACCTACAAGGCTACGGACCAAGAGCTGGAAAGTGGGATTAGGCTGGATAGTTCTCTGTCTGCCGGCACGGACACAGTGAGCCGAAATGGCCTCCTTTCGTGCTGTAAATTTCTATGATTCTATGATTCTAGGTCATAATCGAGGCTTAAATGTTTGAAGCAATATGGAGCTCTGCCGCCTCACAAGGGCTGAGAGAGGGTGATCCTTAACTGAGGTGGGAGTTTAGGATACTCTGTACTGTGAGAAAAAAAAGAAAAAGAAATAACTTGCATTTATAAAACTATATTACAGCATGAAGTTCTGGTCACCACATTGCAGGATATCCCAAGATGATTCACAGAGAACAAAGTGCTTTTGAAGTGTATCGCTATTGTAATATGGGCAAATGCAGCAGCCAATTATTGCCTCAATTAAGATCCCTCAAACAGCATTGAAATAAAGGAGCAGATAATCAGTTCTTTTTCGTGATGTTGGTAGTATGATAAATGTTGGCCAGGACACTGGGAGAATTTCTTTACTCTTCTTCAAATTGTGCCATGGGATCTGTTACCGCATCTGAAGGGCTAAGAGGACCTCAATTTAATGTCTCACCTTAAAGACGGCACCTCAAACAGTGCTGTACTCCTTCAGTACTGCCTCAGTTATGTGCTCAAGTCCTGGAGTGAGGCTTGAACCCACGGATTTACTCACTCAAGTGAGAGTGTTACCACTGAGCCAAGTTTGACACTGTCAGGACAAAATCCCCTATCATGGGGTTGGAGACATAGGATAATTATGATTGGGGGAAAGTACTGGACCCATTACATGTATTTATAGCACAGAAACAGGCAATTCAGCCTGACAGATCCACGCACTTGAGCATCTACTGAGCTACACAGAGAAGGGGATTCCGAAATATATTGCAATTGAAATAATTAATGCCATGCTTTGTGACCCTATTATTATGTATGCTGCGCCAGATATCAATCTTTCTTTGTACCATCAGCTGTTTCTTTTTACAGTTTGCATTTCAAACTCAAATAAAATCCCATTTATTAGTAAGAACTCCACAAGTCAGCTAATGCCTCAGCAATGAACAATTGACGAGGGATTATCCCAAGCAGCAGCAGTAATAAATCTGCAAACCTCACTGCCTCTAAAGTGACAAAGCAGAAAGGGAAGTTTAGTCATTTCAAAATGCCTTTGACGCACTTCTAATGTTTTTAAATGTTACAGTTACGAGCTCTATTTCCAATAACTCCCGTCCCCTTGAGACAAGAAACTTTCTGCAGGTGATCATCCTGGTAAAGTCCCTAATTAAGTATTAACCAGCACCAGCTGCTGTTATTACAGGTGGCACTATCTCTCTGATGGCATTATTTTCTCCTCTTGTACCTTCGTTAAGGCTTCATCAGTCTCTTCTCAATGTTCCATTCCGTCATTTCCTTTTGAGACCCTTTCCTGACCCCTTCCCCTGAGCCCCCCTCTTGTTGGCTAATCAGAACCGACTGTTGGTTCATCTCCCCATGTTATTTCTCTTATTGAAACGTATAAGATTCTGAGGGGGCTTGACAGGGTAGATGCTGAGAGGATATTTCCCCTCGTGGGGCAATCTAGAACTAGAGGGCATAGTTTCAGAATAAAGGGTTGCACATTTAAAATGGAGATGAGGAGGAATTTCTTCTCTCAGAGGGTCGTGAATCTGTGGCATTCTGTACCCCAGAGAGCTGTGGAGGCTGCGTCATTGAATATATTTAAGATGGAGACAGACAGATTTTTGAATGATAAGGAAGTCAAAGGTTATGGGGAGTGGGCAGGGAAGTGGAATTGAGGGCAAGATCAGATCAGCCATCATTATCATCATAGGCAGTACCTCGAAAATAAGGGAGACTTGCTTCCACTCTAAAAATGAGTTCTTAGGTGACTGAACAGTCCAATATGGGAATTACAGTCTCTGTCACAGGTAGGCAGACAGTTGTTGAAGGCAAGGATGGGTGGGACTGGTTTGCCACACGCTCCTTCCACTGCCTGGGCTTAGTTTCTGCATGCTCTCGCCGATGAGACTCAAGGTGTTCAGCGCCCTCCTGGATGCACTTTCTCCACTTAGGGCAGTCTTTGGCCAGGGACTCCCAGGTGTCAGTGGGGATGTTGCATTTTATCAAGGAGGCTTTGAGGGTGTCCTTGAAATGTTTCCTCTGCCCACCTGGGGCTTGCTTGCTGTGCAGGAATTCCAAGTAGAGCACTTACTTTGGGAGTCTTGTGTCAGGCATGCAAACAGTGTGGCCTGCCTAACGGTGCTGGTCGAGTATGGTCAGTGCTTCGATGCTGGGGATGTTGGCCTGGTCGAGGACGCTAATGAGGACAATCTTATTGAATGGCGGAGCAGGCTTGAGGGGCCAAATGGCCTACTCCTACTCCCATTTCTTATGTTCTTATGTTCTTCTCTTTCCTGAACAAGACTTGGATCAAAGCAACTCAGCAGAAAGATTATTTCTATGTCAAATACAAAAGTCAAAGGTATCCCTGCACCCACCTCTTCCTTTTTTATCCTATTTACTGAGGTGCATGAAAGATTAAACTAACAGCTAGTATTTTCCTAGATAGTTGCCCACTGTTTACCACCACTATTTTACCCAGGCTTCTAGATCCCAATAAGGACTAAAGTCATGGTGTTGTTCCACCATAAATGAGCATTGGCAGACTATTCAGATAGGGCTTCATAGCATTCTTACCATCACCCTGCTTTCCACACACATGCACTTTCCAGCAGGGGTTACTGAGAAACAATTGGGAATGAGAATGGGAATCCTGGCTGAATTTTTGCTCTCTGCAGGTCTGGCAGGCTCCCAATGAGGCCTAATCATTAGACCTTCAACTTTTGACTCAGCAATGATTGGGAATCCGACCTGGAATGTTTGTTTTTTTACCATTTAATGCCACACAGGACGTTGTCTTTATATCAATGGATTCAAAGGATTTCCTCCTATATAGTGTTTCTGCCTCGGTTACAGGTTCAATACCAAAAAGCCCCTTTCGTACTACCAAGATCAACTTTTCTTTGTGTGCAAGCATGATATCTGAAACTCTGGTTGAATTTAACCACAAGGAAAATGTTGTTGTTGAATGCTGGAGGAAAAACAAGGTCATTTTTTAAATTACTTTAATTTGAATAAGCGCAAGTCCGTTCTACCCTGGATTAATTTTTCATTTTGTAATATTTTTTTTAAAATACCTCAATCATTTCACAGTCTGGTCTTCATCCTTGGTCAACCAGTGATGCTTGCCAACAATGTCACTCCTCAGCCCTGTCACTCAACACTGCTTATAGAATATGATATTGCTTGTGTTACTGTTGGCAGTATATTTAGTCCAGCATCATTCATTACTAAATTTTTATAGACTTCTTTTTATGGCAGTCAGCTTTTTTCCCGGTGATATTCCAAAGATTATTATAAGCTCACCTATGATCAGTAAATTTAAATTGGTGTCATATGTCTCTGTTATCAATGGACTGCTCACCAATGTAATCAACACATTTCAATGTTTTTCACAGAAAGCAGTAACAATTAAAAAAATAAAATTTCTGTATAAAATCATCTGGCCCATAAATTATTATAAATCATCATGGGTTTTGGAATTTTCTGATCGAGCTAGGAAACCAAAATAGGGCCATGGAAACATCTGTAATTTTCCTTAGTTTTCCACCTACGATCAACAAAGAGTGTTACAATATATGGTAGGTTAGTATTGCAGGTAGCCTCAATTCTTTCCTGACCAGGACAAATTATAGTGCAATTATTGCCCCAGCTATCATAAAAACAAAAAATATTTTAAGCGCAGCTGTTCTGACAAGAAATCTTTTATTTGTTTACAAAAATATGATGCTACAGTGTAAATTGTGCTGGAGTACATCACTGAATCACTTGCTCACAATATAATGCTGACAAAAATGAGACAAAAAACCGGGGTCTTAAAAATATTGACTAACTGAAATTCCTTTTCACGCTGCTTATAAAACATCTCCCCCCATGTTTTAGTTAGATTATTGTTTTTTTTTCTAGGTGCACCAATTCTGGAAGCTGAAGGGTCGATAACGAGAGAGCACAGATTTAATGCAATTGGCAAAAGAACCAGAGGAGACATGAGGAAAATTGTTCTTACGCAATGAGTGGTTAGGATTTGGAATGTACTGCCTGATAGGGTAGTGGAAACAGTTTCAATAGTATCAATAGTAGCCTTCAAAATGGAATTGACCAAATACTTGAATAAGTAACAAATTGTAGGGATCTGGGGAAAGAGCAGGGGAGGGAGACTAACTGGATTGCTCTTTGAAAGATCCGGCGCACTTGATGGGCCAAATGGCCTCCTTCTGTGCTGTACTATTCTATGATTCTACAACCAGTAAACAACTGCTCTTGGTGGTCATTTTGTGAATAACAAGTCTACAGGTTCAACAGCAATGACTTTAAAAATTTAGGTCAATCAAGAATGTCCTCGTTTCACCCATGCACATTACAATTCGAAGTCTGGCTTATTAACAACATCAACCTGCTATTTCCTATTATTTAATTTATTTTTCTTCTACCAAGTTCTTTCTTAAAGGAAAGTATGATGTTGATGTTGGGAATTGTTTAGAAGAGATACACAGCAATAAAAATGCTTTTTAAGTTGTAAAGTATTTCTTAAAAATGATTTTAATGTGTATGATCTGTCATACAATTACGTCATTTAGCATCTATTAAAAGCACTGGCTCAATTTCCCACTTCTATGGCCAAGTATTAACTTGGCTAACAATACAAACTGTTTCTCATTTGCAACACACTGGTAAATTGGTAGTTTCCATTCTGGCTCAATTAATATGCACCACAGCAGATTTATATCAACCAATCATCACCATATGTAATCTCTTCTGGATGCGTAATCAGCGCATGGTAATGATGCATCAACCTTATTTACATATGGACCACACAATTGCCTCAACTGGAAGCCTTCCAAAATGGCAGAGGGAGCAAAAGCAACTGCTGAGAGACAACACAGAACATTATTCCATGACAGAGGTTAACTTTCTGAATGACTACATGCTGCATGATGACAATTTAAAAAAGAATATTTGGCACATTGAACTAAGCCCTTGTCTAAGTCAAGAGTGAAAGAGGATTGACAATCAATACATTTTTCTCGATTAAGAGAAAGTCAGCAGAGATTGATGGCAATGGGTGGACAAAGAATAATCTGTCTGCCAAGAGAAGGATCATGAGGAAAACTGGTATTGGATTATTAACTGATGAAGAATTCATCTTTGTTTAAGAGTGGACCTCCCAAATGCTTCCCCTGGAAATTGCTGATGGAATAGAAGGTTTTGAGACTGGATTTAAGAGTCTAGAAAAGGGAAATGTCAATGCCATTTAAAAATGTAAAGAAAGGAATGTTTAATTTAAGTGAGAAATTAATTTATCCATACTTTTAAATAAATAATTTGTCACATCCTGTTTAAAATGTGAAATCCGCACAAAAAAATTACTTAAACTGTTATTTTTTTCCCTCTGAAGCACATAGAATTTTCAAAACATAATAATAATCTAATTGTGAGCAAAGTCTATCTCAGGTTCCTGTCAAGATTGTGAGAGCGAAATTGATATGTGTTTCGCATGTTTTCCAGGTCCAAAATGGGCACTACACAGTGGAATTCTACAGCATGACATTTTGCTCCAGCATGATGCCGGGACCACCCAATGCCACATTGATTCGGGCATTCAATAGCCTACCCTTGCAATCCCCTAAAAAACTACAGACATGATTGGAATATGTTGATAATGGCCCAACGTCTGTGCAAGAACAGAAAGCAGGTGTGCTGGGAGGCCTTTGAACCATGCTCTTCTTTAGGCTTCATAAGCCAGAGGAGATGCTGGACCCCAGGACCAAGATGGCAGCAGTCTGAGCTTCCATCGAATCTGTCAAAACTGTCACCCGAGGCTCCATCACTGTGAAGTCCCTGCAGTGCTCATAGAGCTGACCACTCGTTCCATTATTGATTATGTGGATTCGATGCCATGCATAAAGACAGCTCACAAATAGGAGATGAACTGCCCCAACATGTTCCCTTGCAGGCAGCTCAGTGTGCGTGGAAGGTCAATGTGCATCAGTCTTGTTATGTATGGTGGGCTCTCTGGCAAGTGCTTCCTTGGCCATCCTACCCCGCTGCCCTTGCTCCAGTGCTGAGTGCATCACCCGTACAGACCAATCTTGCCTACCCTCTAAACTAAGTGGGATTGTCAGTCTCTGAGCTGATGCCTGCAAAGTGTAAGGTCGAGTGACGCTTCCTGTTCTGCAGTGCTGCACTCCTCTTCTTCTTCTGCTCCCTGAGGGCTGTGTGGCACTTCTGGACCTGAAATGGAAGTTCAAGGCAAGGGTGTGCATTTAGTGGCATAGGCAAAGAGAGAGTGATGTGCACCTTCTGAAAGTACGTGGAAAGGCCATGGTGCGTGTGCATAGAGAGATCAGGCTCCTGACATGCCCCTGCCAACGATGCCTAGAATCTGTTCTACAAATGCGGACATTACATGGATCAAGAAAGGCCCTCTCCTTGAGGCTGCACAAACTTGACCTGTAAGAAAGAAAGGAGTGTGTCAGTGTTAGAGGAGTGAGAAGTTTTGAGGATGTGCATGTCAGGGTAGAATAATATTGCTGGCATGTGAAAGATGGTGTGAGGAGCTGAAGCAGAAAAGGTGAAAAAATACATTCTAACACCGAAGAAAAGTAATTAGGTGTTATGTATGCAATAAAGGTTCAAACTGAGTACTGTTTAATTAAGCAAGGTACAACCTTGGCTGTGTTTTATTTAGTCCCAAAGTGTCTGACTCACAAAATGGCTGGCGTTTTATACCAGAGCAGCACCATGTGCGTGTTGCTCAGTGGCCTCCAACAATGACACCATCTGGTGGCTACAAACAGCTTGTACATACATGACAATACCCTCCTCTGAGATCTTATCACAGTCTTTCACAGGTTGAGACAGTCCGGTGCTTTACGCTCCCGGGTTGACCGTCTTAGTTCAATTCTGGCCTTGGGTGAGTGTGCGGAGTCTGTTGTGGCTGGATGGCCTACTTGCTGGGGTGGCAGTGGCCATGTCAGGAATTGCAAGTCCATTTTTATTGAACAAGTCCGTGATGGAAATTCCGGGTTCACTGATGACCCTTAAGTCCACTGAAGACTGCTGGTAGGTTGGTTGGTTATCAACCGTTTCTTCGTCCGACTGCTCTGGCTCGTCTGTGTGCCTCAGCTTTGTTTGATCCATGTGTTTCCTGCAAGTTTGCCCATTCTTGAGCTTAATAACAAATACTCTGTTGCCCTCCTTGGCCCTGACCGTACCGCAATCCATTTGGGACCCTGACCATAATTTAACACATATATAGGATCATTAACAGAAATCTCACGTGACACAGTTGTGCGATCGTGGTACCCTTGTTGACTCTGTCTTCTGTATTCAACATGATTACTTAAATCCAGGTATACAAGTGATAACTTGGTCTTACAATCTCTTTTCATCATTAGTTCAGCAGGCGAAACCCCTGTGAGTGTGTAGGGTCTTGTCCTGTAACTCAGCAGTATGCAAGATAAGCAGGTCTGCAGTGACCCTTGGGTTACTCTCCTCATCCTTTGATTGATAATTTATACTGCACGTTCTGCTTGCCCATTGGATGCAGGCTTGAACGGTGCTGACCTTACCTGTTTTATGCTATTAAGTTTTACAAACTCCTGAAACTCCTGACTGGTGAAGCACGACCCATTCTCACTCACCACTATGTCAGGCAGACCATGTGTCGCGAACATGACATTGAGATTCTCTATGGTTGCCGTGGACGTACTGGATGACATGATTATGCATTCTATCCATTTTGAATAAGAATCCACCATCACTAAAAACATCTTGCCCAGGAAGGGACCTGCAAACTCTACATGGATCCTGAACCAAGGTTTGGATGGCCATGACCATAGACTCAGTGGCGATTCTGCTGGTGCTTTGCTGAGCTGCATGCAGGTGTTGCACTGATGCACGCATGCTTCCAGCTCAGAATCAATTCCTGGCCACCATACATGGGACCTGGCGATGGTCTTTATCATCACTATACCAGGATGTGTGCTGTGTAACTCACGCACCAACTTCTCTCTCCCTTTCTTAGGCATTACAACACAATTGCCCCACAATATGCAATCTGCTTGAATAGACAGTTCGTCCTTGCGACTAATGTACGGTTTGGCCTCCTCGCACATTTGCTTAGGTATAGCAGACCAATCCCCTTTGAGGATGCAACCCTTTACCACCGATAATATTGGGTCCTGGCTGGTCCAGGTCTTAACTTGTTGAGCTGTGACAGGCTTTCACTCTCAAAAGCATCCATGATTAACATTAAAATGCCGGTTGTGGCATTTCCACCTCCGGTGTGGGCAACGGCAACCGGCTCAAAGCATCGGCATAATTCTCTGTACCAGGTCTGTGGCGAATGACATAATCATAGGCAGATAATGTCAGTGCCCACCTTTGGATGCGGGATGAAGTGTTGGTATTGATACTTTGCTCTCGGAAAACAACTAAATGAGCGGCTTGTGATCGGTCTCTAATTTGCACCAAAGACCGAACAGATATTGATGCATCTTTTTAACACCGTATGCACACGCTAAAGCTTCTTTTTCTACCATACTGTAGGCTCTTTCTGCTTTCGACAAACATTTGGATGCATACGCGCCAAGTTGAAGTTTCCCCGACTCATTGGCTTGTTGTAACACGCAACAAATTCCATATGATAATGCGTCACAGGCCAAAACTAAACATTTACATGGGTCATAATGTACCAGCAGCTTGTTCGAGCAAACAGATTGGTGGCTTTCGCGAAAGCTCTGTCTTGCAATGCGACTCACACCCAGTTGTTGCCTTTACTCAATGGCATGTGCAGTAGTTCAAGTAAGGTGCTCAGTTTAGATAGGAAGTTACCAAAGTAGTTGAGTAGACCCAGGAATGAACGCAGCTCCGTCAAGTTCTGCGGCTTGGGTGCATTCTTGATGGCTTTGGCTTTCACGTCAGTAGATCTGATGCCATCAGCGGCGATTTTCCTCCCGAGGAATTCGACCTCCAGTGCCATGAAGACGCACTTCGAGCATTTAATTCTGAGTCCCACTCTGTCCAAATGCAGTAGAACCTCTTTCAGGTTGTTCAGATGTTCCTTGGAGTCACGACCGATGATCAGGATGTCATCTTGGAACACGACAATTCTGGGAATGGACTTCAGTAGACTTTCCATATTCCTCTGGAATATTGCTGCAGCCGAGCGAATTCCAAACAGGCACCTTGGTAATAAACAGTCCTTTGTGCGTGTTAATGCATGTAAGGCTCTTTGACGTCTCGACCAATTCCTGCGTCACATAGGTCGACGTCGAGTCCAATTTTGTGAACGACTTCCCTCTGGCTAGCGTCGCAAACAAGTCATCAGCCTTCGGTAACGAGTACTGATCTTGTTTCAAAACCCTGTTGATCATAGTCTTGTAGTCTCCACAGATTCTGACTGTGCCATCACTTTTCGGCACAGGAACAATGGGGTTGGCCCATTCATTAAATTCGACCGGTGATATAATCCCTTCACGCTGGAGTCTGTCCAGTTCAATTTCAACCTTCCCCTCATCATATACACCACTGCCTGAGCTTTATGATGGACGGGTCTTGCACCTGAGTCCACGTGAATCTGCACCTTGGCTCCCGTGAAGTTGCCGATACCCGGTTCGAACAGTGAGGGGAACTTGCTCAATACTTGGACACATGTATCTTCCTCCGACGACAACGTCTTTATATCGTTCCAGTCGTATCTGATTTTCTCCTACCAGCTCCAGCCGAGCAGTGTTGGACATTGCCTGGAACAATCCACAGCGGTAACTCGTGAACCGCACCGTTATACGACATGTTAATTTGTGCACTACCAATCACCTTTATCAGTTCTTTGGTGTATGTGCACAGCTTGGCGTTAACAGGGCTCAGCCTGGGCCTTGCAGTCTTGGGATCTCAAAGCTTATTAAATGCCCTCTCGTTCATGATCGATTGACTCGCCCCTGTGTCCAGTTCAATCGATACCGATATCCCATTAAACTTCACATTAATCAAAATTGGTTTACCCTTGATTATGAAAGAGTACAGTCCATATACTTCCTCCTCTTGCATCTCGGATTGTGTATCCAGATCTGCACTAGTCTGACTCTCATCCTCCACATGGTGTGTCACAGCACGCTTGCTCATCTGCGGACACTTGCGCTGGAGATGCCCCACTCTCAGACAGCCTTTGCAGCTATTTTGCGTAAATCGGCACTGCTGGTGCCGATGATTTTCCCCACAACGCCAACACAGAGAAGTCGGATACATTCTCGCTGGCGGACTTTGGGCAGCCACAGGTTTCGTGAATGCAGCCGGATAGGCCCTGCCATGTGCCGCTCTGCCGAACGCCGAATCAATCGCATTTACAGTACTTGCCGAGGTTCGGTTCTTCACCGACATTTGCTTTAAACTCCTGTCCGTCGTCATACATGATTGAGCAATCTGGATGGCCCTTTTTAAATCCAACTCCTCCACCGCCAGAAGTTTGCGCAGGATCACCTCATGTTTGATACCGATAACAAAGAAGTCCCGCAGCATTTCTGCCAATCCCATCCCAAACTTGCACGGTCCCACTGGCCCTCCGATCGAACGTGTGTATAAAACTTGTATCTCGAGATGATGATGCTGTCGTCTGGTTTGCGGTGCTCCCGTACCAATGTACACAACCCCTCGTACGTTTTCTCTGTTGGATCACTAGGCATGAGTAGATTCTTTATCAGACCGTAGATCTTTCAACCGCACACAGTGAGGAACACGGCCCGGCGCCGATCTGCATCGTCGGCCCCCTTCATTTTGTTGGCAAACAAGTACTGGTTCAAATGGTTCACAAAGTCTATCCAATCTTCTCCCTCCATGAATCACTCTAAAAATCCAATCGTGCTCATTTTGCAAACTACAGTTCTTGTATTCTCGTCGCCAAATGTTATGTATGCAATAAAGGTTCAAACTGAGTACTGTTTAACTAAGCAAGGTACGACTTAGCTGTGCTTTCTTTAGTCCCAAAGTGTCTGACTCACAAAATGACTGGCCTTTTACACCAGAGCAGCACCATGTGCGCGCTGCTCAGTTACCTCCAACAATGACACCATCTGGTGGCTACAAACAGCATGTACATACATGAAATAAGGAAAATAACTTTGCAGCAAGAAAATAGTCAGAGGCATTGCCTTGATCGATGAGATGGATATTGTAAGACGTGACATTTCTCCTGTTGATAATGTTAACAAAAAAGTAAGCCTGAGTACAAAATAGAATCACATTTTGCACTCATACCAACTTTTTTGCTAAAATTATCAATAGAAGAAATGTAACCTCCCACTGGCATGAGAATCAGGGGCATCCAGAGGCAACTGTATCTGGGGTAGAAGTTTCAGAAATGTGATCCTGCTGATGGCTGGAAGGTCATGACATCTTAGAGAGATTGTACTATGATACCAGTCGTCAAAAGACAAACACATGCTCCAACAACTCTAATTCAGCAAGTGATGAACTTCTGCTCCTGAAAGATAAAGTTTCAAGCAATTACACTATCTTGGATAGAGCTCCACAGGCAGGAGAATTGATGTCGGAAGCTTCGCTACTGGTATTCTGATGGTGAACACATTAGAAAAATAGGGAAATAAAGATCGATTTATTTTTAGAGAATCTGCAGATCCAGGAAATCTGAAATAAAAACAGAAAATGCTGGAAATATAGAGCAGATTCGCAAATATCTGAGTAAAGACAAACTAACATTTTGGGCGATGGTTGTTCATTGAAGAAGATTTATGTTTTTTTTCTCTCAGTGAGTGTTAAATTTACTTCCCTTTTACAATTCTGATTTCCATTTAAAGTCAAAAATAGAGGTGAAGCAAGGAGAGAGACTTGTCTTGTTTAAATGACAGCAAACTTTGGCTACCAGGACTGGAGGCTCTGCTAGTAATTTAAAATAATTTAGTAAAATAATTGCTGTGATTGATTTTTCAGTCTGGAGATCACACTCCACACTTACATCTGACAAGTCTTTTGCTGAACATTTCTAAAGGTGATGGAAATGGATTTATAAAAGTCTCATTAATCAATGCGAAGCATTCTACACAGTTCTCGACTCCTATCTTAAAATTTTGAAGGAATACGTTTATTGCTCTTAGCTATTCTGTTTTATTCACAATAGAAGAGCACAAAAAAGCAACCCTTCTTATTGTGGATTATCCTCAAAATATTCCAGCTCCCATTCAGATTTTTGCAAGTACTGTGGGAAGTCATGGCAATGAATGATCAATATTTAGCGAGAAACTGTACAATAGGCACCATTTATACAACCGATAAATTGTATTAAGGTTAATCTTAAAGTGAGTTTTGCCACCCATGTTTTTGTAATTCTTCTTAAAGATAATAGTGATGTTTTGGAAATATCTCATGCTGTTTGCAAATCTTTTAAAAATATTTTGTGGAAGCATCAACAGTGAATCCTTAAATAATATCCGAGAGGCGGGAGTGCGTGGTGTCGACAGGCCTATAAAGGCCCAGCATCGAGGAGAGGCGGCGGCAGTCCGAGAGGCGGGAGTGCGTGGTGTCAGGAGGTCTATAAATGTCCAGCTTGTGCAGCTTCAGCAGGGAGAGAAAGCAAAAAAGAAGTAGAAAGAAATCGCAAGGTGACATCACAGCCAAGGGGATAAGTGATTGACTGGTGATTGGTAAGTAGTTTTTCTTTTTCTTTTTCATATCAGTAAGTAACCTTTATCATTGTTGTTGCCAAATTAAGTGTATATAAGGGTTAAATCATGGCAGGAGAGCTCGGACACGTGATATGCTCCTCCTGTACTATGTGGGAACTCAGGAACACTTCTGGTGTCCCTGACGACTACGTCTGCGGGAAGTGTATCCACCTCCAGCTCCTGACAGACCGCGTTGCGGAATTGGAGCTGAAGGTGGATTCACTCATGAGCATCCACGATGCTGAGAGTGACGTGAATAGCACATATAGCGAGTTGGTCTTACCGCAGGTAAAGGGTCCACAGCCAGATAGAGAATGGAAGACCAACAGGAAGAGCAGTGCAAGGAAGGTAGTGCAGGGGTCCCCTGCGGTCATCCCCCTGCAAAACAGGTACACCGCTTTGAGTACTGTTGAGGGGAATGACTCATCACGGGAGGGCAGTAGCAGCCAAGTTCATGGCACTGTGGCTGGCTCTACTGCACAGGAGGGCAGGAAAAAGAGTGGGAGAGTGATAGTGATAGGGGATTCAATTGTAAGGGGAATAGAGAGGCATTTCTGTGACCGCAATCGTGACTCCAGGATGGTAAGTTGCCTCCCTGGTGCAAGGGTCAAGGATGTCTCGGAGCAGGTGCAGGACATTCTGAAAAGGGAGGGAGAACAGCCAGTTGTCGTGGTGCACATTGGTACCAACAATATAGGTAAAAAACGGGATGAGGTCCTACGAGACGAATTTAAGGAGCTAGGAGCTAAATTAAAAAGTAGGACCTCAAAAGTAGTAATCTCAAGATTGCTACCAGTGCCACGTGCTCATCAGAGTAGGAATCACAGGATAGCTCAGATGAATACGTGGCTTGAGCAGTGCTGCACTAGGGAGAGATTCAAAGTCCTAGGGCATTGGAACCGGTTCTGGTGGAGGTGGGACCAGTATAAACCAGGCCATCTGCACCTGGACAGGACTGGAACCAATGTCCTCGGGGGAGTGTTTGCTAGTGCTGTGGGGGAGGAGTTAAACTAATATGGCAGGGGGATGGGAACCTATGTAAGGAGGCAGAGGGAAACAAGAGGGAGATAGAGGCAAAAGATAGAAAGGAGAATAGTAAAAGTGGAGGACAGAGATTCCAAAGGCAAAAAACAAAAAGGGCCACATTACAGCGAAATTCTAAAGGGGCAACGTGTGTTAAAAAGACAAGCCTGAAGGCTCTGTGCCTCAATGCGAGGAGTATCCGTAATAAGGTGGATGAATTAACTGTGCAAATAGATGTTAACAGATATGATGTAATTGGGATTACAGAGACGTGGCTCCAGGATGATCAGGGCTGGGAACTCAACATCCAAGGGTATTCAACATTCAGGAAGGATAGAATAAAAGGAAAAGGAGGTGGGGTAGTATTGTTGGTTAAAGAGGAGATTAATGCAATAGTTAGGAAGGACATTAGCTTGGATGATGTGGAATCTATATGGGTAGAGCTGCAGAACATCAAAGGGCAAAAAATGTTAATGGGAGTTGTGTACAGACCTCTAAACAGTAGTAGCATCAAACAGGAAATTAGGGGTGCATGCAATAAAGGTGCAGCAGTTATCATGGGTGACTTTAATATGCATATAGATTAAGCTAACCAAACTGGAAGCAATACAGTGGAGGAGGATTTTCTGGACTGCATGAGGGATGCTTTTCTCGTCCAATATGTCGAGGAATCAACTAGGGGGGAGGCCATCTTAGACTGGGTGTTGTGTAATGAGAGAGGATTAATTAGCAATCTCGTTGTGCGAGGCCCCTTGGGGAAGAGTGACCATAATATGGTGGAATTGTGCATTAGGATGGAGAATCAAACAGTTAATTCAGAGACCATGGTCCAGAACTTAAAGAAGGGTAACTTTGAAGGTATGAGGCGTGAATTGGCTAAGATAGATTGGTGAATGATACTTAAGGGGTTGACTGTGGATGGGCAATGGCAGACATTTAGAGACCGCATGGATGAACTACAACAATTGTACATTCCTGTCTGGCGTAAAAATAAAAAAGGGAAGGTGGCTCAACCGTGGCTATCAAGGGAAATCAGGGATAGTATTAAAGCCAAGGAAGTGGCATACAAATTGGCCAGAAATAGCAGTGAACCCGGGGATTGGGAGAAATTTAGAACTCAGCAGAGGAGGACAAAGGGTTTGATTAGGGCAGGGAAAATGGAGTACGAGAAGAAGCTTGCAGGGAACATTAAGACGGATTGCAAAAGTTTCTATAGATATGTGAAGAGAAAAAGGTTAGTAAAGACAAACATCGGTCCCCTGCAGTCAGAATCAGGGGAAGTCATAACGGGGAACAAAGAAATGGCAGACCAATTGAACAAGTACTTCGGTTCGGTATTCACTAAGGAGGATACAAACAACTTTCCGGATATAAAAGGGGTCAGAGGGTCTAGTAAGGAGGGGGAACTGAGGGAAATCCTTATTAGTCGGGAAATTGTGTTGGGGAAATTGATGGGATTGAAGGCCGATAAATCCCCAGGGCCTGATAGTCTGCATCCCAGAGTACTTAAGGAGGTAGCCTTGGAAATAGCGAATGCATTGACAGTCATTTTCCAACATTCCATAGACTCTGGATCAGTTCCTATGGAGTGGAGGGTAGCCAATGTAACACCACTTTTTAAAAAAGGAGGGAGAGAGAAAACAGGGAATTTTAGACTGGTCAACCTGACATTGGTACTGGGTAAAATGATGGAATCAGTCATAAAGGATGTCATAGCAGTGCATTTGGAAAGAGGTGACATGATAGGTCCAAGTCAGCATGGATTTGTGAAAGGGAAATCATGCTTGACAAATCTTCTGGAATTTTTTGAGGATGTTTTCAGTAGAGTGGACAAGGGAGAACCAGTTGATGTGGTGTATTTGGACTTTCAGAAGGCTTTCGACAAGGTCCCACACAAGAGATTAATGTGAAAAGTTAAAGCACATGGGATTGGGGGTAGTGTGCTGACGTGGATTGAGAACTGGTTGTCAGACAGGAAGCAAAGAGTAGGAGTAAATGGGTACTTTTCAGAATGGCAGGCAGTGACTAGTGGGGTGTCGCAAGGTTCTGTGCTGGGGCCCCAGCTGTTTACACTGTACATTAATGAATTAGACAAGGGGATTAAATGTAGTATCTCCAAATTTGCGGATGACACTAATTTGAGTGTGAGCTGCGAGGAGGGTGCTATGAGACTGCAGAGTGACTTGGATAGGTTAGGTGAATGGGCAAATGCATGGCAGATGAAGTATAATGTGGATAAATGTGAGGTTATCCACTTTGGTGGTAAAAACAGAGAGACAGACTATTATCTGAATGGTGACAGATTTGGAAAAGGGGAGGTGCAACGAGACCTGGGTGTCATGGTACATCAGTCATTGAAGGTTGGCATGCAGGTACAGCAGGCGGTTAAGAAAGCAAATAGCATATTGGCCTTCATAGCAAGGGGACTTGAGTACAGGGGCAGGGAGATGTTACTACAGTTGTACAGGGCCTTGTTGAGGCCACACCTGGAGTATTGTGTACAGTTTTGGTCTCCTAACTTGAGGAAGGACATTCTTGCTATTGAGGGAGTGCAGCGAAGGTTCACCAGACTGATTCCCGAGATGGCGGGACTGACATATCAAGAAAGACTGGATCAACTGGGCTTGTATTCACTGGAGTTCAGAAGAATGAGAGGGGATCGCATGGAAACGTTTAAAATTCTGACGGGTTTAGACAGGTTAGATGCAGGAAGAATGATCCCAATGTTCCAGAACCAGGGGTCACAGTCAAAGGATAAGGGGTAAGCCATTTAGGACTGAGATGGGGAGACACTTCTTCATCCAGAGAATGGTGAACCTGTGGAATTCTCTACCACAGAAAGTTGTTGAGGCCAATTCACTAAATATATTCAAAAAGGAGTTAGATGTCATCCTTACTACTATGGGGATCAAGGGGTATGGCGAGAAAGCAGGAATGGGGTACTGAAGTTGCATGTTCAGCCATGAACTCATTTAGAAACATAGAAAATAGGTGCAGGAGTAGGCCATTCAGTCCTTCTAGCCTGCACCGCCATTTTGAATATATTTAGTGAATTGGCCTCAACTACTTTCTGTGGTAGAGAATTCCACAGGTTCACCACTCTCTGGGCGGTGCAGGCTCGAAGGGCCGAATGGCCTACTCCTGCACCTATTTTCTATGTTTCTATGTTTCTATCTTTAAACCACTATAATCTATCCCTCAGTCTGAAGGATGCATACCTTTAACTAACTATATTCTATACCTCATGCAGGAGAGCACATATCTTCCACATAGTATATTCTGTGCTGCAGGCGAGAACTTACATAGCTTTAACTGATTATATTCCATATGCTGGGTAGTAACTATTGTGTTCCGAACACAGATGAGGCTGCACACAGGGAGGTTAAAGTAACAGTGACCTTAGTCTTTAATAAGACACTCCAGAGTGAGGAAGAGGCCTTAGGGGCCGGCTTATATACAGTGCTCCCACACGATGCTGGGATCCCTTGCGACTTCAGGGGATGAGCTCCCTGGTGGCGGAACATGGGAGTGCATGCTTTACAGATACACAACATCACTCACCGCGATCCACTTGGGACCATGTCCATAGTTTAGCACATACACAGGGTCATTCAGATCAATTTCCCGTGACACAGTGGCGCCACCATCGTTTACATTTTGTTGCTGCCGCCTGCTCTCTACCTGATCATGCAGGTTAGGGTGAACCAGCGAGAGTCTGGCTTTAAGTGTCCTTTTCAGGAGTAGTTCAGCCGGGGGCACCCCTGTGAGCGAGTGGGGTCTCCTGCAGTAGCTGAGCAGTACTCGGGACAGGAGGGTTTAGAGTGAGCCTTCTGTGACTCGTTTAAGGCTCTGTTTGATTGTTTGTACTGCCCGCTCTGCCTGCCTGTTGAAGGCTGGTTTAAACGGGGCCTAGGTGACATGTTTGATCACATTGCGGGTCATGAATTCTTTAAATTCGGCACTGGTGAAACATGGCCCGCTGTCACTTACCAGTATGTCAGGCAGGCCGTGGGTGGCAAACATGGCCCTCAGGCTTTCAATGGTGGCGGTGGCGGTGCTTCCCGACATTATTTCACATTCAATCCATTTTGAAAAAGCATCCACCACCACCAGGAACATTTTACTGAGAAACGGGCCCGCATGGTTGACATGGATCCTTGACCATGGTCTGGAGGGCCAGGACCACAAACTTAGTGGTGCCTCTCTGGGTACGTTGCTCAACTGAGCACATACACTGCATTGCCGTACACAGGACTCTAATCAGAGTCGATACCAGGCCACCACACGTGGGATATGGTTATCGCTTTCATCATTACTATATCCGGGTGTGTGTTGTGGCGATCCGAGATGAATGTCTCCCTGCCCTTTTTTGGTAGCACTACGTGGTTACCCCACAACAGGCAGTCTGCCTGAATGGACAGCTCGTCCTTTCGCCGCTGGAATGGCTTGATTGGCTCTTGCATTTCAATGGGGATGCTGGCCCAGCTCCCATGCAGTACACAGTTTTTTACTAGGGACAGCAGAGGATCTTGGCTGGTCCAAGTCCTAATCTGGCGGGCTGTGACAGGTGATTTATCATTTTCAAATGCTTCCATGACCATCAACAAGTCTGCGGGCTGCGCCACAATCAACAAGTTTGCAGGCTGCGTCATTTCCACCCCCCGTGGTGGGCAATGTTAGCCGACTGAGAGCATCCGCACAGTTCTTGGTGCCTGGCCTGTGGCGGATGGTATAGTTATATGCTGATAGCGCGAGTGCCCACCTTTGTATGCAGGCTGAGGCATTAGTATTTATCCCCTTGTTTTCAGCGAACAGGGATGTGAGGGGCTTGTCATCGGCTTCCAGCTCAAATTTGAGGCAAAACAGGTACTGATGCATTTTCTTTACCCCGAACACACATGCTGATGCCTCTTTCTCAATGATGCTGCAGGCCCTCTCGGCCTTAGACAAGCTCCTGGAAGCATAGGCGACAGGTTGCAACTTCCCCGCAATGTTAGCTTGTTGTAATACACACCCGACTCCGTACGACGACACGTCACTGCTAGCACAAATCTTTTACACGGGTTATACAATACAAGCAGCTTGTTGGAGCATAAAATGTTTCTCAAAAGCAATTACTTGTTTTTTTCCCCATACCCAGTTCTCACCTTTGCGCAATAACACATGTAGGGGCTATAAAAGGGTGCTTAACCCCGATAGGAAGTTACCAAAATAGTAGAGGAGTCCCAGGAACAACCGCAGCTCCGTGACGTTCTGTGGCCTGGGTGCGTTCCTGATAGCCTCTGTCTTGGCGTCTGTGGGCCGAATGCCGTCCGCCGCAATCGTTCTCCCCAAAAACTCCACTTCTGTTGCCATGAAGATGCATTTCGACCTCTTTAGTCACAGCCCTGCGCGATCCAGTCGCTGGAGGACCTCCTCCAGGTTTTGTAGGTGCTCGGCGGTGTCTCAACCTGTGACCAATATGTCGTCCTGAAAGACCACCGTGTGTGGTACCGACTTGAGTAGGCTCTCCATGTTTCTTTGGCAGATCGCTGCAGCCGACCGAATTCCAAATGGGCATCAGGTGAGTCCCTTCGAAGACTCCTCCAGCTCCTACGTCATGTAGGCCGAAGTCAGGTCAAGCTTGGTGAATGTCTTGCCTCCTGCCAACGTCGCAAATAGGTCGTCTGTCTTAGGTAACGGGTGTTGATCCTGCACCGAGAAACGATTAATAGTTACTTTATAATCGCCACAAATCCTGACCGTGCCATCACTTTTGACTACTGGAACAATCGGGCTGGCCCACTCGCTGAATTCCACTGGGGAGATGATGCCCTCGCGTTGCAGCCTGTCCAGCTCGATTTCCACTCTCTCCCTCATCATGTGAGGTACCGCTCGCACCTTGTGGTGAATGGGTCATGCCTCTGGGACCAAGTGGATCCGCACCTTCACCCCGGACAAGTTTCCAATGCCTGGCTCAAAAAGGGAAGGAAATTTTTAAGAACCTGGGTACATGAGGCCTCATCGACATGTGATAGCGCTTGGATGTCATCTCAGTTCCAGCGGATTTTGCCCAGCCAGCTCCTTCCAAGCAGTGTGGGGCCATCGCCCCGGACAATCCAGACTGGCAGTTTGTGCACCGTGCCCTTGTAGGTGACCTTGACCATGGTGCTGCCCAGGACAATGATAAGCTCTTTGGTGTACGTTCTCAATTTTGTGTGGATGGGGCTCAGGGCTGGTCTGAGTGCCTTGTTGCACCACAGTCTCTCAAACATCTTTTTACTCATGATGGATTGGCTAGCGCCAGTGTCCAGTTCCATGGCTACGGGTAAGCCATTCAGTTTTACGTTTAGCATTATAGGTGGACATTTCATCGAAAATGTGTGCATCCCGTGTACTTCAGCATCTGCCTCCTCTGTCTGAGGCTCGAAATTGCTTTGATCCACCATGGACCGACCTTCTTCAGCCACGTGGTGGTTAGCAGGTTTTGCAGAGCTTGCAGCTCATGTGCAAGCTCGTTGGAAGTGCCCCATTGTTCCACAGGTCTTGCAAACATACCCTTTGAAACAGCATGAATATGCTGAATGGAAGCCTCCACAACGCCAACAAGGTGTGAATTGCCTTGCATTCATCCTTTGTTGGGAACTCTGAGTCATCTGGGTCACCTGAGGTCCGCTGGCAGTTGCAGACTCGTGGGTTCTGCCCTGTGCATTTCTGCTCGCAAACACAGTTCCAGTCAATGAACATTGCTAGCACTTGTGTGCTGAGAGATTTGTTTGGTGTTTATCACTGGTAGACATAAACGCCTGTGCTATCGCAATGACCTTACTGAGGGCCGGTGTCTCTACAGTTAAAAGTTTTCATAGGGTGGACTTGTGGCCAATGCCCAGCACAAAAAAGTCTCTGAACATTTGCTCCACGTAGCCATCAAACTCACATTGTCCTGCAAGTTGCCTTAGCTCAGCGACGTAGCTCGCCACTTCCTGACCTTCAGGTCGTTGGCACGTGTAGAACCGATACCTTGCCATCAGCACGCTCTCCTTCAGGTTAAGATGCTCCTGAAGCAGTGTACACAGCTCCTCATACGACTTATCTGTGAGTTTCATTGGAGCCAGTAGATTCCTCATGAGGCTGTCGGTCGGTGCCCCGCAGACTGTGAGGAGGACCGCTCTCCTTTTTGCAGCGCTTCCTTCTCCGTCCAGCTCGTTTGCTACAAAGTACTGGTCTAGCTGTTCGACATAGGCTTCCCAGTCCTCACCCTCCAAGAACTTCTCCAGGATGCCCACAGTTTGCTGCATCTTTGCTTTGGATTCATATTCTCGTCGCCCATTATTGTATTCCTAACAGAGATGAGGCGGCACACAGGGAGGTTAAAGTAACAGTGACCTCAGTCTTTAATAAGACACTCCAGAGTGAGTAACAGGCCTCAGGGGCTGGCTTATATACAGTGCTCCCAAGGGATGCTGGGATCCCTTGGAACTTCAGTTGATCCGCTCCCTGGTGGCGGAACATGCTTTGCAGATACACAACAGTAATGAACAAATTAGAAACGTTGTACTACTTCATATACTCCTTATTTCTGCCGAGGGGATGTTGGCAATTTGCAGAATATTAGAGATGATTCCAACACGCATAGAAGGGAGCAGTACTTGCAGGGATTGCATTTCAGGCCCCCAACCCATGGTTTGTGTCCATTCATTCTAATTAATTTTAATGCACATAAAATCAAAGGTTGCACTCACTGCCAGCACTACTTCTCTCTGCAAATACTGGATCGCGGATTTACTCTTAGTATCTCAATGTCAGATGTTGTCTTCAGCAGAAGAGGGGAAAACATTTAAAGGAGCAATTGTTAACCAGTTGGTGGCCAGAGGTGCTGAGGCCCCCTCTCCACAAACTGACCAGTGGGTTGGATTTTTGGTCTTCTGCCGCCGCTGTTATCACCACGGAGGGGTGGCAATGGCGGCAGTAAGTACTTCTGGGCGGGTGACCCGCTTCCAGCGCCCCACTGGACTTTTGGGGCCGGTTCCGATGGGGCGTAGAGCACTACCACCCGGAAGAGGAGAGCCGGTGTGCAGCATCCCTGGTTGTGACACCGGCTTGATTTTTTTCTGCCGCCCGATCCGTAGCGCTCCGTAGAGTGCACCGCTGGGACCGCCTGTGAAAGCGGGCAGTCCGAGCTGTAGCGGCCACAGTGAGGTAAGTAATGTCAACCTCAGGTAAGTGCGATTTATGTTGTGGTGGCATGAGTCATTTATTGGGAATGTTTTTGGTGTTTTTTTCCTGTTTGTTTCCCCCCCAGGCCTCTCTTAGCTCGGGATTTTCGCTTGCTCAGCCAGCCTAGCGCCCTAAGAGAGGTGTGTAATGTCTCCCTTAGTGCTTCACCCTACACTCAGGGCCCAGCTGATGAATTTTGCTGACTGAGGCGCAAGCTGTTCCCGGGCGCAAACTTACCGCCCTGCTGCCATTACCGCCCCGAAATGAGCAGAACCGAAAATCCAGCCCTTATAAAAGTACTATGTCATTGCTTTCTGTGTGAACCACAATGTTGGGCTGGTTTTCCTCTTTTTCAGAAGTTTTTTGCTCTGTTGAGTTTCTGATCCTGACACCTGGGACGCAACATAAGGTTCTGATGATAGTTGCACAGCAGGCTATCTGTCCCCCAAATATAGAATAGCCCACAACTACTATTCTCCTATTTTCATCAAGATAACTTGAGAAATTGTGCTTAGGTGACATCAAGCTTATATTTCATAAGCCAATAAATTGTAGCTCTCTTAAATACATATTTATGATCGGATTTTGGTATAATGAACCTGCAATAAACAAAGTATGTACTGAATGTGAACCCTCATCATGAAGCTTTACAACATTGATTTTCTTATATTGCCCTTATTATTTGAGTCTAATGATAAGAGATATATAAAAAAGACAGAGCAAATATAAATTAAAAAACTGTAAATGATAATAAAAAAGAAAAAGCAAACTTGATTGGAAAGAAAATTCCAGGATGTGTAAATGGTATATTGTGTAAAACATATTGTCTGTATTATTTCCATTATCTTCCTGCTGTGGTAATGTAGATCGTTAGTGCAATTTTCATATAATCTACAAAGCTAGTTAAGCAATTCCAATACCAACAAATGTAAACTTTTCATAAAGATGTAAGTTGCAAATGTGTGGATATGCTTGAAACGGTTTAAATTAAATTTCAGAAGATGATTGCCTTTTTGAATTGCTAATGGTTGCCCAATGGTCCCCCAACCTGAATGAAATAATTATCCCAGAAATTGTGATCAGAGGCTTCCCACGGTTGGATGCCACCGACCACAATAATTTCTACGAAAATACCTGGTGTTTCCGGAGATTCGGCGACTTGCGGTCTTGGACTTGTACGCGAAGGCCAGCGTAGGGGCACACGTATCTCAGGGACATAAGAGGTTCATACAGATCTCTGGGATCATGTGGGCCAGCCCAACCTATCAGAGTAGGGGGATCTCCATTCATACTTATAGTAATTCTGTATATACAGAACTGCGATAAGTATGAATGGGAATACCCCCAAAAATGCAGAAACACTGAAAATAAATTTTAAAAACACATTACATATTTAAAATTAATTAATTTATACAAAAATTTATCTTTTTGAATTTTTTTAAAATATGTGTTAACAGGGCTAAAAATAAACTTAACTTAATGGACATGGTTTTTAATATATAAATGAGTGACAACATTTTATTTTTCTATTTTTTTAAATGCTTACACTGGTAAAAGCAGGCCTTTACCAACATAAGAATTTGAAGGACATTCGTTGGGCAGGAGTTGGGCAAATCCCAACTCTCCGCCCGCGGAGGCCCTTTTTCTTCACATGCGTGCGATCAGTCAAATGGTTTAGGCGCATGCGTTTCGCATACCTAAACCTGGAACTTGCGGGGACCCCGTGGGCGCATGCGCACTTCATACGTGCCCGTGGGAGCGTGATTTTTGGACCAATACTTTATACTTTGTGTTTGTCTCGCAGTATGGATATGAAGGTATGCTGATGAGAACATATCTTAGCTTCTGTAGGATACTGTAATTAATTGAATGTTGTAGGACCAACTTATAGTTTTAAATTGTAAAAAGTTGTGCTTATATATTTGCCTTGGGAATCACTAATAAGCCTACCAAATGCAACCTCTCTTTCCAGCAAAGGATATATTTGAGATTTCACAAAATGTTGCTTGGATTACAATCCCATACTAACTCCAGTGGGAGTGTGTTAGAAAGGTCAAACATTAGGCAGGGACTTGGATAGGTCGGTCTCAGCCTAACATGGTCCGTTTTTACATAATAGCTACCCTTTATTTGGATGCTGTTTTTAAAAAGACTCATGAAAATACACATTTACCCCAGCATTATAAACCCTTTATCAATTTCTTTCTCCAAATAAAAATTCTGCACTGCAGCATATTCCCCTTACTCAGGGAAGGGCCCTCATGAGTGAGGTCTACAACAACAAGCATTTATATAGTATCTTTAATGTAGTAAAAAGATCCAAGACGCTTCACAGGAGCTTTATCAGAAAAAAAATGAGCACCGAGCCACATAAAGCGATAATAGGACAGGTGATCAAAAGCATGGTCAAAGTGGTCGGCTTTAAGAAGTGTATTAAAGGAGGAGGGAGAGGTAGGGAGACCGAGAGTTCAGGCAGGGAATTCCAGAGCTTAGGGCCTGGGCAGCTGAAGGCATGCTGCCAATGGTGGAGCAAAGGAAATCGAGGATGCACAAGAGGCCAGAACTGGAGGGAGCCGACAACACACCCATGAAGACCATGCACTCCTCACTAGATGCACTGCCATGACTGCTGATCCTCCTTGGTTCTCAGAAGCTGATGAGAATCTGCTTGAGAGATGTACAATCTCAGATATTCCTCATAAAATGAAGGAGTCTGCGCCAACATGCAAGACCTGGACAACATCCAGGCTTGGACTGATAAGCGGCAAGTAACATTCGAGCCATACAAGTGCCAGGCATTGACCATCTACAACAAGAGAGAGTCTAACCAGCTCCCCTTGACATACAATGACATTACCATAGTTAAATCCCCCACCTGGGGGTCACCATTCACCAAAAACTTAACTACATAATTACTGTGGCTACAAGAACAGGTCAGAGGCTTGTTATTCTGTGGTGACTGACTCCACCAGCCACTTTCCACCATCTACAAGTCAGGAGTGTGATGGAATACTCACCACTTGCCAGGATGAGTGCAGCTCCAACAAAACGCAAGAAGTTCAACATCATCCATTACAAAGCAGCCTGCTTGATTGGCACCCCGTCTACCGCCGTAAACATTTACTCCCTCCTGCACCACCAACGCAGTGTGTACCATGTATAAGAGGCACTGTAGCAACCTGCCAAGGCTTCTTCGACAACACCTCTAAAATCATGACCTCTACCACCTAGAAGGACAAGGGCAGCAGGTGCATTGGAACACCACCACCTCCAAGTTCCCTTCCAAATCACAGACCATCCTGACTTGGAACTATATCGTCATTCTTTCATTGTTGTTGTGTCAAAATCTTGGAACTCCCTGCCTCAAAGCACTGTGTGAGTACCTTCACCACACAGACTGCAGCGGTTCAAGAAGACAGCTCACCATGAGCTACCCAAGGGCAATTGGGGATGGGCAATAAATGCTGGCCTTGTCAGCGACGCCCACATCCCATGAATGAAAGAATAAATCTCTGTGGCTGGTGCAACTGATGCCTTATACCAACTAAAGGTGTATATATTGTTTGATGGGATGCATCGGCATCATATGGTGGGTCCCAAAACACTGGTGAGGCTCCTGTAGCCAGTACACCTCTTACCCACTGGAGTTTAATACTGGGCTAGTAGCTCAGTGCTGATTCTGGGTGCTGCCACAGCTACCTCTACCTGTTCATCCACCACCTAGACCAGAAAGCCCTGACAAATGAATTGCTCGATCTGTCCCCATCTATGTGCTGGACCACACGGCCATCCATCTTCTTCCCTTGAGCAGGCAAGACATTATAAGTCCATTCCCTATTGCACATGGTGTGGTGCAGAACTGTTTGCCGAACACCCCATGTCCTCTTGAGTGTTTGAGCACCCTTCCCAGAGCCTGGTGCCCTATATAAGTTGGGTTGTGAGGCGAGGGGTGAACTCTGGGTCTACCTTTTTTCCGAGCCCTCAGGCATGGTCAGCCAACTGCACTGCCTACAATCCCCCACACCCCTCTGCTATCCAGCTCCAGAATTTTGTGACACACGACTTGACACCAGCTCACCTGCCTTAAAGGTACTCGATCCAGACCCAGCAAGCCTTCTGCCTTTGCAGAAAAGTGCATGTGCAACAAATTGATTTATGAAAGAACTAGAATAGGATTTCTTCCAGTTCTGACGAAAGATCGTCGACCTGAAGCATAAAAGCTGTTTCTCTCTCCATAGATGCTGCCTGATCTGCTGAGTATTTCAATATTTTCAGTTTTTATTTGACAATTTCTGCATCTTTGCTGAGGATGTTAGCACAGATAGTGCACTCTCCACAGCTGGGTTAAACACTTTCCAACATTTATACCAGTTAAGTGGCTCGTTAGTTACTCGAGGAGCATTAAAAGATCATTATTGGATTGTGATTGTGTTTTTTTTCTCATTTCCACAAGCAACTTTCAGCAAGCACACTTCTCAATACTGTGCATTCCCATGATTTTGTTAGTGGGCCAAAAGATGAAGCACAAGCTTTTCTGCCAGTTCATTTCAACAAACAGAAGAATGTATAGTCCTCGAGTGTATATATTAAAGAACGATTCCACACTTGAGAGCTCAAGTTGATGACTGCACATCTGTACATTGAATTTATTTCAAAATCATTAATCAAAAACACTTAAATTGATAAATTCCACAAAAAAACATACTTTTTGGATGTATTTTCTCTAAACATTTTGCCATGATCCTTTTACTATTGCTCCTTTATTACCAGCGTGTGAGCCTCAGTGGAACAGCAGAGGTGTCCCAACTGAACTATTTGCCTAAAAACATGATTAATTGGAAAAAGGCTGATTCAGAGATCAAGCAGACACCTCCAAGTGATGGTGAGTGGCACGGAGCTTGTAATTATCTTCCATTTTGTAATTGGAATTTCACACATCTACCGGTTAGAGCTGCAGATGAAAAAATGTTATGATGGAAAATCTACCAGAGCATAGATGAGACAATATAAAAGTCGAAAACTGAAAACAACAATAGAAAGTCAGATCAACGAACTATTTTGATTTAATTAAGTATTTTAATATTGAAGATACTATTCTGGACCAAAATAAAAATACAACTGAATCCCAATATTTTTTGTTTGTTCTGGGAATACAATGAAGGTAATCTTCACCTTCACTGCTTGGGAAGTAATTGAGCAGAGCAGATCATCCTGATAGAGGGTTGATGAAGAAGGATGGATGGACGCTCGTGTTGAACATAAACGGCAGCAGAGACCAGTTGGCCTGAATGGCCTCTGTGCTGTAGACACTATTTAACCTGCCTGTTATAGAACTCACCCGGTTTTCACATCCACTGACATCAATAGAAGTGAAAATGGAGCAGGTTCCATAAGAGGTGGACGATCATCCTTGGGTTTTTTAAAATTATAATTTGTTAAAAAAAGGTGCAGAGAAATGTTATTGCTCTATCAAAGTAAATCAGTAAGTATTTCAAAGTCATCATTGAAATCATATCTTACAACTCAAAGAATTGAGATATATGAATTGTAAATTAATAGAAATTCAATACCTGAAAGGTGATGTGAGAGAGTCAGTTTTGTAGTGTGAAAGGAAACCTTTTCATTGGCTATCTCTGTAATCATGTCCAGCCCTATAACCCTCCCGGGAATTCTGACTTCCTTCAACTCTGGCTCCTTTGGCATCCCAAACTTCCTTCCTTCTACCACTGGTGTCATACATCAGCTGTCGATGACCTAAAATCTGGAATTCTCTCTCCAGACCTCTCTCTCCTCCTTTAAGATGCTGCTTAAAGCCTACCATTTTGAGCAAGCGATTGGCCACCTGTCCTGATGTCTCCTTCTTTGGTATCAATTTTTGTCTGATTAAGCTCCAGTGAAGCACCTTGGGATGTTTTATTATGTTAAAGGTGCTATATAAATGCAAGTTGTTGTTGCTGTGATGGAAGTGTAAATGGAATGTTTAGTGTAAATGGAATGTTAAATAAAATGCACTGTTTTCTGACGCTGCACTATTGTGTCGTGAATGTTATGTAACTTTTTCAGTTTTGCAGAGTGTTTGACTTAATTCAAGGACTGGACAACAACAAAAACAATTTACATTTATATAGCGCCTTTAACATAGTGAAACTTCCCAAGGTGCTTCACAGGAATATTATGCAATAAAAATTTGACATCGAGCTGCATAAGTAGAAATTAGCGCTAGCGACCAAAAGCTTGGTCAAAGAGGTGTTTTAAGGAGCATCTTGAAGGAGGAAAGAGAGGTAGAGAGGCAGAGAGGTTTAGACAGGGAGTTCCAGAGCTTAAGGCCTAGGCAACAGAAGCTCATTTCAGGGTCAAATATGACACCATGGTTGAGTGATTACAATCAGGGATGCTCAGGAGGGCAGAATTAGAGGAGTGTAGACATTTCGGGGGGTCTTGGGATTGGAGGAGATTACAGAGATAGGAAGAGGCAAGGCCCTGGAGGGATTTGAAAATACGGATGAGAATTTTGAAATCGAGTCATTGTTTAAACGGAAGCCAATTTAGGTCAGCGAGCACGGGGTGATGGGTGAGCAGGACTTGGTGCATGTTAGGACACGGGCAGCAGAGCTTTGGATCACCTCTAGTTTATGTAGGGTAGAATGTGGGAGGCTAGCCAGGAGTGCATTGGAATAGTCAAGTCTAGAGGTAACCAAGGCATGGATGAGGTTTCAGCAGCGGATGAGCTGAGGCAGGGGCGGAGATGGGTGATGTAAAGTCCTGTCCCCTCAGTACAGATTCACACGAGGCATGTAGTGAAATCAAGGTCACTCTAGACCTGCACCTTTATTTCACAGCTCTGGAATGCTGCACTTGCCTGAGACCTGCCCTTATATACCTGTCTCTTGCAAGTGCACCCCTGGTGGTAAGGTATGCTGGTGGTTACAGGTCATATCTTATTACAGTCATGTTTAGCATGTTAGGATACAGTTATATATAATAATGTAAGATACATGACATCACCCTCCCCCAAGGTCTTATTGTCTTTATAGGTTCAGTCTCTCAAGGTATAGGGCTACATTGATTGTACCCACATCGCCTTGCGAGCACCTTTTGAGGATTCCGAGATGGACATGAACAGAAAAGGCTTCCACTCCATTAATGTACAACTCATGTGTGACGACATGCATCGCATCAAGTCAGTCGATGCAAGATATCTGGGAGCACCCATGATGGGTTCATCCTATGCGAGAGCGCTATATCTACCATGTTTCAGCAGCAGCCAGAAGGACAGAACTGACTGATGGGAGACAAAGGGTACGGCCTAGTCACTTGGCTCATGAGGCCCCTACGCGTAACCCAGATGGAGGCTGACACTGAATACAACATGTCGCACATTGCGACGCGCAGCATCATGGAGAGGACCATTGGCATCTTGAAACAATGTTTCCGATGCCTGGACCATTCCGGAAGCTTGCTATACTCCACTGAGATTGTCAATCAGTTCACTGTTGTGTGCTGCATGCTGCATAACTTAGCCATCATGAGGAAGCGCTGTGGGCATTGAGCATCTCAGGGCCATGAAGGCTCGCCAGATTGGCTGTGAGGCACTGGCTGTATAGGGCTCTCTTAGCTGGGTCTTTAAGTGCCCCGGCATTATTTTTTTTGAGGCACGGCTTCTGCTGTCGCCTCTGCTTTGGGGCTATGTTAATATTGATGATGGACCGGCTTAGGAAATGGTCCATCCAGCAGTCATCAGCTCCCGTCATGGCGTGGGTGATGCGCAGATCCTTGCGATCCTTGGTTCGGACAATGACATAGTCGAGCAGGTGCCAGTGTTTGGAGCGAGAGTGCTGCCACGATGCCTTGTATTTGTCCCTCTGGCGGAACAGGGTGTTGGTGATGAGGAGTTCGTGTTCTAGACATTTTGTCAGGAGTAGGGTGCCGTTGGAATTGAATTTCCCTACCCCCTCTCTGCTAATTATGCCTCCCCAGAGGGCTGTGTCTTTGCCAACCCTGGCATTAAAGTCTCCTAGGAGGATCAATTTATCGTCCATGGGGATGCAGGACAGGGATGTCTCGAGGTTGGAATCAAAACCCTCTTTAGCCTCGTCCGTTGCATCGAGTGTTGGGGCGTACGCAATGATGACTGTAGCACATTGGTTCCGGGATAGGGTAAGGCGAAGGGTCATCAGGCGTTCGATAATCTCGCAGGGGGAGTCTTTGAGGTGGCCGACCAGTTCATTTTTGATGGCAAAGCCGACTCCATGGAGGCGGCATTCTTCCTCTGGTTTTCCTTTCCAGAAAAAGGTGTAACCTCCACCATGTTCTTTAAGCTGGCCTTCCCCTGCCTGCCGGTTCTCGCTTAGGGCGGCGATGTTGATGTCAAGCTCCCGGGTAACTATGGCAGTGTGGTGATCGGCCTGGCGCTGTTGGAGTTGTCCATTAGGGTGGTCCTGACGTTCCAGGCCCCGAATTTCATATTAAGTGAGTGGAAGATGCCCGTGCGTGAGTTCTTTTAACGTGGGGTGGTCGTTGCGCACTGTGGAAATGTATTTTTATCTAAGCTGATACCATATGGTATTTGTGTGCCTTTTGATCAAAATGGAGTCCTGGCCCTTCCAGAACTTTCTGCATTTTAGCAGTCAGCTTGCATAAACAGCTAAACCTGGTTTGAGATGGCTGATGGCCATCAGACAGCTAGGAGACAAGTCATGCTGAGACAAGTAACCCCCCCCCCCATGGTGCTCTCCTATTGTCTACACTACAGGAGTTCCATGTCACCCCACCCTTATCTTCTAGCCATTATCTTCTTTCCGAGACCTCATCCATTTGATGCAAACAGATAAACTGACCAGGAAATTGGAACAATCCTGACACAATACAAGACAGGTGATAGCCCATTACCTATGACTCATGGAGTAATGGCCGGCTGGCCAACTGATAACCCTGACAAAAGGAAATATCTGGATACCATGTCAGGACCAGGATATAGTAATTAACTCTTTATCTGTATTCACTGACTGTGAGACAGAGCAATACACAGGGAGAGGCCATAACTTTGGTTTTACTGTATAAATATCTTGTTAAACTGAACCATTTCGGAGGTGTTCACTTAGCCCTTGACTGAGTGTAACCTACCCCTTGCGAGCAAGTAAATTAAAGAAACTTCTACCGGAGCTGTAAGTGTCGGAGTCATTCTTTTCGGAGGTCGAGATTTCGACAGTTACTTCTTGGAGGTTCCACCAAGACGCATACTCTCTGTCCTGTGAGTAAAACGGATACAGGCATAGTGCCTCTCCAGTGAAAGGCTTCAGTGGCCAAACAAGGTGAGCCTTTTGCTCACAAGAGGTTTCTTCACTGTTGAATCGCATATGTAATCTGTTGTCCACAGGAGAGGTACTGCAATCTACAAGACTCGGCATTTAAAAGCTAAAGATATTTTTTTTATAACCATTTCTTTCTCAGCTCGCCAGCAGAAGAGAACAGATTCTGGAAAAAATCTCGAGACAGCCCGGGGAAGGTTTCAGTAGGTAAGGGAGCGCAAGTCGATCGAAAAGGGTTCCAGGTTCTTATGTGATAAGATTTTTATTGTTTTTAATTCGGAAGGGGTTCTTATGTGATAAGACTATAAAAAAAAAGAAAGCGCTAATCGATCGAAGGTTCTTATGTGTTAAGATTTTTATTGTTTTTAATTCGGAAGGGGTTCTTATGTGATAAGACTATAAAAAAAAAGAAAGCGCAATCGATCAAAGAGTTTGGGTACGGAACCTTAAGTTTTATCAGTTTTTATAAGTTAAGGACTCGGTCTGTAGTGGCGTACAACGCAGACTGAGAATTTGTTTAGATAAGGTGTAAGGTTATGATTTGTGTACTCGCGGGAATATTGTTTGTTGTCCTTGTATTACTGTTGTGTGCAATACCTTTGTGAGTCATTGCCATTAGAGAAACGGGAAGAGTCACTAGGGAAAGTTGTGATTGGGAAAAAAAAAACACAAGGATTGATTAAGAAAAGAAACAGTAACTGATTGATCAACTACGATTGGTTCGTGCTAACATATCTCACACACCCAGACTGAGCCCGAATTAAGAGCCTTTTCAGGCCACGTAACGGCCAGGAGAAGTGGGCGTAGAGAACTCGGTTGGCCGAAAGGATTGTGAGATCAGAAACTGTGGAAAATCTTAATCATCCAGAATGGGTGCCGGAGCAAGTTAAAACACCACAAAAGGCACACCAGCCTATGTCATGCTCCAGAATTGTGGTCAGTCTTCAATTGACCAAAGAAACAAAAACTGGTAAAGTGGACTAAGGGTGAAAACAGGCCATTTCCACCCGATGGTTCATTTAATTTAGAGAGAACAACATGTCTAGAGGAGTGTCTTATAAACAGAGATCCAGGTAAAAAAAAAGGAAAGTAATAGAAAAGGCCTGGGTTCCGATTCTTCAAGCCCATGTAAAATTAACAGAGGAAATAAATCAAATGTAAAAAAAAAAGAGAACCTGATAGTGACTTATGGATTCAAAAAAAAATGAAGCTAGCAAAAGAAAAAGCTTTATTGAATGGAGAGAGACTTGTGAATGTCTTGTCTTTGAATGAGAGTGCGTGAATGTCTTGTCTTTGAATGAGAGTGCTTCTGTCTTTTTTCCTTGTGTCTGGAAACCTGTTTGGAAAGGTTGTGGAGCTGCCTGTTTGTTTTAGCTCCACCCACTTTTTCAAACAAAGTGAAGTCCTGCATGTGGGAAGTTTAAGACATTTTAAGTTAGAAGCGCAGGTGTGGATTTATTCGGATGAGAGGTTACAGAGCTAGGAAATGCACAAAGGATAGGTTTGTTGAGACATGGTCCCGGTGGTTGAAAGTTGTAATGCTTTTTTTTTTTTAAAAAGCCTTTGTGGGTCTCTCGAGGTGCAGGCTGGGGGAGTACACTCTTTGTCCTTGGTGTAAAATCTTGGTACAAAAGCTTCTAACTCAGTAGGAGGATTTTTTTGGATAAAGAGTGTCAGTACAATAATTGAATTGGGATTTTGAGATATTTCAGGTGATCTCCTTGATCAACATTTTGAGTGCATTGGAAAAATCTTGGGTTTGGAAGCCTTTTAATTATAAAACAAGTACTTTACATTCTGTGATCTGTGAATCACTATAAGCATAAATGAGAAGTCCATGTAACACACCGATTCTTCCGGTTCAGAAGCCCAATAGTGACAAATGGAGGTTTGTCCATGACCTACGAACTGTGAATGAATGTACTATATTCTCACAATGCTTAAAGAAGGATGTGGAATGAAGTATCCCGGAATGCTTTCCAGAGTCTTAAGCAGTCCCTTACTTCAGCACCAGCCTTGGGATTGCCATATTACACTAAGCTATTCAACTTATTTGTGCATCACAAGTCGGGTTTTGCACAATCTGTTTTGACTCAGTTACATGGGGACAGGCAGCGACCGGTAGCGTATTTCAGTACCCAACTAGACCCAGTGGCACGCGGACTACCAGGATGTCTTCCTTCATTGGCAGCAGCTTATTATGCTATGAAACAGGCTCAGACAATAACTCTAAATCATCAGACCATTTTGTATATCCCACACTCTGTCGAGATTTTACTTACTAAATGTGCTACCCAACACCTAACCTCCGCAAGAACCACTAAATACGAGGTCGAACTGTTATCAAATCCGAACCTTATCATCAAAAGATGCACTACCTTAAATCCAGCCACTCTACTCCCCACGGAAGAAGACGGCGAACCCCATTCATGTGAAATGGTAACCGAATTAGTGACTAAACCACGTATCAATCTAACAGATGTACCAATGTGTAACCCTGATCTAGTGTACTATGTTGACGGATCAGCCCTACGAAATGATAGGGGCCAACCTAGAGCGGCTTATGCAATTGTAACTCAGTTTAATGTTGTCGAAACAGCCTCTCTTCCAGACTCCTTTTCAGCCCAACAAGCCGAATTGTTTGCGTTAACTCGAGTCTGTATTCTGGCTGAAGGACACACAGTTAATATCTACACCGACTCCAGGTATGCTTTTGGGGTATCACATGACTATGGACAAATTTGGAAGATTCGCGGGTACCTGACTTCTTCAGGAACCCCTATCAAAAATGCAGAACAAGTGGAAAATCTTCTGCGAGCCATTCAATGCCCCTTGAAACTTGCCATTATCAAATGCCAAGCACATACAGGCCAGTCGAATGAGGTGGCACTTGGGAATGCCAGAGCTGATAATGCAGCTAAGTCAGCAGCTCTGTCAAAAGGGGGGAATGCAGGTGTCATTGTTCCCACTAAGGAAAGATAATTGCTCAGACCCACTATTAATGACGTGCTGGCCTTTCAGACACAGGCCAGTACGGAGGAGGTGGTGACCTGGACGAAGGATCAATGTTATAAAAATCCAGAAGGAATATGGGTTCACCACGACGGCCGCGTGGTGGCCCCCAGATCCTTACTTCCATGGATTGCCCGATGTGTGCATACATTCACACATGCAGGCAAAGGGGGATTGGCAGATTATATTTTGGCAACTTGGTATGCACCAGGTATTTCGGCAATTGCAAAACAAATCTGTGAAAATTGTGTTACCTGTCAGACAATGAATCCGGGTAAGACGGAAAAAGTAGAATCTGCCTCCCACCCAAATCCAGTCGGGCCTTTTGTACATTTACAAATGGATTTTATTGAATTACCTATGTGTATGGGATTCAAGTATGTATTAGTTATTGTAGATGTGTTCTCTAGATGGATTGAAGCCTTTCCATGTAAAAAGGCCGATGCCACTACTGTTGCTAAATGTTTGTTAAAAGAAATTGTACCGCGCTTCGGAATCCCTGCTAAGCTTTCTAGTGATAACGGGTCACATTTCACGGGAAATGTTATAAGAGAAATGTGTAAAGCTTTACAGATTAATCAACGTTTTCATTGCAGTTATCATCCACAATCAGCTGGACTTGTTGAAAGATATAATGGAATGCTTAAAAATAAGCTGGCAAAACTATGCAATGACACTGGACTGAAATGGACAGAACTGCTGCCCTTAGCCTTGATGGTAATGCGATCTGCAACCAAACAGAACAACAGGCCTGTCACCGCATGAGATAGTTATGGGACGTCCCCAACGACTACCTTTTACAGCACCATTTACTGCAAAACAGATGGACATTCACAAAATGGAGGAAAATATGTTGAATTATTGTATTGCACTAACCAAATGTATTTCCAGCTTTCATTCACAGGTAAAGGAAGCCCAAGTCAAGCCAGCGGAAGAAAAGTGTCATAACCTGGAGCCAGGGGAATTCGTTTACATCAAGATTTTTAAAAGAAAAAGCAGTCTACAGCCAAGATTCGAAGGACCATACCAGGTCTTGCTGGCGACCAATACTGCAATCAAGGTAAAGGAAAGACCAACATGGATCCACGCATCCCATTGCAAAAGGGCACCCGACCAGGAGGAAGGGACGAAGGAATCAGAGGAACAGAAAAAGGAAGACTGAATAAGGAACTGTATGGACTATGGGGACTGATGGTGCTGGGCTTGACAGGGTTTTACTTCACATTATTGATGACACCAGGGGTACAGACCCACCACCGAAGGGAATTGCACGTAAACGTATTTATGGCACTGAGTCATAGGTATACTCAAGAAAGAAACTTGTCGAGTTGTTGGATATGTTCCCATGTACCTGTCCACTCCAGGAGGGGTATTCCCCTGAGATCTGTCCCCTTTAACGAATCAGAAATGGTAGAATGGTTGACAGTGCAAAATAGGACAAAACTAACTAAGGGGCCAGAAACGAAGGAGCAAACAGAATGGAGGTCGGCAGGGTATAAACTTACAGCCTTCCAGGGATGGTACCAGCCCAATTATGATAATAACCATCAGCCTCCCTTCCTAAGCATTACTCCCAGAATAGGAAATCCTGAAGGTATAATATGCCTAGTGAGTAATGAGACTAAAGGACCAGAAATGGGACGCAGCAAGTGTTCCCAAATGATTAAATGGCAAGCCACAACTAATCCCACTGAGAGAAAGATAGCAACCGTTGGCTGGACAACAGTCCATAACAAAGCCCCAGGTGAAGGGTGGGAAGGTGAGACCACTCGAGTAGGGATAGTGCAAAAGGACCAGGAGCTGACGCCCTATAATTGCACCTACTTTATTTGTGGCCATAAAGCCTACCCATAGTTACCAGCCAACTGGACAGGGTCCTGTTACTTAGGATATGTGGTACCCCTTATCAGATCAGTAAAGACTCTAAGGGAGGCCTATGGAAATCATAGATTTAAATGGGATTTGACGTGGCTAAACGGAATATTCAAGGTAATGGTGCCACCCTATGGAATAGCATCGACCGAATGGCAGTTACGGGAACTGGCTAACTTAGTGGAATCAGTAGCCAACGCAACTTCCCAAGTCTTTGAAGGGATAAATGACGAAATGGTAGCTATTCGAACAGTGGCTCTCCAAAATCGTATGGCCTTAGATTATCTCCTAGCCAAGGAGGGAGGAACATGCGCATTAATAGGTGAAGAATGCTGTACGTATATCCCAGATAAATCAGAAGATATCGGCAGTCTAGCTGAAAACATCAGGAAAAAGGTAATAGAGTATAAACAGACAGTTGGCCAGGACGGTATCACCTTGTGGGGTTGGGCATCAGGATGGTTGGGAGCCCTGGGGAAATCTGTGGTACAGGGTTTGATCATATTCCTGCTGATAGTCTTCGCCCTGTATCTATTATTTGTTGTCATTAAGTGTTGCTGTGCCAGGGTGGGAGAAACTATGTTACCTACCGAGACCACGGCTAGTGTTATGGTAGCAACAACTGCTGAAGGCTCTTGTGTGGAAATGGAAATGGAGAGACTGTACAAGATCAGAATGGATTAAGTTGTCCTTGTGAAGGACAAAATGGGGGAATGTGGAAATGTATTTTTATCTAAGCTGATACCATATGGTATTTGTGTGCCTTTTGATCAAAATGGAGTCCTGGCCCTTCCAGAACTTTCTGCATTTTAGCAGTCAGCTTGCATAAACAGCTAAACCTGGTTTGAGATGGCTGATGGCCATCAGACAGGAGACAGGTCATGCTGAGACAAGTAACCCCCCCATGGTGCTCTCCTATTGTCTACACTACAGGAGTTCCATGTCACCCCACCCTTATCTTCTAGCCATTATCTTCTTTCCGAGACCTCATCCATTTGATGCAAACAGATAAACTGACCAGGAAATTGGAACAATCCTGACACAATACAAGACAGGTGATAGCCCATTACCTATGACTCATGGAGTAATGGCCGGCTGGCCAACTGATAACCCTGACAAAAGGAAATATCTGGATACCATGTCAGGACCAGGATATAGTATTTAACTCTTTATCTGTATTCACTGACTGTGAGACAGAGCAATACACAGGGAGAGGCCATAACTTTGGTTTTACTGTATAAATATCTTGTTAAACTGAACCATTTCGGAGGTGTTCACTTAGCCCTTGACTGAGTGTAACCTACCCCTTGCGAGCAAGTAAATTAAAGAAACTTCTACCGGAGCTGTAAGTGTCGGAGTCATTCTTTTCGGAGGTCGAGATTTCGGAGGTCGGGCTTAGCTGAGCAAGTTCTTGGTCCAGTGGCAAGGGTGTCCAAGACTACTGGAGTCCGGGCACTGCTATATGAGCTTAGTTGCTTACGGCGAGATATTGGCCCCAAGCTCGGCACTGAGTAGCGCATTTGATGGTAGGTGGTTGGGGGCAGGCATTGAGGGGGTCAGCGATCCCCTGGAATTCAGTGTGGAAGATCAGGGTGGTCACAGCCATGGTACTCACCACGTACTGGGGGAGAAGAGGTCAGGTCATCATGGGGAAGGAGAGGCCCAGTCGTCGTTGAAGGGGAAGAGAGCCCGATCACCGTTGAGGAGTTGAGGTCCAGCCGTCGTTGAGGAAGAAGGAGAGGCCAGTCGTCATCGCTAGAGAGGAGAGGCCCAGTCCTCGTCGATAGAGGAGGCCCTAGACGCCGCTGGAGGGGGCCCGATCGTCACTGGAGGAGGTCCGGTCATCACTAGAGGAGGTCAGCTCATCGCCAGAGGAGGTCCGGTTGTCATTGGAGTGGGCCCGGTCGGCGTTGGAGGGGGCCTGGTCGGCGTTGGAGGGGGCCTGGTCGTCGTTGGAGGGGGCCTGGTCGTCGTTGGAGGCTCACCTGCTTGCAGGGCGTCACCGAGGATCGGGTGGGACAGCTGATTCGACGTCAAAGGAGCAAATTGCCAGAGAAGGTGGCTGAAGGAGGGAAGAGATCCAAGTCCAGTTCACTGCTGCAGTAGGAGGCTCGGTTGTCATTATTGGTGGTCCGGTCATCGTCATTGTCATCATCGTCGAAGAGTGGTGTGGGGTTTAGGAGGAAGATTCGCGCAGCAGCAGCTGGTAGTTGAAGACCCACCTGCGGTAAGAGTGGCTGATGATAATAATGAGGAAGATGCAGATGACGAGCAGAAGGAGGAGGAGGACAAGGAAGTCATGCAAGTACCTGAACCCGGAGCACGATGGCGAGGAGGGCGGGCCTTTAACAATTGTTCGAGCCTGGCGCCAGCAATTCATTCATGAATGCTTTGCTGCCTGAAGGCTCAGTGGCAACTATTCCACATAGACCATGTTTACTGTTTGGACCTGTTCCGTAACGTTGTGCTGTGTTAATGGAACAAATGATGGAAAAGATCCTTGTTTATTTCAAAAGTGTTAATAATGGAACAAATAATATAAACGATTCAGTTATAATTTAAATATATTTTATTCAAAAGTTTAACAAACATTTGTACTTAACTTAAATAAAAAATATTCTTGCAGCAAACTTTGAAGTTTTCAGTTAAGATCATTTACAAATTTTAAGATCACTTAAAAACTTTAAGATCACTTACTAACTTAAGTTGTAAATTTACATAACTTACAAAATTTTTAATTTGAGAACAACAGTTAAAACAGTAACAATAATAATAATAACAACAACAGCAGCAAAGAAAGGCTGCACCCATCTCTCCTCCACCTTATTCTAAGACCGCCCACTGCACTTGTTCTTGGTGACTCCACCATCCCTGCCCACAGGCGGTGGCACAGTGTTTCTGGAGTTGGTACCAAGCTTACACTTTCTAACATCTCGGGTAGTGCGCACCTGTTGAGGCGGGTGGGGTGGGTGGCGGGCAGCGATGTGGAGGGCCCAGGTGGTAATGTGGAGGGGCCCAGGTGGTAATGTGGAGGGCCCAGGTGGTAATGTGGAGGCCCAGGTGGTAATGTGGAGGGGCCCAGGCGGTAATGTGGAGGGGCCCAGGTGGTAATGTGGAGAGCCCAGGTGGTAATGTGGAGGGCCCAGGTGGTAATGTGGAGAGCCCAGGTGGTAATGTGGAGGGCCCAGGTGGTAATGTGGAGGGCCCAGGTGGTAATGTGGAGGGCCCAGGTGGTAATGTGGAGGGCCCAGGTGGTAATGTGGAGGGCCCAGGTGGTAATGTGGAGAGCCCAGGTGGTAATGTGGAGGGCCCAGGTGGTAATGTGGAGAGCCCAGGTGGTAATGTGGAGGGCCCAGGTGGTAATGTGGAGGCCCCAGGTGGTAATGTGGAGGGCCCAGACGGTAATGTGGAGAGCCCAGGTGGAAATGTGGAGGGCCCAGGTGGTAATGTGGAGGGCCCAGGTGGTAATGTGGAGGGGCCCAGGTGGTAATGTGGAGGGCCCAGGTGGTAATGTGGAGGCCCCAGGTGGTGATGTAGAGGGGCCCAGGTGGTAATGTGGCGGGGCCCAGGTGGTAATGTGGAGGGGCCCAGGCGGTGATGTGGAGGGCCCAGGTGGTAATGTGGAGGGCCCAGGTGGTAATGTGGAGAGCCCAGGTGGTAATGTGGAGGGCCCAGGTGGTAATGTGGAGGTCCCAGGCGGTAATGTGGAGGGCCCAGGCAGCGATGTGGAGGGCCCAGGTGGTAATATGGAGGGCCCAGGTGGTAATGTGGAGAGTCCAGGTGGTAATGTGGAGAGGCCAGGTGGTAATGTGGAGAGCCCAGGCGGTAATGTGGAGGGCCCAGGTGGTAATATGGAGGGCCCAGGCAGCGATGTGGAGGGCCCAGATGGTAATATGGAGGGCCCGGCTTGGGGCTCTTCAGAGACTGGTCTGGGAATTGGAGTGGGAGTGGCAGTTGATTCTGTCAATGGCGCGGGGTCTGGGCGTGTTCCCTTATTGCAGCAGCTAACTCCAACATGCTGTCCCTCATGCATCCTGCCAGTGTCTCAACGACCTCCAACATTCCCTCCCTTATGTTGAGCAAAAGTGTCTAAACTGCCTGCAACATTCCCTCCCTCATGTTCACTGAGAGTGTCTGAACTACCTGTGACATTCTTTCCCTGATGTTCACTGACAATGCATCAGCGCATCAGCTACCTATGACATTCCCTTCCTCATGTTCACTGACATGGTTTTAGCTGACTGAAATATTCCCTCACTCATGATCCCAGACATCGTTCCTATATCTCTTGAAAGTGTTGTTACTTCTCCCGACAGTCCCGATACCTCATCACCCACCCCACTGATGGTGTCCAGGAGTGATCACGTAAGGTCAATGCTCTCTGCACTCATTGCCATCATGTGAACCACATATGTTAGATCCTGCACCTCAGGAGAGATCTCCTTCCCGTCCTCACCCTGGATGTGCCTTGATGCATCCCACTGGGACCAGCAGCCTGGGATGGTGGGGCTCTGGGTGTGCCTCGCTGCACCCCATTGGAATCCCCAGCCTTAGATGGTAGGGAACCATGGAATGTCTCACCAACACTCAAACCATTAGTCAGGGAAGGGGCTGGCACCTCAATGGGCAGCACCTGAACCGCCTCAAAAGTGAGTACAAAAGTGGCAGCTTCATCCATCCCCCTCCCCCTTCCCCTCACCCCCATGCTCTTGGTCTGGAAGGTGGTATTAGAAGATGTTCTCCTCTTCAGGCTCGTCCTCATCTGAATCTTCTTCTGCATCATCAGGGTTGGTCTCACGTTCTGCAAAATATAACAGAACAGACAAATGTTTAGCAGCAGAGGAGGGCGCAGGGTGGGTGGCATGAGTAGGCTCACACAGTGCAGGTAGCAGGCTGACTTGAAGGTCCATGATGAATGACAGCATATTGCATCAACCAAAGCGTAGCTGACGGAGACATCCCCATGAACCAAAGCATGGCGAGCCCACACAATACTTAATATTTAGCAAAGCCAGACAGTGGAATTTGCAGGACTTACCCTCTACCTCGAGTGTGGGCCCAGCTTGTGCAGTGGTGGCTGCTTTTCTCCAGGCAGGACCCATCAAAGCAGCGACCCTCTCTTCCAAGAATGTCAGTGGGAGCAGATTTGCAGGGCCCCCTCCTGATTGAATTCTTTCCCTTTTGTTATGTTTTGTTATTGTTTTGTTTTGTTCACCTGCAAAGATGAAAATACAACTTTTTAGAGAGGGTATCTTTCTGCTGGGTGGGACATATACAGCTGGTCACATTTACATTACAATTGCAATTACATTGAATAAATAAAAATATTACTTACACTAATTACTTGACCAAGGTCCAGCCACTTAATGCACTGGTCTCCAGATCTCGCGGTGGTCACCATTGCACAATAATCTTCGGCAAGTTGGTTCCAGCGTTTCTTCATTTCTTTGGGTGGAACTTTTATGTGAGCTGGTGTCCAGCTCTTGCCATCTGGCCTCAGTCATAGTAACTAGTGCCTCCACTTCATCCTGTAAGAAATTCTTGGTCCTTCCACTGCATTGCTTCTTGTATTGAAGCTCTGATTTTTCCAATATTCTCACACACACACAGCTAAAAATAGCCGATTGCAGATCGGGAGCTGTACTGCGCATGCGCGCCCATAGAAATAGCGTCAAAAACGTCCTTTTTTTCTGCGCATGCGCAGAAGGTGCGGCATCGTTTTTTGGCGCAGAGAGCAGGCTCCACCCCCCAAGCGACTGGACATGCTGCACAGTGCCAATTTTGAAAAATACAGCGGGGAAACTTGGCACAAATATTTTTGGAGTATTTCTGGCCAAGATAAACATACGTAACTCTGGCAATATGCAAAAAACGGCTAAAAATATGCTAAAAATAGGTTCTCCTTAATCTTAGTAGAGGCAACTAAAAATTGTCTTAAAACATTCTTTACTCAGCCTCTTATCCCTGTTGAGATGTTTGGTTTTTGTGCACGAATCTGCTACAGAGATTTAGGTTAAACAATTTGTACCATATGACCCCAACTATTCGATGATTTTTTTGGTTTACTATGAAGTTAATGTTACATTATTTGAAAATATAAATATCTTCATCCAAAATCAGATTTGCATTTCAATTTGCAGTGCAGGCATTGTACCTGCTAATATTCCGCTCAACACCAATATTTCTAGAACTTATTAGAAAAACTGATTGTTCTTTTGATTTTTTAAGGTGTGTTTAGTCACAGAATTAAATGTTTTCAATAATTACATTAAGTGTAAAACTGCATCTCATTTGAGGAGATTGTAGTCTTATTTGTTGCAGAAATTCTTGCTAAAGAAATGAAAAGAAAGAAAGACTTACATTTATATAGTTCCTTGCATGACCACCGGACTTCCCAAAGTGCTTCACAGCCAATTAAATACTTTTTGAAGTATAGTCAAAATTCTCAACATTGAGACTATAGAGCAGCTCCTCAACATGATAAAAAATGTATTCACCACACAAGTGATACATTTTAGGGGAAGCTAGATAAGCACATGAGGGAGAAAGGAATAGAAGGATATGCTGATAGGGTTAGATGAAGTAGGGTGGGAGGAGGCTCTTATGGAGCACAAACACCAGCACAGAGGTGTATGGCCACATTGCCTGTTCCTGTGCTGTAAATTATATGCTATTCTAGTGTTATAAGATTTAATTCAGCAGAATTGACACAAAGTCTTAAATATTGTTTAAAAAAGAGAGATGGGTATAGGTGGTGGCTGTTGTCATGGTTCCCTTATTCCTGTGATTTACACTGCTGCTCAGATAAAGGTTAGATTTTGCCTCCCGGGCTTCACACATTGGTCTACCATTATAAAAACTGCCCGATTTTCATTTCTGTAATTCCAATGATTTGTAAATTCTTTTGTTTAATATCTGCATAAAAGGTCTGGATCTGGGAATCACCAGGACAACAGCTATATTTTCAGATGATACAAAGATAATCAGCCAGATTTTTGGTTATCGGGTTTTTTCGGCAAAAACGGTAGCGATCTGTGAAACTTACCGTTTTCATTGCACTACTGTTTATAGACCGAACTTTCGGGTTTTATGTTGGCGCATCGGTAAAGGATGCGTTGCACGTGGATTCGCGGTGCAAAAACGCAAGTTTTGCCAAATTTAGTCCGGGGCCGGGAGCGCTGCAAGAGAGGCCTTGGGATGTGAGGAGGGTGGGGGGGGGGGGGAGATTCCAAAAAACATTTTAAAAACATTTACAAAACCCTTAACTAGCATAGAAACATAGAAAATAGGTGCAGGAGTAGGCCATTCGGCCCTTCTAGCCTGCACCGCCATTCAATGAGTTCATGGCTGAACATTAAACTTCAGTACCCCATTCCTGCTTTCTCGCCATACCCCTTGATCCCCCTAGTAGTAAGGGCCTCATCTAACTCCTTTTTGAATATATTTAGTGAATTGGCCTCAACAACTTTCTGTGGTAGAGAATTCCACAGGTTCACCACTCTCTGGGTGAAGAAGTTCCTCCGCATCTCGGTCCTAAATGGCTTACCCCTTATCCTTAGACTGTGACCTCTGGTTCTGGACTTCCCCAACATTGGGAACATTCTTCCTGCATCTAACCTGTCTAACCCCGTCAGAATTTTAAACGTTTCTATGAGGTCCCCTCTCATTCTTCTGAACTCCAGTGAATACAAGCCCAGTTGATCCAGTCTTTCTTGATAGGTCAGTCCCGCCATCCCGGGAATCAGTCTGGTGAACCTTCGCTGCACTCCCTCAATAGCAAGAATGTCCTTCCTCAGGTTAGGAGACCAAAATTGTACACAATACTCCAGGTGTGGCCTCACCAATGCCCTGTACAACTGTAGCAACACCTCCCTGCCCCTGTACTCAAATCCCCTTGCTATGAAGGCCAACATGCCATTTGCTTTCTTAACCGCCTGCTGCACCTGCATGCCAACCTTCAATAACTGATGTACCATGACACCCAGGTCTCTTTGCACCTCCCCTTTTCCTAATCTGTCACCATTCAGATAATAGTCTGTCTCTCTGTTTTTACCACCAAAGTGGATAACCTCACATTTATCCACATTATACTTCATCTGCCATGCATTTGCCCACTCACCTAACCTATCCAAGTCGCTCTGCAGCCTCACAGCATCCTCCTCGCAGCTCACACTGCCACCCAACTTAGTGTCATCCGCAAATTTGGAGATACTACATTTAATCCCCTCATCTAAATCATTAATGTACAGTGTAAACAGCTGGGGCCCCAGCACAGAACCTTGCGGTACCCCACTAGTCACTGCCTGCCATTCTGAAAAGTCCCCATTTACTCCTACTCTTTGCTTCCTGTCTGACAACCAGTTCTCAATCCAAGTCAGTACACTACCCCCAATCCCATGTGCTCTAACTTTGCACATCAATCTCTTGTGTGGGACCTTGTCGAACGCCTTCTGAAAGTCCAAATATACCACATCAACTGGTTCTCCCTTATCCACTCTACTGGAAACATCCTCAAAAAATTCCAGAAGATTTGTCAAGCATGATTTCCCTTTCACAAATCCATGCTGACTTGGACCTATCATGTCACCTCTTTCCAAATGCACTGCTATGACATCCTTAATAATTGATTCCATCATTTTACCCACTACCGATGTCAGGCTGACCGGTCTATAATTCCCTGTTTTCTCTCTCCCTCCTTTTTTAAAAAGTGGGGTTACATTGGCTACCCTCCACTCCATAGGAACTGATCCAGAGTCAATGGAATGTTGGAAAATGACTGTCAACGCATCCACTATTTCCAAGGCCACCTCCTTAAGTACTCTGGGATGCAGTCCATCAGGCCCTGGGGATTTATCGGCCTTCAATCCCATCAATTTCCCCAACACAATTTCCCGGCTAATAAGGATTTCCCTCAGTTCCTCCTCCTTACTAGACCCCCCGACCCCTTTTATAACCGGAAGGTTGTTCGTGTCCTCCTTCGTGAATACCGAACCAAAGTACTTGTTCAATTGGTCCGCCATTTCTTTGTTCCCCGTATGACTTCCCCTGATTCTGACTGCAGGGGACCTACGTTTGTCTTTACTAACCTTTTTCTCTTTACATATCTATAGAAACTTTTGCAATCCATCTTAATGTTCCCTGCAAGCTTCTTCTCATACTCCATTTTCCCTGCCCTAATCAAACCCTTTGTCCTCCTCTGCTGAGATCTAAATTTCTCCCAGTCCCCAGGTTCGCTGCTATTTCTGGCCAATTTGTATGCCACTTCCTTGGCTTTAATACTATCCCTGATTTCCCTTGATAGCCACGGTTGAGCCACCTTCCCTTTTTTATTTTTATGCCAGACAGGAATGTACAATTGTTGTAGTTCATCCATGCGGTCTCTAAATGTCTGCCATTGCCCATCCACAGTCAACCCCTTAAGTATCATTTGCCAATCCATCCCAGCCAATTCACGCCTCATACCTTCAAAGTTAGCCTTCTTTAAGTTCTGGACCATGGTCTCTGAATTAACTGTTTCATTCTCCATCCCAATGCAGAATTCCACCATATTATGGTCACTCTTCCCCAAGGGGCCTCGCACAACGAGATTGTTAATTAATCCTCTCTCATTACATAACACCCAGTCTAAGATGGCCTCCCCCCTAGTTGGTTCCTCGACATATTGGTCTAAAAAACCATCCCTTATGCACTCCAGAAAATCCTCCTCCACCGTATTGCTTCCAGTTTGGTTAGCCCAATCGATGTGCATATTAAAGTCACCCAATCGCTGAAAAAGAATTAAAAAATAAACTTACCTTTTTTGCAGGTTTTCATACTTACCGCTGGCAGGGCTGGGCGTGGCGTACGGGTCGGGGAAGAACCAAAACTACGACGGTAACGCAATCCGCATCGTTACACTTTGTTGCACATCAGCGTTCTTCTCCCTGACGGTACTTGAAAGCGCCACTGTAAAGAGATACCCGAGGATGCCGCCTGGGCTTTGCGATCGGGTTTTGGCCGCGGAGAGTCAAAACACGGTGAAAACCTGGCTGCCAGGCTGCCGAAAATCCGGCCAAGAAAGGTGGAAGACTCTAAAACTGAACAGGATACGCTACAGGAGGATTTGCCTATACTTGGGAATTGGGCAGACAGGTGGCAGATGAAATTCAATGTAGTGAAATGCAATGTGTTTCACATAGGGACAAAATAATCCAGAAAGGGTAAGTGTAGCATGCTTGAGAGAAAGAAAGAAAGACTTGGATTTATATAGCGCCTTTCACAACCACTGCACATCTCAAAGCACTTTACAGCCAATGAAGTGTCACTGTTGTAATGTGGGAAACACAGCAGCCAGCAACTCCCACAAACAGTTTTTGTTATGCTGAATATTGGCCAGGACACCAGGCTTCTTCAAAATAGTACCATGGGATCTTTTACATCCACCTGAGAGGACAGATATCTTGGTTTAATGTCTCATCCGAAAGACAGTGCAGCTCTGCCTCAGCACTGCACTGGAGTGTCAGCCTAGATTTATGTGTTCAAGTCTGTGGAATGGGATTTGAGCCCACAACTACCATGACCCAGAGGCATGTGTGCTGTGTACTGAGCCACAGCTGACACTGAAAGAAACAGGTGATTTTGGATCTATGGTTCCCAAAGCTTTCCACTACTGGGTTTTCTTGGCCTCATGTCTGGTTCTGTTGTAAACTAATTGTCAAATTGTTTGCAGGTGGGTTATGCTTGAACTGTATAAAACACTGATTATGCCACAGCTGGAGTACAGCGTGCAGTTCTGGTCACCGCATTACAGGAAGGACGTGATTGCACTGGAGAGGGTCAAAAGGAGATTTACGAGTATTTTGCCGGGAGTGGAGAATCTTAGCTATGAGGACAGATTAGATAGGCTGGGTTTGTTTTCCTTGGAACAGAGGAGGCTGAGGGGAGATCTCATTGTGGTGTATAAAATTATGAGGGCCTAGATATAGTGGATAGAAAGGGCCTATTTTCTTTAGCAGAAAGGTCAACAACCAGGGGACATAAATGTAAAGTAATTGGTACAAGGTTTAGAGGGGATTTGAGGGGAAATTACTTCATGCAGAGAGTTGTGGAGGTCTGGAACTCACTGCCTAAAAGGGTGGTAGAGGCAGAAATCCTCACCACATTTAAAAAGTACTTGGATGTGCACTTGAAGTGCTGTAACCTGCAGGATTATGGACCTAGAGCTGTAAAGTGGGATTAGGCTGGATAGCCTCTTGTTGGCCGGCGCGGACACGATGGGCTGAAATGGCCTCCTTCTGTGCTGTAAACTTCTATGATTCTGTGATCATTAGTCAATAACTCCATTATCATTGTAACATGCAACCAAATGAGCCAAAGGTGGGCAGCAGAAACATTACAAGGACTCACTCAAATCCTCCCTGATACAGTGCAACATCCCCACTGACACCTGGGAGTCCCTGGCCAAAGACCGCCCTAAGTGGAGGAAGTGCATCCGGGAGGATGCTGTGCTCCTCGAGTCCCATTGCCGAAAGCATGCAGAAATCAAGCGCAGGCTGCGGAAAGAGCGTGCGCAAACCAGTCCCACCCACCCCTTCCCTCAACGACTATCTGTCCCACCCATGACAGAGACTGTGGTTCTCATATTGGACTGTTCAGCCACCTAAGAACTCGTGTTAAGAGTGGAAGCAAGTCTTCCTCGAATCCGAGGGACTGTCTATGATGATAATGAGAAGGCAACTAGATAGACCGATTTCTTTCCCTTCTATCAATTCATATATCCCTGTGGATGCCAATTTTATATTCAATTAGTAAATCACTGTGTGAAGTACTCAGAGCAAAACAGTGTATTTATAGTAATTTTCTAATTTTCCTAGTCTTCAAAATATATCAAAACAAGATGTTTCTCCCTGAGTTAGTTCTCAACATACATTGGCCTAGAAATTCCCTACCTTAATGCTGCCCATCGTGAAGAAAAATGGCGGCCGCCACTCTAGCGCCCTTCTCTGGCATGAAAACCGAGAATTCAGCAGACTGACAGAGATGCTATCAGCACATCTTTCAGGTAAGCTTGCAGTTAAGCTTTTGGACTAGATTTTTTTCATTTTATTGAAGTAGTTGCTTGGTGCACTGCATGTTAAAAATATTTTAAGTGTGCAGGGAGTGCTGCTGGATGCTTGCATGGTACACAAAGGCCTCTGGGAAGATAGAAAATGCTGGAAATACTCAGCAGGTCAGGCAGCATCTGTGGAGTGAGAAACAGAATTCAAATCTGAAGCTGCCTGACCTGCTGAGTAGTTCTAGTATTTTCTGCTTTTATTTCAGATTTAAAGCATCCTCTTGCAGAGAGCAGAGGAAGACACAGAAGAGAAAGATACAGAAGAGGAAGAAGCAGAAGAGGAGGATGCAACCCGGACACCACTTCCTAGCCGGATATCCAGATGGAATCATCTGCCTGTGGTACCAGTGACCGCAACCATTTCAACATTTGTCCCACACCTTAACTTCCCTCTGTTACTGACCATCACAGCATCCTCTTGGTCACAATGCCCAAATAAAAGCCAAAACAAAGCAAACTTTCCAATCCAACTTTATACATCTATCTATCCAATATAACATCAAGAAATCAACTCGTCACACTTATGCATTCCCTTTAGTGACTGTCTTGTGTGTGTCTTTGTCTATCCTACTGATGTCATGCAGTGCTACACCAGTGGCTGCAGTATGGCTGGTGGAAGGCTGCTAACTTTCAGTAGGTGCACTGCAAATGGCCTTGCTGGTTGTCCTTGAGGAGCTGGTGACTGGGAGTATGAAATCAAGTGATGGTGTTTCTTCTTCTTCTTGTTCTTCTGGCTGGGCAGGCTCCATTTCTTGGGTGTGTGAAATGAGGAAGGCACAAAGGTGGAGTTGTGGCGAGGGGAGGGTGGGAAAGCAAGAACTGCTTGCGAGAAGGACACCAGCATTTTGTATCCTTTCAGCCCCGCCACTCTCTAAGGGCTCAGCCATGCCCCTGTCAAGAATGGCCAGCACCGTCTCCTCCAAGGGGGTGAGGTGAAGCTAGGAATGGGAGATATGCCTCATGATTGGTACAAATTGTTGGTAGGTGAGTGGTTGGTGGGGGAGGGGGGCGGATGTCATACATTGAGAGGTGTGTGAGACTTGTGATGCAATTAGTGGGAGACAGCTTTTGAAGATGCATTCGCTGGCCTTGACCAGTGGTCATAGGTCATGGAGCTTCCTAGGTCACTGGAGCCAGGTGGTGGTGGCAGCACTGCTGGCAGTGAGGGCTGCGGTGATCTGGTCCCACATCGTTCTTTCTGGAGGGCCTCTGAGTCCTTTTGGGTAGAGGACCTCCCTTGCAGTGTTGACCCCTGCGCAAAGCTGGAGTGCGCAATGCGAGACCCTGGGTGCCCCTTCCCTGGCTTGTTGAGCCATTTGTGTTAGTGCTGAAGCACTTTTCTCAGTTTCTTAGGTGGGGAAGGGAATTCAGCTTTAAGAGTTGAAGACTCCCGGTTGGAAATTCGTTTTAATGCTAATTTTTTTTTCAGGGCTAAAAACTGCATATTTCAGAAGGCATTGCCCTTTTAAGAATCCCACAATGCTTTCTGACATCACAGCCTCGCTTTCAGAGAGACTGTTTCAGGAGAAACAATGCTTGGGCCACGCCACATTGGAGCCTCCTGCCAGGACTAACGCCACCAGGACAGCGTTCCACACTGAGTTACATGCTGGGCTAATGATGATTAGTCCCCAGAGCCAATTTTTCTTTCCTGTCAGTGCCACCATTTTCGGTGGCCATTAACCCCTGGCCACGGTGGCACTGGCAGCTTTTGTGGCAGCCACGAATTTCTATGCCATTGAAGCTTGAAATCGAATGTTCCTTTTCTACATGGTGAAACCTGGCCATGGAGTCAAAGTAGTCCAGACCCTTTTCTGGCAATGGACTGACTGATGAGCTAAAAACAGGTAGACCTATATCAATTTATAATTGGGATGCCCTGGCAACAGAGTTCTCCATTAAAACTACAGCCAATTGTTGATCCTACTCCCTTCCCCCAGGTCTCAGACAAAGCTGTCAATCAAAGCAATGGCCTAGGCTGGGCTTGGTTCCTGGATGCGTTGCAGCTAACTTAGAAGTACCTGTGAAGACATGTCTGTACAAAAGAGCTTAACACATTGCATTTTTCATAACTATTCAAATAATGCTTTGAAAAGCTTCACAGCATACTGACCCTTAGAATGAGTTGATGTTGTAATAATCAAATTGTCAGCGGACTGATACTAATGACTTTAAAGAAGGAACGAACCTATTAAAATAGCAACTGTCACGTCCTTTAGGACATCCCAAAGCACTTCATAACTCGTGAAAATATATTTGCAATGTAGTCACTGGTATGTAGGCAAACACAGCAGCCACTTGTATGCATACTAGGTCTCACTTTATATTTTCAATCGACATTTGATGTTCCCCTTGTTTGTTAGAAAGCAAAATGCAGATGCATATTAATTGACCTTCACCTACTGGAACAAAATGGGAATTTATGTACCTTAAAGGAACAGCCTTCAGAAATCATAATTAGTTAGTAATAAGGAAATTCAAATCAATAACTTAATACAGGCAAAAAAGTTTTATTGTTGTCACAATGTTATAGTTATTTTGTGCAGTGAGATATACTGTGCCAGGTTAGTCACCGTCTTGTATGTGTGTATTATAATTAAATTAAAATTCAAGTTATAAAATTTAAATTCATTTACTGACTTTGCTTTGACATCGCTTCCAAATCTACCCCGATGCAATGATATTAAATTTTTTTTTCTACTTTTGAATTTATAGCTTCTCCATATTAAAATCAAATCTTTTATGTCACGAAATATGCTTTCATTGATGTTGTTAAAATCTATGTTAGTGTAGTAACAGCAGTAGCAGCTTCAAATAAAATAGTCTCGGAAAGGGGCCTGAAACAATCTCAAAGCAGTCACTAACAGCAACTGCACTAACAAGGCTGCAGCAAGTTTAGCAATTGGATAATCTCCAATAGGATGGCAACAACATGTCATAAATAGAACAGCAAAATGTCAAATAGCCCAATATTAGCTGCGTAATCATCAATAGGTCTAGAAGTTATCGTTCTTTAGTTCATCATCAGGGCAGTTTTTGTTGAAACAACATTGGTGATGTGGTCCTGATGTATCGAAAGTAGTTAATACATTTAAATATAATTGAGTCTTACCATCTCTGCTTTTATACAAAATTGTTCTTCCAATTGCTTTGATTCCATGTACTATTTTTTGCCAGCTGCCAGGATATATCTAGCAGAAACTATTGTCTTATCAGTCTTGCCTCCAACTCATCACCCACAAAATTCTAGCAGTCCTCACTCTCTCAACATTCTGTGCCAATCCATTATGAGACACTCTTGTTACAAAATGTGCTTCGGGGCTGCTGCCAATCAGCTAATCATCCCAACATCAGAAACAAACAGTTACTAGAGACATTAGTTGCAATGATATACAATTAACTCCAGAAATATATCCAAAGCTCCATTTTTCAAAAGTAGGCCAGAAGGGTAGGTCACAAGCAATCGAGCTTGTCAACCCAGAGATCCAACAACCCTTCCAATTAGGGGTCAGTTCGAGCAAAGGGTCTACACTTGAATTGTGAACCTGCCTTTTCTTTTTATAAACATTGATTAACCTGCAGAGCGTTTCCAGGATTTTCTGTTTTTATTTCTGATTTGCAGCCTTTGCAGATTTTGTTTTCTTTTTATCTTGTTTATAAATTTAAACTACATAGCTGATAACATCCATTTTTTTTACAATTGGATGATTCCCCAATGCATAATCATGTTTTTAAAAAGTCAGTCAGGTCTACAGGTAAGCCAATTTATCTCTTTACATTCCTTTCACTCAGAGTAGGAGTTGCTACATCAATCGCCACACTCGGCATGACGGACAGATATGAAAAATGTGGAGACAGATACAAGAAATGGGGGATGAAGATCTCAGTATTTTAAAACATGCTTAGAAGATATAAATTCAGAATACAAATTAAGAAAAGAAGGGATTCCCTTTCATGTTACTACTATTAACTCTTCCCAATACCTCCCAATACCTGCTACTAAACGTATAATACATACAACTCATAAGAAAGGAATTCGAATTTGCTTGTGGTGCACAAATCACACTCTTGACAAATAAAGAGCTAGCAGTGGTGTAGATATTCCTGCCCAGCATTATCATAGAATGGTTCAGCAATTGTACAGCCTTTATCGAGAAAATTTCAGTGATGGAAGCCAGTGAGAAAGAACATCAATAGAGAGGTACGAATAGGCATTAGACACAAACCCTTTGTTAGATACTGACACTTCGTCGACTTTGAAATGCTTGTTTCTGATATAAAACTAGATTTTATAACAACACATTCATGGATAGTGTGGATATCTTTCTATGAAAAGAAATGATGTACAAAGGTCAGCGAGTCGGTAGGCCCTGTGAGGTTGGTGAGTCGGGAGTTCGGAGACCGGGAGTTCAGAGGTCGGTGAAGTGAGTTGGTAAGTAGCTCTCTTTTCTCTATTTCTTTTAGGTTGGGAGTTCAGAGGCCGATTGGTCGGGAGGTCACAGAAGTTGGTGTGTTCGGGAGTTCACAGAGGTCGATGAGGTGAGTTGGTAAGTAGCTCTCTTTTCTCTATTTCTTTTTAAGTAGATTTTCAACTAGATAAGGGTAACTAGAGGGTTGGCAGTGCAGCTCAGTCCCGTGGAGTGCACACCTGCAGCAATTGATGCTTCGCGCAGCCTAGACAACCATGTGTGCAGGAGGTGTCTCTAGCATCAACTGTTCGAGCTCCGTGTTTCGGAGCTGGAGCAGCGGGTGGAGTCAGTAAGGTGCATCCGCGAGTTTCAGGAGGTGGTCACCCCACAGCTTAAAGGTGTGCAGGTAGAGGGGAAGTGGGTGACCATCAGATGTAGTAAGTGTGCTAGGCAGGTAGCGCAGGAGTCCCCCCGTGAGTCCAGCTCGCTTTCAAACCAATATTCATTTCTGAGTATCGGTAAGGACGATGGTGCCTCTGGGGAGTGCAGCCAGAGCCAATTCCACGGGTGGCTCAGCTGCACGGGGGAAACAAAGAACAAAAGAACCCTAGTGATAGGGGATTCTATAGTTAGGGGAGCAGACAGACGTTTCTGCGGCCGTAGACATGACTCCCGAATGGTTTTGTGCCTCCCTGGTGCCAGGGTCAAGGATGTCACAGAGCAGGGCATCCTGGGGCGGGGCGGGGGGAGGGTAAACAGCTAGAGGTCATGGTCCATATCGGGACCAACGACATAGGTAAAATATGGGATGAGGTCCTACAGGAAGAATTCAGGGAGCTAGGAAGAAAATTAAAGGGTAGGACCTCAAAAGTAGTAATCTCCGGGTTGCTACTGGTGTCACGTGCTAATAAGTATAAGAATAGAGAGGATGAACACGTGGCTGGAAAGTTGGTGTAGGAGGAGGGCTTTAAATTCTTGAAGCATTGGGACTGCTTCTGGGGGAGATGGGACCTGTACAAACCGGACGGTTTGCACCTCAACAGCACCGAGACCAATATCCTTGCGGGGAGTTTTGCTGATGCTGTTGGGGAGAGTTTAAATTGGCTTGGCAGGGAGATGGGAACCTGAGAACGAATTCAAAAGGGAAGGAAGTAAAGCAGAAATTGGATAGCAAGAATCTAGAAAGTGAATCTGTAAGACAGAGGAAACAGGGCTTAGTATGTAGTAAGCAAGGAGGTCTTCCTGTGCTGAATGGTATATACTTTAAAGCAAGGAGTATAGCGAATAAGGCAGTTGAGCTAAGAGCACAGGTAGACACTTGGGAGTATAACATTATAACTATTACAGAAACATGGCTGAAAGAGGGGCAGGTTTGGCAGATCAATATTCTTGGATTTTTAGACAAGATAGAGAGGGGGGTAAAAAGTGTGGGAGGTTGCAGTACTGATTAAAGAAACTATTACAGCGGTGAAGAGGGATGATATGTTAGAGGTATCATCAAATGAGGCCATACAGGTTGAATTGAAAAATAAAAAAGGGATGATCACATTGTTGGCTGTGTATTATAAACCCCCAAACAGTGGGAGGGAGATAGAGCAGCAAATATGTAGGCAAATTGCTGTGAAGTCCAAAAACCATAGGCTAGTGTTAGTAGGGGATTTTAACTATCTAAATATTGATTGGGACAAATTTAGTGTGAAGGGTATAGAGAATGCGGAATTCTTGAAATGCATTCAAGAGAACTTTTTTAGTCAGTATGTAGCAAGCCAACACGAGAGGGGCGGTCTTGGATTTAGTTTTGTGGAATGAAGCTGGACAAGTTGAAGGGGTATTAGTGGGAGAGCACTTGGGTGCTAGTGACCATAATTCAGTCAGATTCAAGTTGGTTATGGATAAGGACAAGAATAGGCCTGGAATAAAAGTTCCGAATTGGGGAAAAGCTAAGTTTGCTAAGTTAAGGAGTGATTTGGTCATGGTGGACTGGAAACAGCTACTTGTGGGTAAATCAGTGTCAGAACAGTGGGAAGCATTTAAGGAGGAGATCTGGAAGGCTCAGGCCAAACAGGTACCCTTAAAGAAAAAGGCTGGGAAAAATAATTCTAGGATGACTTACAGGAGAGGATTAAGAAAAAAAAGGGATGCTTGTGTCATATATCAATGGCTAAATACTATAGAATCTTTAGAGGAATATAGAAAGTTAAGAGGCAAAATTAAAAAGAATATTAGGAATGCTAAGAGAGAGCACAATAAATTCTTGGCCAGTAAAATTAAGGAAAACCCTAAGATGTTCTCTAAATATATTAAGAAGGTAACTAAAGAAAGGGTCAGGCCTATGAGAGACCATGAAGGTAATCTTTGTGTGGAGGCAGAAGATGTTGGGAGGGTTCTTAATGAGCTATGAGCTAAGAACTTTGCATCTGTTTTCACAAAGGAAAGGGGCAATGCAGATACTGCCATCGAGGAGGAGTGCGATATTCTGGATGAAATAAATATAGTGAGAGAGGAAGTATTAAGGGGTTTAGCAGCTTTGAAAGTAGATAAGTCCCCAGGCCCAGATGAAAAGCATCCCAGGCTGTTAAGCGATGTAAAAGACAAACTAGCAGAGGCCTTGACCATCATTTTCCAATTCACTTTGGATCTGGGCATGGTGCCGGAGGATTGGAGGATTACTAATGTGGTACCCTTCTTTAAGAAGGGAGAAAGGGATAGGCCGAGTAATTACAGGCCTGTCAGCCTAACCTCAGTGGTGGGAAAATTATTGGAAAAAAATCCTGAAAGACAGGATAAATCTGCATTTGGAAAGGCAAGGATTAATTAGGGACAGTCATCACGGATTTGTTAAGGGAAGATCTTGTCTGACTAACCTGATTGAATTTTTTGAGGAGGTAGCCAAGAGCGTCGATGAGGGCAGTGCATACGATGTAGTATATATGGACTTTAGCAAAGCTTTTGATAAGGGTTCCACATGGTAGACTGGTCATGAAGGTTAAAACTCATGGACAAAGTGTCAAGTTGGATCCAAAATTGGCTTGCAGGTATGAAACAAAAGGGTTATGATTGATGGATGTTTTTGTGACTGGAAGGATGTTTCCAGTGGGGTTCCACAGGGCTCAGTACTGGGACCCTTGCTTTTTGTGGTATATATCAATGATTTAGATTTGAATATAGGGAGTATGATTAAGAAGTTTGCAGACGATACTAAAATTGGCTGTGTGGTTGATAATGAAGAGGAAAGTCATGGGCTGCAGGAGGATATCAATGGCAAACATTTAAAGATCACGTGGATGAACTTCAACAATTGTACATCCCTGTCTGGCATAAAAATAAAACGGGGAAGGTGGCTCAACCGTGGCTAACATGGGAAATTAGGAATCGTGTTAAATCCAAGGAAGAGGCATATAAATTGGCCAGAAAAAGCAGCAAACCTGAGGACTGGGAGAAATTTAGAATTCAGCAGAGGAGGATAAAGGGTTTAATTTGGAGGGGGAAAATAGAGCATGAGAGTAAGCTTGCAGGGAACATAAAAGCTGACTGCAAAAGCTTCTATAGGTATGTGAAGAGAAAACGATTATTGAAGACAAATATAGGTCCCTTGCAGTCAGAATCAGGTGAATTTATTAAGGGGAACAAAGAAATGGCAGACAAATTGAACAAATACTTTGGTTCTGTCCTCACTAAGGAAGACACAAATAACCTTCCGGAAATACCAGGGGACCAAGGGTCTAGTGAGAAGGAGGAACTGAAGGAAATCCTTATTAATCAGGAAATGGTGTTAGGGAAATTGATGGGATTGAAGGCCAATAAACTCCCAGGGCCTGATAGTCTGCATCCCAGAGTACTTAAGGAAGTGGCCCTAGAAATAGTGGATGCATTGGGAGTCATTTTCCAACATTCTATAGACTCTGGATCAGTTCCTATGGATTGGAGGGTACCTAATGTAACACCACTTTTTAAAAAAGGAGGGAGAGAGAAAACAGGGATTTATAGACCTGACATCGATAGGAGGGAAAATGTTGGAATCAATTATTAAAGACGTAATAACAGTGCATTTGGAAAGCAGTGACAGGATCGATCCAAGTCAGCATGGATTTATGAAACGGAAATCATGCTTGACAAATCTTTTAGAATTTTTTGAGGATGTAACTAATAGAGTGGACAAGGGAGAACCAGTAGATGTGGTGTATTTGTACTTTCAAAAAGCTTTTGACAAGGTCCCACACAAGAAATTATTGTGCAAAATTAAAGCACATGGTATTGGGGGTAATGTATTGACATGGATAGAGAATTGGTTGGCAGAGAGGAAGCAAAGAGTAGGAATAAGTGGATCCTTTTCAGAATGGCAGGCAGTGACTAGTGGGGTACCGCAAGGTTCAGTGCTGGGCCCCCAGCTATTTACAATATACATTAATGATTTGGACGAAGGAATTGAATTTAATATCTCCAAGTTTGCAGATGACACTAAGCTGGGTGGCAGTGTGAGCTGTGAGGAGGATGCTAAGAGGCTGCAGGGTAACTTGGAAATGTTTGGTGAATGGGCAAATGCATGGCAGATGCAGTATAATGCAGATAAATGTGAGGTTATCCACTTTGATAGCAAAAACAGGGAGGCAGAATATTATCTGAATGGGGAGGTGTAATGAGACCTGGGTATCATTGTACATCAGTCATTGAAAATTGGCATGCAGGTACAGCAGGCGGTGAAGAATGCAAATGGCATGTTAGCCTTCATAGTGAGAGGATTTGAGTATAGGTGCAGGGAGGTCTTACTGCAGTTGTACAGGGCCTTGGTGAGGCTACACCTTGAATATTGTGTACAGTTTTGGTCTCCTAATCTGAGGAAGGACATTCTTGCTATTGAGGGAGTGCAACGAAGGTTCACCAGACTGATTCCCGGGATAACAGGACTGACATATGAAGAAAGATTGGATCGAATAGGCTTATATTCACTGGAATTTAGACGAATGAGAGGGTATCTCATCGAAACATATAACATTCTGACAGGATTGGACAGGTTAGATGCAGGAAGAATGTTCCCGATGTTGGGGAAGTCCAGAACCAGGAGTCACAGTCTGAGAGTAAGGGCTAAGCCATTTAGGACCGAGATGAGGAGAAACTTCTTCACTCAGAGAATTGTGAACCTGTGGAATTCTCTACCACAGAAAGTTGTTGAGGCCAGTTCGTTAGATATATTCAAAAGGGAGTTAGATGTGGTCCTTACGGCTAAAGGTATCAAAGGGTATGGAGAGAAAGCAGGAATGGGGTACTGAAGCTGCATGATCAACCATGGTCATATTGAATGGTGGTGCAGGCTCGAAGGGCCGAATGGCCTACACCTGCACCTATTTTCTATGTTTCTATGTTTCTACTGGTCAGGTGGGCAGATGGAATTTAATTCAGAGAAGTTTGAGGTGATGCACTTTGGGAGGGTATACACATTAAGCGGGAGGCCACTTAATAATGTAGATGAACAAAGGGACCTTGGAGTGCTTATCCAGAGAACTCTTTTGGGAGGAAACTGAAACATTAAATCATTAAATCGTGTCCCCCCAATCTGGGGGACACACCAAACATTTCCAAGGCCCTTTTTTTTGTGTATTTGTTTTTTTTTATAGTTTTTTGGGCACTAAAATCATATTTTTTTTCTCTCCAAGTGCCCCCTATAAAAGGGGAGGGGCACACTAAAAACACCAGCAATTAAAACAAATTAAACTTTAAAACATAAAATCAAATTAAAATTTGGTTGCCAGGCGTGATGATGCACTCCAGTCCCTCCGGTGCCCACCTCTCGCGGAAGGCCGCGAGCGTACCGGTGGACACCGCGTGCTCCATCTCCAAGGACACCCTGGCGCGGATGTACGCGCGGAAGAGAGGCAGGCAGTCGGGTTGAATGACCCCCTCGACCGCCCGCTGCCTGGACCGGCTGATGGCACCCTTGGCCGTGCCCAGGAGCAGTCCGACGAGGAGGCCCTCGGACCTACCCGCTCCCCTCCGCACAGGGTGCCCAATGATCAGGAGTGTGGGACTGAAGTGCAGCCAGAATTTCAGGAGCAGTCCCTTTAAATAATAAAACAGGGGCTGCAACCTCGGGCATTCGGTAAAAACATGGAACACGGACTCTTCCAGACCGCAGAAATTGCAGGCGGCCTGGGAGCCCATGAACCAGCTTAAAAATTTATTGCACGGCACTGCTCCGTGCACCACCCTCCAGGCCAAGTCCCTGATAAATAGTGGGAGGACTCCCGCGTAGAGTGCCCTCCATCGGGGACCCCCGCCTCCTCCGGACGGGGAGATGGTACGCCATGGCGTGTCCGGACGGCAGGCGAGGATGGCAAAGTTGAGAGTGTGCAGGAGCAGCCTGTACAGGAAACCCCTCCGCGCGGAACTGAAAGGCACGGAGGGGATTTCCTCGAGGCGGCTCAAGTTGTGAGGCGCCGGCTCCCGAGTGAGGTTCCGGGGTTTGGCGCCGATGAGGAATTCCGTCCGGACGGGGGTCAGTTCGGACGGGATTTCCCCAAGTGCTTGAGCCTCCTCGACACACCTAATGGAGTCGGGGCCCAGAGCTGTTTTTAGCGACTCGATGGCATCGGCCGCGCGGCGGACGTTGGCAGAATTTAGGCGCCGCGCCAGCGTGTCTGGCACCATCCAGCCCGCTCCTCCGCCATCGAGCAGGTCCCTGACCCTGGTCACCTCACCAGCCACAGCCCTCTCGTCCGACTGCCACCTAAAACCTCGGTCGTGGAGGTACGGATTCCTGAGCAGCGGCTCCTACAGGACAGCCGCCACTCCAGCCGGTGGAGAGCTGCGCTTGGTGGAGACTTTGTTCCAGACCCTGATGAGTTCCTTGTAAAAGACAGGCAGCAGGAGGCGCAGGAAAGGCTCCACGCAGATGGCATATAACTGGCCGGACATGGGGCATCCCTGGCGCACCCCTCTCCCAAAGCGAAGGGGCGCCATCAAGGACCCATTAACCTTTATCAGACACTCCGCGGCGGCATACAAAAGTCGGATCCGGGCGACGAAATGCGTCCCGAACCCGAAAGCGAGCAGAGTTCCGAACAGATAGTCGTGATCCACCCTGTCGAACGCCTTCTCTTGGTCGAGAGATAGGAAGGCGACCGACAGACCAGCCTCCTGGGAATGATGGATGAGGTCCCGGACCAGATGGATGTTAATGTGGATTGTCCGGCCCGGGACCGTATAGGACTGGTCGGGGTGGATCATGTGGTCCAGCACGGTGCCAAGGCGAGCAGACATCGCCCTGGCGAAGATTTTGTAGTCCGTGCTGAGGAGGGAGACCGGGCGCCAGTTCTTAAGGAGGCGGAGATCGCCCTTCTCAGGCAGCAGGACGATGACTGCCCTGCGCCAAGAGAGGGGCATCTCCCCGGTCGCCAGACTTTCCCCCAGGATCTGCGCGTAGTCGCCTCCCAGGACGTCAGCCCGTCCAGCCCCGGGGCTTTTCCCCTCGAGAGCCGGTCAGCTCCGCCAGGCTTAGCGGATTCTCCAGATTTTCGGCGCCCCAGGTCCTCCCACAAAACTCTATGCACTTCCTCGCTGGACGGCTCCGGAGAGAACAGAGCCCCGTAATATTCACGGGCCCTGTTGTTGACGCCCTCCGGATCCGAGACGAGAGAGCCGTCGTCGGCCAGCAGCATCAAGAGCTGCTTACGGACACTCTGTCTTTTTTCCAGCGAGTAGAAGAAGGGGGAGCCACGGTCCAGATCCCGCAGGAAGCGGCTCCGCGACCTCACAAACGCGCCTCGGGACCCGACGAGCTGCAGGTCCTTCAGCGCGGCCTTCTTCGCTTCATACACCATCTGCAGGGCCGGGTCCTCGACGACTTGACCGAGACGGGACTCCAGGTCGAGCACCTCTTTTTCTAGGCGCGGGACCCTGGCCACCCGCCTCTTGGTCGACCCCCTTGAGTACTCTTGACAGAAGACGCGGAAGTGAGCGTTGCCCACGTCCCACCATAGCTTCAAGGAGGGGAAGCCCCCCTGCTTCCTTCTCCAGTCGGCCCAGAAACGACGGAACGAGTCCTGGAACCGCACGTCCTCCAGCAGCTGGTTGTTAAAATACCAGTACGCGGACCCCGTACTCGCGCGGAGCGAAGCGAGCTCCGCCCACACCAGGTGGTGGTCCGAACACGGCATTGGCCGCAAGGAGGCTGCCAGGACGCAGGAAACGTATGCCCGAGACACGTAAAGGCGGTCGACTCTGGACCATCCTACTCCAGGCCTCACCCAAGTAAAGGCGCTGGAGTCGGGATGGAGATTTCGCCAGACGTCCACCAAGTCGAAGGACCCGACCAGGTCCCTCAACTTCTCCATTGCTGTCATGCTCTGCGGGGCACCGGAGCGGTCCCTCGCCTCGAGGGTGCAGTTAAAATCCCCACCGAGGACAATGCAGTCGCCGACGTCGACGGAGCCAAGAAGAGCGGACACTTCTTCGAAGAAGCGCGTTTGCTGTGGGCCGGGCTGAGGGGCGTACACGTTCATGAGATGGAGCGGCACGTCCCCCAGGCGAACCGTGACGTGCAGCAAGCGGCCTGGCACGGGTTCCTCGACCCCCAAGATCTCCGGCTGAAAATGTGGGGCCAACAAGATGACCACCCCACAAGAAGTGGTAGTGAGGTGGCTCATGCGAACCTCTCCTTGCCATTCCAGGAGCCACGTGGCTTCGTCTCCCAGAAGCACACCGCATATTTCCCTCCCGCAGGAGCGAAAATTTGTTAAATCTACGGCGTGCCCCTCTGCCGCCGTTGATGTTGAGGCTGGCTATGGTTATCTTCATGACAAAAGCATAGTGCAACCTCTACCTAACCTATTGTGGGGGGGGAGTGGAGTCGTTTGTTGACCTCCACTCCCTCAGCAGCCCAGCGAGGAACCCTTTGAGCCGGCGCAGCCCAAGACCTTGCGCCTTTGATAAGGGCCCGCCCGCGGCCATGGTTTTAGCGGCGGCGCAGACGGACGCGATGAGCAGCCCCGGCTCGGACCATCTTTCCAGGGCCAGATGGGCTCGGTTGCGGCGACCCTGGCTCTGGACCAAAAAGTCCCGGAGTTCCTTTGCAGGAATGAGGGGGGACTCAGCGGCGGGCACGAGGAGATCCACCGCCTCACTGGCGATGGACTCGAGATCTTCTCCCTCGTCCCCCACCGAGTCCCCGTCCCCCTCCGGGAGGTCGCCGCCAGCAGCCGGCCCGTCGACCGCACGGGGTACGGCAAACGGCCCGGCCGCTCCATCCGACCCTGGCTCTGCCCCGATCCCACCCCCAGGATCGTCGGCAGAGGAGTCTCCACTGGGCTCTTTTAAAAGTGGTGCTGGGTCAGGAAGCGACAGCGGAAGGGGTTCCTCCTCCGCCCCAGGAGCCGGGGAACCCGGAGAGACCTGGCCAAAGAAATTCTCCAGGTCCTCCAAGTACCCCAGCTCCAAAGTAGGGGGCGAGGGTTGTTGTTCTTCCCCCTCCCCGCCGCCACCCCCCGGCCCAGCGTGTACAGAATCATTAAAATTGTTAACATTTTTTGTTTCTTCCGGGTCGAGCGACTCCCGGGGGAAGTTGGTTAATAGCTGGGCGGGCTCAGGTTCGGCCTTTTCGGCCCCGCCCGCCTCAGTCCCCGGGATGATCGACCCGGCGGCTACGCATTCCTCCGCTGGCCCCATGCCCCCCACGACAGGCAGATCTTCCACGCCATCCCCGGGAGGCAGAGGCTGGGCAGCCTCGACTGTCTCACCCTCCCCGGGGACAGACTCCTCTCGCCTACGGCACAGTTTGGGGGCGCTGGTGGGGGACGCGGGACACGCGGCAGGCACCGACTCCTCCGCGGTGGGATGTTGTTTCCCCTCCGCCTCATTGGAGCGGCGCCTCCTTTTGTACCTGGGGGGGCGCGGAGGCAGGGAGACCTCCATGTCTGCCGAGGCCTCCCGCTCCTTTCCCCCCTTTTCTTATCTTGCCTGCGCCCGAGCCCCTCTGTGATATTGGTCAAGGGCTCAGGGCACCCCGCGCTCGCCGGTGACAGGGTTGGGCTGAGCGCGGTGATCAAATTGTCTGGCGCACTGAGGGGACCCGCCTCGAGATGTTTCGCCTTCCTCCGCGCCTTCTTTCCGATCGGACGCTCTCCCTCCCCCCCCCGCCGGAGGCCGTGAAAACAAAGGCCCCCGACGATGCCCGCGCACCTACGGCTCCCAGCACGTGGACGCAACTAGGGGGAGGGGTGGCGGCGGCGCCAGCCTTGGCCTCCTTCGGTGGTTTGGCGGCCTTGGAGGCAGGGCAGTTCTTGCGAACGTGCCCCACCTCCCTACAAGCATGGCACCGCACGCCGTCCGACATCCAGAAGACGCGATAGGCAGTCCCCTCGTGCACCACATTAAAATTCCCCTCCGTCGTCTCCTCCCGCGCCAGCCAGACAAAAAGCTGGTGGCGGAAGGAGAACACATGGCGCAGGCTGTTCTCCCTGAGGCCGAGCGGTATGGGGTGGATCCCCGACCTTACCTCCCCCAGTTGGTGTAGGTGAGGGAGGAGGAGCTCAGCGGGAACAAAGGGCGGGACATTTGAAAGGATGACCCTCTGCGCGGCGGCCTCGAGAGGGTCCACCGGCAGGAACGTCCCGCCCACCGTGAGCCCCTTTTCAAGGGCCAGGGACACCGCCCGCTCCGACCCCAGGAAGAACACCGCCTTCCCAGACATCTTGGAGGCTGCGACAATGGCCGAGGGGCCAACTACCCCAGCCATCGCCCGCACGCACTCCTCAATGCTCATTGTGGAATGAGTGTAGCTCTTGACCCCGTGTTTCTTTGTTATTAGTCTGAAAGGTGGCAGGGCAGCAGGAGGCGCAGGAGGTGCCGTGGATGTGGACGCCGCCTGCGCATATGTCTTTGCTGGCCCCGCCACCGGCATGGATGGGGTCGTCATCACGGGGATCCTTTAAGGGCTACACCCACCCCAAAGTCACAGGCTTTAATGTTCTTAATTGGCCTCGTTTAAGTGTGTGAGCAGAGGAGCTCTCAATGAGGCACACCTCTCACCTGGTTGACAATTGGGGAGGGGCCTTGCTCCCTCTGCTCAGTTGTCTTCATTGTTTTTTCAATTAGGAGAAAGGGGCTCTCAGAGAGAGAGGGGAGAGACAGAGAGTGACAGAGAAAGAGAGAGATGGGGGGTGGGAAAGAGGGAAGCTGCGCGGGCAGGTCTCCCCTCCCAGTGATGGGTGGGTGTTTCTTGGGGTGCACTCCCCAGATGTTAAAAAAAACAGTCTTTGTGGATGGTCTTCGGGTGGAGGGAGAAGCTGTCTTCACCTCGGGCAGCTGGAGCCGCCCAGGCACACACTCCCAACGATGATTAAATAGGGTGATTAATGATTCTTCAGTCAGGTAGCTCCAGCTATCCCAGGCTAGGCAATGGGGGAGGGGTGCTTCAGTGGTGTGTGGGGCCTAGTTATTTAGCAAGACCCCCACACACACTTCCACACACACACACCTCCCGCGATGTTCTGGCCCACGAAATGGTCTTCTTTCCTCCCCCCACCGATACAACAAAGTCTTTAGGGGAATGCATCAAAACACACCCACCTCTTGATGATGAAGTCTTTCCCTCCTTCCACACTGGATAGTTGTTGTTCTTTTTCCCCCTCTCTCCAACTCTTTGTAGCAGTATTAAAGGTTGTTGAATTTTCTGCTCTCCTCCTCTCCCTCTGGATGAATTGGAATTGTAGAAAGCCCCTTCCTCCTCTTCCTGGGCTGTTTCACAGAGCTTACTCCAGGCTTTCCAGGCAGGAGCAACAGCAGGTAGCTCCTTCTCTCACTGCTCCAGGCTCCAAGTGAATAGGCCACGCCTCCAAAGCTCCACCATTGGTCCACAGAACTCTTTTAGGAGGAAACTAAAGCATTAAATCATTAAATCGTGTCCCCCGATCTGGGGGGCACACCAAACATTTCCAAGGCCCTTTTTTTTGTGTTTTTTTGGGGGGGGTTTTGTGCTTTTGTTTTTTTTAAAGTTTTTTTGGGCACTAAAATCATATTTTTTTCTCCAAGTGCCCCCTATAAAAGGGGAGGGGGACACTAAAAACACCGGCAATTAAAACAAATTAAACTTTAAAACATAAAATCAAATTAAAATTTGGTTGCCGGGCGTGATGATGCACTCCAGTCCCTCCGGTGCCCACCTCTGGCGGAAGGCCGCGAGCGTACCGGTGGACACCGCGTGCTCCATCTCCAAGGACACCCTGGACTGGATGTACGCGCGGAAGAGAGGCAGGCAGTCAGGTTGAACGACCCCCTCAACCGCCCGCTGCCTGGACCGGCTGATGGCACCCTTGGCCGTGCCCAGGAGCAGTCCGACGAGGAGGCCCTCGGACCTACCCGCTCCCCTCCGCACAGGGTGCCCAAAGATCAGGAGTGTGGGACTGAAGTGCAGCCAGAATTTCAGGAGCAGCCCCTTTAAATAATAAAACAGGGGCTGCAACCTCGTGCATTCGGTAAAAACATGGAACACGGACTCTACCAGACCGCAGAAATTGCAGGCGGCCTGGGAGCCCGTGAACCGGCTTAAAAAATTTATTGCACGGCACTGCTCCGTGCACCACCCTCCAGGCCAAGTCCCCGATAAATAGTGGAAGGACTCCCGCGTAGAGTGCCCTCCATCGGGGACCCCCGCCTCCTCTGGACGGCAAGATGGTACGCCATGGCGTGTCCGGAAGGCAGGCGAGGATGGCAAAGTCGAGAGTGTGCAGGAGCAGCCCGTACAGGAAACCCCTCCGCGCGGAACTGAAAGGCACGGAGGGGATTTGCTCGAGGTGGCTCAAGTTGTGAGGCGCCGGCTCCCGAGGGAGGTTCCGGGGTTTGGCGCCGATGAGGAATTCTGTCCGGACGGGGGTCAGTTCAGACGGGATTTCCCCACGTGCTTGAGCCTCCTCGACACACGTAACGGAGTCGGGGCCCAGAGCTGTTTTAAGCGACTCGATGGCATCGGCCGCGTGGCGGACGTTGGCGGAATTTAGGCGCCGCGCCAGCGTGTCTGGCACCATCCAGCCCGCTCCTCCGCCATCGAGCAAGTCCCTAATCCTGGTCACCTCACCAGCCACAGCCCTCTCGTCCGACCGCCACCTAAAACCTCGGTCGTGGAGGTACGAATTCCCGAGCAGCGGCACCTGCAGGACAGCCGCCACTCCAGCCGGTGGAGAGCTGCGCTTGGTGGAGACTTTGTTCCAGACCCTGGTGAGTTCCTTGTAAAAGATAGGCAGCTCCTGGAAGGCGGTCCTGATGCCCCCCAAGCTCACAAACAGGAGCTGCGTGTCGTAGTTGAGGCCGTGCTGCTGGCGGAAGAAATACGTCACCAGAGCACGCCACTTAGGAGGGGGCTCGACGTAAAGGTATCTCTGCAGGGTCTGAAGACGGAAAGTCGCGAGCTGGGTGCTGATGCACACCAACGACTGACCGCCCTCCCCAAGCGGGAGACTCAAGACTGCGGCAGAGACCCAGTGCCTCCTGTTGTTCCAGAAGAAGTCCACCAGCTTCTTCTGTATCTTGGTGACAAACGCAGGAGGAGAGGTCAAAGTGACCAGCCGGTACCACAACATGGCGGCCACCAGCTGGTTTATGACTCGCGCTCGACCCCTGTAGGACAGCACTCGGAGCAGTCCTGTCCAGCGCCCTAGCCTAGCGGCGACCTTGGCCTCCAGCTCTTGCCAGTTCGCCGGCCAGGCTTCCTCGTCGGGGCTAAGGTAGACTCCCAGATAGAGGAGATGGGTCGTGCTCCAGACAAAAGGCCTGAGCTCCTCCGGCAGGGAGTCCACCCGCCACTGACCCACCAGGAGTCCGGAACATTTCTCCCAGTTGATCCTGGCAGAGGATGCGGCCGAATAAATCTCCTGGCACTCACGCATCCTCCGCAGGTCAGCGGGATCCTCTACCGCGAGGAGCACGTCATCGGCGTAAGCCGAGAGGACGACCTCCACGCCCGGCCCTTGCAGAGCCAGTCCCGTCAACCTCGTCCGCAGGAGGCGCAGAAAAGGCTCCACGCAGATGGCATATAACTGGCCGGACATGGGGCATCCCTGGCGCACCCCTCTCCTAAAGCGAAGGGGCGCCGTCAAGGACCCGTTAACCTTTATCAGACACTCCGCGGCGGCGTACAAAAGTCGGATCCGGGCGACGAAATGCGTCCCAAACCCGAAAGCGCGCAGAGTTCCGAACAGATAGTCATGATCCACCCTGTCGAACGCCTTCTCTTGGTCGAGAGATAGGAAGGCGACCGACAGACCAGCCTCCTGGGAACAATGGATGAGGTCCCGGACCAGATGGATGTTATCGTGGATTGTCTGGCCCGGGACCGTGTAGGACTGGTCGGGGTGGATCATGTGGTCCAGCACGGCGCCAAGGTGAGCAGATTTTGTAGTCCGTGCTGAGGAGGGAGACCGGGCGCCAGTTCTTAAGGAGGCGGAGATCGCCCTTCTTAGGCAGCAGGACGATGACTGCCCTGCACCAAGAGAGGGGCATCTCCCCAGTCGCCAGACTTTCCCCCAGGACCCGCGCGTAGTCGCCCCCCAGGACGTCCCAGAATGCCCTGTGGAACTCCATGGTCAGCCCGTCCAGCCCCGGGGCTTTTCCCCTCGAGAGCCGGTCGAGGGTGCCGGTCAGCTCCGCCAGGCTTAGCGGAGCTTCCAGATTTTCGGCGCCCTCTGGGCTGACCTTCGGCAGGTCCTCCCACAAAACTCTACGCGCTTCCTCGCTGGACGGCTCCGGAGAGAACAGAGCACCGTAATATTCACGGGCCCTGTCGTTGACGCCCTCCGGATCCGAGACGAGAGAGCCGTCGTCGGCCAGCAGCGACAGGTGCTGCTTACGGACACTCTGTCTTTTTTCCAGCGAGTAGAAGAAGGGGGAGCCGCGGTCCAGATCCCGCAGGAACCGGATCCGCGACCTCACGAACGCGCCTCAGGACCCGACGAGCTGCAGGTCCTTCAGAGCGGCCTTCTTCGCTTCGTACACCATCCGCAGGGCCTGGTCCTCGACGAATTGACCGAGACGGGTTTCCAGGTCGAGCACCTCTTTTTCTAGGCGCCTGACCCTGACCGCCCGCCTCTTGGTCGACCCCCACGCGTACTCTTGGCAGAAGACGCGGATGTGTGCCTTGCCCAAGTTCCACCATAGCCTCAAGGAGGGGAAGCCCCCCTGCTTCCTTCTCCAGTCGGCCCAGAAACGACGGAACGAGTCCTGGAACCGCACGTCCTCCAGCAGCTGGTTGTTAAAATGCCAGTACGCGGACCCCGTCCTCGCGCGGAGCGAAGCGAGCTCCGCCCACACCAGGTGGTGGTCCGAACACGGCACCGGCCGCATGGAGGCCGCCGGGACGCAGGAAACGTACGCCCAAGACACGTAAAGGCGGTCGACTCTGGACCATCCTACTCCAGGCTTCACCCAAGTAAAGGCGCTGGAGTCGGGATGGAGATTTCGCCAGACGTCCACCAAGTCGAAGGACCCGACCAGGTCCCTCAACTTCTCCATTGCCGTCATGCTCTGCGGGGCACCGGAGCGGTCCCTCGCCTCGAGGGTGCAGTTAATATCCCCCCCGAGGACAATGCAGTCGCCGACGTCGACGGAGCCAAGAAGAGCGGACACTTCTTCGAAGAAGCGCGTTTGCTGCGGGCCAGGCTGAGGGGCGTACACATTCATGAGATGGAGCGGCACGTCCCCAGGCGAACCATTACGTGCAGCAAGCGGCCTGACACGGGTTCCTCGACCCCCAAGATCTCCGGCTGAAAATGCGGGGCCAACAAGATGACCACCCCACTAGAAGTGGTAGTGAGGTGGCTCATGCGAACCTCTCCTTGCCATTCCAGGAGCCACGTGGCTTCATCTCCCGGAACGGTGTGAGTTTCTTGCAGGAAGCACACCGCATATTTCCCCTCCCGCAGAAGTGAAAATTTGTTAAATCTACGGCGTGCCTCTCTGCCGCCGTTGATGTTGAGGCTGGCTATGGTTATCTTCATGGCAAAAGCATAGTGCAACCTCTACCTTAACCTATTGTGGGGGAGGGAGCGGAGTCTTTTGTTGACCTCCACTCCTTCAGCAGCCCAGCGAGGAACCTTTTGAGCCGGCGCAGCTCAAGGCCTTGAGCCCTTGATAAGGGCCCGCCCGCGGCCATGGTTTTTGCGGCGGCACGGACGGACGCGACGAGCAGCCCCGGCTCGGACCATCTTTCCAGGGCCAGATGGGCTCGGTTGCAGCGACCCTGGCTCTGGACCAAAAAATCCCGGAGTTCCTTTGCAGGAATGAGGGGGGACTCAGCGGCGGGCACAAGGAGATCCACTGCCTCACTGGCGATGGACTCGAAATCTTCTCCCTCGTCCCCCACCGAGTCCCCGTCCCCCTCCGGGAGGTCGCCACCAGCAGCCGGCCCGTCGACCGCACGAGGTACGGCAAACGGCCCGGCCGCTCCATCCGACCCTGGCTCTGCCCCGATCCCACCCCCAGGATCGTCGGCAGAGGAGTCTCCACTGGGCTCTTTTAAAAGTGGTGCTGGGTCAGGAAGCGACAGCGGAAGGGGTTCCTCCTCCGCCCCAGGAGCCGGGGAACATGGAGAGACCCGGCCAAAGAAATTCTCCAGGTCCTCCAAGTACCCCAGCTCCAAAGTAGGGGGCGAGGGTTGTTGTTCTTCCCCCTCCCCGCTGCCACCCCCCAGCCCAGCGGCGGCGTGAGGGGGGAAAGCGGGAGTCGAATCGAGTTCGGAGGCCTGAGTCTTATTGGCAATCGGATCGGCGGTAGTGGCGATGGCGATGGCGGTAGCGGTAGCGGTGGGCGCTCGGTTAAATAAAGCAAATGGCGCCCCACACCATTTGTGAGGCGATGGCCCGCATCTTGTGGCCGGGTGAGCGGACACAGGGGCTCTCCTCCTCCTCCTCCCGCCCGCGGGGTGGGGGACTCGGCTTGGCCGCCGCCGCCTCAGGGCGAGGGTTGAGTGTGTCTCTGGGAGTTGCTGCCGCACTGACCGAGGCCTCCCCACACACTCTCTCCCACTCCCTCGGGTATTGGCTTCACCCTCCCGCCACTCCTCGGGTCGTTCCCCCTCAATTCCCCGGGGTAATAGCGACTCGGGTCCCGTCCCCCCACATTTCAAGCCCACCTCCTGTCGATGTGACAGCGCTTGGAAAAACGTGTGCCATTGAGGTTCCTGTACTGACAATTCTCAGGAGGTTGTAAAGAAAAACAACGCAGCTCCTTCAGCATCTCATTGAGCACACATCGGATTCTGAGGGGGATTGGCAGGCAGATGCTGACAGGTTGTCTCACCTGGCGGAGGAGTCTCAAACTAGGGGTCACAGTCTCGGGGTAAGGGGTCGGCCATTTAGGATTGAGATGAGGGAGGGGTCGCTCCACTGTGGTGGCTGGTGTGCAACGGCCACCACACATTAAAACCATCCACGTACAGGCATCTTCCACCCTTCAACATGTAGTTTGGGATCTGGAATATTAGGTCCTTCATTGAAACACCTGTGAGCTCATCCCTTTTTGGTGTGGAAGCAAGTCATCCTTGCTTTGAAGGACTGTCTATGATATGATGATGATCTCTTCACTCAGAGGGTTGTGAATCTTTGGAATTCTCTGCCCCAGAGCGCTGTAGATGCTCAGTCATTGAGTATATTCAAGGCTGAGATAGAGTTTTTGGTCTCTCAGGGAATCGAGGGATAATGGGGATCGGGCAGGAAAGTGGAGTTGAGGTGAATGGTGGAGCAGGCTCGAGACTTCTGCTCCTAATTCTTATGTTCTTTTTGGAAATGGCGAGAAAGCAGGAAGGGGGTACTGAAGTTGCATGTTCAACCATGAACTCATTGAATGGCGGTGCAGGCTAGAAGGGCTGAATGGCCTATTCCTGCACCTATTTTCTATGTTTCTATGTTTCTATGTACAGAATCATTAAAATTGTTAACATTTTTTGTTTCTTCCGGGTCGAGCGACTCCCGGGGGAAGTTGGTTAATAGCTGGGCGGGCTCAGTTTCGGCCTTTTCGGCCCCGCCCGCCTCAGTCCCCGGGACGCTCGACCCGGCGGCTATGCATTCCTCCGCTGGCCCCACGCCCCCCACGACAGGCAGATCTTCCACACCATCCCTGGGAGGCAGACGCTGGGCAGCCTCGACTGTCTCACCCTCCCCGGGGACAGACTCCTCTCGCCTACGGCGCAGTTTGGGGGCGCTGGTGGGGGACGCGGGACACGCGACGGGCACCGACTCCTCCGCGGAGGGATGTTGTTCCCCCTCCGCCTCAACGGAGCGGCGCCTCCTTTTGTTGCTGGAGGTGCGCTGAGGCAGGGAGACCTCCATGTCTGCCGAGGCCTCCCGCTCCACTCCCCCCTTTTTCTTATCTTGCCCGCGCCCGAGCCCCTCTGTGATATTGGTCAAGGGCTCAGGCACGGGCTCAGGGCACCCCGCGCTCGCCGATGACTGGGTTGGGCCGAGCGCGGGGATCAAATTGTCTGGCGCACTGAGGGGACACGCCTCGAGATGTTTTGCCTTCCTCCGTGCCTTCTTTCCGATCGGACGCTCTCCCTCCCCCCCGCCGGAGGCCGTGAAAACAAAGACCCCGACGATGCCCGCGCACCTACGGCTCCCGGCACGCGGACGCAACTAGGGGGAGGGGTGGCGGCGGCGCCAGCCTTGGCCGCCTTCGGTGGTTTGGCGGCCTTGGAGGCAGGGCAGTTCTTGCGAACGTGCCCCACCTCCCTACAGGCATGGCACCGCACGCCGTCCGACGTCCAGAAGATGCGATAGGCAGTCCCCTCGTGCACCACATTAAAATTACCCTCTGTCGTCTCCTCCCGCGCCAGCCGGACAAAAAGCTGGCGGCGGAAGGAGAACACATGGCGCAGGCTGTTATCCCTGAGGCCGAGCGGTATGGGGTTGATCCCTGACCTTACCTCCCCCAGTTGGTGTAGGTGAGGGAGGAGGAGCTCAGCGGGAACAAAGGGCGGGACGTTTGAAAGGATGACCCTCTGCGCGGTGGCCTCGAGAGGGTCCACCGGCAGGAATGTCCCGCCCACCGTGAGCCCCTTTTCAAGGGCCAGGGACACCGCCCGCTCCGACCCCAGGAAGAACACCGCCTTCCCAGACATCTTGGAGGCTGCGACAATGGCCGAGGGGCCGACTACCCCAGCCATCGCCCGCACGCACTCCTCAATGCTCATTGTGGGGTGAGTGTAGCTCTCGACCCCGTGTTTCTTTGTTGTTAGTCTGAAAGGTGGCAGGGCAGCAGGAGGCACAGGAGGCGCTGTGGATGTGGACGCCGCCTGCGCATATGTGTTTGCTGGCCCTGCCACCGGCGTGGATGGAGTCGCCATCAAGGGGTCCCTTTAAGGGCCACACCCACCCCAAAGTCACAGGCCTTAATGTTCTTAAATGGCCTCGTTGGTGTTTGAACAGAGGGAGCTCTAAAAGAGGCACACCTCTCCCCTAGTTGACATTTGGGGAGGGGCCTTGCTCCCTCTGCTCAGTTGTCTTAATTGTTTTTTCAATTAGGAGGAAAGGGCTCTCAGAGAGAGAGGGGAGAGACAGAGAGAGTGACAGAGAAAGAGAGCGATGGGAGGTGGGAAAGAGGGAAGCTGTGAGGGCAGGTCTCCCCTCACAGCGATGGGTGGGTGTTTTTCTTGGGGTGCACTCCCCAGATGATGGAAAAACAAACACAGTCTTTGTAGATGGTCTTCGGTTGGGGGGAGAAGATGTCTTCACCTGGGACAGCTGGAGCCACCCAGGCACACACTCCCAATGATGTTAAATAGGTGATTAATAGTTCTTCAGCCAGGTAGCTCCAGCTATCCCAGGCTAGGCAATGGGGGAGGGGTGCTTCAGTGGTGTGTGGGGCCTAGCTGTAAGCAAGACCCCCACACACACTTCCACACACACACATCCCCCGCGATGTTCCGGCCCTCTAGCTAGTCTTCTTTCCTCCCCCCACCGATACAACAAAGTCTTTAGGGGAATGCACCAAAACACACCCACCTTTGGTTGATGAAGTTTCTCCCTCCTTCCACACTGGATAGTTGTTCTTTTTTCCCCCTCTCTCCAACTCTCTGCAGCAGTATTAAAGGTTGTTGATTTTTCTGCTCTCCTCCTCTCCCTCTGGATGAATTGGAATTGTAGAAAGCCCCTTCCTCCTCTTCCTGGGCTGTTTCACAGGGCTCACTCCAGGCTTTCCAGGCAGGAGCAACAGCAGGGAGTTCCTTCTCTCACAGAAACAGAGCTCCAAGTGAATAGGCCACGCCTCCAAAGCTCCACCATTGGTCCACAGATTCCCTGAAAGTAGCAGGCCAGGTGGATAAGTTGGTTAAGAAGGCACATGGAATGTTTGCCTTTATTGGCCGATGCATAGAATATAAGAGCAGGAAGGTTGTGCTTAAATTGTATAATATTTTGATTAGGCCACAACTGGAGTATTGCATGCAGTTCTGGTCGCCGTATTATAGGAAGGACGTCATTGCACCAGAGAGGGTGCGGAGGAGATTTACTCGGATGCTGCCTGGAATGGAGAATCTTAGTTATGAGGACAGATTGGATAGGTTGGGTTTGTTCTCATTGGAACAGAGGAGGTTGAGAGGAGACCTCTTTGTGGTGTACAAAATATTGAGGGACCTGGACATCGTGGATAGTAAGAGTCTATTTCCAATGGTGGAGGGGTCTATTGTGAGGGGGCATAGTTTTAAGGTGGTTGGTGGAAGGTACAGAGGGGATTTGAGGGGGGGCTTCTTTATACAGAGGGTTGTGGGGATCTGGAACTCGCTGCCTGGAAGAGTGATGGATGCAGAAACCCTCACCACTTTTAAGAGATGGTTGGATGGGCACTTAAGGTGCCGTAACCTGCAAGGTTACAGACCTAGAGCTGGTAATTGGGATTAGACTGGATAACTTTTTGTTGGACGGATCAAATATAATGGTAACTACTGCAGGAAATAGAATACAGCCAGGGTGATCTCCCGGACTAGTTTCGATCGTCTGGATGGGTCGGAGAGGAATTTTCCCAGATTTTTTCTCCCTAAATTGGCCTGGGTTTTTATCTGTTTTTTTGCCTCTCCCAGAAGATCACATGGCTCGGGTTGGGTTGGAGTGTAGAATGTTTTTAGTATAAGTGCTGTCGCAGTTGTGGTGAGACAGATTGGTTGGGCTGGGTGCTCTATGCCTTTCTGTCATTGTTCATAGGTTTATATGTAACCTTTCGAGTTACTGACCAAGGGCCGTGTGGCTCTTTGTCGGCCGGCACGGTCACGATGGGCCAGAATGGCCTCCTTCTGCGCTGTAAATTTCTATGTTTCTATGTTTCTATTTAAGTGTATGAATAATAGCAAATAGGCTTTCCATTCTACTGGCACCCTCTTTCACCTCATGAAAACAGTCAAACAGTATACACGCCACCTTTTACTTACAACATGATATGTGAATTGCACTGGAAAATTGTAGAAGATTGTGGCAAAGTCTGTGGGATTTTTCCACATTTGCAGAATGTAATTAAGTTATTCCCCCTTAACGCAAGGAAGACTTGGCAAAACACTGCACCCTAACCTTTGCATCAGGATAGAGTGACTAATAGCATGTGTGGATCTGGCAAGAAGATTGAAAAGCTGTTAAAGTTAAACATTTAACAGAGATACATGGCGATACCCCACCCAACCAGTTGAGTGACTAGAACACAGAGGCGTTACCAACAAGTCCAGGCTATGATTTTTATGCAATGTCCAACAAGATTCTGTTACAGTGGAAGAAACGTGGGCAAAAGGGCTTTCACCACTAACTGCCAGGATGCTTTCATTCGTACTCTGAAGTTAACTGCTTTTGGTGAGCGAAAAGTTAATTTAGGGAAGTTAATAAAAGCCTTATTCGCTAAGCAACAAATAACATCTATTGAAATTTGCCAGCACCAGTCTTCACATCTCTTAAATCTTGCTGCAGTTATCACTGCTGACCCTTTTCCATATATTTTGTAGATACATAATGTATAATATTTCTGAAATATTTCAGATGTAATCTTCTGTATTATAACTTTCATTACACAAAATGTATTTTCAGCAAGTATTCATCATTTACTAGATTGTGCATTGAAGTGAAATAATTCATTCTACATTTGTTTCAAAATATAATTTGTTTTTACACTGTGCAGCAGAGGGAGAGAAAGGGAGATTTCCTTCAGGTTAATCCAAATTAACCCTTTCCCCCTTGTTTTTTATCCATAACATTTTGAATCAAGTGATTAAACACAATATATCCACCAGATTGGTTTTACAGTCGATCCTGATTATTAAAGTGACCAGAGATAACCTTAAACTTGGCTATTTCTAACAGCTTATACCTCAGCGTGGTAATGAAGGAGGTACCATCCTTCAGATGAGATGATAAATCCAGTCCATGTCTGCCTACTCAGGTGGATATTAAAGATCCCATTGCATTATTTAACGACGAGCAGGGAGTTCTCCCAGTGTTCAGCCAGCATCATCAGAAATAGATCAACTGTTCAGTTACCTTTGTTGCTGTTTGTGAGATCTTTTTGCTGTACAAAATGGCTGTCACATTGGCCAATATTGCAAGCAGTGACTGCACTTCAAAAGGTAGTTCATTGCATGTTTGGAAATCCTGAGTGATATGCTAAGACATTGGGCTGGATTTTCCAGGTTCCACCTACATGGTGCAGAGGGACCCAGGAGACAATGGGAAACCTTGACAAGCAGGTTTCCCAACACGCTGTGGAGATTTAACAAACCCAGGGTTCCACCTGGACCACTCGGCTCCAGACGTCATTACAGCCTTGGTCCAAGCGTGGACAAAAGAGCTGAATTCCAAAGGTGAGGTGAAAATGACTGCCCTTGACATCAAGACAGTATTAAGGAACCCGAGTAAAATTGAAGTCAATGGGAATCAGGGTGAAAACTTCCCACTGGCTGGAGTCATACCTAGCATAAAGGAAGATGGTTGTGGTTGTTGAAGGTCAATCATTACAGCCCAAAGACATCGCTGCAGGAGTTCCTCAGGGCAGTGTCTTAGACCCAATCATCTTCAGTTGCTTCATCAAAAATCTTCCCTCCAACATAAGGTCAGAAGTGGGGATGCTCACTGATGATTGCACAGTGTTCAGTTCCATTCGCAACTCCTCAGATAATGAAGCAATCAATTCTTGAATGCAGCAAAACCTCAATGACATACAGGCTTGGGCTGATAAGTGGCAAGTAACATTCGTGCCACACAAGTGCCAGGCAATGACTATCTGCAACAAGCATGAGTCTAACCACTGCTCTTGATATTCAATGGCATTACCATCACCGAATCCCCCACCATCAACATCCTGGGGGGGGGGGGTCACCATTGACCAGAAACTTTACTGGACCAGCCACATAAAATGTGGCTACAAGAGCAGGTCAGAGGCTGGGTATTCTGTGGCGAGTGTCTCATCTCTTGACTCCCCAAAGTCTTTCCGCCATCTACAAGGCACAAGTTATGAGTGTGATTGAATACTCTCCATTTGCCTGGATGAATGCAGCTTTAACAACACTCAAGAAGCTTGACACCATCCAGGACAAAGCAGCCCGCTTGATTAGCACTCCATTCACCACTTTAAACATTCATTCCCTCCACCACCGACGCAGTGTGGCTGCAGTGTGCACCATCTACAGGATGCACTGTAGCAACTTGCCAAGGTTCTTCGACAATACCTCCCAAACCCATGACCTTTACCACCTGGAAGGACAAGGGCAGCAGGTTCATTGGAACACCACCATCTCCAAGTTCCCCTCTAAGTCACACACCATCCTGACTTGGGAATATATTGCCATTCCTTTGGGTCAAAATCCTGGAACTCCCTAACTCAAAGCACAGTGGGAGTACCTTCACCACACGGACTGCAGCGGTTCAAGAAGGCGGTTCACCACCACCTTCTCAAGGGCAATAAATGCTGGCCTTGCCAGCAACGCCCACATCCCAGGAATGAATAAATTAAAAGAAAACCTGACCTCAGGGATTTGCAGGCTGATGGTGGAGGAGCTTAGGGGGCTGGGACGAAGCACTGCTGATTCTTCCAGCCCACAAGGCATGCTCCCCAAGGCTGAGACCGCCTCATTACAGGCACCAGGAATCCCGAGCCCCGGAATCTCCGGCCTCCTGCAGTAAGGCCTGCACAGCTGCTTAAAGTCGAGGCTCCAGGCCTCAGTATAATATTTAAATTGTCAACCTGCTTCCTGGCAGCAGGTTGTAAACCTAGCCCCCTGTCCGCCTGAATGAAAGGTGAAAGGCCAGTTGGAGGCTGTATTTACATTTTTACAAATTTCACTCCCCCCCCCTCGCATCCCCCACCCCCCATCCATTCTTACATATGACTATTCCGGCCATCTTTCTTTCCAGCTTGCAGGAACTTGTTCAGCCATGAACCATGGGTCCTTGCATGAGAGCTATTGGTGCCTGTAACCCATTAAGAGTCAATATCTTCAAGAGAAGAGGGTGGAAATCTTAGTAAAGAAACTATGGAGGAGAAATTCACTATCATCCCATTTTGGGTGGTAATTTTTAAATGTTTGGAAAAGTTAGCACCAAGCACTAACGATTCCAAACTTTAAAAAAATTTGCCGTTTGCGTTTTCTTGGAGCGCAATTGGCATCGGGCGGGGCGGAGACTTCAGCAGCGCTGCACACTGGGCCATGCAGCGTTGGCGGGTTCAAAGGCTCCCTCCTACCCTTAAAGGGAAGGGCCATGGCTGCAACATAAAAGACATCAAGGCAGCAGTGATCCCACGCGATCAGCTTGGCATTCAAGCAGAGTGCCGGGCTGAACGATTGTGGGCAAGACCCCGTGAAAAAAGGTAAGTTTTTCTTTCGTTACCTCGGCCACCTTGCCTTTAATCATCGCCCTCATAGCAGCCGGCCACCTGATGCATGCCTCCTGCAGTTGTCGGTGATTTCGTCCGGCGCTGCTGCAGGGGGCGGAAGTCAATTTCGGGTCAGGGGCACTACCGGGGCGATGCGCATGGCGATGACATCACGATCTCCGGGCAGAGGAGATCGGGGCGCAACGCCATAGCCCGCCCGCAAAACTTCTGCCGCATATGACGGGAATCGATGTCGGCGCCACTACCGGTCGCCAAAACCATTTGCGCCCCATTAGCGCCCCCTGGGGATGCTACCGGGAGATGCAAAGGTGCGCAATTTCTCCCCTGAGAACTTGAAGCTAAGCATAGGTAGCTTCTGTCTAAAGTTAAATCTCATTATTACAATCTTACAGGGACTTTTAAAGGATCGTTTTTCCAAATAGGATTCATCTTATCAAGGTTTGGATCTCCTTAACTGACTACAAATAGAATATTGAAATAAAAGCAGAGCTCTGACAAAGAGTCCACACCCAAAAACAAAACATTTTTTCTTTTCATGAATACTGATTGATTTGCTATATTTTTTAATAATTTTCTACTTTTATTTCAGATTTCCAGTATTTGGAGTTTTGGTTTCCTTCTCTTTCTACAAATAGTGTGATATTTGGTTAAAAGGGTGTTACAACCAAGGCTTGGAATTCAGTTTTCCTCTGGATTTGCTGACACTATTAAGGAAGATGGAGAATTACCAATCATTATATAACATTTATCCCAAATTTACTAACTCTGGTTCTCTGAAAGGAGGGAAAAATTTCAAAGTATAATCAGATACTGTCCAACAGTGCTATTTGTGATCTTTTTTGTAAAAATATGAGAACCAAAATAATGTACTGAGAATATATTATTAATCATATAATGCAGTTTTTATGTGCCTGTTACTTTGTAAAAGTTCGATCACAATTTGTGTGAAGTAAATGCATAATTGAATCCTTACTCTCTTTTCTAAGCTACCAAGATTCAGACTCTCATTATAAAATGAACAGCAAACTTCAATACTCTCGGAGGGCTGTAAATCTATGGAATTCTCTGCCGCAGAGAGCTATAGAGACTGGGTCATTGAATATATTTAAGGCGGAGATAGACAGATTTTTGAGCGATAAGGGAGTAGATGGTTGTGGGAAGCGGGCAGGGAAGTGGAGCTGAGTCCATGATTGGATCAGCCATGATCTTATCTATGGTGGAGCAGGCTCGAGGCGCCAAATGGCCTACTCCTGCTCCTATTTATGTTCTTATTGTTTATGTTAATATTTAATGTTCACCCAAATAGTGCTTGTTTTGTTGTTAAGTCTCAGTATTATTAAGATAGTGTGTTCAACAAGACCACTTTTCTGAATGTCTGCTGTCAACTGGGAGCCTCATCCACTGGGAGCACATATCAGGAAATCGCAGGTGCAGTTGCCATGGTTTTCTTCTTGGAAAATCGTAGGGAGCATGCTGGCAATTTTCCAACATGTGCCCCCGACAGGCGAAACCCTCCACTGGTAGTGAACATTCAGAAATTCATCTCTTATATTTGTATCTGTTTCCACGTGTCTTTTTAACCACACCACCACAAATGCAATAACATCTACATTTATATTTTTAAAAATCTATGTAGTAATTTTTTTTTGAATCTCCCAGATCATAAGTTTATAAAAAAATATTCAACTCTAATTAGAAATTCATGATGTTGGCTCCACGATTACTGTCCAATGTAAAAGAAAAAGAAAATTCACAGCAGTAACTGTGGCAACAGTCGCTGCCTTTTGAACTAACCCTCGTTTAAAGGGATAGGTTGTGAAGCTTTCCTTATGAATGATTTTGTAATACAGCATGTAATACAGATCAGGAAAAAAATACATAATGCTCATAATTATGTGAGATCCGAATTTCCATATGGAATTGTTATATTAGTCTTATTCACCATACAAAAGCTACCTGAATTAGAATATTCTCACGGTTACTGCTACACAGCTAGGGCTATACATTATGCATGAAGAACTGTATATTTCAGTTTACTTTTAGTTCAAGGGAGAAAATGGACAAAATTAACAGGTGGATCGAAATATTTGACTATCACTGTGTATTTGGCAAAATTGATGCCTGGTATGACTTCACAGCATCTAAGGGGGAAGTTTAAAGAAGTTTTTTCACAGATTTATTGGAACAGCGAATCTTTTGCCACAAATGAGTACTGAGGCAAACGATAACATCACTTATAGGGGAATTGGGAACGTATTTGAATAGGAAGAATATAAAGAGAAATGACAGGAAAGTGGATTAGAATAGATGACTCCAGTTGAAAAGCTCGCACTGGCACAAGTACAATGAGCTGAAGAGAGTCCTTCTCTGCTAAAATTTCTATGATTCTACAATATTGTAGAGGACTTGCATTTTCTTTGGTTTGAATAGACACCATGCCCACCAACTCTAAAATATCTTTGGCACAGCAGACTGAAACGATCATTAGATGTGATGCTGAATGATGTACGCATCTCTTCAGATGATTTGCTGCTTATTAAATGACGCAGTTAAGCTTGCTTCTGAGTTCCATATAAACAAGTAATTTAGATTTGAAAAAATAAATTAGTAACAAAACTAATTATGCAAAAATGGGCATCTGCAATACTCTTTTATAATTGCTACCTTAGACTGAATTAAGCAACTGTTCTTCTAAACTGAACACAATCTAGCATTTAACATGCATTATATATTTCTTTCTCATGACCTTTTTCAAAATCTAAATGTGATAAAATGTATTGCTCAGAAATAAGCCATATACAGTCTAAAAATGTTTCAAACTAGTTAAATGCCAGTTTTCAATTATACATTGATATAAGTTTAAACTACAATATGTCGTATTTTCTAAACAAATGGCATACATTGGCCCAGATTTTGTTACCAATATAGCAGCGAGTTTAATGGTGATTACTGTTATTAATGTGTAAATCGACCATCAGCTTTGGCGAGGGAGAGATATCAGGTGAATTATGAATCACCACAAGTTTCTGGACGATTTTCACCACTCTGCCATTAGCCTCGCTTTGCCGACAACTCGCCCTCAACCTCTTCGTGAGTTTCATGAAATTGTTGCACTTGTGCATTAATTGCCGCAGAAAGTTAGGGCTGCTACTTAGCAGAGTAAGTAACTTTTTAATGAGATTTAAGTTCCTGCGATGGCAATCAGCCTCTCCTGCCCAGAAAGGGAACAATTTAAATTATGGTATCTCATTTTTGCACCTAGTTCTCAGAATTTTTAAAAATTTAAAATGTAAATTTTTAACATTTCTTTCTTTTTCTATCACTTTTTCTCTCTCTCTCTCTCTCTCAGTCCAATCTTGCCTTGCCTCTCTTTATTTCACTTTCTGTACCTGATTCGACTCTAATTCATTATATTTCCTTCTCCATCGTTCTTCTGTTTCTTTCTCAATGCTTAAATCTCATTGGTTAAGGAGATACAGTGCTGGTCCCATCGTTCACCAAAGTCCTAGCAAGTTACGGAGCAAAAACATTTTAAGCCAAGGGGTGAGGGGGAAAAGTCTAACAGGTCATGTTGCGAGATGCCCCTCTCCAGAAAAATCTGGACCATTGAAACAAAATGAGCCCATCTGTGTTCTGGTCCATTTACAAGTTGAAAACAGATTGCTGTCATAAGTTAATCGGCCATAATTTGCTGTAGAAGTGAATCTGACGGTTACTGTGGCTCATTGGACTTACCCTTGCCCATTAATCTCGATGATATCTTGCGTGGCAAGTTGCCGAAAGTGCAAGTTGATCATAACACAGTGAGGGAAACCAGGCATCTGGGACCTGAGCGAGCAGAAAAAGCAACTGTGCATCTCCTTAATCAATCAGATTGAAAATTGTGAAATAAATAGCACAAGGAGTGAGAAGGAAGTGTAAATTAAAGTGGGTGAATTTAATGTCAAATTAGGTACAGAAAGAAATATTGGATAAAGAGGGACTTAGAAAAAAATGGACAGAAAGGAAAAGTTAAAAAAAAGTTTAATTTTAAATTTCAGATTTTTTAAATATCCAACAATTAAAACTTGAAGGAATGAGACTCCTCCACAGTTCTACTAGTTAATTTTCTCTGCCAGAGAGGTCCGTTGGCAGTAATTAACAATTAACACATCATTAAAAGAATCACTGACAGCTAATCCAGGCTTAATTAAATATGCACGGACCTTAAATTGCTCCAAAATCGGCTCCTTGTGTCACCAGACCAGTTCTAACTTGCTGTGACGAGTTTGCTTCCTATCTATCGTGCATGTACAGGAACTTCACGCTGTTCGATGCATTTCAATGGTGAGTCAGACAGCGAGATGCTGTTATTGTGGAGTGGCACATCTCAGACAGCAACTCGTCGACTTCTGATTTTAAGAACATAAGAACATAGGAAATAGGAACAGGAGTAGGCCATACGGCCCCTCGTGCCTGCTCCGCCATTCAATAAGATCATGGGCTCAGCTCCACTTCCCCGCACGCTCCCCATAACCTCTTATCCCCTTATCGTTTAAGAAACTGTCTATTTCTGTCTTAATTTCATTCAATGTCCCAGCTTCCACAGCTCACTGAGGCAATGAATTTCACAGATTTACAACCCTCTGAGAGAAGAAATTTCTCCTCATCTCTGTTTCAAATGGGCGGCCCCTTATTCTAAGATCATGCCCTCTCGTTCTAGTCTCCCCCATCAGTGCAAACATCCTCTCTGCATCCACCTTGTCAAGCCCCTTCATAATCTTATACGTTTCGATAAGATCACCTCTCATTCTTCTGAATTCCAATGAGTAGAGGCCCAAACTACTCAACCTTTCCTCATAAGTCAACCCCCTCATCCCCGGAATCAACCTAGTGAACCTTCTCTGAATTGCCTCCAAAGCAAGTATATCCTTTCGTAAATATGGAAACCAAAACTGCACGCAGTATTCCAGGTGTGGCCTCGCCAATACCTTATATAGCTGTAGCAAGACTTCCTTGCTTTTAAACTCCATCCCCTTTACAAAGATACTATTGGCCTTCCTGATCACTTGCTGTATCTGCATACTATCCTTTTGTTTTTCATGCAGAAGTACCCTCAGATCCCGCTGTACTGCGGCACTTTGCAATCTTTCTCCATTTAAATAATAACATGCTCTTCGATTTTTTTCTGCCAAAGTGCATGACCTCACACTTTCCAACATTATACTCCATCTGCCAAATTTTTAGCCTGGGTATGTCCTTTTGCAGATTTTGTGTGTCCTCCTCACACATTGCTTTTCCTCCCATCTTTGTATCGTCAGCAAACTTGGCTACGTTACACTCAGATCCTTCTTCCAAGTCGAGAATATAGATTGTAAACATTTGGGGTCCCAGCACTGATCCCTGCGGCACCCCACTCGTTACTGGTTGCCAACCAGAGAATTAACCATTTATTCCTACTCTCTGTTTTATGTTCATTAGCCAATCCTCTATCCATGCTAATATATTACCCCCAACCCTGTGAACTTTTATCTTGTGCAGTAATCTTTTATGTGGCACCTTGTCAAATGCCTTCTGGAAGTCCAAATACGCCACATCCACTGGTTCCCCTTTATCTACCCTGTTTGTTAAATCCTCAAGGAACTCCTGCAAATTTTTCAAACGTGACTTCTCCTTCATAAATCCATGCTGACTCTGCCTGACCGTATTTTGCTTTTCCAAATGTCCTGCTACTGCTTCTTTAATAATGGACTCCAACATTTTCCCAACCACAGATGTTAGACTAACTGGTCTATAGTTTCCTGCTTTTTGTCTGCCTCCTTTTTTAAATAGGGGCGTTACATTTGCGGTTTTACAATCTGTTGGGACCTCCCAAACTCCAAGGAATTTTGTTAAATTACAACCAATGCATCCACAATCCCTGCCGCTACTTCTCTTAAGACACTAGGATGTTCCCCATGTTCCACAGCTCGCATCTGCCCTTGTCTGATTCCTATTCCACCCTCTCACCTCTCATTTAAAATTTTCATTCTCTACCGCCCACCTAAGTACCAAAAATGTAATTACCGATATGTCCTCACTACTTTCTTCCCTCTGCCTCTGCACCGAACAACTTCTCATCCTTGGTGTTTCAATCTCCATCTCAATTCACCATGCTCTCTCTCTCCTCTGAGTCCACTAGCCTCCTGTCCTCCCTTAATCTCCCCCTCCATGTAAACTCCCCAATCCTTATTCACGGCCAGCCCCTCAACCTTGCCTTGCTACTCCCATCGTGTCAATCGCAGATAAGGCCATCTCTGACCACTTCCTCGTATTGCTCTCCACCCACATCCCCCTTCCACCAACCTTACCTCCTTCTGTGTCCATCCCTGGAAAAACTCTCTCCCAACTCTCTTACAACTGCACTTATTAATTCCCAACTGTCCAACCTTTAGCCCTCCAATCACCATGACGTCTCTACAGCTCATCTGCTCAATCACACACTTACCACCACCTATGCTAAAACAATTACTCTCTCTCACCTTGGCCGTTTCCCCAGTTACTGCCCTGACCTTCACTCCATTAAGCCAAGGGACGTAGACTTGAACGGTTATGGCGGACAACTAGTTTAGCCATTCATTGCCATATCTGGCTGGATAACATAAAGCACTGTGGGTTCCTGCTCTTGTCTGCCAAGATTGTACACTATTCCTGAATCATTTTGGAATGTAAAGATAAACCCCGGCTTCTATTCATCTTTTTACATTTAAAAAAGATGCTAACCATCTTTTTAAACCCCTCTCCCCAGTCTCCATCCTCACCTCCGACAATAAGAGTAAGGAGCTGATGGACTTCTTTGTCTCTGAGATTGAAACCATCCGTTCGGCTGCCTGTGCCTCTCCCCTTCCTTCACCTAGCCAACTGGACCAAACTTCCTCTAAGGAAGCCCCCTGCTCTAGCCCTGACCTCACATCTTTCTTCAGTTTCTCTCCAATCTTCCCTCATAATTTTTTTTAGAGCTGATCCTGTCCATGAGACCCATCTCCTGCTCTCTTGACCCTATTCCCACCAAACTGCTGACCACCCAACTTCCTTTTCTGGCTCCCATGTTAGCTGACATTGTTAAGTGATTGCTCTCCTCAGGGACTGTCCCCCACAAAACCAACACTCAATCCCACTGTTCTTGCAAGCTGCCGTCCCATCTCCAACCTCCCTTTTCTCTCCAAAGTCCTTGAACGTATTGTTGCCTCCCAAATCCGTGCCCATCTTTCCGGCAATTCCATATTTGAAACCCTCCAATCTGGTTTCCACACCTGTCACAGTACCGAAACGGCTCGCATCAAAGTCAAAAATGACATCCTTTGTGAATGTGACTAAGACAAACTATCCTTCCTCATCCTTCTTGACTTGTCTGCAGCCTTTGAACGGTTGACTACACTATCCTTTTCTAATGCCTCTCCACTGTCATCCAGTTGGATGAAACTGCACTTGTATGGTTCCATGCTTATCTATCTAATCGTACCAGAGAATCACCTGTAACAGCTTCTCTTCCCGCACCCATATCATTACCTCTGGTGTCCCCCAAGGGTCTCAGTGAAGACCGTTGGGGGACACCAGCTCCGATGGACGGGCCACATTTTCCGCATGCCTGATACTAGAATCCCGAAACAAGCATTCTACATCGAGCTGCGTCATGGCAGGTGAGTCCCAGGAGGGCAAAGAAAATGCTTCAAGGACACTCTCAAAGCCTCCTTGAAAAATGTAACATCCCCACCGACTCTTGGGAATCCCTGGCCCAAGATCGCTCACAATGGAACAGAAGCATCAGAGAAGGCACCGAACACTTTGAGTCTCTTCGCCGGGAGCACGTGGAAGCCAAGTATAAACAACGAAAGGAGCATACGACAAATCAAGCACCCCACCCATCCATTCCTCCAACCACTATCTGTTCCACCTGTGAAAGAAACTGTAGATCCCGCATTGGTCTCATCAGTCACCTTACAACTCATTTTAGTGTGGAAGCAAGTCATCCTTGACTCCAGGGGACTGTTGAAGAAGAAGAAGAGGATCCTTGGCCCCTCCTATTTCTCATCTATATATTGCCCCTTGGCGAAATCATCCAGAAACACAGCATCAGTTTCCACATGTACACTGATGACACCCAGCTCTACCTCACTACCACTTCTCTCTATCCCTCCATGGTCTCTAAATTGTCAGACTGCTTGTCTGACATCCAGTTCTGGCATTAGCAGAAATTTTCTCCAATTAAATATTGGGAAGACCAAAGTCATTGTTTTCGGTCCCAGCCACAACTCCGTTCCCTAGCCACGGACTCCATCCCTCTCCCCAACTTCTGTCTGAGGCGGAACCACACTGTTCACAACCTTAGTGTCATATTTGACTCTGAAATGACCACATATCCACAGCATAACTAAGACTGCCTATTTCCACCTCCATAACTTTACCCATCTCTGCCTTTGCCTCAGCTCATCCGCTGCTGAAGCCCTCATCCATGCCTTTGTTACCTCTAGACTTGACTATTCCAATGCACTCCTTGCTGGCCTCCCACATTCTACCCTACGTAAACTAGAGGTGATGCAAAACTCTGCTGCCTGTGTCCTAACTCGCACCAAGTCCTGTTCACCCATCTCCCCTGTGCTTGCTGGCCTAAATTGGCTTCCAGTTAAGCAACGCCTCGATTTCAAAATTCTCGTCCTTTATTTCAAATCCCTGCATGGCCTCACCCTTCCCTATCCCTGCAATCTCCTCCAGCCCCACAACCCTCCGAGATATCTGCACTCCTCTAATTCTGCCCTCCTGAGCAACCCTGATTATAATTGCTCAACCATTGGTGGCCCTGCCTTCTGTTGCTGAGGACCCAAGCTCTGTAATTCTCTGCCTAAACCTCTCCATCTCTCTTTCAAGATGCTCCTTAAAACATACCTCTTTGACCAAGCTTTTGGTCACTTGCGCTAATTTCTACTTATACGGCTCAGTGTCAAATTTGTATTGCAGAATACTCCTGTGAAGCACTTTGGGACATTTCACTATGTTAACGGCGCTATATAAATACAAGTTGTTGTTGTTTTTGCCTCACAACCCCTCCGAGATGGCTGCACTGCTCTATAAATGCAAGTCTTGCTTTCTTCCTTGCTTTCTTTCTTTCTCTCTCTTTCTCTCTTCCTTTCTTTTTCTTTCCTCAAATTTTGCCCTCTTGAACATCACTGTTTATAAATGCTCAACCATTGGTGGCCGTGCATTCAGTTGCCTCGGCCCCAAGCTCTGGAACCTCCATGCCTCTCTACCTCACTTTCCCTCATTTGTGCATAAATAAGAGAGCATTATTAGGCTCACCATTATTTCGACTGCAAATTATGGGCTATAAACTCTCTGATTGTAGTTTCGCTAAACTATTGCAGAGATTATAAAGCAGTTGTGTTCTGTTGTTCCATCCCTTATAGCATGACTTTGAAATATTGCTCAGAGTCTCAAGCATAACACTTTTGCTGATACTCCACTGATCCACAGTTTTCTAGATATTTAGGAACATCAGAATGTACAGGACCAGAAAAGCCCTTTCAGGTCCACCTGGCCAGTACCAGAGCAATGGAAATATCACACCCCACAGTACCTCTGAAGCAATTCTTTTGCCAAGTATTTAGCCAATTTTCTTTTAAATTTACTGATACAGTCAGCCCTCACTGCCTGTCTTAACAATCCATTCTGTACATTCATCACCTTCTGAATAAAGAAGTTTACTCCAAACTCTCTTTTCACCCTCCCTCTTCTAAGTTTGAAACTCTGCTGTCTTGGTCAATCAAAACTTTCTACATTCTCAAGAAATCATTATGCAGTTCTGTGACTGGATTACCAAACTTGTCAGTTATACTGGTTAAGTGGAAATTTAGTTGCTTGACAAGTGTGAATGTAAAATGATTATAGATGCCTTGTGATTGGCTGTTTTTCTGTCTTTCTTATTAATAGTTTGTGTTTCACAAACTTGTCCACAGGGAAATCACACCCAGCTACAATTTTGATTGACAGCCATTAAAAACCACAAAAAAAAACATTTTTGAAAGAGAAGATACAATGCCTCCAGCAATATGGAGATCAAACCCGCAGCCATTACTTCCCCAACATTGTGCCAGAGTGCTGAGTTAATATGCCATCAACCACTCACAGCTATCTTTCCCTCAGGTTTATTTCCCGATTTTATGCTCTGATTTTTATACTCACATTAGCAACTAGTAGAAAATATATCCATCACATCATTTTTAAAACTTTTGTGGTTAAAAAAATACAGTAATTACATTTCAATGACTGCTTCTGAATCTTCAACTTCATGTGGGAAGAACATTTTGACCTCTACTTCAGAGACCTGACAAGGAGTTTGAAGATTAGCTGATCACCAAACAATTATTAAGCAAAATAGTCTGAAAATAAGCTTGAGTTTCCTGCAAAATGAAACCTCAGCCAACTGATTCTATTGTGGTTGCTCAATTTTTCAAAAACTTCAATGTACAGTAAATTTGTTAACCACAAACGGAGAAGTGTTTCCTAAATAGAATCATAGAAACTAGAAACTCACAGCACAAAAGGAAGCTATTTGGCCCATCATGCCTTTGCCGGTTCTTTGATTATCCAATTAGTCCCACTTGCTTGCTCTTCCCCATAGCTCAGCAATTTTCTCCCCTTAAAGTATTTATCCAATTCCCTCTTGAAAGTTATAATTGAATGTGCTTCCACTATCCTTTCAGGCAGTGCGTTCCAGATCATAATAACTCCCTGCATACATTTTTTTCCTCATTTCACCTCAGGCTCTTTTGCCAATTACCTTAAATCTGTGTCCTCTGGTAACTGACCCTTCAGCCACTGGAAGCAGTTTCTCCTTACTTACTCTATCAAAACCCTTCATGACTTTGAACGCCTCTATTAAATCTCCTTTTAACCTTCTCTGCTCTAAGGTGAACTCAGCTTTTCTAGTCTCTCCACATAACTGAAGTTTCTCATCCCCAGTAGCATTCTAGTAAATCTCCTTTGCACCATCTCCAATGCCTTGACATCGTTCCTCGAGGCAGTGCCCAGAATTGGTCAAAATGGGGGGAGAAATGCAGCAGCGCCCTGAGGCGTTAAATTTTAAAAGTAGAAAAAATTAGCACCAGGTGCTAATCTGTTTCTACTTTTAAAATATTTAGGGGTAGCAGTCCAGGAATGAAGTGGAGCACTAAATCAGGTGTTCCATCTCCTTCCTGGAGTGCAAGAGGCAGCAGGCAGGGTGGTGAGTTAAGCAATGCTGCAGACTGGGCTGTGCAGCGCTGACGCGTTGAAAGCTTCCTTCCCTCCCTTAAAGAGAAGGACCATCGCTGCAGGTTCTGCAAAGAAAAAAAAAACGTACCTTCTCCACGACAGCAGCCGTGATCCAGCCTGATGCACTGAAGCAGAGTGCCCGGCTGATCGATCACGGGCAAAGAAGAATGGCAACAAACCTGAAAGAGAGCAGTTACATTTTTTTTAAACGTAGCTCGGCCTCCTCACCTTTAATCATTGTCTCCGAAGCACCGACCTCCCGATGGACGCCTCCTGCAGCTGCCAGAGTTTTTGCTCAGCGATGCTGCAAGGGGCGGAATCCAAGTTCAGATGAGACTTTAAACTGAGGCTCCGTCTTCACTCTGAAGTGGACGCAAAAGATCCCATGGCACTATTTCGAAGAAGAGCATGGGTAATTATCCCCGGTGTCCTGGCCAATATCTATCCCTCAATCAAAATGACAAAAACAGATTTATCTGGTCATTATCACATTACTGTTTGTGGGAGCTTGCTGAGCGCAAATTGGCTGCTGTGTTTCCTACATTACAACAGTGACTACACTTCAAAAGTACTTCATTGGCTGTAAAGCGCTTTGAGATATACGGTGGTCGTGAATGGCGCTATATAAATCCAAGTCTTTCTTTTTCTTTCAAGTTCGGGTCCGGGGCGTTCCCGGGGCGATGAGCATGGTGATGACATCATGATCTGTGGGTGAAGGAGATCGGGGGCGTAAAGCCATACCGCTGCCGCAAACCTCCCGCCGAATATGGCAGGAGTCGATGTTATCGCATGCCAGGTCGGCACCTGGTTAGTGCCCCATTATCGCCCCCCGGAGGCAATAACAGGAGGCACTGAGGAGGCCAATTTCTAGGCCAATATTTCAGCTGATGCCCAACCAGTGATTTATAAAGGCATATGTACGCTATGGACGCTATGCTTCAGTTTATAAAGCCAAGGATATCATATACTTTTTTAACAACCTTATCAAACTGTCCTGCAAGCTTCAATGATTTCTGTACTCAAAGCCCCTGGTCTCTCTGTTCCTGTACCCCTTAAGGGATTAAATAATGAGGGATTTTTCAGAAAGTATGTTTCTGAGAAGACATGATTCATGACGCTATTCGCATAACTTAAATAAAGGTCACAGAATTAATAGACACCCTGGTGGGACTGAGATCAGGTATGGAAATGTCCAAACTGGAATTTAAAGATTCCAGATCTATGAAGTTGAATTTAAAGATTCCAGAACTGCTCATTTGGAACTTTCCTCAATAGGAAGCAACTAGTCAATGGTCAATAGGCTGTTAGATTAGATGGAGGTTTGCTGGATTTACTTTTTGAGGGTGAAGGGATGGAGGAAATTTGCACAGCCTTATCAGGAGGTTAATAGAGGGACAGTGCATAGTCTGTGATCTGAGGACACAGCCTCTCCATGGCCTTTCTCAGCCCCTCTGCCTCTATGTTGTCAGTTTGCCGGTCTGACATCCTCCTTGGATGTACCAGAATTTCCGGCATTAAGAGCTCGGACGCCAGCGTCTGCCACCAACTCTGTCACTGATTCCATTCCCCTTCTCAATCATTGTCTCAGACTGAACCAGGCTTCCGACTCAATATTCTGTCCATCACAATAATATTGCCCATCTCCATCCCTGCCTCATCCCATCTTCTGTTGAAAACTTCAACCATGTCTTTGCCACTTCCGGCCTCCTGTCCTCCAAACTCCATAAAATTCAGCTCATTTCAAAATTCTGCTACCCGTGTCCTATCCTGCATATGATGGCCATTAATGGTGACTATTAGCTCCCAGTCTCCAAATGCCTCAAATTTACAATTCTCATCCTCATTTCTAAGTTACTTTGTGACCTCACCTTTCCCCATCTCTATAATCTTCTCCAGCCTTATAATCCTCTGAGAACTCTGCATTTGTCCAACTCTGGCCCCTTGTGCATCCCCATTGTATTTTATAGTCTCTTGAACACTCTTAGTTCAACTTAACTCTATTAATTTGGGAGATCTCAGTCAGCCTTGTGGAGCTTAAGATGGTGTTCCTTCACAGACCCTCTCTCTCAATACAGCTCCCTATACCTCCTAGCTAGAGGCCGCTATACATTATCTCATTGCACCAGTTCCTTCGTCCACCATTGGCCACCATGCTTTCAATGACCTAGGCTCCTGTGGAATTCTCTCCCACAATCTTTCTGTATTACCATTTCTCTCTCCTCCCTTAAAACACTCCTTAAAACCTATCTCTTTGATTAAGCTTTCAGCACCCCTCCTAATAGCTCCTTCCTTGACTGGGTGTTGATTTTCATTATCTCTGTGGTGCCCTTTCTGATGCTTTCTACATTAAAGATGCCAGATAAATGCAAATTGTTGTTTTTGTTAAAACGGGCTGAATGGGCGGAATGGCCTTTCCTTGTTGCATGGTTTCCCATGTTCTTATCCAAAAGTCTATGATGGCAGCAGCACTAATGAACAAAAATTTGAAAACACCTAAATGATTATAAGAACTTCCACTATTAATCGCAGCTGACTACAACCAAATGTTGCCCAAAGGCTAGCAGAGAATGTTAATGTATGAGCCAAGTTAGATGGTCTTTTGATATCTGAATAAGGACAGAGCACCTACCTGACAGCAAAGATGGAAATAGATAGGACAATAATGAGCTTAATGTTGACTTAGTTGAGTTCCTCAAAAATCATAATTTAATTACAAATGTTCATGCAATCCATTGTAACCCATATTTTTCATATATCCATGTGCATAAAGTAAGAGCTAGCCTTTTATGTAGGAATTACCAAAAATAAACCATTAATGGCTTGGGAAAGTAACCAATTGTGAATGATCAGTCAGGAGAACCAACCATTTAATAGAATAAGGCTCAAATCACTCTAAAAAAAATATTTTTTCAGTTCCATTTTATTCTCAGCAATTGAAATCTAATATCCAATATAAAGTTTACAATATTACTAAGAAGTTATAATTTAGGTATTTCCCATTATGATTCAAATTGTAACCACAACTAGAAGAATGTTTCTTTTTAGTGCCTGCCTGTTCCACTCTTTTTTTCAGATTAGGATGAATTTCAAAACTTTATTCAGATAAATCTAATTTAAGGTTTTTAAAACAGAAAGGTTCTCTGTAAAAGCGAAAGAAACAACACAGAAACAAATAGAAACTATTTCAAACATGACAGGTGTATTGATTATTTTTGATGCTGTAGTTGATGTTTTCAATCTCTAATTTCCAAAAAAAATCTATAATTTATTTTTCTCAGTGAAAAAGTCAAATGGTATTTCACTTTTGTTATTTTTTCGTATATGATCTGGGTACAATCTGGAGAATTAATTTATAGTTTAAATACAAGCTCCTTTTTGTACTTCAGAAAGTGTGTCAAGCTGAGAGATAAACACTTTTCATTGATTAGATTTACGATTCAAAAACTAATCACTTTACAAAAGACTTGTTTAGTGGGTGAATGAAATACTAACCATTTTGCTGCAGTGGAAAATTTTGCACAACCGTGAGGTAATTTTTTTGTATAATAACCTGATAAAACAAATCAGTTTGGCCTAGAAATTCGTTAGCCCCGAAAATGGGCGCAGGGATCGCGATGTGCGATTAACTCACGCCCGTTCAAAGGAATTCAGACAGCACGTAAACTTTGTGCTGCCTGCTGATTAGCATGATTGTGATGTTCAGCCCTGCGCTGAGGGGACTGAAGTTCGTGCATAGCTAGAATCACTTATAGCTAGCCTGCACTACTTAAAGGCAGTCTGCACCTCTTAAAGGGGAGATGCATTCGGCCTGCAGCAGTATATTGAACTGGTTGGAGAAGAGAGTAAGCATGTGCCTAGCTTCTCCGATGCAGCACTGGAGGCTTGGTGCAGGAGGACAACTCAAGGTGAGCAGCGCTGTTTCCAAAGGGGGCCAGGAGGCCCTCCAGGCAACAGTGCAAAGTCCAATGGGGCAGATAGCTACTGTATTGAACGTCAGTAGTTTAGCCCCGAGGATCTGGACACAGTGCAGGAAGAAGTTTAATGACCTCACACGAGTGGTCAAGGTCGGAGAATTAATCTTCAAATGCACCACACCCCATCACCAACAATCTCTACCAAACACAACTCATACCTCACATTCATAGCTTCACCTCACCCTCACACACTTATTACTGCTGCAAGTCACACCCACATCTCCAAGCTTAACACAATGCCAGCCATTCAACCATGACAGGCATATCACCCAAACACATTGCACCACACTCACTGACACACTTCCCTCTCTCTTGTAGGTGGCTTATAACCGACGCCTCTTCCTATTCATCCCACAATCTCTTCTGATTTACAAGCTCCACATTGTATAATCATGCACCTCTTGTTTCCCCCCACCCGCCTCTCACCACCACCTTACCCTTATGCCTTTCTCATATCAGAGACCCAAGAACTCCAATCTGCCCAGCTAGTGGTGCAAGAAGAAGAGGGACAGGAGAGTAATGATGAAGAAACAATGCTATCACTCGATCTGGCACTCGCAGCCACCAGATCAGATACTGACACTGCGCAGACATTAGAGGATAGCTTAGAGCCGGGATCTGCACATGGTGAGTTACTGGGTATGAGTGGGCTGCAGCCAGGGCATGGGGAAAGAGTAGCACCGGTGTCCGCTCCACGATGGGCGAGGTTGCACACAAGTTCTGCTGCAGAGGACTCAGATGAGAACTTCGATGGAGTGGCCTACAGAAGAATGCTGATTGGTATGCACAACAAATTGCTTGGTGCATTGGCAGGCCTGCCAGAAAGCTTGAGTGCAAGGAGCATGGAGGAGTATGGCACTAACCTGGCACAGGGCTTCGCGCAGTGCTTGGAGCACATTTCTAGCATGAAAGTGATGGCCAACTCCATTATCGCAGTTGTGGGGACCCAACCTTGATGCAGAATCTGATGGCTGATGTCTCAGCGTCCATTGTAGCACAAGCAAAAGCCACCCAGAGTCTTGAGTGCTGCAGTGGAAGCTCAGACTTCTCTCATGCAGGCTCAGCTTGCTGCCAAACAAGCTCAGACCTCTCCCATCATGGCTGTGCTTACGGGGACATGCAGGATGTCACAGTAGTCCAGCAATCTGTTCTCCAACAGATTACTAGGACTGCTGAGGCACCGCCCTGGGAGAGTGGCAGTGGCTCCATGGAGCATGAACCTGCTGTCCTCTCTCAGGATGACAGCATTCATCCTCCCACAACTGCCACTCCGCCGCTTCCCTTGATGTTGCCTCTCAGGCAGCCAACATCAACTACTGCCGCCCATGACGAGGTGGTTCAGTCCACAGCCTTCTAGGCCCAGAGCTGCTCAAGGTGGTCCTGTAAAGCCATCTGGACCCTCCCCCACTAAAAGTCAGCAGCGGTCCACCAGCCATGTTGCAGCCTCTGTGGTAGCAATTTGTAGAAGCACTAGGTGAGGCAAAGACACATTGAAGACAGGCACTAAGGGATAATTAGTTGACTTTGTTGTGTAATATTGGATGGATTGATGTATAAAGTTAGATTGGAATGTTTCTTTTGTGGTAGATTTAGAGTAACATTGTGGGAAAGAGGATTCTGTAATGGTCAGTAACAGCGGGAAGATAAGGTATCTTCTTCTTTGGCAGTCCCTCATATCGAGGATGATTTGCTTCCACACCAAAAAGGGATGAGTTCACAGGTGTTACAATGAGGGACCTGATATTCCAGGTCCCAAACTACATGTTGAAGGGCGGAAGATGCCTGTGCGTGGATTTTTAAAATGTGTGGTGCTCGTTGCACACCAGCCACCACACGGGCTTGGCAGACCTAGGTCTTGGTCCAGTGGCAAGGATTAACCAAGACGACTGATGACCAGCTCTGCTGCACAGACCTAGTGCGCACACATATCACATAGAAACGTAGAAAATTGGTTCAGGAGTAGGCCATTCGGCCCTTCGAGCCATCTGGGCAGGCCCGTGCTGCCCCAGGGCTCTCGCCTTAGCTGGGCCCCGAACTCATGCCTCTCCTGTCCCCCGATCACATCGCTCTGCAATCTCTCGCCGCTCCTGTACCCCAATCTCGCCGCTCCTGCTGTATCTGCCCACGCTCCAATTAGCGACCTGGGTTATGGTGATGTCCAATCCAGTTGCCCTCCTCCAAGACATCGCTCTCCTGCACCAGCTCGCGCTGCTCCCTGAAGTGGTGCGCCACCACTCTGGTTCCAGGGCCTGCAGCTCCTAGTGTTTTCACGCAGGTCGGGGCCATAAAAGGAGTGGAGCTGCGGGCCCTGGAACCAGTGTGGTAAGGTATAGGACAATTGCTGAATGGGGAATTGGGGTTGCGTTCACTGTTACTGCCATTGGATGAGTCGATCACAGGCAGCCCGGCAGAAAGGGGCTTACTGGATTGCTTTCTTCCTTCGGTTTCCTCTGCTTCCACTTCCTTCTCCTCCTCTTCCACTTCCTCCTCCTCAGCTGGCCGCCATTTGCCTGGTGGGCTGTGCCCTCATGATGGCAAAGTTGTGGAACATGCAGCAGACCATGACGAATCCTGAGACACGTTCTGGTGAGTACTGCAGGTCTCCTCCACAGCAGTCCAGGCAGCGGAAGCATTGTTTAATAACACCAATGGTAGACTCTATCAGATTCTGTGTGGCAGCATGGCTCTCATTGTGCGCTTGCTGCCCACGTGTGATTGGGTTGCGGAGCTGAGTCATGTGCCGGGAGGTCAGCGAATAGCCCTTGTCACCCAGTAGCGACCCTCTGGTTTGGCTCAAAGACTGAGGGTATAGCGGACTGGCACAGAATACAAGCTGCCAGGATACCGGGCATTCACCGTCATGATGTGCTGAGCATTGTCGCACACCAACTGCACATTCAGCGAGTGATAACCTTTGTAGTTGCGGTCCATCTCCACATTTAGATGCGGCACCGCAAAGCCACGTGCGTGCAGTCAAAGGTGCCATGCACCATGGAGAAGCCTGCTATCCTGGCAAAGCCACATGCATGCTCTGCCTACTACTTCTCTCTGGTCAGAGAAAAGACAATGAACTCCCCTCCTGTTATAAAGAATGTCTGCCACATCTCTTACGCAGCAGTGAATAGCGAAGGGGAAGATGGTACAGATTTCGCCTGCTTCAGCCTGGAAGGATCCCGACTAATGTTCACTATAATTTTTGAATGGGCCACATGTCCCCTTTAATGGGCTGCACGGCCCATTCAGAGTACAGCACATGTGTGGTTTTTCTATTTAAAAGTTGGCGAGCCTGCTGTGTGGAACCTTCAGGCAGCTGCGCAGCAGGCAGCTTAAAGGGAACATTGATCTCAACGCGAGGAAATTCAGAGCCACGGTCATCTTCACAGCCACTAGCAGCACTGTCCTTACTCTGGAGTGAGACTGGTTGCAAGAGGTGGCAGAGTTCTGTGAGCACCTCCTCTGTAAAGCGCAGACCTCTCACACACTGCTCCTGACTCAGGCAGAGCTAAGAGAATTATGCTCGGAAGACCTTCGGTGGATAAGGCCTCCTGCTGAGAGCCCTTATCCACCTCCTGCTCCTCCCTCTGTGAGCAGCTTGTCCTCTTCTTCACTGCCTCTGCTCCATCTTTCTGTCATGCTTCAGGCCAAGAGGGATGGCAAGTAGAACACCCATGTTAATGGGAACAAGTGGTCTGACCAGAACTTTTGAAGTCAGAAGCAAAGGCTTCTCCACTTGCAGCAGCACTCCCTGTCACCTCACCAATTTTAAACAACTCTGGAAAGCTCCAAACACTTCCACAAACTTACACAGAGCTAGTAGAAATTAATCAGCAACTAACCTCAGAGTGGTTGCTGAGCCATTTAAATATCGCTGGTGGGGGTCATATTCAACTGTGCGAGGTTAAGACAGGGCATTGGTTCCAGAGTTGAAGACAAAAATGGCAGCGCTGGCATCAAATCAGCGTTGCTCGCTGATTGACGTCACAGTCTGCTTACTCTACATACATAAAAACATAAGAATATAAGCAGGAGTAGGCCATTTGGCCCCTCAAGCCTGCTCCGCCATTCAATTAAATCATGGCTGATCTGATCATGGGCCCAGCTCCACTTCCCTGCCCACTCCCCATAACCCTTTACTCCCTTATTGCTCAAAAATCTGCCTATCTCTGTCTGAAATATATTCAATGACCCAGTCGCCACAGCTCTCTGAGGCAGAGAATTCCACAGATTTACAACCCACTGAGAGAAGAAATTCCTCCTCATCTCAGTTTTAAATGGGCGATCCCTTATTCCGAAATATGCCCCCTCGTTTGAGATTCCCACATGAGTAGAAACATTCTTTCTGCATCTACCTTGTCGAGCCTCCTCATTATGTTTCAATAAGATCACCTCTCATTCTTCTGAACGCCAATGAGTATAGGCCTAACCTACTCAACCTTTCTTCATAAGTCAATCCCTTCATCTCAGGAATCAACCTAGTGAACCTTCTCTGAACTGCCTCTAATGCAAGTATATCCCTCCTTAAAGTATATCCCTCCTTTGGTCTCCTTAAATAAGGAGACCAAAACTGTACGCAGTATTCCAGGTGTGGCCTCAGCAATACCCTGTACAGTTGTAGCAGGACTTCTCTGCTTTTATACTCAATTCCCCAACATTCCATTTGCCTTCCTGAATACTTATTGTACCTGCATATTAACTTTTTGTATTCCATGCACAAGGACCCCCAGGTTCCTCTGTACTGCAGCATTTTGTAATTTTTCTCCATTTAAATAATAATTTGCATTTTTATGTTTTTTGCCAAAGTGGATAACCTCACACTTTCCCACAATGTACTCCATCTGCCAAATTTTTGGCCACTAACTTATCCAAAAATGCTTTTGTAGATTTTTTTGTGTCCTCACAACTTGCATTCCCACCCATCATTGTATCACCAGCAAACTTGGCTACATTACACTCGGTCCCTTCATCCAAATCATTAATATAGATTGTAAATAGTTGAGGCTCCAGCACCAAATCCCTGTGGCACCTCATTAGTTACTGTTTGCCTACTGGAAAATGACCCATTTATCCTGACTCTCTGTTTTCTGTTAGTTAGCCAATCCTCTATCCATGCTAATATATTACCCCAACTCCGTGAACTTTTATCTTGTGCAGTAACCTTTTATGTGGCACCTTATCGAATGCCTTCTGGAATTCCAAATACACCATATCAACTGGTTCCCCTTATCCAAACTGCTTGTTACATCCTCAAAGAACTCCAGCAAATTTGTCAAACGTGATTTTCCTTTCATAAAACCATGCTGACTCTGTTTGACTGAATTATGCTTTCCTTAATAATGGACTCCAGCATTTTCCCAATGACAGATGTTAGGCTAACTGGACTATAGTTTCCTGCTTTCTGTCTGCCTCCTTTTTAAAATAGTGGCATTACATTTGAGGTTTTCCAATCTGCTGGGACCTCCCCAGAATCCAGGGAATTTTGGTAGATTATAACCAATGCATCCACTATCTCTGCAGCCACTTCTTTTAAGTTCTTCGGATGCAGGCCATCGGATCCAGGGAACTTGTCCACCTTTAGTCCCATTAGTTTGCCTAGTACTTCTTCTTTAGTGATAGTGATCGTTTTAATTTCCCCCCTCCCTATAGCCCCTTGATGAATCATTTTTGGAATGCTTTTAGTGTCTTCTACCTTGAAAATCGATACAAAATATTTGTTCAAGCTCTCTGCCATTTCCCTGTTCCTCATTATTGATACCCCAGTCTCATTCTCGAAGGGACCAACATTTACTTTAGCCACTCTCTTCCTTTTTATATATTATCTGACGCATGCTCCTAATGCCCGCCCTATCACACACACACACACCAAAAAATCGAGGGGGCAAAATTGCCTCTTTTTATAGCCCTGTTATTGTCTCCGGGGGCGCAAGGTGCTACCGCCTCCTGGGAAATTAGCACCCCAGGCCGCCATGCTGCTGGCGATGATGCCATCGCCTTACCACCCTATTGGGGAAATTTCCCCGTGGCCCCCGAGGCTGGCGCGAGCGGATGTCAACGCTAGCTTCGCGAGACGTGAAGCTGCCCGACCAGCTCTTGGGGCAGTGCTTAAAGGGAAGGATGCCGGCGCCCCAGCTGCCATCTTATTTTGTCGGCCGACTGCCGGGTTAGCGCAACAATAGCAGCCCTAGCGTAGTCCAGGCCACTATCGTGCAGCCAGGCATTCTGTCTTGGGTGCCAGGCTTCTAGCCCAGTCGCACGCTGCCCTGATGGCCCAGTGGAGGCCATCAAAGGCCGTGCAGAGTGCGCAGTGGCCCTCCCCTTTAAGCGAAGGGCAGTGGCATTGAAGCGCATCAGCACTACATGGAGCATCCACATAGCGCTTGACTCCCTGCCCCAGTATCGCCCCGGTTACCGCCTCCAAAGGAAGTGGAGCACGGAAGATTGCCCTCCGCTTCCTTTCAGGGGCAGTTCCATGGCGGGGATGGGACTTCCGCGCTGGGCACTAAAAGTCTTGGCCCCAGAAGGTTACCACCCCCAATCGGGATGCAGGGCAATTTCTAGCCCCAGACCATTACAGAGCCAAATTTCTAGCCCTTTGTTATTATCAGGTTTTGGAATTCTTATTCTACATATTCACCTGAATGAGTAAAGGAACTATTCATTATTTGTTACTTATTTTCCAGAAATATATGAAATAAAAACCCACTTGTGCTGAACTGTTAAACATTTCTTTCCAGATTCTTTCACTGGAGACATGCATCTCTCTCATAGTTACACACCACTCCCTTCCAGTGGTGTAAGCTCTGACTCACTGTCAGAAGTGCCATATGAAATCCACTAGTACACTAACTCACAAACATTGTGTCTTGTGCACCATCAAATTTTATGGCCCCGATACTGGTGGCTTGCTGCCGCCAACTGCCGGCGAGTTTTCCTGCCGTTTTCCTCTCCTCGACATTTCCCTCTTGGGTCGGAGCAGCGGGAGGGGAGCACTGCCGGAAACCGCCAGCTGGCGGCCAAGTCGCGTAAGTGGCCACCCGCCCGCCGAAATGCCAGATTGGTGCGGGCGGGAGTTGGCGCCAGCAGGGGGAAGGCCCGTTGCGAGAGGCTGTTCCTACCCCAATGGTAGGTATGAAGACCTGCAAAAGGTTAGTGAACATGTTTTACATTTTTTCTTTACAGCGACTTACCTGGATGGGGTCCCCTGTGTGTGTTCCGGTGATTTTTTTTTTGCAATGTTTTTATTTTCAGGTCTTCCGCCCTCCCTGGACCCAACTCCATCCTCGGCGGCACATGGGCGGCAAGCTCCTTTGCCGCCGAGATTGAGAGTTCCCGCCCGCTGCCACTCAGATTGACGCGCAAGCCATTATTTTGCCACCGGGCGGTACTGTCAGGCAAAGTACCGCCCGGTCTCTCGGCGGCCATCGGCGGTCCTTTGGGCGGCAAATGGGCAGGCCTTGCAGCTCATGAAAAACAAGATTTTATTTCAGATATCACTTCATATAAAATGACAACAAATCATAACTGAACAGTGTTAAAAAGCCAGCCAATCACCTCTACTGGTAACATTTCCCCAAAGAGAAGAGTTAAACAGCCACCAATCTACAAAAATGTCCAAAACTAATGATCATCTCACTGGCTTTATGTTAAGTATGTAATAACTCGATAAACTGAATACTGTAAACTAACACAGGTACATACCTGGCTCTGCTTTATTAGGGTCCAAAGTGATTACATTATATGATGGCTTGCCTTTTATACCTAGGCCACACACACGTGCATATAGTCCAATGACCTCCGACTGTGGCGCCACCTGGTGGCTAGTAATCCCAAGCATACATACATAACAATATTCCCCTTTAAGATATTAGCAACAGTCTCTTTACAAATTGAGACTGTCCGGGGCTTTCCGCTCCCGAGTTGATCATCTCAGTTCAACTCCAGCCTTGGACGAGCGTCCTGAGTCTGCAATGACTGGGGGCTGGGTAGCCGATCTGATGGGAGTGGCAATGACCATGTCAGGGATTGAAAGTCCAGATTCATTGATGACAGCGGAGTCCTCTGATGACTGAGGGTAGGTTGGTTGGTCATTGATTTTGTCTTCCTCAGACTGTTCCAGTTCATCCGTGTACCGCAGCTTTGTCTGATCAACATGTTTCCTGCATGTTTGTCCATTCTTGAGCTTAACGATAACCATCAGTTGCCCTCCTTTGCCGTAACAGTACCGGCAATCCACTTGGGATCTTGACCATAATTTAGTACATACACAGAATCGTTAACAGAAATATCGCGTGCCACAGCAGCGCGATCATGATACCACTGCTGACTTTGACATCTGTATTCAACATGATCGTTTAAGTCAGGTTGGACAAGAGAGAGCTTGGTCTTGAGACCTCTCTTCATCAATAGTTCAGCAGGGGGACTCCAGTAAGCGTGTGGGGTCTTGTCCTGTAACTAAGCAATATGCATGACAAGTGAGTCTGCCGTGAACCTTGAGTTACATGTTTCATAATCTGCTTGATGGTTTGACCAGCACGCTCTGCTTGACCATTAGATGCTGGTTTGAATGGTGCTGACATCACATGTTTGATACCATTGAGTTTCATGAACTCTTGAAACTCCAGACTCATGAATTAAGATCCGTTGTCGCTTACAACTATGTCGGGCAGACCATGAGTGGCAAACATGACACAATGGTAGCTGTGGATGTACTGGATGACATGATTATACACTCTATCTGCTTGGAATATCCATCCACCACAACTAAAAACATCTTTCCCAGGAAGGGACCTGTGATGTGGATCCTGGACCAAGGTTTAGATGGCTATGACCACAGACTCAGTGGCGATTCCGCTGGTGCTTTACTTAGCTGCATGCAAGTGTTGCACCGATGCACACATGATTCCAGATCAGAGTCAATTCCAGGCCACCATACATAAGCCCTGGCAATGGCTTTCATCATGACAATACCAGAATGAGTGCTATGTAGATCATGTACAAATTTCACTCTGCCTTTCTTAGGCATAACAACATGATTACCCCACAGTAAACAATCTGACTGAAAGGATAGTTTGTCTTTGCAACAGATGTAAGGTTTGGTTTCATCACCCATTTGCTTGGGTATGGCAAACCAATCACCACTAAGGACACAATGTTTCACAACCGATAATATCGGGTCCTGGCTGGTCCAGGTCTTAACTTGTTGGGCCGTGACAGGGGTTCCTTCACTTTCAAAAACGTCCATGGCTAACAGTAGGTCTGCTGGTTGTGGCGTCTCCACCTCCAGTGTGGGCAACGGCAGATGGCTCACTGCATCGGCACAGTTCTCGGTGCCAGGTCTATGGCGAATGACATGATCATAGGCAGATAATGTCAGCGCCCACCTCTGGATGTGGGACGATGCATTGGTATTTATACCTTTGTTTTCCGAAAACAATGAAATGAGTGTCTTGTGAGCTGTTTCCAGTTCAAACCAAAGACCAAACAGCTACTGATGCATCTTTCTAACCCCATACACACAGGCTAATGCTTCTTTTTCTGCCATGCTGTAGGCACTTTCTGCCTTTGACAAACTTTTGGAAGCATACGCAACAGGTTGTAGTTTACCTGACTCAATAGCTTATTGGAGCACGCAACCAACTCCATATGACGAAGCATCACAGGCCAATACTTGACGCTTACATGGATCATAATGTACCAACAGCTTGTTAGAGCAAAGCAGATTAGTAGCTTTCTGAAAAGCTCTATCTTGAGACGCACCCCAAACCCAGTTGTCGCCTTTTCTTAACAACATGTGCAGTGGCTCTAATAAAGTGCTCAATCTAAGTAGGAAATTACCAAAGTAGTTGAGTAGACCAAGGAATAAATGCAGCTCCATCACATTCTGAGGCTTGGGTGTATTTTTGATGGCCTTGGTTTTTGAGTCCGTAGGCCTGATGCCGTCAGCAGCAATTTTCCTCCCCAGGAATTCAACTTCTGGTGCCATGAAGATGAACTTCAAAAGTTTCAGTCTGAGTCCCACTTCATCCAGACAATGTAGAACCTTTTCCAGGTTGTTCAGATGTTCGGCAGTGTCATGACCTGTGACCAGGATGTCATCTTGGAACACAACGGTTCTAGGAACGGACTTCAGTAGATGCTCCATGTTCTTCTTAAATATGGCTGCAGCCGAGCGAATTCCGAAAGGACACCTGTTGTAGATAAACAGTCCTTTATGAGTGTTGATGCATGTAAGTTTCATCGACATCTCGACCAGCTCCTGTGTCATGTAGGCCGATGTCAGATCCAGCTTAGTGAATAACTTTCCCCGGCTAGTGTTGCAAACAGGTCATCAGCCTTCGGTAACAGATATTGATCCTGTTTCGAAACTCGGTTGACCATAACCTTGTAGTCTCCACAAATCCTGACAATGCCATCACTCTTCAACACAGGAACAATGGGGTTAGCCCATTCATTAAATTTGACCAATGATTTGACCCCTTCACTCTGGAGTCCGTCCAGTTCGATTTTGACCTTCTCCCTCATCATGTATGGAACCGCCCGAGCTTTATGATGGACGGGTCTTGCATCCGAGTAAACATGGATCTGCACCTTGGCTCCCGTGAAATTGCCGATGCTTGGTTTAAACAGTGAGGGAACTTGCTCAGCACTTGAGCACATGGAGTATCATCCTCCTACGACAACACTTTGATATCGTTCCAAATCCATTTGTTTTTTCTCGCCAATTCCTGCCGAACAGCATTGGGCCATTGTCTGGAACAATCCATAACGGTAAATCATGAACTGCATCATCATACGACACCTTGACTGCTGCACTGCCAATCACCGTTATGAGTTTTTAGTGTACGTACGCATCTTGGCATTGACTGGACTCAGCTTAGTCCTCACAGCCTTAGTATCCCACAGCTTGTCGAATGTCCTCTGGCTCATTATTGATTGACTCACACCCATGTCCAATTCCATCGATATCGGCACACCGTTAAGTTTCACATTAATCATTATTGGTTGGCTCTTTGTTAGGAACAAATACAGTCCATACATTTCCTCCTCTGGTATCTCGGATTGCATATCTGGATCCGCGCTATACTGGTCATCATCCTCCATGTGGTGCGTCGCAGCACGCTTGCTCAGTTGCGGACAGCCTTTACAAATGTACTGTTTAAACCGACACTGATGAGTCTGATGATTGCCGCCACACCGCCAACACGGTGAAATCGGATTCATTCCCATTGGTGGACTTTGGGCAGACACAGATTTTGCATACACAGTCGAGTAAGCCCTGCCATATGCAGCTTTGCCAATAAATGATACAATCTTGTTTACAGTACTTGCCGAGTTCTGATTTTTCGATAATATCTGCTTTAAGTTTTTGTCCGTCGTTATGTATGCCTGGGCAATGGTGATGGCCTTGCTCAAATCCAGTGTCTCCGCTGCCAGTAGCTTATGCAGAATCATCTCATGGTTGATGCCGATTACAAAGATGCCCCGCAGCATGTCTCCCAATGCATTTTCGAACTTACAAGGTCCAGCTAGACGTCTTAGGTCGGCAATGAATTCCGACACATCCTGGCCCTCAGAACGAACGTGCTTGTAGAATCGATATCGTGAGATGATGATGCCTTCTTCTGATTTGAGATGGTCACGTACCAGAACACACAATTCCTCATAGTCCTTATCCGTTGGCCTTGCAGGCGAAAGAATATTTTTTATGAGTCCATAGATTTTCGGACCGCAAACCATGAGGAAAACCGACTTGCGCCTAACTGCCTCAGTGGGTTCCTCCATTTTGTTGGCTACGAAGTACTGGTTCAGGCGAGCTATGAAATCTGCCCACTCCTCTCCCTCCACGAATCTCTCCAAATTCCAATTGTGCTCATTTTTGCATGCAAAGAGTTACCTTGTCGCCAAAGGTATGTATGTAATAACTTGATAGACTGAATACTGTAAACTAACACAGGTACAAACCTGGCTCTGTTTTATTAGGGCCCAAAGTGATGACATTACATGATGACTTGCCTTTTATACCTGGTCCACGCACACGTATGTACAGCCCAATGACCTCCGACAGTGGCGCCACCTGGTGGCTAGTAACCCCAAGCATACATACATAACACTTTTAAGAAGTATTTTTTTTAAGTTTATCACACAGAGCAACTAAATAGTGACCTTAAGTGATTGACCAGTTTAGCAGCTAAGCATTGCAACCATGCTTAAAAGCCCAAACTAAACAAATAAAATCCATGGTTGATCAGCTAGCTTTATTTAATAAAGTAACAATTTGTTGAAGGTACAGTACTTATCAAGAACAGTAACTGTGTATTCACTGGAAATTAAATAATACACTTTTTAGAGAGGCCAAAAGGTTCAACCCCATAATTATTAAAAGATAATTTAATAGTAATTATTTTTCAGAATATTCAATACAGACAGAATCCTAGAACTGTGTTCTATATTCGTGTACAAGCACATAACGAATTCATATGATATTCATTTGTCTGCTATTTTAATACATTTAATACCCATTTACATTTTTTAAAGAAGTTAATGGGTTAAACTCTTTGAAATGTTATATGAAAGAAATAATTGTTCACATGCTGGTATCACACTCAGTCATGTCTAGGCTAAAGTCTCTACTTAAGTGCTGGATATTACTTGCATGTTAAAAGAAGGAAGGTTCTGTTATCGATGAGGGTGAAGTGGCACCTCGTTTACTTCCAAAAATGTTCATTTTCTTCAATAGTTCTTTATTGGCTACTTCAGAATGAAAAGAGCTAAAGACCATTTCATGTGTCTTTTCAACTGTATTTAAATAATTAAATATTCTTTTTTTCTTTTTTACTTCAATGTCATGCAAAAAATTCTTCAAATATATAAAAAATTGAATCCCAACATGTAGATGTCTAGAGATTTCCTCTCACAATGAATCATCTAAAAAAAAGTCTGTAATGACTGCAACCGGAATTGTTTATGAAGGAAAATCTTCAGCTCAGTTTATCTTTTTTATTTATGAAACATCATTAGTACCACAGGGAGTTTGAAAGACTGAGAAACAATATTGGATGGAGGTAATTAGATTTTTTTTTTGAGTAACAAAAATTAGGACAAAGCTTCATCACGGAGAAAACTTGGATACCAGCTTTGTGTTTGTGCCATCACGAACCTCCCTGACTGAAGGCGGGCAAAGCACTATTAACAGCACTAGGTCATTTCTTTGACATGTAGGGGAGAAATTAACAGCTGTCATCGAATGATGAGTTAACTTCATAATGGTATAATGGCACTGACAAAACAATTAGCATTCACAGGAAATAGATAATGAAAATTCCATGCTGAGTTACGATGAGGCATCTAAATGAAAGGAAAATGGGAATAAAATGTGGGTGGGTGAATTCGGAATGGGTTGCAAAATAATTTGCTTGTCATTCTTACCGTTGATTGAATGAGTAGATCAAATAGGTCAGTACATCAAAAATCCTTAATGTCGATTGAAGAAAGTACTTAAAAAGGGCATCACACCACCAGGACCCATTTCAAAAATCAGACAGTTAAACCATGACTGAGGTTAATTCCATTTTGTTCTTGGTCTCTATTTTGCTGCTTCTTACATCAGTCTTCAAAAGTGAAGCTGTTAAAAATTTCCAGAGCTAGTCAAATAGGCTCAAGAATCTATAACATGTGTAGAAGTCAATACAGCATGTACAATGAAGAAACCTATGTTGAAAAGACATCCGAGGCAGATGAAACATACTTCAGAATCCTTTAGAAAATGAGGTAAAGGTCTGGTCAATATTTTTAAGAATTACCTGAGCATATCATCATCATCATCATAAGCATTCCCTCAGAGTCGAGGATGACTTGCTTCCACACTAATATTTCTCAGGTGACTGAAGAGTCCGATGCGGGACCTACAGGTAGGGCAGACCGTGGTTGGATGTATGGGTGGGTGGGGTGCATGGGTTGCCGCGTGTTCCTTCCGCTGTCGACGCTTGGCTTCTGCTTGCTCTCGGCGGAGAGACTCGAGGTGTTCAGCGCCTTCCCGGATGCTTTTCCTCCACTTTGGGAGGTCCTGGGCCAGGGATTCCCAGGTGTCGGTTGGGGTGCTACATTCCTTCAAGGAGGCCCTGCGGGTGTCCCTGAAATGATTCCTCTGCTAACCTGGTGCTCGGCCGCCATGTCGGAGCTCCAAGTAGAGCACTTGTCTTGGGAGTCCCATGCCAGGCATGCAGACGATGTGGCCCATCCAGCAGAGCTGATCAAGCGTGGTCAGTGCTTCGACGCTGGGGATGTTGGCCTGAGTGAGGACACTGACTTTGGTGCACCTATCCTGCCAGTGGATTTGCAGGATCTTGCGGAGGCACCGATGGTGGTACTTCTCCAGTGTTTTGGTGTGCCTGCTGTACATAGTTTATGTCTCTAAGCCATATAGGAGGGCAGGTATCACTGCTCTGTAGACCATGAGCTTGGTGCCAGGTTTGAGGTCCTGGTCTTCAAACACTCTCTTCCTCAGGTGTCCGAAGGCTGAGCTGGCACACTGAAGGCGGTGTTGGACTTCGTCGTCGATGTCTGCCCTTGTTGATAGTTGGCTCCCGAGGTATGGAAAATGGTCCACGTTGTCCAAGGCCTCATCATGCATTTTGATAACCGGGGCACAGTGTTGTGTGACGGGGGCAGGTTTGTAGAGGATCTTTGCCTTACGGATGTTAAGTGCAAGGCCCAAGCTCTTGTATGCTCAGTGAAGGTGTTGACAATAGCTTGGAGCTCGGCCTCTGAGTGTGCACAGACGCAAGCCTCGTCTGCGTACTGTAATTCAATGACGGAGGATGGGACGACTTTGGATCTGGCCTGGAGGCGGCGGAGGTTGAATAGATTCCCGTTTGTCCTGTAATTTAGCTCCACTCCAGCAAGGAGCTTGCTGAGGGTGAGATGGGGCATTGCAGCAAGGACTTGAGCACAAATGCAATAATGAAGACTGGAAGATAACATCTTCAACTTTAATAAAGAATAAAATGTGACCAAGAGAGTTTATACACCATAAGCAGGTCTCCTGTGGCATTGCTAATGATGAGTTTGAGGTTTTGTTGCTGCAGTGGGTAGGACACAAGATTGAATGGGATATGGCCGCTGAAAGGAATTGGACAGACATTTTGAGAAATGTGCACAGAGGCAGTAAAGTAAGTGTCTTATTTCCTAAAAATATTGTTAAAAAAATTTACTTGAGTGTTTTCGTTCTCAGTGACCCTCCATTAGAGGACCTACAGATCACAATTCCTGACATAGTTTATGAGCTGCCAGTCTTGCTATAAATCGTAATGAGTTTAAGAAGCTGTATGCCCAGATGCATATTGGAAGCTGCAGCCTGCCAACTAGATTTTCTTCAAGTAGCAGTGATAGATCTTGGAATCTGCATGAATACAAGGCTTGGGTTTATCACATCGACAGAAGCCTCTGATCGGCATTTGTGATTTTAGTATCTTGGTGATGGAAAATATAAGCTGATGATAAACAGAAAAGGCTCTGACTAGAGGGCGACAAAGAGTAGACTTTAGGGGCTCAAGTTTTGGACCCCCGCTAGAACATCGGAGAGGCCCGCCTAATTTGTAGAATAGAAGTTGCGTCGAATACTTGCCTCGCGATTCTCTGATATCTGTAGGCCCATTTCCAGCTCGGCGCGGCGCAGCAGGAGCTGCTGGGGGCGGAGCTACAGCCCTGCGCCAAAAACAGTGCCGGCAGCTGCGCGCGTGCGCAGTAGCTCCCCGCTCTCCCAGCGCGTCCTGTCTCCGAGTGATGACCCTATCAGTGGCTGATGGGATGTCACCTCTATCCCAGGCAGAGTGGCCTGACAGCCCTTACCTCTTCCGCGGCGACCCGCCCGGCATCTCCTGGGGGTGCCCCATCCCAGCAGGCTGTTGGAGGGCTCCCGGTGCTGCAGTAGATGAATAGAAATTTTACATTTTTTATTTATTAATTGATTTTTTTATTATTATTTTTTGGGGGATTGATTTATTGGTTGATTTATTGATTTATTGATTTATTTATCATTTATTATTGATGGCTCTTTATTTGTAAAAGCGAAGTGTTTAATGCTTGTAAACTCCCCTAACTTCACTCTAACTTCCCTTCCCCACCCCCCATATCTCTCGTTCCCTGCGCCTAATTTATAAAGTGTAGGTAAGGTTTTTCTGAGCGTACAAAAATCTACACTTACTCCATTCTAAGTTAGTTTGGAGTAAGTTTTCGCTGCCTAAACTTGCAAAACAGGCGTAAGTGGCTGGTAACGCCCCCATTTGAAAAAAAAATCTGTTCAAAACCAAAACTATTCTAACTCACTAGAATTGGAAAAAACTAAATGCCAGGAATTGCAATTTCTAAGATACGCCAATCTAAACTAGTTGCTCCAAAAAAATAGAAGCAACTCGAGCCGAAACTTGAGCCCAGAATGGGGTCTTTTCTGGGCTTACGCTATTCATAAACAATATGGAGGATGGAACTTCTTGCATTATAAAATCTGCTATTCAAATGAAACTACATACTTGGTTGAATAATGCAAGGCCAGATTAAAGTAACTGGGCTAAGGAATGAGGTTAATTTAATTGGGATAAATATAAATACACATTGAAAGGACAAATATGAAAGGACCGAAATTGCCTCCAGTCTTAAGCTCCATTACCGCCTCTAAGAGGCAGCAATGGAGTGAATAGGCCTCACCGACCAGGGGCAGGTGGATGGGCCGACCCAGCCGAAATTATCCCCAGGCCGATAGCGGCGGGAACGGGTTTCTGCGCCGCCTGTGCTGCTGCCCCGTCAGGCACGTGCCGACCCCACGCTGACCGGCGGCGACCCTCTTACCGACCCCAGTGGGAAATTGTCCCGCGGGAGCGATGGCGCCACCAGCTGGTGCCACTGACAGCTTCCTCCCCTGTGTGAAAGTCTGTGTGCCTGGGCGGCACGTCCGCCCTTAAAGGGGTGCGCGCACTGCCGGCGCCTCCATTTTATTTTAATTGTCGGCTGACTCGACAATGATGGCCACAGGTTCGGCTGGACAGCCAATAGGCAGCTCGTCACCCCCTCGTGGGTACCAGGCCGCTGGCCTAGCCGAAACCCTGCCTGGTGGCCCAGTGGGCCTAACTAAACACCATACAGAACTCACAGCAGCTCTCCCCTTTAATTGAAGGGGAGGGATGTTGTGACGTGGCAGCGCGATGCAGCACATCCTCGTCGCACTAATGACTCACTGAGGCCGATCCAACCAAAGGGCACTTCCACCCCTCAGCTCCGCCCTGACCAGAAATAAAGACAAAGAAGTGAATATCAGAGCAAGATCCGCCCCATGGATTGGAGCGGAGAAAAATCTTACATTTCGGTAAGTGCGCCTACTCTTAGTCAGGGGGCAATTTCGACCCTGAAATATGTACATAATCAATGTGTGTGCAGAGCAAAGTTGCAAAAGAAATAGGCTTTGGTGTGAGTATTAGCCATTAATTACCTAACCAAGGGGAATCTATCATTACAAAGCTGGGATGTGAGGGTACAGCCTAACAATATTTTATTACATGGCAAAAATATTTTTTTTGACTCCATATAACAAATTGGTACAGTCTGAGATACTGAATGCAGTTTTTAGCATTCTAAATTTACAAGGACATTGATGCATTGGGCAGAATTTAGAGAAAAGGTGCAAGGATAGTCAGGGGCTCTGGAGGAGTGAACCTGTCTTCAATATAGGAACAAAGACTGACAGGGAAACATAATCCAAAACTAGTGATTATAAAGAAGTTAATTAACTTAGTCTCAAGTGCTGAAGACATAAAATTAACTAGCCTCAGCTGAGATAGCAATTGGATATTTTTTTTGCCACTTCAACAATTGAGGAAAGTAACATAAGGGTAAATTTTCAGCTATTGAGTTGCTGACCCAAGAGCTGCACCTACACGATCTTCTGATATATACTGCCAGTGAGCAAGGCTGCAGGCCACGAGTACGGAAGTGGAAGATTTACCCTCCAGTTACCAACCACTGGGTGAAAAGTTGATACAATCACCCAGCTAATGAAGCAGTGCTGATAAAGAGCCTCCTCCTGAAACATTAATCTGTCTCTTCTCTGTTGATGTACCTGCTGTCTACTTCCAACATTTCATATTTTTATTTCTTTTCTGGCATAATGTACGCTCATGGAGAAAGCAAGTAGTGACCAATTAATGTACCGACACCATACCCACACAAGTTAATGTCTTTGTAAAGAACCATTTTCAGAAAATGGTCAAGGTAATAGTTGTTATTATATTAACTTACGTATAATGAAAGTCATTTCACAGTCTAGCTTCCAGATTCTGCGTGCTTCTTGTTACATGTCAAAGCAGGAAAATAAAGTGCTTCAAAATGGATTTCTTTCTGCACATATACATATCTTAAAAAAACAGGCAAATGTGTGTGATCTGTTCTGCGATAGCTAACTAGTTAATAGTTAGTAAATACACCATCAACAGCACACTTAAATTATCCAATTAACCATCAAAGCTCCAGTACCTAAGTATCAGAGGGTTACATTGCAAAAGTGGCTAAGAGTCTTTTAGTCATTACCCTACCCCTTTGGGACCAGGTTTTGGATTCGGGAGATTTAAGATTTGTCCCTCACTTCATTTTTAAAGATCAAAGTTAAATTGACAGTCTCTGGTTATTATCAATTTACAGTGAAATGTCCCTGAATTTAGCACTTCATTTGTCAGCTTCAGCTCTGTGAGCCTTATGGCTGAGGATAGGGAGAATGATACTAAGTGGCTCGAGGTCTAACATTGAGGATGAGTTGATTACAAGTAACAAAACAACAAAGAAGGCAGCAATTCACTGGATCTGTGATGTACAAGTTCTATTCTCCATCTCTGCCAATCGTCAGCTTAACCGCTGACTAGATTTCACTCTGGGCAAATGGTATCAATGTACCACCTAAAATAAATCTGTTCCCACAAGTTTGAAATATTCAAAATATATTTACCTCACCCCAATCCTATTTTAGTGCATGCCTGGAGTCTTGTGTCACTGAAGTCATTACCCAAGCTGAGCCTGAGAGGAGAGAGAACTTCTACCACCAATACAAAAATAAGGTTAACCTGTAACTGGCCTGATCTCTGCCAGCATCATGAGAAAGGAATATCATCATTTAGCTGATACCATCCCCATTAGACTTTCCAGCCCCTTCATAATAAATAACTAGCCTACAGAGATATTAAAAAAATGCCTGTAGGATGTTATCACCAGATTATAAAAAGGCCGACAATAACCCCACTCTCGTTTACATCAACGGCAAAGTACAGACTCAGAAGGATTGAAAAATATGAAAGTTATTTTCACATAAGCATCATTTTTGAAGTACTATGCTTCAGATTAAACAGAATGTAAACTTGTACTAACTTGCAGTGTAGAATTAATTTACAATGCACTTAAACCCAAATAATGGAAATCAGTATTTTCACAGAAATAAGTAGTTAAACAGATGATTTAGCATCTTATAAATAAAATGTGCAAAATCAGCACCATCTAATCTCTTTGGAAAAACTGAGTCGTGATGTGTATTAAAAACTGTTATATTAAATGTAAAAGAATAAATAAATCATTAAAGTAATTGAGAATGGATTAAAAGATCAATTGATATTATGGTCATTTTTTGGAATAACAGTCTGTAAATCTGGGCTAACTGTTCAACCAATTCCTAGACCTTTATTTTAATTAGTAATGACATAGATTTGGACAGCAATTTCTTGCCCTTAACACTTCCTGAGACAGTCAGTGGGGTTAGTTTTTAGTAACGATTAGTTTGTATTGATAAACTTTATTTCTGTAACCATAAGTAAAAAAACTCAAAAATTCAAACCAGTTTGGTTGGTTACGGCTGTAAGAAGTGCTTGCAACATACACCCACGGCCCACTGTCCACACATACATTGGCATCTTGTACAACACACATGATTTAATCTAAACTTGGGTGGATGTGATCAAACGAATTGCCCACATGAGCAGCATCTTTTCAACTGACCTTAAAATGGTAAACAACATTGCCAGGAACGGTTGTGCTTACCACAGTGATTATGGTTCACTTTCCCTTTTAATATTATTTCTTTATTCAAATTTGTGCTCATCTAGGCAAGCGTTGACATTACAAGAAACTGGAACTTTTATTTTTGACCTTGGTATTGCACAGATCAGCAGCCATCGAATTTTTCCTGCTAATGTATCAACAACCTCAGTTAAAGAGATACCATCCTTTTTGGTGACCTACATAGATGAGGTTTTAAGATGATCATGAATCAGGTTGCTCCATCCTTCTCTTTTACATATCCCTGCTGTGTCATAATCTTGAAGGTGCTGTAAGTAAATTTTAAGCCAAGAGCAAAACTGCTGTACCACAGCAAAGGCAATCAGCCACTGTCTTTAAATATGGAAACCTGTCAAAAACATTCACACTGCAGCACATTATATTGCTTATCACAGAAAGGTGTACAGGAATTAAAATAGGTGAAGGATTTGAATCCTTTGAGGAACAGTTTCCATGAGAAGGTAACATATTTACCCTTGTAAATTGTTCAATAGTACAGTATTCCACAAAAAAAATGCTGAATATTATAGAACACAAAATGAATAAAATGTAGCACACTTCTATGCACAATGAAATGCAAGGAAAAGAAAAACTTGTGATGCATTTTATTTTTGGATGTAATACAGAAATGCTTCGATAGTCCTTAACTGGCTAATGTTATGTTTTTGAAGCTTGACCCAATATTTCTCTTGTACTCAACATCAAGACCCATTCCCTACATAGCTCCTGCTTTCTAAGAAGTGATGTGTGAGCTTATGCACACAATATTCAGTGCTGTAGCATTGTCTGGGGTCAAGTTGAAACCCTCGCGACTGCAATTAGCTCCCTGGAATTGGCACAAATCTTCTCATGTTTTGTTAGCTTTTAGATAGCAGAGAATACCAAAATTCTGTGTTCCCAAAAATCCAAGGCCTCTTGATGCCACCCATGTAGCCCTCAAGGTACCTAATAACAATCCGGTGACATATATAATTTGCAAAGGATTTCATTCAGTCAACATCCAGGTGATCTCAGACCATCACAATAGAATAATGCAGGTGAGTGCAAGATAATAACCTCTATACCCGAGCTGGAGATTAATGTTCTGTATAAATATTAAATACATCAGCTTGTTTTAAGCACTGTGTGTCGAATATTTGATTTCTCCATAATAGAGGAGTCTAATTAATGTTCCCTTCCCTTCCATTTTGGGTCTTTTCTTATTCTAGATTATTTCACCTCACGTGCTTCATCTTTCACCACATCAAATCCCAAGCTTGTTTCGTTTGAGTATACAGCTTGTGGGTTGGAGAGGCGAGAGTCCGGGTCGGAGGCCTATAAAGGCCGCGAGAGGCAGCGGGAGTTCGTTGGTGAGGCCCAGCCGGTGCAGCTGCAGGGAGAAGGCAAAAAAGAAGTAGAAAGAAACCGAAAGGTGACGTCACAGCCAAGGGGTAAGTGATTGGCTGGTGATTGGTAAGTAGCTTTTTGTTCTCTTTTCTTTATCAGTAAGTAACCTTTAGCATTGTTGTTGCCAAATTAAGTCAATCTAGGGGTTAAGTCATGACAGGACAGCTCAGACACGTGTTATGCTCCTCCTGTACTATGTGGGAACTCGGGGACACTTCCGGTGTCCCTGCCGACTACGTGTGCGGGAAATGTATCCACCTGCAGATCCTGACGGACCGCATTGCGGCACTGGAGCTGTGGATGGATTCACTCTGGAGCATCCACGATGCTGAGAATGACGTGAATAGTACGTTTAGTGAGTTGGTCTTACCTCAGGTAAAGGGTACACAGCCAGATAGGGATTGGATGACCAAAAGGAAGAGCAGTGCAAGTAAGGTAGTGCAGGGGTCCCCTGCGGTCATCCCCCTGCAAAACAGATACACCACTGTTGAGGGGGATGACTCATCAGGGGAGAGCAGCAGGTGCCAAGTTCATGGCACCATGGCTGGCTCTGCTGCACAGGAGGGCAGGAAAAAGAGTGGGAGAGCTAGAGTGATAGGGGATTCGATTGTAAGGGGAACAGATAGGCGTTTCTGTGGCTGCAACCGAGACTCCAGGATGGATGGACCCTCCCTGGTGCAAGGGTCAAGGATGTCTCGGAGCGGGTGCAGGACATTCTGAAAAGGGAGGGTGAACAGCCAGTTGTCGTGGTGCACATAGGCACCAACGATATAGGTAAAAAAAATGGGATGAGGTCCTACGAGATGAATTTAGGGAGCTAGGAGCTAAATTAAAAAGTAGGACCTCAAAAGTAGTAATCTCAGGATTGCTACCAGTGCCACGTGCTAGTCAGAGTAGGAATCACAGGATAGTTCAGATGAATACGTGGCTTGAGGAGTGGTGCAGAAGGGAGGGTTTCAAATTCCTAGGGCATTGGAACCGGTTCTGGGGGAGGTGGGACCAGTACAAATCGGACGGTATGCACCTGGGCAGGACCGGAGGACCGGAACCAATGTCCTAGGGGGAGTGTTTACTAATGCTGTTGGGGTGGAGTTAAACTAATATGGCAGGGGGATGGGAACCTATGCAGGGAGGCAGAGGGAAATAAAAGGGAGACAGAGGCAAAAGATAGAAAGGCGAATAGTAAAAGTGGAGGGCAGGGAATCCCAAGACAAAAAACAAAAAGGGCCACATTACAGCAAAATTCTAAAGGGGCAAGGTGTGTTAAAAAGACAAGCCTGAAGGCTCTGTGCCTTAATTAGAGGAATATTCAGAATAAGGTGGACGAATTAACTGCGCAGATAGCAGTTAATGGATATGATGTAATTGGCATCACAGAGACATGGTTCCAGGGTGACCAAGGCTGGGAACTCAACATCCAGGGGTATTCAACATTTAGGAAGGATAGACCGAGAGGAAAAGGAGACGGGGTGGCATTGCTGGTTAAAGAGGAAATTAATGCAATAGTAAGGAAGGACATTGGCTTGGATGATGTGGAATCGGTGTGGGTGGAGCTACTGAATACCAAAGGGCAGAAAACGCTATTGGGAGTTGTGTACAGGCCACCAAACAGTATTAGTGTGGTTGGGGACAGCATCAAACAAGAAATAAGGGATGTGTGCAATAAAGGTACAGCAGTTATCATGGGCGACTTTAATCTACATATAGATTGGGCTAACCAAACTGGTAGCAATGCAGTAGAGGAGGATTTCCTGGAGTGCATTAGGGATGGTTTTCTTGACCAATATGTCGAGGAACCAACTAGAGAGCTGGCCATCCTAGACTGGGTGATGTGTAATGAGGAAGAGTGAACATAACATGGTAGAATTCTTTATTAAGATGGAGAGTGACACAGTTAAATCAGAAACTAGAGTCCTAAACTTAAGGAAAGTTAACTTTGACGGCATGAGGCATGAATTGGCTAGAATAGACTGGCAAATGATACTTAAAGGGTTGACAGTGGATAGGCAATGGCAAACATTTATAAATCACATGGATGAACTTCAACAGTTGTACATCCTTGTCTGGAGTAAAAATAAAATAGGGAAAGTGGCTCAACCGTGGCTAACAAGGGAAATTAAGGATAGTGTTAATCCAAGGAAGAGGCATATAAATTGGCCAGAAAAAGCAGCAAACCTGAGGACTGGGAGAAATTTAGAATTCAGCAGAGGAGGACAAAGGGTTTAATTAAGAGGGGGGAAATAGAGTATGAGAGGAAGCTTGCAGGGAACATAAAAACTGACTGCAAAAGCTTCTATAGATATGTGAAGAGAAAAAGATTAGTGAAGACAAACATAGGTCCCTTGCAGTAGGACTCAGGTGAATTAATCATGGGGAACAAAGAAATGGCAGACCAATTGAATAAATACTTTGGTTCTGTCTTCACGAAGGAAGTCACAAATGACCTTCCGGATGTATTAGGAGACCGAGGGTCTAGTGAGAAGGAGGAACTGAAGAATATCCTTATTAAGCGGGAAATTGTGTTGGGGAAATTGATGGGATTGAAGGCCAACAAATCCCCGGGGCCTGATTGTCTGCATCCCAGAGTACTTAAGGAGTTGGCCCTAGAAATAGTGGATGCATTGGTGATCATTTTCCAACAGTCTATCGACTCTGGATCAGTTCCTATGGACTGGAGGGTAGCTAATGTAACACCACTTTGAAAAAAGGTGGGAGAGAGAAAAAGGGAAATTATAGACCAGTTAGCCTGACATCAGTAGTGGAGAAAATGTTGGAATTAATTATTAAAGATGAAATAGCAGCGCATTTGGAAAACAGTGACAGGATCGGTCCAAGTCAGCATGGATTTGTGAAAGGGAAATCATGCTTGACAAATCTTCTGGAATTTTTTGAGGATGTAACTAGTAGAGTGGACAAGTGAGAACCAGTGGATGTCGTGTATTTAGACTTTCAAAAGGCTTTTGACAAGTTCCCTTATAAGAGATTGGTGTGCAAAATCAAAGCACATGGTATTCGGGGTAATGTACTGGAGTGGATAGAGAATTGGTTGGCAGACAGGAAGCAGAGAGTCAGGATAAACGGGTCCTTTCGGAATGGGAGGCAGTAACTAGTGGAGTGCCACAGGGCTCAGTGCTTTACAATGTACATTGACGATTTGGATGAAGGAATTGATTGTCATATCTCCAAGTTTGCAGATGACACTAAACTGGGTGGCGGTGTGAGCTGTGAGAGGATGCTAAGAGGCTGCAGGGTGATTTGGACAGGTTAGGTGTGTGGGCAAATGCATGGCAGATGCAGTATAATGTGGATAAATGTGAGGTTATCCACTTTGGTGGCAAAAACATGAAGGAAGAATAATATCTGAATGGTGGCAGATTAGGAAAGGGGGAGGTGCAACAAGACCTGGATGTCATGGTTCATCAGTCATTGAAAGTTGGCATGCAGGTACAGCAGGCGGTGAAGAAGGCAAATGGCATGTTGGCCTTCATAGCTAGGGGATTTGAGTATAGAAGCAGGGAGATCTTACTGCATTTGTACAGGGCCTTGGTGAGGCCTCATCTGGAATATTGTGTTCAGTTTTGGTCTCCTAATCTGAGGAAGGACGTTCTTGCTATTGAGGGAGTGCAGCGAAGGTTCACCAGACTGATTCCAGGGATGGCTGGACTGACATATGAGGAGAGACTGAATCAACTGGGCCTTTATTCACTGGAGTTTAGAAGGATGAGAGGGGATCTCATAGAAACATTTAAGATTCTGACGGGACTGGACAGGTTAGATGTGTGAAGAATATTCCCGATGTTGGGGAAGTCCAGAACCAGGGGACATAGTCTTAGGATAAGGGGTAGGCCATTTAGGACTGAGATGAGGAGAAACTTCTTCACTCAGAGAGTTGTTAACCTGTGGAATTCCCTGCCGCAGTGAGTCGTTGATGCCAGTTCATTGGATATATTCAAGAGGGAGTTAGATATGGCCCTTACGGCTAAAGGGATCAAGGGGTATGGAGAGAAAGCGGGAAAGGGGTACTGAGGTGAATGATCAGCCATGATCATATTGAATGGTAGTGCAGGCTCGAAGGGTCGAATGGCCTACTCCTGCATCTAATTTCTATGTTTCTATGTTTCTATACCCAGCAACAGCTGTAATGTTTTTATTTTGCAACAGTTCACAATGTTAGTTTAAACATATCTGAGATAATGGGGCAGAGTCGCCAGCCTGGGGAGACACAATTTCCCAATTATATACGCCAGGCATACGCTCCAAGCACCAAAGCAGAAAATGTCTCTATTGTGACCATCTGTGGTCACTGTGCTTAGAAAAAGTGTCGAAGCAATAGGAAGGATTAAGAAGAGGATAACAAAAATGATGTATGTTTTAGATCACTGAACTATGAAGGAAGTCATAGCTATAATGAAGGGGAAAAGCCTGAGTGATGCAGTGAGTTAATACACAATCTCTTCATCAATAGGGCCTGGGAATGAATCCAACCCAGACAATTGGAATGAAAGTTCCACTCTGTGACAGAAAAAACAGTCACATACATGCACGCCAACCTACGCACAACATGAGGAAAGCAGGACTGAAGCATGTTGCATATATGTGCAGACTGAACATAGAAACATAGAAACATAGAAAATAAGAGCAGTAGTAGACCATTCGGCCCTTCGAATCTGCAATGCCATTCAATATGATCATGGCTGATCCTCTATCTCAACACCATATTCCCACTTTTTCCCCATACCCCTTGATGTCTTTTAGTTTCTAGAAATCTATCTATCTCCCTCTTAAATATATTCAGTGACTTGGCCTCCACAGCCTTCTGTGGTAGAGAATTCCACAGGTTCACCACCCTCTGAGTGAAAAATGTTCTCCTCATCTCGCTCCTAAATTTCCTCCGCCGTATCCTGAGACTGTGACCCCTTGTTCTCGACTTCCCAGCCAGGGGAAATGTCCTCCCCACATCCAGTCTATCCAACCCAGTCAGAATTTTATACCTTTCAATGAGATCCCCTCTCATTCTTCTAAACTCTAGTGAATACAGGCCTAGTCGACCCAATCTCTCCTTATACGACAGTCCTGCCATCCCAGGAATCAGTCTGGTGAACCTTCGCTGCACTCCCTCTATGGCAAGTATATCCTTTCTTCGGTAAGGAGACCAAAACTGCACACAATACTCCAGGTGCGGTCTCAGCAAGGCCCTGTATAACTGTAGTAAGACATCCTTGCTCCTATACTCAAATCCTCTTGCAATGAAGGCCAACATACCATTTGCCTTCCTAACTGCTTGCTGCACCTGCATGTTTGCTTTCAATGACTGGTGTACAAGGACACCCAGGTCCCTCTGTACATCAACACTTCCTAAGCCATCACCATTTAAATAATACTTTGTTCTTATGTTTTTCCTACCAAAGTGGATAATTTCACATTTATCCACATTATACTGCATCTGCCATGTTTTTGCCCACTCACTCACTCTATCTAAATCGCTTTGCAGCATCTTTGCATCCTTCTCACAACTCACAATCCCACCTAGTTTTGTGTTGTCAGCAAACTTGGAAATATTACATTTGGTTCCCTCATCCAAATCATTTATATATATTGTGAATAGTTGGGGCCCAAGTACTGATCCCTGTGGTACCCCATTAGTCACTGCCCGCCACCCTGAAAAAGACCTGTTTATTCCTAATCTCTGTTTCCTGTCAGTTTTCAATCCATGCCAATACATTACCCCCAATTCTATGTGCTTTAATTTTGCACTCTAACTTTTTATGTGGGACTTTATCAAAGGCCTTCTGCAAATCCAAATATACCAAATCCACTAATGACACTAATGGTCAATTTTACCTCTTGGGTTTTGTTACATTAATATATTTTGATCCTGAATTAGCTAAAAGTAAAATACCAAATATATACTGTTTCCCTCTCTCTAACTAACTGCCTACTCCTCCCCTACCATGGTGATGACAAAAAATATTGGCCAGAAATTGTGGTCGGAGGCTTCCCCCAGGTGGATGTCTCCAACTGCAAACATTTCTACGAAAGTACCTGGTGATCCCAGAGGTTGAGAGACTTGCAGTCCTGGGCCTATACGTGAAGGCCTTTGTAGGGGCACACATATCCCAGGAGCATATGGGCTTTGTACGCATCAATGGGATGACGTGTGCCGGCCCAACCTATCAGAGTAGGGGGTTCCCCAGCTCACATAAGTATTAATGGGGATCCCCTAAAACACAAACACTGAAAATAACTTTTTTTTAAAATATCACTTATTTCAACTTGATAAAAATGGAGTTTAATTAATTTTTTTTTAATTTCGAAAAATAAATGTACATATTTTAATGGGTCTAAAAATAAACTTACCTTATTTTACAGGATTTGAAATGTTTAATTTTTTTTTAGTGTATTTTTCTGCACTTTAAAAATCTTACACTGATAAAAGCAGGCCTTATGCTTGCTTTCATCAGGCATAAGAATTTGAAGGACATTCGCTGGGCAGGAGTTGGGCAAATAGCCCAACTCTCCGCCCGCGGAGGCCCTTTAATTTCGGATGCGATGGATCTGTCAAAAGAATTTTTGGCAGATCACAAGTGCCGAGTTTTGGTGCATGCACTTCGCATATGTAAACCCGGAACTTGCGGGGACCCGGTGTACAGGTGTGCACCTCGTGGAGAGCGTAATTTCAGGCCCACAATTTTGCCACGGCAAGATTTTTTAATTTTTTGTTTTATTTGAACAAAGATAAATTCTTAGTGAAATAATAGGTCGGTTGGAAAGGAAATTATTAAGGAAATGTATTTATTTCTCATATCATCCCACTTTTACGGGCTCAATTTTCCCTCAATTTTTTGGCATATTGCCACTGGTCTCAACTACTCCAAAAAAATAAGTACCAAGTTCCCACGTTCTATTTTTTGAAATTGGCGCCGCGCAGCCTGTCCTATAGCTTCGGGGGGGTGGAGCCTAATGTCTGCATCGAAAAAAACGATGCACCCCTTTCTGCGCATGCATGAACAAAAAGGAAGTTTTTCACGTGATTGCTATGGGCGCGCATGCCCAGTACAGCTCCCGGTCTGCATTCGGCCATTTTTAAAGAGCCAGTTATGCGTGAGAACTTTAATTCTCATTGGAAAAATCAGAGCTGTAATACAACGTGCAACGCGGCTCAAGGACTAAGAATTTCTTACAGGATGAAGTGGAGGCACTAGTTACTGTAATTGAGGTCAGATGGCACGAGCTGGCCACCAGCAGAGGCCACGTGAATGTTTCACCAAAAGAAATGAAGAAACACTGGAACCAACTTGCAGAAGATTATTGTGCAATGGTGACTACTCCAAAGTCTGGAGGCCAGTGCAAAAAGAAGTGGCAGGACCTTGGTCAAGTAGTTAGTGTAAGGAATATTTTCATTTAGTCAGTGGAATTGCAATTGTAAATGTGACCACCTGTATATGTCCCACCCAGCAGAAATGCACCCTCTTTAAAATGTTATATTTTCATCTTTGCAGAGGAGGGTGGCACATAACAAACGGGAAAGAACTCGAACAGCAGGAGGCCTGGCAAATCTGCACCTACTGACACCCTTGGAAGAGAGGTTCGCTGCTTTGATGGGTCCTGCCTAGAAAAAAGCAACCACCACTGCACAAGCTGGGCCCACACTCGAGGGAGCGATCATTCCTGCAAATTCCACAGTCTGGCTTTGCTAAATGTTAAGTACTGCGCAGGCTAGCCATGCTTCGGTTCATGGGGATGTCTCCGTCAGCTACACTTCGGTTGATGCAATATGCTATCATTCATCATGGTGCTTCAAATCAGGCTGCTGCCTGCGCTGTGTGAGCCTACTCATGCCACCCACCTTGCCCCCTCCTCTGCTGCTAACCATTTGTCTGTTATGTTATATTTTGCAGACTTGAGGCCAACCCTGACGATGCAGTAGAAGATTCAGAAGAGGACAAGCCTGAAGAGGAGAACATCTTCCAATCCCATCTTCCAGACAAAGAACATGGGGGGAGGGGGATGAGGAGGGGATGGATGAAGCCCCCACTATTATACACACTTGGAGTAGGTGCCGCCCATTGAAGTGCCAGCCCCTTTCCTGAGTGGTACTCGTGTTGGTGAGACATCCATGGTTTCCCACAGTCCAAGGCTGGGTATCCCAGTGAGGTGCAGTGAGGCATGCCCAAGGGCCCACCGTCCAAGGCTGCGGGTCCCAGTGGGATGTAATGAGCCTCATCCAGGGTAAGGAGGGGAAGGAGAGCCGAGGTGCAGGATCTAACAGATGTAGTTCGATTGATGGCAATGAGTGCAGAGAGCATTGAACTTACGTGATCACTCCTGGACACCATCATTGGGGTGGGTGATGAGGTATCGGGACTGTCGGGAGAAATAACAACACTCTCATGAGAAATGGGAACACTGTCCCGGAACATGAGGGAGGGAATATGTCAGGCAGCAGATACAATGTTGGTGCACGTGAGGGAGGGAATGTTGCAGGTAGCTGATGCGCTGTCAGTGAACATGAGATAGGGAATGTTGCAGGTAGTTGAGACACTGTTGCTCAACATGAGGGAGGGCATGTCACAAGTAGCTGAGACACTGTCGGCGAACATGAGGGAGAGAATGTTGCAGGTAGTTGACACACTGTCAGGGCACATGAGGGAGGGAAATTTCGGAGTTAGCTGCGGAACATGCCCGGACCCCGTGCCAAATGACAGAATCCACTGCCACTCCCACTCCAATCCCCACACCAGCCTCTGAAGAGGACCAAGCCAGGCCTTCCACATTACCGGCTGCCACCCCACCAACCCCCTCCCCCGCCCCCCCCACCCCCAGCCCCATGCCCCCATCAAGAAGTGCGCATTACCTGAGATGTTCGAAAGAATAAACTTGATACCAACCTGAGAATCACTGCACCACCGCCTACGGGCAGGGGCGGGCAGTCTTAGAATAAGGTGGAGGAGAGATGGGTGCAGCCTTTCTTTGCTGCTGTTGTTGTTGTTATTGTTGTTCTCATTATTGTTGTTACTGTTGTAACTGTTGTTCTCAAATGAAAAATTTTTTGTAAGGTATGTGAATTTACAAGTTTAAAAGTTTGCAAGTACTCTTAATGTTTTTAAGTAATCTTAAGGTTTGTAAGTGAAGTTAAAGTTTGTAAGTGATCTTAACTGAAAACTTTAAAGTTTAATACAAGAATATTTTTATTAAAGTTAAGTTAAGTACAAACAAATGTTTTGTAAACTTTTGAATAAAATATAATTTAAATTATAACTGAATCATTTCTATTATTTGTTCCATTAGTAACACAAAATTTTGAAGTAAAGAAAAATCATTTCCATTATTTGTTCCATTAACACAACACAACATTATGCAACAGGTCTAAACAGTAAACATGGTCCATTTGGAATAGTTGCCACTGAGTCTTCAGGCGGCAAAGCATTCACGGATGAGCTGCTGCCACAAGGCTTGAGCAATCGTTAAAGGAGCATGACGGCCTGCTCTCCTCTGCCGTCGTGCTCCGGGTTCAGGTAGTTGCATGGCTTCCTCATCCTCGTCCTCCTCCTCCTCCTCCTCCTCGCCATCTGCATCTTCCTCCTCCTCATCAGCCACTCTCACCTCAGGTGGGTCTTCTACTATCAGCTGCTGCTGCCTTATGATGGCTAAGTTATGCAGCATGCAGCACACAACAGTGAACTGAGCGACAAACTCAGGGGAGTATTGCAACTAATCTCCAGAATGCTCCAGGCATCCGAAACGATGTTTCAATAGGCCAATGGTCCTCTCTATTATGCTGCACGTCGCAATATGCAACATGTTGCATTCCCGGCCAGCTTCCGTCTGGGTTACGCATATGGGTTGCAAGAAGTTCAAAACGGCAAGCTACTTTGTTGTCTCTCTCCCCAATGTCAACGCCTTAGTATGAACCACACCCAGGTCTGAGCATAGGCTTGCTTAGTTCGGGAAGCAGCCCTCCCTCCCCACCCCCACCCACCCACCCCCCGCCCCGGGCTTCATTTGATGCTGCTTGCTGCATAGTGGCATAATGTAAGGGTTCTCATCCCTTCAGTTTGGCTTCCACACCCCCACCCCCACCCCGGGCTTCTTTTCAAGCCGAGCCCCGAGCCCCTGTGTCCGGGCGAGGGACCGATTCTGCCGGTCGGTGCTCGGACCGTCGACCCCGGTTTGGAGACGTTCGGTGGTGATGTGCCACTTTTTTTTAAAAATCCAAACTTGAAGAATTGCATGGAACTTCCATTTTCTGCATTTTCAGTTGGAAAAATGTAAGCTTGGTGATGCATATTTATGTGTTCTTGACTCCCTCCAAAACTTCGCCTAAAAATAATGGTGTCTTTCTGCGCCGATTCTTTGATATGCGTTGGTTTATCTTTAGTGCCCAGAAGGTTTTTTGGGAGTGGTCACATACGCCGTCCTCGGAGAATTGTAAGTTGGCCAAACTTGCATAATTGTGAAAAACTGGAGCAGACATCAGGTTACGCCCTTTATGGCGCAAAAAAAAAAACAACCTAAAAAAATCGTAACTAACTGAGTTACGCTGGCGCACAATCTTTGGGAAACTTGGATTTTTAAATTTAGGCCAAAAAAAGCGCCGTGTGCCAAAAAAACGCCGCAAATCACTGGGGAAAATTGAGCCCAATATATTAAACTAAAAGTGGACCAAAATATCTGCAAGAATACTTTTAATTCTAAACCATAATTTGAACACAAATTAGAAACCATTCTCCAAATCCTGCCATGTGAGGCCAAAGAAGTAGTCCTCAATGATAAAGTTACAGAGCAGGGCGGAAGTGACAGCTTCTTGACTTCATCTCTCAATGTGACACAGCTGAATTGAATCGGATGTTCGTCTTCAGTGGGGTTCTGTGCAAATCTCTTTGATCGCATGCCCAGTTCTTTGCAAACTTAAAAGACTGCCCAGTGACTTGGACTTTTAGAATTGAAAACTTACATATAAATAAAACCAAACACAGACCTGCTTCCTGCAGTGTGCTGGAATGCACTCTGTCTAGTTTCAATGCTTAGATGGTTAGTGATTCTATGCACAACATTTTAAATTTACTGTTAGATTGATTTTATTTGTGGTAAAATATTACCGAATACTATCGACATGCATACACGAGTGAATAAAAACACTCAAGAATACTAATACATTTTCTGTTCCTTAAAAGTCTTAACAAATAGGTATGTACAGTCCCAGTCCAATTTGTCTCATTCGCCAGCACTGATTCCCTCACCTTGATCACAAAAATGAGAAGTTAATAAGGTGAATGTACTGAACCAAGATAGGTGAGCCAGAGGTCATAATGATAAGCTGAAGAAGCCAAACACAGAACTTAATTTAAGGAATAACTTCAAGTGACACACATTTTACAATGATATAGAGTGCCACCTAGTGCAGTCAATACTCAGTCAACTGAAACGGAGAAAAGGCAATGGCTTTATTTCCTGATTCAGAAGGGACTGAAGGGATATTACTTGGGAGTCAGAAAAAAATGAGCAATGATCTGATAAGATCTAGCAAAGGAAGCTGGAATGGGTTTAGTGGATTGTATCATTCCTCCAGTCTTGTGGTCATATGATGGCCAGGAGAGAAGTTACTGGCAACACAGTTGATATACAACCCTTTTTCATCCTGCTCTTAGACTGGTTCCCCTGTGTACCAGAAGCTTCATCTACATAACAACAACCACTGCATTCCAAAAAGTAATTAGTTGTGTGAAGCGATTTGAGATGTTTAACATGATGAGGTGCCGTATAATTACAAGTATTATTATTGCTGTGGAAATTGACAGAGCAGCTATTGGAAGAATAAATTCATCCTCAGTGTGACAACTGTGAATTATACACAGAAGAAAGACAGACAGTTTACCCATCATAGTTCAGTCAAGTTCACATCCTATAACCCAAGAGTGCACAAATAGCAGCCTAATCCGATTCTGGGCTTCCAATGTTGCGCTCTCAATGCAACTATGTGTTTTGGCATGCTGTAGGCAAGGCCATTTGGTTTCATTTTTTTCAGAAAAACAGAACAAATTGCAGGAATGTGATCCGCAAAGCATAACAATTCCATGTAATCAAAGCAGTATTTAACTTATGCAATCACCATCTGTCAGTGGCCCTGGTCATAAATCTCCATTCAGGTCTGTTTTATAGAGTTGTCAGGTGTTTCTGAGGCTAGAGATAAGAGAAGGGTCACACATGAGCTTTTTTAAGGACTTAATGAGATTTTTTTCAAACAGTTCATCAGCATTTTCTAGTTTTCTAGGGTGCCCTCATGAGTATGTGAACCTGCCTTGCATCCCTTCCTCAATCCTTTTCTTTATCTTTCAAATAATCCAAAAAGAGGGAATGCGCGCACATCCATTTCCAGAATTTTACCTATAGTAAGGAGACATCTTCCTGTCAAACGTCCTGGAGAGAAACATTCAAAAAAAGGCTAGAATAATGAACAACTGCAAAATTCAGCTTTCACAAATCCAAAGATAAAGAGGAATAAATTGGACCTTGTTACACCCGGTTTATGGGCATGCAGTGAACACAACAAGGCCTGAAAAACATTCAACCCATAATTGGGTTGGTCCATTTTTCAGACGTTCAAGGTGCCTGATTAAAACAGGCTTTAGGTGCCTTGCATATGCTAATAAGGGGCCTAACGCCTGTATTAGGACCCGTCTAGGAATTTGAGCTGCTTTGAGAGGAGCTTGTGGGGAGCCACCTCGTCTCAGAATTTCTGAATGTGGATGTGGCCTAGTCAGCGGCCACTATCAAAATGGTAAGTATAATTTTTTTTTTAATTTGATGTGGAGCCAGGAGGAGCAGGAGCTTATCTGAGGGCAAATGCTGGCAAAGCAGGCAGCCCGAAATTCACTTCTTCAGTCACATTGAGCAGATGCTAGCAGCTTGCCATGATTATTTAAATAAGACCAATTTCAAGCAATCCTCAGGCCTCCATTTTCAGGCACAGGGATCGTGCCCATTTGCCGCTTGAAAACTGGCTGAAACGAATTTCTAGGACAAAATCTACTTTCATATATGTTGGAATTTAAAAAAAACAGACAGTCTCCCTTTCAAACGCTGATTTCCTGTGAGCCCACAAGTCTGCCACTCATTGCCCGTCTTATATGGGAGAGCTGAAGGCACATAGCATTATAGCAGGAAATAATGGGAATGCACAGCCACATATTACTTTAATTGATTATCCCGGGATGGCGGGACTGACCTATCAAGAAAGACTGGATCAACTGGGCTTGTATTCACTGGAGTTCAGAAGAATGAGAGGGGACCTCATAGAAACGTTTAAAATTCTGACGGGTTTAGACAGGTTAGATGCAGGAAGAATGTTCCCAATGTTGGGGAAGTCCAGAACCAGGGGTCACAGTCTGAGGATAAGGGGTAAGCCATTTAGGACCGAGATGAGGAGAAACTTCTTCACCCAGAGAGTGGTGAACCTGTGGAATTCTCTACCACAGAAAGTAGTTGAGGCCAATTCACTAAATATATTCAAAAGGGAGTTAGATGAAGTCCTTACTACTTGGGGGATCAAGGGTTATGGCGAGAAAGCAGGAAGGGGGTACTGAAGTTTCATGTTCAGCCATGAACTCATTGAATGGCGGTGCAGGCTAGAAGGGCTGAATGGCCTGCTCCTGCACCTATTTTCTATGTTTCTATGTTTCTATCATGTTAAAATGAAGTTCTCACCTGTTTTGGGAAATTATACATGGAGAAGGAGGGCAGAGATCAGGCAAATGCATCTCCGCCTGATTATCTGAGCCCCAAGAGTCTCGCTTTAAAACAACACTATCAAACATGGCAATCGAGACATTTATCCTGGAATGCCCATCTCCACCAACCGCCAGACCAGTAGGTGGAATCCCTGGCTTCGTTAATTTTCAACTTATTGCTAAAATGACCCAAAACAAGAATTTTACTCCATGGATTTCTTTGAGTGAGACCACTTGTTTTGTGCCAATTAGCAACACATTTTGGATAATTTTGTAATGTGGACTGGGATCTGGATTGAGAGTATCTTTATAAATTCAATTCCTGTACATCAATCAGAAAGAGAAGACTTTCATCCCATCAGTCTCGCCTGGCTTCAAGCTCAATATAGCACTTGTTTCACTCAATTGCAACCTTCAGTAAGAGAGTACTTTCCTCAGTCACTGCTGGAGCAGTGTCAAACTTCGGTATCTAAAGGTAAAGGATAGGGTTTTAAAGGTTATCACTTCTGCATAGGCCAGTTGTTCCAGCAGCTTGGTAGCTGAGAACTCAATAATAAATCATTATTATTAAATGTCTGTGCTTCCTAACTGCACTATACAGTGCCATAAAAAGCACTGCAGTGCTGTAAGTTCCTCAAATATTAAATAGATCAAAGGTTGTCAGATGGTAGTATTTTTCACTTAGCTCCATGTCCATTAATGGCACAGAGCAGCGCAAATCTCATTCTCAGTCTGTAAGCATTCAAAAAGGATGGGATGATAACGAACAATGGCAATTATTACTCATTTTATAGTCTTCATATTTTTACTGCATATTTTTGATAACAGGTAAAAAATAATCTACGTTTCTAAAATGCCTAATGAGTGTTCATTTTCCCCAAGCAACATTGTTACATTTTGGGGGTTTTAGGAATGCCTTTGCTCTGAACATTTTAATAACAGTCTACGTGAGCTGGCCTACAATTCAGCAATTCTACCTTTTCTAAATATTATTGTGGAAGTGATGCATACCAAAGGGATAAATAATAACCCCACTTGCAGTAATTTGCTTACTGTATTTAACATAATTACCAAATTCTCTCTGAAATGGTAGATATTACTACACAGGCCAGACTTTTATAAACTAAAGCAGCTAAAGTAAAAGAAATAGTAACATAAAGCACTAGTTCTGCATACACTAAAAGTACAACATATATTTAAACATATACATTCAGATGAAAAGGTCAAGAATGGATCAATTTCACATTTTAAGAATTTGTTTGATTTGTTTGAAGAGCTTGTTTTGTAGTCTTGCAAACCCTCATGCAATTTGTGCCTTAAACAGACGATGAATCTGAGCACCTTGTTCTGATCAAACATCAGTTTTTGAAAGAATCCCATGCTGGGGCCAGCTTTGCTCTTTTTCATGCCCCATAAGTGTTTGGTCCTAGGCCACTAGACAGAGGAAATTAGAGTAAGAACATAGAAATAGGAGCATGAGTAGGCCATTCGGACCCTCGAGTCTGCTCTGCCATTCATGGCTGATCTTCGACCTCAACTCCACTTTCCCGCCCAATCCCCATTTTCCTGATTCCCATAGTGTCCAAAAATCTATCGACCTCAGTCTTGAATATAGTCAAGAAGGTAGCCTTGAGGAAGAGTTCATAGAGTGTAATCGGGATGGTTCCTTAGTACAATACATTGTGGAACCAACCAAGGAGCAGATTATTTTAGATCTGGTAATGCGTAATGAGACTGGATGAGACTCATAGTACAGGATCCTCTTGGGAAGAGTGATAATAGCATAGTAGAATTTCAAATTCAGTTTGAGGCTGAGACTGTTATGACTCAAACTAGTCTCCTAAAGTTAAATAAAGGCAATTACAAAGATATGAAGGCAGAGTTGGCTAATGCGGACTGGGAAAATAGATTAAAAGGTAAGACAGTCGATAAGCAGTGGCAAACATTTAAGGAAATATTTCATTACTCTCAACAAAGATATATTCCAGTGAGAAAGAGAAGAATGAACCATGCATGGCTAACTAAGGAAGTAAATGATGGCCAAATTGAAAACGAAGGCACACAATGTTGTGAAGATTAGTGGAAGGCCAGAGGATTGGGAAATTTTTAGAAATCAGCAAAGGACGACTAAAAGAATAATAGAGAGAAGATGGATTATAAGAGTAAACTAGCACGAAATATAAAAAAAGACCGTAAGAGCTTCTACAAGTATATAAAAAGAAAGAGAGTAGCTATAGTAAACTTTGATTCCTTAGAGGATGAGAGGACTGGGGATTTAATAATGGGAAACAGGGAAATGGAAGAAAATTTGAACACATATTTTGTATCGGTCTTCATGGTAAAAGACACTAAAAGTATCCCAATAATTGATAATCAAGTGGCTATAGGGAGGGGGGAACTAATGGGACTAAAGGTGGACTCAATCCTTTGGACCTAATGGCCTACATCCTAGGGTCTTAAAAGAAGTGGCTGCAGAGATAGTGGATGCATTGGTTGTAATCTACCAAAATTCCCTGGATTCTGGAGAGGTCCCAGCAAATTGGAAAATCGCAAATGTAATGCTCCTATTTAAGAAAGCAGGGAGACAGAATGCAGGAAACTATAGACCAGTTAGCCTAACATCTGTCATTCGGAAAATGCTGGAGTCCATTATTAAGGAAGTCATTTAGAAAATCAAAATACAGTCAAGCATGGTTTTATGAAAGGGAAATCATTTTTGACAAATTTGTTGGAGTTCTTTGAGGATGTAATGAGCAGGCTGGATAAAGGGGAACCAGTAGATGTTGTGTATTTTAATTTCCAGAAGGCATTTGAGAAGTTTCCACGTAATAGGTTAGTGCACAAGATAAGAACTCACGGGGTTTTAATATAAGAACATAGAACATAAGAAATAAGAGCAGGAGTAGGCCATACAGCCCCTCGAGCCTGCTCCGTCATTCAATAAGATCATGGCTAATCTGATCATGGACTCAGCTCCACTTCCCCGCCTGCTCCCCATAACTCCTTATCCCCTTATCGTTTAAGAAACTGTCTATTCTATCTTAAATTTATTCAATGTCCCAGCTTCCACAGCTCTCTGAGGCAGCGAATTCCACAGATTTACAACCCTCTGAGAGAAGAGATTTCTCCTCATCTCTGTATTAACTGGGTGGCCCCTTATTCTAAAATCATGTCCTCTAGTTCTAGTCTCCCCCATCAGTGGAAACACCCTCTCTGCATCCACCTTGTCAAGCCCCTTCATAATCTTATACGTTTTGATAAGATCACCTCTCATTCTTCTGAATTCCAATGAGTAGAGACCCAACCTACTCAACCTATCCTCATAAGTCAACCCCCTCATCCCTGGAATCAACCTCGTGAACCTTCTCTGAACTGCCTCCAAAGCAAGTATATCCTTTCATAAATATGGAAGCCAAAACTGCACGCAGTATTCCAGGTGTGGCCTCACCAATATCTTATATAGCTGTAGCAAGACTTCCCTGCTTCTATACTCCAACCCCTTTGCAATAAAGGCCTTCCTGATCACTTGCTGTAACTGCATACTATCCTTTTGTGTTTCATGCACAAGTACCCCCAGGTCCCGCTGTACTGCGGTACTTTGTAATCTTTCTCCATTTAAATAAAACTTGCTCTTTGATTTTTTTTCTGTCAAAATGCATGACCTCACACTTTCCAACGTTATGCTCCATCTGCCAAATTTTTGCCCACTCACTTGCCTCTCTATGTCCTTTTGCTGATTTTTTGTGTCCTCCTCACATATTGCTTTTCCTCCCATCTTTGTATCGTCAGCAAACTTGGCTACGTTACACTCAGTCCCTTCTTCCAATATTCCGACAGTGGATAGTCTAGGGGCTATAGGGGGGGAGGAACTTAACATAATCACAATCACTAAGGAAGTGGTACTCAGTAAGGTAATGGGACTAAAGGCAGATAAATCCCCTGGACCTGATGGCTTGCCTCCTAGGGTCTTAAGAGAAGTAGTGGCAGAGATTGTCGATGCATTGGTTGTAATTTACCAAAATTCCCTGGATTCTGGGGAGGTCCCTGCAGATTGGAAAACTGCAAATGTAACGCCCCTATTTAAAAAAGAAGGCAGACAAAAAACAGGAAACTATAGACCAGTTAGCCTAACATCTGTGGTTGGGAAAATGTTGAAGTCCATTATTAAAGAAGCAGTAGCAGGACATTTGGAAAGACAAAATTCGGTCAGGCAGAGTCAGCATGGATTTATGGAGGGGAAGTCATGTTTGACAAATTTGCTGGAATTCTTTGAGGATGTACTGAACAGGGTGGATAAAGGGGAACCAGTGGATGTGGTGTATTTGGACTTCCAGAAGGCATTTGACAAAAAGTGCAATATGAAAGGTTACTGCACAAGATAAAAGTTCACGAGATTGTGGATAATATATTAGCATGGATAGAGGATTGGCTAACTAACAGAGAACAGAGAGTCGGGATAAATGGTTCATTCTCTGGTTGGCAACCAGTAACTAGTGGGGTGCCGCAGGGATCAGTGCTGGGATCTCAACTATTTACAATCTATATTAATGACTTGGAAAAAGGAACTGAGTGTAACATAGCCAAGTTTGCTGATGATACAAAGGTGGGAGGAAAAGCAATGAGTGAGGAGGACACAAAAAACTGAGGGTTGTGAATCTGTGGAATTCGCTGCCTCAGGGAGCTGTGGAAGATGGGACATTGAATAAATTTAAGACAGAAATAGACAGTTTCTTAATCGATAAGGGGATAAGGGGTTATGGGGAGCAGGCAGGGAAGTGGAGCTTGAGTCCATGATCAGATCAGCCATGATCTTATTGAATGGCGGAGCAGGCTCGAGGAGCCTTATAGCCTACTCGTGTTCCTATTTCTTATGTTCTTATGTTCTTAAACCCATGGTTACTTTAGCTAATCTCTTCTTTCTTATATACTTGTAGAAACTCTTACAGTCTGTTTTTATATTTCTTGCTAGTTTACTATCATTCTATTTTTTCCATCTTTATCAATTTTTTGGTCATCCTTTGCTAATTTCTGAAACCTTCCCAATCCTCAGGATTATTAGTCTTTTTGGCAACATTGTTATCCTCTTCTTTTAAGTGAACCATTACTCCTGGTCTTATCCTCATTGAACGTGATGCATCACTTCTGGAGTGTCCCCCAACATTTGTGGGAGTGACAGCAAATTGCTCCCCGTGTCATTTTCCACCCAAAATGAAGATCCCCTTAAGAAAATGGCTATTTCAGGCTTGCTGCATTCCTTCCCCTGAGCTGGGAAATTGCCCATGTATAGAATGATTTTCTCAGCAGTTGAAGGCCAGATCATGCAAATAAACTGAACCCAGAGATTGATCTCAGTTCAGCTGCACTCCAGTCAGGCAAAGTAGAAACACATACCATGCAACTCATGCTGGAGCAAGGGAGAGAGGAAATCAGCCCATTATTTCAAACCCCAAGAATAACCCATTGGTGTAAAGACCAACACATCTGTCAATTCTTTGATGCAGAGGTTCCCAGACAACCTCATCAATACTTCATCCTTATAACTAATTAGCAACAAAACTAATTAATTTTTTTGATTCAAGGCAAAATCCGAACTTATTATAAATGAAACAAATATTTCAAGGACTGCAATAAAAATTAAAAGTCATATAAAGTTAAGAATATAGAAATTACAGGGAAAATAAATGATAATTGCCATTGTCAACAATCCTTTCAATTTTCTTTTGGAAGTACTGGAATAGGGGTAGGAGAGAAGGCAAGGCAGATCAAGAACTACTAGTTAGGAGATGCCAAGGTTGGATTTTAAAAACCTGCGGATTGCAAAAAAAACAGAATATTGAGAAAGCTACAGATTCCCACAATTTTGGGTTGTCCACCAGGTGAAAAAGAGTAAGTTGGAGCATGGGCCGATAGAAAGAATTTTCAGTTAAACACAATTAAGCATGTGTAGAGGGATGAGAAAGCATGTAGGATGCATACTTGGAACTTAGAAGTAATGAGAGAGAAAAATCACCATTGTAGTTTGAACAAGATATAGAGAGAAAAAAGAACAAGAGGTCGGAGATTAAAGGAAAGAGAACAACCATACATCAGAATTAAAACAATGTGTTGTGCGTGCAGGAGTGTCATAAGGTTGTCCTTATTTATTTGTACAATATGATAAGTGAGTGTAACTAAATTACTTGACAGGAAGACGTCATCGCCAAGCCTGAATTGCTCCTCACCTGATGTCTACTGATAAACATTTTCCAACAGAGCTACTTGGTATGATGAAATGGGAGCCATGGTTGGTTTTTCTCTTCTCTATTCCATGGTCTAATGATAGCACCTCTACTGTTCCAGCTGTAATCAGAAAACTCAACAAAGACTGGCTATTAAATCTAGAACCATTCAGGTTGGTGTAACTCAGTATCACACTGGATGGTGCATTTACCCATGAGCCATAGGCAGAATAATAGCCTTATTTAAAATATTAAACAGGAAGCATTTGCTCTTAGAAATAAGTTTTGCGAGATAGAAAATGATTGGGAATGGCTGCCTGGCCTTAGCAGTTAGAATGATTGGTGATTGAGTTCTGGAAAATATCTGAGATCATTTCTCGTCGTGTGCCTGCTCCCGTCACCAGTGTGATAATCACACCAGTGGATAATTTACTTTCCATAAATAGTAGGCTCCTGGTGTGTATTGTCTGTATGTTAATAAAAGCAGAAATCCAAACCTATTTGTTTAGCAATCAACAGTATGCAATCACAAAGGATAATCCTGCACATAATTCTGGAGCAAATGTGGCTGCTTTGTTTTATTTTCACCTTTAAGTACCACTGGTTGCAATCTTTGGCCAAGTCAGTCGAATGCAAATGGTCCCACGCCAGTATTTTGCGTGGGAGCATAGAGGAACAAAAAACAAGAAAGAAGAATGGCAAACCAGAAGGTCTCATAGCAGGGCACAAACACATTTTATAGCTGTAAATTATTGCTTTTAAGGTTATAAATCAATAGGTAGAAAGGCCTTGTTGCAAAGAGGAAAGCAGAAAAGAAACAATTAGGCTGTTTCTTCAGTTGGGCAGGGAATAAAGACTGAATTTTAAAGTTGGGAATAATTTGCTCCTTTGCCAAAATATAGCCTTGGGCCCTATGTACTCAATAGTGTCATGGACCATTTCAACACCGGACATACATCTCAGTTCTGCCCATCTGTAATCAATCAGCACTATTTGCATTCAAACGATCAGCACCTGAATTTATTTCTATTCTGTACATTTAAAAACAGCTTTGCAGTTTTTGCGATGTGTTTATAGCCGAGTTAATATCTAAATGTAAAAACAATCAAGAAAAGTATTCACAGAAATTCAAAAAGCTTCACAACACCTTTGCAGTGCAGGTCTGCAGATCTAGTAGAAAAAATAAACTGTAATTTTTAAATATGTTTTGCCCTACAGAACATACCAAAGGAGCTAGCATACATCACCTTGAAATCCTGTATCGGTATGCATTACAAGAACAGTATAACTTTAGAGGAATGCTAAAAATGGAACAAATAATTGTTTCGCTACTTCGGCGAGGATTTATACATAGTAAAAGCAATATCTGGCCATGTAAAATGTAAAACCTGCATGACTACTAAGATGAGATGTCAAAATAAAAAAGTTTAATGTAGTAGTTAAGGTGGAGGAAAAGTCATATTTTTACAAACTGATGAAAGAATATCAATAAGAATGTCATAGAGACCCATTTCACTCCGTTGTCAACAATGTTTGCTGGCTGTAATTTTCTTTCAATGTTCACAATATTGAGTTTGTCTATTGATTCTATTATTTTTGACCTTGCATTAGTGTAGGCTAATCTTGCATGCCATCAAGATTGCTGTACTTCCCCATAAAACTTCCTTTCATGGCTAAAATTATTTTAAGACCCTAAGGGTAAGCTACAGTCAGGTCATAGCACTCCTGAGACTCTCTTACAGATTGAATGAGTGTAGAACAATGTACAGGGTTTGTATGACTTAGATCTCAGCACTTCCATCTCTCAGACTATTCATTACTTCATTTTTCTTTTCCCCCATCCAAAGGCTTGATCAAAACAATCACCGTTTAGCAGATGTCCAGCTGTCAAGCATTATATGACTGATGAAGAACAGACATCTTGGCAGCCTGCACATGTTTCCAAAGCTTGTGAAATTTTAGCACCAAAATTATTTTCCACTGAGAAAATAAAGATTTCAATAATGCCAATCTGCTTGAGCTAGCTGTCAAAAATCTTTAACTCTTGAGTGAAAATATCAGCAGCAGGAGTTCAGGATATAATCTCACTGTCGCACTAAATGGTTGAATGGAGATCACCTGGAAAATAGCTTTACTTTTAATAGGACCGCTCTCCGGTATCGTTAAAAAAAAATCTGTTTTTTATATTTTCAGAGGAGGTTGCGTAACCTTCATGTGAAGAAACAAAAAAAAAAGGCCCAGGGATTACTGTAAAGTAGCAGCACTTCTCGGTACACGCGAGCGGGCTGGAAACATGAGGATGTGATGGGAACCTCATGTCATTTTGACAAGAGACCTTTTCAATATTACATGGTGGGTAAAATGTTTCACTTGCTACCACTGCAGTCTCTGTTTGTGCAAGGGGTTATATATTTTACAATCTGTTCCTGACCCAAATGGAAGGTTTGCTTAAACATAGGCCACATTGGTCATTTTGTTCCTCTGGCAGAATCAAAATTGGGGCAACCCAGTCTAACGGTGGCAGCACCCTTGTTAGGAGAGTGATGTGTATGCAATAACTGTTAGACTGAGTACTGTTTAACTCCAAGAGGTATGACTTCGCTCTGCTTTATTACAGCCCAAAGTGACTAATATACAAAATGGCTGGCCATTTACATTTGGGCTGCACACATGTGCGTGCAGCCCAATGGCCTCCAACAGTGACGCCATCTAGTGGCAAGTGATCCCAAAAGTACAAACATGACAATACCCCCTTCTGAGATATTAACACAGTCTTTTACAAATTGGTCCGGTGTTTTATGCTGCCAGATTGACTGTCTCAGTTCCACTCCAGCCTTGGGTGAGTGTTCAGAGTCTTTTGTGACTGGTGGCAGGGCGGCTGACCTGGTGGAGGTGGCAATGGCCATGTCAGGGATTGAAAGTCCATTTTCATTGAACATGTCATAGACATAGAATAGAAACATAGAAAATAGGTGCAGGAGTAGGCCATTCGGCCCTTCTAGCCTGCACCGCCATTCAATGAGTTCATGGCTGAACATGCAACTTCTGTACCCATTCCTGCTTTCTCGCCATACCCCTTGATCCCCCTAGTAGTAAGGACTTCATCCAACTCCTTTTTGAATATATTTAGTGAATTGGCCTCAACAACTTTCTGTGGTAGAGAATTCCACAGGTTCGCCACTCTCTGGGTGAAGAAGTTTCTCCTCATCTCGGTCCTAAATGGCTTACCCCTTATCCTTAGACTGTGACCTCTGGTTCAGGACTTCCCCAACATTGGGAACATTCTTCCTGCATCTAACCTGTCTCAACCCATCTTAATTTTAAATGTTTCGATGAGGTCCCCTCTCGTTCTTCTGAACTCCAGTGAATACAAGCCCAGTTGATCCAGTCTTTCTTGATAGGTCAGTCCCGCCATCCCGGGAATCAGTCTGGTGAACCTTCGCTGCACTCCCTCAATAGCAAGAATGTCCTTCCTCAAGTTAGGAGACCAAAACTGTACACAATACTCCAGGTGTGGCCTCACCAAGGCCCTGTACAACTGTAGCAACACCTCCCTGCCCCTGTACTCAAATCCCCTCGCTATGAAGGCCAACATACTATTTGCTTTCTTAATTGCCTGCTGTACCTGCATGCCAATCTTCAATGACTGATGAACCATGACACCCAGGTCTCTTTGCACCTCCCCTTTTCCTAATCTGTCACTATTCAGATGATAGTCTGTCTCTCTGTTTTTACCACCAAAGTGGATAACATCACATTTATCCACATTATACTTCATCTGCCATGCATTTGCCCACTCACCTAACCTATCCAAGTCACTCTGCAGCCTCATAGCATCTTCCTCGCAGCTCACACTGCCACCCAACTTAGTGTCATCCGCAAATTTGGAGATACTACATTTAATCCCCTCGTCTAAATCATTAATGTACAGTGTAAACAGCTGGGGCCCCAGCACAGAACCTTGCGGTACCCCACTAGTCACTGCCTGCCATTCTGAAAAGTACCCATTTACTCCTACTCTTTGCTTCCTGTCTGACAACCAGTTCTCAATCCATGTCAGCACACTACCCCCAATCCCATGTGCTTTAACTTTGCACATTAATCTCTTGTGTGGGACCTTGTCGAAAGCCTTCTGAAAGTCCAAATATACCACATCAACTGGTTCTCCCTTGTCCATTCTACTGGAAACATCCTCAAAAAATTCCAGAAGATTTGTCAAGCATGATTTCACTTTCACAAATCCATGCTGACTTGGACCTATCATGTCACCTCTTTCCAAATGCGTTCCAAGACATCCTTAATAATTGATTCCATCATTTTACCCACTACTGAGGTCAGGCTGACCGGTCTATAATTCCCTGTTTTCTCTCTCCCTCCTTTTTTAAAAAGTGGGGTTACATTGGCTACCCTCCACTCGATAGGAACTGATCCAGAGTCAATGGAATGTTGGAAAATGACTGTCAATGCATCCGCTATTTCCAAGGCCACCTCTTTAAGTACCCTGGGATGCAGTCCATCAGGCCCTGGGGATTTATCGGCCTTCAATCCCATCAATTTCCCCAACACAATTTCCCGACCAATAAGGATTTCCCTCAGTTCCTCCTCCTTACTAGACCCTCTGACCCCTTTTATATCCGGAAGGTTGATTGTGTCCTCCTTAGTGAATACCGAACCAAAGTACTTGTTCAATTGGTCTGCCATTTCTTTGTTCCCCATTATGACTTCCCCTGATTCTGACTGCAGGGGACCTACGTTTGTCTTTACTAACCTTTTTCTCTTTACATATCTATAGAAACTTTTGCAATCCGTCTTAATGTTCCCTGCAAGCTTCTTCTCGTACTCCATTTTCCCTGCCCTAATCAAACCCTTTGTCCTCCTCTGCTGAGTTCTAAATTTCTCCCAGTCCCCGGGTTCGCTGCTATTTCTGACCAATTTGTATGCTACTTCCTTGGCTTTAATACTATTCCTGATTTCCCTTGATAGCCACGGTTGAGCCACCTTCCCTTTTTTATTTTTACGCCAGACAGGAATGTACAATTGTTGTAGTTCATCCATGCGGTCTCTAAATGTCTGCCATTGCCCATCCACAGTCAACCCCTTAAGTATCATTCGCCAATCTATCCTAGCCAATTCACGCCTCATACCTTCAAAGTTACCCTTCTTTAAGTTCTGGACCATGGTCTTTGAATTAACTGTTTCATTCTCCATCCTAATGCAGAATTCCACCATATTATGGTCACTCTTCCCCAAGGGGCCTCGCACAATGAGATTGCTAATTAATCCTCTCTCATTACACAACACCCATTCTAAGATGGCCTCCCCCCTAGTTGGTTCCTCGACATATTGGTCTAGAAAACCATCCCTTATGCACTCCAGGAAATCCTCCTCCACTGTATTGCTTCCAGTTTGGTTAGCCCAATCTATGTGCATATTAAAGTCACCCATTATAACTGCTGCACCTTTATTGCATGCCCCCTTAATTTCCTGTTTGAGGCCCTCCCCAACATCACTACTACTGTTTAGAGGTCTGTACACAACTCCCACTAACGTTTTTTGCCCTTTGGTGTTCTGCAGCTCAACCGATATAAATTCCACATCATCCAAGCTAATGTCCTTCCTAACTATTGCATTAATCTCCTCTTTAACCAGCAATGCTACCCCACCTCCTTTTCCTTTTGTTCTATCCTTCCTGAATGTTGAATACCCCTGGATGTTGAGTTCCCAGCCCTGATCCTCCTGGAGCCACATCTCTGTAATCCCAATCACATCATATTTGTTAACATCTATTTGCACAGTTAATTCATCCACTTTATTACGGATACTCCTTGCATTAAGACACAAAGCCTTCAGGCTTTTAACACCCTTTGTCCTTTTAGAATTTTGCTGTACAGTGGTCCTTTTTGTTCTTTGCCTTGGGTTTCTCTGCCCTCCACTTTTCCTCATCTCCTTTCTGTATTTTGCTTTTGTCTCCTTTTTGTTTCCCTCTGTCTCCCTGCATTGGTTCCCATCCCCCTGCCATATTAGTTTAACTCCTTCCCAACAGCACTAGCAAACAATCCCCCTAGGACATTGGTTCCGGTCCTGCCCAGGTGCAGACCGTCCGGTTTGTACTGGTCCCACCTCCCCCAGAACCGGTTCCAATGCCCCAGGAATTTGAATCCCTCCCTGCTGCACCACTGCTCAAGCCACGTATTCATCTGTGCTATCCTGCGATTTCTACTCTGACTATCACGTGGCACTGGTAGCAATCCTGAGATTACTACTTTTGAGGTCCTACTTTTCAATTTAGCTCCTAGCCCCTGAAATTCGTTTCGTAGGACCTCATTCCTTTTTTTACCTATGTCGTTGGTACCAATGTGCACCACGACAACTGGCTGTTCTCCCTCCCTTTTTAGAATGTCCTGCACCCGCTCCGAGACATCCTTGACCCTTGCACCAGGGAGGCAACATACCATCCTGGAGTCTCAGTTGCGGCCGCAGAAACGCCTATCTATTCCCCTCACAATTGAATCCCCTATCACTATCGCTCTCCCACTCTTTTTCCTGCCCTCCTGTGCAGCAGAGCCAACCATGGTGCCATGAACGTGGCTGCTGCTGCCCTCCCCTGATGAGTCATCCCCCTCAACAGTACTCAAAGCAGTGTATCTGTTTTGCAGGAGGATGACCACAGGGGACCCCTGCACTACCTTCCTTGCACTACTCTTCCTGGTGGTCTTCCATTCCCTAGCTGGCTGTGGACCCTTCTCCTGCGGTAAGACCAATCACTACACGTGCTACTCACGTCATTCTCAGCATCGTGGATGCTCCAGAGTGAATCCACCTTCAGCTCCAATTCCGCAACGCGGTTCGTCAGGAGCTGGAGGCGGATACACTTCCCGCAGACGTAGTTGTCAGGGACACCGGAAGTGTCCCTGAGTTCCCACATGGTACAGGAGGAGCATATCATGTGACCGAGCTCTCCTGCCATGACTTAACCCTTAGATACACTTAAATTGGCAACAACAATGTTAAAAGTTACTCACTGTTATGGAAGAGAAAAAAGAAAAACTACTCGCCAATCACCAGCCAATCACTTACCCCCTTGGCTGTGATGTCACCTTTCTATTTCTTTCCACTTCTTTTTGCCTTCTCCCTGTAGCTGTACAAGCATGCCTCTCCACGCACCTCCTCGAAGCTGGGCCCCGGACTCCCTGCTGTGCCTTTTATAGGCCTCTCACCGAAGTCCCGACTGCATCTCCACGCACCTCCTCGCGCTGGGCCCCGGACTCCCTGCTGTGCCTTTTATAGGTCTTTCGCCGAAGTCCCGACTGCCTCTCCACGCACCTCCTCGTCAGTGGTTGAAAGTCCCGATTCACTGATGAACACAGTCCTTTGATGACTGAGGGGTAGATTGGTTGGTCGTCGATTGTCTCTTCCTCCGACTGTTCCGGTTCGTCTGTGTGCCGCAGCTTTGTCTGATTCATATGTTTCCTGCATGTTTGCCCATTTTTGAGCTTGACAATAAATGCTCTGTTGCCCTCCTTGGCCATGACAGTACCAGTGATCCACTTGCGACCCTGACTATAATTCAGAATATATCATTTACAGAAATACCGTGTGATACAGCTGCGCGATCGTGATACCCTTGCTGATTTTTGTCTTCTATATTCAACATAATTATTCAAGTCAGGGTGTACAAGAGATAGCTTGGTCTTAAGACCGCTCTTCATCATTAGTTCAGCAGGTGAGACCCCGGTAAGCATGTGTGGTCTTATCCTGTAATTAAGCAGTATGCATGACAGGTGGGTCTGCAGTGACTCTTGGGTTATTCGCTTCATACTCTGCTTTATGATTTGGACAGCACTTTCTGCTTGCCCATTGGATGCAGATTTAAATGGTGCTGGCCTTACATGTTTGATACCATTGAGTTTCATGAACTCTTGAAACCGTTGTCGCTAACAACGATATCAGGAAGACCATGTGTCGCCAACATGGCACTGAGATTCTCAATGGTAGCTGTGGATGTGCTGGATGACATGATTTTACACTCTATCCACTGCATCCAACACAACTAAAAACATCTTCCCCATGGAGGCACCTGCAAAGTCTATCTGGATCCTGGACCATGGTTTGGATGGCCACGACGACGGTTTGGATGGCCACGACCACAGACTCAGCGGCGATTCCGCTGGTGCTTTGCTGAGCTGCATGCAAGTTTGGCACTGATGCACACATGATTCCAGCTCAGAGTCAATTCCCAGCCACCATACATGAGACCTGGCGATGGCTTTCATCATTACAATGCCGGGATGTGTGCTATGTAGCTCACATACAAATTTCTCTCTCCCTTTCTTGGGCATAACAACACAGTATACAATAAAAAGGGTGCAGGAAATTCTGAAATGGGAGGGAGAACAGCCAGTTGTCGTGGTGCACATTAGTACCAACGATATAGGTAAAAAAAGGGATGAGGTCCTACGAAACGAATTTAAGGAGCTAGGAGCTAAATTAAAAAGTAGGACCTCAAAAGAAGTAATCTCGGGATTGCTACCAGTGCCACGTGATAGTCAGAGTAGGAATCGCAGGATAGCGCAGATGAATACATGGCTTGAGCAGTGGTGCAGCAGGGAGGGATTCAAATTCCTGGGGCATTGGGACCGGTTCTGGGGGAGGTGGGACCAGTACAAACCGGACGGTCTGCACCTGGGCAGGACCGGAACCAATGTCCTAGGGGGAGTGTTTGCTAGTGCTGTTGGGGAGGATTTAAACTAATATGGCAGGGGAATGGGAACCAATGCAGGGAGACAGAGGGAAACAAAAAGGAGACAAAAGCAAAAGACAGAAAGGAGATGAGGAAAAGTGGAGGGCAGAGAAACCCAAGGCAAAGAACAAAAAGGGCCACTGTACAGCAAAATTCTAAAAGGACAAAGGGTGTTAATAAAACAAGCCTGAAGGCTTTGTGTCTTAATGCAAGGAGTATCCGCAATAAGGTGGATGAATTAATTGTGCAAATAGATGTTAACAAATATGATGTGATTGGGATTACGGAGACGTGGCTCCAGGATGATCAGGGCTGGGAACTCAACATTCAGGGGTATTCAACATTCAGGAAGGATAGAATAAAAGGAAAAGGAGGTGGGGTAGCATTGCTGGTTAAAGAGGAGATTAATGCAATAGTTAGGAAAGACATTAGCTTGGATGATGTGGAATCTATATGGGTAGAGCTGCAAAACACCAAAGGGCAAAAAACGTTAGTAGGAGTTGTGTACAGACCTCCAAACAGTAATAGGGATGTTGGGGAGGGCATCAAACAGGAAATTAGGGGTGCATGCAATAAAGGTGTAGCAGTTATAATGGGTGACATTAATATGCACATAGATTGGGCTAGCCAAACTGGAAGCAATACGGTGGAGGAGGATTTCCTGGAGTGCATAAGGGATGGTTTTCTAGACCAATATGTTGAGGAACCAACTAGGGGGGAGGCCATCTTAGAATGGGTGTTGTGTAATGAGAGAGGATTAATTAGCAATCTCATTGTGCGAGGCCCCTTGGGGAAGAGTGACCATAATATGGTGGAATTCTGCATTAGGATGGAGAATGAAACAGTAATTTCAGAGACCATGGTCCAGAACTTAAAGAAGGGTAACTTTGAAGGTATGAGGCGTGAATTGGCTAGGATAGATTGGCGAATGATACTTAGGGGGTTGACTGTGGATGGGCAATGGCAGACATTTAGAGACCGCATGGATGAATTACAACAATTGTACATTCCTGTCTGGCGTAAAAATAAAAAAGGGAAGGTGGCTCAACCGTGGCTATCTAGGGAAATCAGGGATAGTATTAAAGCCAAGGAAGTGGCATACAAATTGGCCAGAAATAGCAGCGAACCTGGGGACTGGGAGAAATTTAGAACTCAGCAGAGGAGGACAAAGGGTTTGATTAGGGCAGGGAAAATGGAGTACGAGAAGAAGCTTGCAGGGAACATTAAGGCGGATTGCAAAAGTTTCTATAGGTATGTAAAGAGAAAAAGGTTGGTGAAGACAAACGTAGGTCCCCTGCAGTCAGAATCAGGGGAAGTCATAACGGGGAACAAAGAAATGGCAGACCAATTGAACAAGTACTTTGGTTCGGTATTCACTAAGGAGGATACAAACAACCTTCCGGATATAAAAGGGGTCAGAGGGTCTAGTAAGGAGGGGGAACTGAGGGAAATCTTTATTAGGCGGGAAATTGTGTTGGGGAAATTGATGGGATTGAAGGCCGATAAATCCCCAGGGCCTGATGGACTGCATCCTAGAGTACTTAAGGAGGTGGCCTTGGAAATAGCAGATGCATTGACAGTCATTTTCCAACATTCCATTGACTCTGGATCAGTTCCTATGGAGTGGAGGGTAGCCAATGTAACCCCACTTTTTAAAAAAGGAGGGAGAGAGAAAACAGGGAATTATAGACCGGTCAGCCTGACCTCAGTAGTGGGTAAAATGATGGAATCAATTATTAAGGATGTCATAGCAGTGCATCTGGAAAATGGTGACATGATAGGTCCAAGTCAGCATGGATTTGTGAAAGGGAAATCATGCTTGACAAATCTTCTGGAATTTTTTGAGGATGTTTCCAGTAAAGTGGACAAAGGAGAACCAGTTGATGTGGTATATTTGGACTTTCAGAAGGCTTTCGACAAGGTCCCACACAAGAGATTAATGTGCAAAGTTAAAGCACATGGGATTGGGGGTAGTGTGCTGACGTGGATTGAGAACTGGTTGTCAGACAGGAAGCAAAGAGTAGGAGTAAACGGGTACTTTTCAGAATGGCAGGCAGTGACTAGTGGAGTGCCGCAAGGTTCTGTGCTGGGGCCCCAGCTGTTTACATTGTACATTAATGATTTAGACGAGGGGATTAAATGCAGTATCTCCAAATTTGCGGATGATACTAAGTTGGGTGGCAGTGTGAGCTGCGAGGAGGATGCTATTAGGCTGCAGAGTGACTTGGATAGGTTAGGTGAGTGGGCAAATGCATGGCAGATGAAGTATAATGTGGATAAATGTGAGGTTATCCACTTTGGTGGTAAAAACAGAGAGACAGACTATTATCTGAATGGTGACAGATTAGGAAAAGGGAAGGTGCAACGAGACCTGGGTGTCATGGTACATCAGTCATTGAAGGTTAGCATGCAGGTACAGCAGGCGGTTAAGAAAGCAAATGTCATGTTGGCCTTCATAGCGAGGGGATTTGAATACAGGGGCAGGGAGGTGTTGCTACAGTTGTACAGGGCCTTGGTGAGGCCACACCTGGAGTATTGTGTACAGTTTTGGTCTCCTAACTTGAGGAAGGACATTCTTGCTATTGAGGGAGTGCAGCGAAGGTTCACCAGACTGATTCCCGGGATGGCGGGACTGACCTATCAAGAAAGATTGGATCAACTGGGCTTGTATTCACTGGAGTTCAGAAGAATGAGAGGGGACCTCATAGAAACGTTTAAAATTCTGACGGGTTTAGACAGGTTAGATGCAGAAAGAATGTTCCCAATGTTGGGGAAGTCCAGAACCAGGGGTCACAGTCTGAGGATAAGGGGTAAGCCATTTAGGACCGAGATGAGGAGAAACTTCTTCACCCAGAGAGTGGTGAACCTGTGGAATTCTCTACCACAGAAAGTAGTTGAGGCCAATTCACTAAATATATTCAAAAGGGAGTTAGATGAAGTCCTTACTACTCGGGGGATCAAGGGTTATGGCGAGAAAGCAGGAAGGGGGTACTGAAGTTTCATGTTCAGTCATGAACTCATTGAATGGCGATGCAGGCTAGAAGGGCTGAATGGCCTGCTCCTGCACCTATTTTCTATGTTTCTATGTTTCTATGTTAATACGATTGAATAGATAGTTCGTCTTTGCGACCAAAGTAAGGTTTGGTCTCCTCGCTCATTAGCTTGAGTATGGCAGACCAATCACCTTTGAAATCGGCTCCTGGCTGGTCCAGGTCTTAACTTGTTGAGCCGTGACAGGGGTTCCTTCACTCACAAAAACATCCATAACTAACAATAGGTGTGGGCAACGGCATATGGCTCAAAGCATCGGCACAATTCTCGGTGCTAGGTTTATGGCGAATGACATAATCATAAGCGGATAATGTCAGCGCCCACCTCTGGATGCGAGATGAAGCATTGGTATTGATACCTTTGTTTTCAAAGAACAGTGAAATAAGCGGCTTGTGATCTGTCTCCAGTTCAAACCGAAGACCAAGCAGGTACTGATGCATCTTTTTAACCCCATACACACAGGCTAGTGCTTCTTTCTCTACCATGCTGTAGGCTCTTTCCACTTTTGACAAACATTTTGAAGCATACGCGACTGGTTGTAGTTTACCCGACCCATTAGCTTGTTCTATATGACGAAGCATCACAGGCCAATACTAAACGTTTATATGGGTCATAATGTACCAGCAGCTTGTTAGAACAAAGCAGATTAGTGGTTTTCTCAAAAGCTCTGTCTTGAGACGCACCCCACACCCAGTTGTTGCCTTTTCTTAGCAGCAATTGCAGTGGTTCTAATAAGGTACTCAATTTAGGTCTGAAGTTACCGAAGTAGTTGAGTAGACCCAGGAACAAATGCAGCTCCATCACATTCTGCAGCTTGGGTGCATTCTTGATGGCCTTGGTTTTCGCGTCCGTGGGCCTGATGCCGTCAGCAGCAATTTTCCTCCCCAGAAATTCGACCTCTGGTGCCATGAAGATGCACTTCGAGCGTTTCAGTCTGAGTTTCACTTTATCCAGACGATGTAGAACCTCTTCCAGGTTGTTCAGATGTTTGGCTGAGTCACGACCTGTGATCAGGATGTCATCTTGGAACACGACGGTTCTGGGAACAGACTTCAGTAGACTCTCCATGTTCCTCTGAAATATTGCTGCAGCCGAGTGAATTTCAAAAGGGCACCTATGATAAATAAACAGTCCTTTATGCGTGTTAATGCACGTAAGTCTCTTCGATATCTCAACCAGCTCCTGTGTCATGTAAGCCGACGTCAAGTCCAGTTTGGTGAACGACTTCCCTCCAGCTAGCATTGCAAACAAGTCATCAGCCTTCGGTAACGGGTACTGATCCTGTTTCAAAACCCTGTTGATCGTAGCCTTGTAGTTTCCACAGATTCTGACTGTGCCATCCCTTTTCAGCACAAGAACAATGAGGCTGGCCCATTCATTAAATTCAACCGGTGATATGATCCCTTCACGCTGGAGTCTGTCCAGTTTGATTTCGACCTTCACCCTCATCATATACGGAACTGCCCGAGCTTTATGATGGACAGGTCTTGCATCAAGTCCACGTGCTTCTGTACCTTGGCTCCTGTGAAGTTGCCAATGCCTGGTTCGAACCTCGAGGGGAACTTACTCAGTACTTGGGCACATGTATCATTCTCCGACAACAACGCCTTGATGTTGTTCCAATCGCATCTGATTTTTTCAAGCCAGTTCCTGCCGAACAGCTTGGGCTATTGCCTAGGACAATCCATAGGGGTAACTCATAAACCGCACCGTCATACGACACTTTAATTGTGGCACTGTCAATCACGTTATGAGTTCTTTGGTGTATATGCGCAATTTGGCATTGACTGGACTCAGCTGGGTCTCACAGCCTTAGTATCCCACAGCTTGTCGAATGCCCTCTGGCTCAGTATCGATTGACACACCCCCATGTCCAGTTTCATCAATACCGGCACTCAATTAAATTTCACATTGATCATTATCGGTTTGCTCTTAGTTAGGAACAAGTACAGTCCATACACTTCCTCCTCTGGTATCTCTGCGTATCCAGATCCATGCTAGTCTGACCATCATCTTCCACGTGGTGTGTCGCAGCACGCTTGCTCATCTGTGGACACTTGCGCTGGAGATGCCCCACTCTCAGACAGCCTTTGCAACTATATTGTTTAAATCAGCACTGCTGGTGCCAGTGATTTCCCCCACAACGCCAACATGGAGAAATCGGATGCATTCCCGCTGGCGAACTTTGGGCAGCCACAGGTTTTGCGTATGCAGTCGGGTAGGCCCTGCCATGTGCCGCTCTGCCGAACGCTGAATCAATCATATTTACAGTACTTGCCGAGTTTTAATTTTTCACTGATATCTGCTTTAGACTTCTATCCGTCATCATGCATGAATGAGCGATCGTGATGGCCCTGTGTTCAAGACCAACATCTCCACCGGCAGTAGTTTACGCAGGATCACCTCGTGTTTGAAGCCGATTACAAAGAAGTCCCGCAGCATGTCTGCCATCATAGCTCTGAACTTACACAGTCCTGCTAGACGTCTCAGGTTGGCAACGAATTCCGCCGCATTCTGGCCCTCTGAGCGAACGTGCATGTAAAATCTGTATCTCGAGATGATGATGCCTTTGTCTGGCTTAAGGTGGTCCTATACCAGTGTACACAATTCTTCATACGTCATCTCTGTTGGACTCACAGGCAGGAGTAGATTCTTTATCAGACCATAAATTTTTGGACCGCAAACCGTGAGGAACACCGCCTGGCACCGATCTGCGTCGCCGACCTCCTCCATTTTGTTGGCCACGAAGAATTGGCTCAAATGGCTCACAAAGTCTGCCCAATCTTCTCCTTCCACAAATTGCTCCAACAATCCAATTGTGCTCATTTTTGCATGCAAAGGTTTTTTTTTGCCTCATTGCCAAATGTTGTGTATGCAATAATTGGTAGACTGAGTACTGTTTAACTCCAAGAGGTATGACCTTGACTCTGTTTCATTATGGTCCAAAGTGACTAATATACAAAATGGCTGGCCTTTTATACTTGGGCTGCACACACGTGCGTGCAGCCCAATGGCCTCCAACAGTGACGCCATCTAGTGGCTAGTGATCCCAAAAGTACATACATGACAGGGAGGTAGTCTTCTTGCACAACACTTACTGATTTTGAACCAGTGCTAAAATCCAATGAAATGCAGATTTCATCCCCGACAATCCCATTAGTTGCAAATTTCAGCCTTGTTGTTGTGGGTCAGTGTTAAGCAGTGGTCAACTTTATACTATGTTCTTTGTGGTGTCAACCTTACAGTAGCGTTGACAGAGTCAGGATATCTGCCCTCTCTGTTTGAGATAGTACATGGCCTCTGACAATATATAAAAAATAAAAACCTAGCTAGCATTATAGGGTGAAAATAATGCTTTGGTTCCCCATGAAATACTTTTGTACTAACAATAGTGTGGGAACTCCTCACCAGTTTCATCGAAGGAAGCACAGGGCAATTTGGGTGCAATTTCTGGCACCTTGAACCCTGGGGAAGCCCACAGTGCTGGCGAAGTCCTGCTTCAGTTTGTCCATAGGCAATGTGACGTAGATGTTCCTCCTGGTGTAGAGAGCCTCAGTGACCTCCCTGATACAGCTGTGAACTGGGAGATGTCGCTGAAATCACCTGCTGCAGCCTGGAACTTCACCGTGGCATAACATTTGCGGGCCACGGTGACCTTGGCAGCCACAGGCAGTGCTGTCCCTGCTCTGGTTCGGGGTTACAGTAGTGGCTGCAGTGCGTGAAATAGCTCCGTTACATCCTCCTTTGTGAAGCGTGGGTACCTCACACATCGCTCCTCAGTGAAGTGAAGGTACAAGAAGTGCTCCCTGAAGACTCGCTGTTTGATGTAGCCTTATGTGCATTGCCCTTCTCCTCCCTCTTCTCCCAACTGCTGTCTCCTGTCTTTATTCGCTGCTCCCTCTCTTCCTCCAGCCTCAAAGATAGACCTATCAGATCACCCATGACTTGAATAAACACTTTCCAAAGCAGACACAAGCAGCTATCAGAACTCAGAATTCCCTTGTGGAAAGCAGAAAATAGCCACAAAAGAAAGGCCCAAAAATTAACTAGCAGTCTAAGTGCGCAAACCAGCAAGAAACCAGTACGGAGTGGATGAGCCCTTTAAAAGCACTCCCTCACAGTTTCTCCTGACTGTAAGCACCATGAGTTGCTGGACTGTAAGCACCATGAGTTGCTGGGCGTGTCAATCACAAGGCAAGTCAGGCATTGGGGTCGCATAGAACGAACATTGCCTATAAGCTGCGCAGCTGAGCAGCTCTCTGTCGATCCCACACAGCACGTGATCGGTTTTCTCTATGTTACAGTTCACGCATCGCCAACCTGTGAATCAGCCAGAAACAAATTCCACACCAAAGACCATCACCCGCCCCCACCACACCATGTGCCTGTGATAATTATTTAAATGAGCGGACACCGCATGCCCCTACAAACCTTGGCAGGATCAGTACTGGAAGTCACTAGCAACAACAACAACTTGTATTTATATAGTGCCTTTAACGTAGTGAAACATCCCAAGGTGCTTCACAGGAGTATTATGAGATTTAAAAATTTGACACCGAGCTACATAAGTAGAAATTAGAGCAGGTGACCAAAAGCTTGGTCAAAGAGGTATGTTTTAAGGAGCGTCTTTGTCATGGATTTACTAGCCACTAGGTGGCGCCACTGTCAGAAGTCATTGGGCTGTGCGCACGTATGTACGGCCCAGGTATAAAAGGCCAGCCATCTTGTAATGTGATCACTTCGAGCCCTAATAAAGTAAAGACAGGTTTGTACTTGTTCGGAGTTTACTGTATTCAGTCTTTTGAATTATTGCATACACAACATTTGGCGACGAGGTAACAAGAACCTTCGCATGGAAAAATGAGCACAATGGGAATTCTGGAGTGATTCGTGGAGACCAAACTTTGTAGCCTGCTTGAACCAGTAATTCGTGGCCAAAAAAATGGAGAAAGAGGAAGACGCAGTTCGGTGCCGGACGGTCCTCCTCACCATTTGCAGAACGAAAATCTATGGACTCATAAAAAATCTCCTCTCGCCCTTTAGTCCAACGGACAAGGACTATGAAACATTGTGTGCTCTGGTATGTGACCATCTCAAACCAGAAGAAGGCATCATCATCTCAAGATATCAATTCTATACGCACATTTGTTCTGAGGGCCAGAATGTATCGGAATTCGTTGCCGACCTAAGACATCTAGCTGGACCATGTAAGTTCGAAACTGCATTGGCAGACATGCGCCGGAACTTCTTTGTAATCGGCATCAACCACGAGGTGATCCTGCGTAAGCTACTGGTGGCAGAGGTGCTGGATTTGAGCAAGGCCATCACGTTTGCCCAATCATGCATGACGACAGACAAAAGCTTAAAGCAGATATCATTGAAAAATCGGAACTCAGCAAGTACTGAAAACAAGATAGTATCGTCGTTTGGCAGAGCTGCATATGGCAGGGCCTACCCGACTGTATATGCAAAACCTGTGGCTGATGAAAGTTCACCAATGGGAATGAATCCGATATCACCATGTTAGCATTGTGGGGGAAATCATCGGCATCATCAGTGTTGGTTTAAACAGTATATTTGTAAAGGCTGTTTGAGAGTGGGGCATCTCCAGCGCATGTGTCCGCAACTGAGCAACCGTGTTGCGACACACCATGTGGAGGATGATGACCAGTATAGCGCGGATCCAGACATGCAATCCAAGATACCAGAGGAGGAAGTGTATAGACTGTGTTTGTTCCTAACAAAGAGCCAACCAATAATGATTAATGTAAAACTTAATGGTGTGCCGATATCGATGGAATTGGACACGGTGTGAGTCAATCAATAATGAGCCAGAGGACATTCGACAGGCTGTAGGATACTAAGGCTGTGAGGCCTAAGCTGAGTCCAGACAATGCCAAGTTGCGTACGTACACTAAAGAACTCATAACGGTGATTAGCAGTGCAGTAATCAAATGTCGTATGATGGTGTGGTTCATGATTTGCCGCTATGGGTTGTTCCAGGCAATGGCCCAACGTTGTTTGGCAGGAACTGATCAGAAAAAATCAAATGGAACTGGAACAAGGTCAAAGCGTGGTCATCGGAGGAGGATACTCCTTGTGCTCAAGTGCTGAGTAAGTTCTCCTCACTGTTTGAATCAGGCATCGGCAATTTCACGGGAGCCAAGGTGCAGATCCAGGTGGACTCGGATGCAAGACCCATCCATCATAAAGCTCGGGCAGTTCTGTATATGATGAGGGAGAAGGGCGAAATCGAACTGGACAGACTCCAACGTGAAGGGATCATATCACCAGTTGAATTTAACGAATGGGCCAGACCATTGTTCCCATGTTGAAAAGTGATGGCACTGTCAGGATTTGTGGAGACTACAAGGTTACGATCAACTGAGTTTCGAAACAGGAACAATATCGAAAGCTGATAACCTGTTTTGCAACGCTAGCCAGGGGGAAGTCGTTCACAAAACTGGATCTTACGTCAGCCTACATGACACACGAGCTGGTCGACATGTCGAAGAAACTTACGTGCATCAGCGCTCATAAAGGACTGTTTATCTACAACAGGTGCCTTTTTTGGAATTTGCTCAGTGGCAGCCATATTCCAGAGGAACATGGAGAGTGTACTGAAATCCGTCACCAGAACTGCCATGTTCCAAGATGACATACTGGTCACAGGTCGTGACTCCGCCGAACATTTGAACAACCTGGAAGAGGTTCTACATCGCCTGGACAAAGTGGGACTCAGACTGAAACGCTCGAAGTGCTTCTTCATGGCACCAGAAGTTGAATTCCTGGGGAGGAAAATTGCTGCTGATGGTATCAGGCCTACGGACTCGTAAACCAAGGCTATTAAAAATGCACCTAAACTTCAGAATGTGACGGAGCTGCGTTCGTTCCTTGGTCTACTCAACTACTTCGGTAAATTCTTACCTAGATTGAGCACCTTATTAGAGCCACTGCACATGCTGCTAAGAAAAGGCGACAACTGGGTTTGGGGGGCAGCTCAGGATGGGGCTTTTGAGAAAGCTACTAATCTGCTTTGCTCTAACAAGCTGCTGGTACATTATGATCCATGTAAGCGTCTAGTATTGGCCTGTGATTCTTCGTCATATGGAGTTGGTTGCGTACTCAAACAACTAATGAGTCAGGCAATTTACAATCTGTTGCGTATGCTTCAAAAAGTTTATCAAAGGCGGAAAGAGCCTACAGCATGGTAGAGAAAGAAGCACTAGCCTGTGTGCCTGGGGTTAAAAAGATACATCACTACCTGTTTGGTCTTCGGTTTGAACTGGAAACAGATCACAAGCCACTCATTTCATTGTTTTCAGAAAACAAAGGGATCAATATCAATGCATCCTCCCACATCCAGAGGTGGGCACTGATATTATCTGCCTATGATCATGTCATTTGCCATAGACCTGGCACTGAGAATTGTGCCAATGCACTGAGCCATCTGCCGTTGCCCACACTGGAGGTGGAGACGCCACAACCTGCAGACCTACTGTTAGCCATGGATGCTTTTGAAAGTGAAGGAACACCTGTCACGGCCCAACAAGTTAAGACCTGGATCAGCCAAGACCCGATATTATCGGTTGTGAAACGCTGTATCCTTAGGGGTGATTGGTCTGCCATACCCAAGCAAATGGGTGATAAGACCAAACCTTACATCCGTCGCAAAGACAAACTATCCATTCAATCAGATTGTATACTGTGGGGTAATCGTGTTGTTATGCCCAAGAATGACAGAAAGAAATTTGTACGTGATCTCCACAGCACGCATCCTGGTATTGTCATGATGAAAGCCATTGCCAGGTCTCACGTATGGTGGCCTGGAATTGACTCTGATCTGGAATTATGTGTGCATCAGTGCAAAACTTGCATGCAGCTTAGTAAAACACCAGCGGAATCGCCGCTGAGTCTGTGGTCGTGGCCATCTAAACCATGGTCCAGGATCCACATCCACTTTGCAGGTTCCTTCCTGGGAAAGATGTTCTTAGTTGTGGTGGATGCTTATTCCAAGTGGATAGAGTGTACAATCATGTCATCCAGCACATCCACAGCTACCATTGAGAGCCTTCGTGTCATGTTTGCTATGCATGGTCTGCCTGACATCGTTGTAAACGACAACGGATCTTGCTTCACCAGTATGGAGTTTCAAGAGTTCATGAAACTCAATGGTATCAAACATGTGAGGTCAGCACCATTCAAACCCACATCCAATGGACAAGCAGTGCATGCGGTCCAAACCATCAAGCAGAGTATGAAACGTGTAACTGCAAACTCGCTTGTCATGCATATTGCTTAGTTGCAGGACAAGACCCCATACGCTTACCGGGGTCTCCCCTGCTGAGCTATTGATGAAGAGAGGTCTCAAGACCAGGCTCTCTCTTGTCCACCCCGACTTGAATAATCGTGTCGAATACAGACGTCAAAGTCAGCAAGGGTATCATGATCGCACTACTGTGTCACACGACATTTCTATCAATGATCCTGTGTATCTACTGAATTATGGTCAAGGCCCCAAATGGATCGCCGGTACTGTTACGGCCAAGGAGGAATACAGAGTGTTTATCGTTAAGCTCAAGAATGGGCAAACATGCAGGAAACATGTCGATCAGGTAAAGCTGCGGCACACGGATGAACCCGAACAGTCTGAGGAAGACACAATCAGTGACCAACCAATCTATCCTCAGTCTTCAGAGGACTCCCATGTCAACAATGAATCTGGACTTTCAATCACTGACATGATCAATGAATCTAGACTTTCAATCCCTGACGTGGTCATTGCCACTCCCATCAGATCGGCTACCCAGCCCTCAGTCATAACTGACTCAGAACGCTCGCCCAAGGCTGGAGTTGAACTGAGACGTTCAACTCATGAGCAGAAAGCCGTCTCAATTTGTAAAAAGACCTTTACTAATATCTTAAAGGGGGATATTGTCATGTATGTATGCTTGGGTTTACTAGCCACCAAGTGGCGCCATTGTCGGAGGTCATTGGGCTGTGTGCGTGTGTGTGCAGCCCAGGTATAAAAGGCCAGCCAACTTGTGATGTGATCACTTCGGACCCTAATAAAGTAGAGACAGGTTTGTACCTATTCGTAGTTTACAGTATTCAGCCTTTTGAGTTATTGCATACACAACGGTCTTGAAGGAGGAAAGAGAGGGAGAGAGGCAGAGAGGTTTAGGCAGGGAGTTCCAGAGCTTGGGGAGAAGGTAACAGAATGCATGGCTACCAATGGTTGACCCGATTATAATCAGGAATGTTTAGGAGGGAAGAATTTGAGGAGCGCAGACATCTTGGGGGGTTGTGGGGCTGGAGGAGATTACAGAGATAGGGAGGGGTGAAGCCATAGAGGGATTTGAAAGCAAAAATGAGAATTTTGAAATCGAGGTGTTGCTTAACTGGGAGCCAATGTCGGTCAGCGAGCACAGGGGTGATGAGTGAGCAAGACTTGGAGCAAGTTGGAACATGGGCCGCCGAGTTTTGGATCACCTCTAGTTTACGTAGGGTAGAATGTGGGAGGCCAGTCAGGAGTGCTGGCAAACAGATGCTGGCATTTATGTTGAGCTCAAAGGCCTACGGGTATTCGGTCAATTATCTCCCCATGTAGAGATTTTGAGCCCAACTGCTTTTTGTTTTGAACAGATGAGTATAAACTGCAAACTGGTGTGAACTGCAGTGCATATCATGAGAAACCTGTGTGGGTGGAGGAGTTGCATAAAGTTTCTCCAGGGTTTTAATTCACTAACATTTTTAATCTATCATGTTTTTTACTTTCTCTTCACAGAAAACCTTTTTTTGGCAAAAACATGAGAAATGCATCATTTATATCACATACTCTGTATACTGACTCCCAACATGTAGCTGAAAGCTCATGAGACAAGGTTGTTTGTTTACCTCACAATAATCATATAAGACAACTAAAAATTGTTTACCCAATACCCGATTGTGCTTTCAAATAAACTGATCACAAAACTCTCCATTTAATACATATTTGGTATTCAGGCTAAGTGAGCAAAATTGAAAAAAAAATAACTCAAATCAATCAATATGTTGGGGACAAATTGATATACCGGCAACCATGTTCTGCAAAAGTCAAAACTCAAACAAATTACCAAGAAAGTACTCTAGTTGAATAAAAGTCTGCCTGGACATTTATTTGACAGATTAATCAGCCATTAAGGAATAATGGCGGGGAGGATAGTCTCTGACATTCTCTCCAAATCCTTGATAGAACAATGGCCATGCTGACTTCATTTTGTTATTATTCCATATATGCACATTTTAATGATTTACCAGTTCTATTGTCATTATATTATGAAAAAATTTAAATCGACATTCATGTTGTTTTATATATAAAGCACAATGGCAATAGCAACCACAGGGAACATAAAAAAACTATTTTTGAATGGAATTGTTCCTAGAATGAAAGCACTTCTTCTCCGTTCAAAAATACAGCCAATTAAACTAAATTCCTGAGGTGAACAATTTCATTAAAGCAAATAAAATCTGACTGGTGAAAAACATTTTCCATCTGTGAGAAATGCATTTAATACTCAAGCTTAAGTTCTTCTGAATTTAATGCAACCAGAAAGATATATACATCATAGTGGACAGTTAATTACCAATGCTTTGTGATACTACAGATTCAATTTTGGGATTCTTGCGTAAGAGCTGTTGGGACTGCTTTAAGGGAGCCCATATCACACTGGCAGAAAAGTGGGTGGGCCAGACATTATTTTGCAAGGTCATCACCGAAAACCCCATTGCAACACATACCTTGCATGGGTTCCAGGACTGCAACAATTGTCTGGGGAGAAATACTCCAACAAAGCAGCAGACCTTAAAGAGCTGCTACTCATATTAAATGTTGGCAGCAAATTTGGAATGTTACCAATTTTGGAAAGCAGCAGAGATGAATAGATATTTGGGCAGGAAACCACCAGCAAAAAAATAAGCAGCTCCATGGATAGTTGAAGTTAAGTCTATTGAGGGATTGGGTTAACAAAAAGAGCTGAATGTGTTTCTTTGAGTTCATGGCTAGAGTCCTCCTTTATGTAACTTTATTGCCAGCACTACCCATTCACTACAACACTAGCATATTCTACAACACACAGCATGGCAGAATATGCCTTGGTATGTTTGCTTTATCAAAAACATTTCTCTTTCCTCTTTCTATCGGGGTCTTTCAGGATAGCAAAATAAAGGAAGATGTGACAAAATATAGGAAAACATTAATAAGCTTGCAGAATGGGTGTATAATTGGCAAATGAATTTCAATATAGAGAAGTGTGAGGTCGTTTATTTTGGTCGGAAGAATAAGGTGGTCACATAGTGTTTGGATAATAAGAGTCTGAATGGGATAGATGAGCAGAGGGATCTTGGGGTACAGATACACAAATCACTAAAAGTAGTTAAAGAGGAAATTAACGCAATAATAAGAAAGGACATTAGCTTGGATGATGTGGAATCTGTATGGGTAGAGCTGCAGAATATCAAAGGGCAGACAACGCTAGTGGGAGTTGTGTACAGACCACCAAACAGTAGTAGTGTGGTTGGGGATGGCATCAAACAAGAAATTAGGGATGCGTGCAATAAAGGTACAGTAGTTATCATGGGCAACTTTAATCTACATGTAGGTTGGGCTAACCAAGCTAGTAGCAATGCGGTGGAGGAGGATTTCCTGGAGTGTATTAGGGATGGTTTTCTAGACCAATATGTCGAGGAACCAACTAGAGAGCTGGCCATCCGAGATGGGTGTTGTGTAATGAGAGAGGACTAATTAGCAATCTTGTTGTGCGAGGCTCCTTGGGGAAGAGTGACCATAATATGGTAGAATTCTTTATTAAGATGGAGAGTGACAGTGTTAATTCAAAGACTAGGGTCCTGAACTTAAGGAAAGGTAACTTTTGATGGTATGAGACGTGAATTAGCTAGGATAGACTGGCAAATGATACTTAAAGAGTTGACAGTGGATAGGCAATGGCAGACATTTATAGATTACATGGATGAACTTCAATAATTGTACATCCCTGTCTGGAGTAAAAGTAAAACGCGGAAGGTAGCTAAACTGTGGCTAACAAGGGAAACTAGGGATAGTATTAAATCCAAGGAAGAGGCATATAAATTGGCCAGAAAAAGCAGCAAATCTGAGGACTGGGAGAAATTTAGAACTCAGCAGTGGAGGACAAAGGGTCTAATTAGGAGGGGGGAAATAGCATATGAGAGGAAGCTTGCAGGGAACATAAAAACTGACTGCAAAAGCTTCTATAGATATGTGAAGAGAAAAAGATTAGTGAAGACAAATGTAGGTCCCTTGCGGTCAGAATCAGGTGAATTTATAATGGGGAACAAAGAAATGGCAGACCAATTGAATAAATACTTTGGATCTGTCTTCACTAAGGAAGACACTAATAACCTTCCCGAAATACTAGGGGTTCAAGGGTCTAGCGAAAAGGATGAACTGAAGGAAATTCCTATTAGTCAGGAAATTGTGTTAGGTAAATTGATGGGATTGAGGGCCGATAAATCTCCAGGGCCTGATAGGCTGCATCCCAGAGTAATTAAGGAAGCGGCCCTAGAAATAGTGGATGCATTGGTGATCATTTTCCAACATTCTATTGACTCTGGATCAGTTCCTATGGATTGGAGGGTAGCTAATGTAACACCACTTTTTTAAAAAGGAGGGAGAGAGAAAACAGGGAATTCTCTCTGGTTAGCCTGACATCGGTGGTGGGGAAAATGTTGGAATCAATTATTAAAGATGAAATAGCAGTGCATTTGGAAAGCAGTGACAGGATTTGTCCAAGTCAGCATGGATTTATGAAAGGGAAATCATGCTTGACAAATCTTCTAACATTTTTTGAGGATGTAACTAGTAGAGTGGACAAGGGAGAGCCAGTGGATGTGGTGTATCTGGACTTTCAAAAGGCTTTTGACAAGGTCCCACACAAGAGATTAGTGTGCAAAATTAAAGCACATGGTATTGGGGGTAATGTATTGATGTAGATAGAGAACTGGTTGGCAGACAGGAAGCAGAGAGTTGGAATAAACAGGTGCTTTTCAGAATGGCAGGCAGTGACCAGTGCAGTGCCGCAGGGTTCAGTGCTGGGACTCCAGCTATTTACAATATACATCAATGATTTAGATGAAGGAATTGAATGTAATATCTCCAAGTTTTCAGATGACACTAAGCTAGGTGGCAGTGTGAGCTGTGAGGAGAATGCTAAGAGGTCGCAGGGTGACATGGACAGGTTAGGTGAGTGGGCCAATGCATGGCAGATGTAGTATAATGTGGATAAATGTGAGGTTATCCACTTTGATGGCAAAAAAAGGAAGACATAACATTATCTGAATGGTGACAGATTAGAAAAGGGGAGGTGCAACGAGACCTGGGTGTCATGGTACCTCAGTCATTGAAGGTACAGCAGGCGGTGAAGAAGGCAAATGGCATGTTGGCCTTCATAGCTAGAGGATTTGAGTATAGGAGCAGGGAGGCCTTACTGCAGTTGTACAGAGCCTTGGTGAGGCCACACCTGGAATATTGTGTTCAGTTTTGGTCTCCTAATCTGAGGAAGGACGTTCTTGCAATTGAGGGAGTTCAGTGAAGGTTCACCAGACTGATTCGTGGGATGGCAGGACTGACATATGAGGAGAGACTGGATCAACTGGGCTTGTATCCACTGGAGTTTAGAAGAATGAGAGGGGATCTCATAGAAACATATAAAATTCTGACGGGACTGGACAGGTTAGAGGCAGGACGAATGTTCCCGTTGCTGGGGAGTTCCAGAACCAGGGGTCACAGTCTAAGAATAAGGGGTAAGCCATTTAGGACCGAGATGAGGAGAAACTTCTTAACTCAGAGGGTGGTTAACCTGTGGAATTCCTTACCGCAGAGAGTTGTTGAGGCCAGTTAGTTAGATATATTCAAAAGAGAGTTAGATATGGCCCTTCCGGCAAAGGGATCAAGGGGTATGGAGAGAAAGCAGGAAAGGGGTACTGAGGTTGAATGATCAGCCATGATCTTATTGAATGGCGGTGCAGGCTCGAAGGGCCGAATTGCCTGCTCCTGCACCTAATTTCTATGTTTCTATATTTCTATGTTAATAAGATCATAAAAAGCAAACCATGCACTGGAGTTCATTTCTAAATGAATAGAACTGAAAATTGGAGAAGTTATGTTTAACTTGTACCAACCCTTGATTAGACCACGCTTGGAGTACTGTGCACATATTATACTGTCTCCATATTATAAAGAGTAAAGAGGCATTGAGAAGGTGCAAAAAAGATTCACATGAATGATATCAGAACTCTGAGCATGTACTTATCAGGAAAGGTTGACCAGGCTGGGGCTCTTTTCTCTAGAAAAGAGAAAGGTTGAGGGTGGACCTAATACTGGACTTTAAGATAATGAAAGGTTTTGATAGGATAGACATAAAGAAAATGTTTCCACTTGTGAGGGGAGTCCAAAACGAGAGATCATAAATATAAGATAGTCGTTAATAAATCTAATAGAGAATTCAGGAGAAACCTCTTTACCCAAAGAGTGGTAAGAATGTGGAAACTCACTACCACCGGGAATAGTTGAGGTGACTAGCGTAGATGCATTTAAGATGAAGCTCGATAAGCACATTGGGAAAAAGGAATATAAAAGTATACTGATAGGGTTAGTTGAAGTATGGTGGGAGGAGGCTCATGTGGAGCACAAACACTGGCACAGACCATTTGGGCCAAATGGCCTGTTTCTATGCTGGACACTCAATGAAAGTATAGAGCCCCGATAATACACATGACTGCACCACACTACAGCAACAAGTGTCACTCACTCCATCTTATGTAGGCATAAGATATATACCCTGGGGGACTTGCAGAGTGAGGGTCAGAAGAGAAAATCAGATGCACAAATGACCAGTAAAGAGGAGGAAGTGGAGGTATCTGATGACAAACCCGAACTAGCAAGCTATTGGGACAGACCCATTACTTTATTGCAGGGCCCATGGATGCTAACCTCATAGGGCTTCTTAATAGAAGAGAGCTCCCGGATCAGCAAAACCACATCTTTCTGGCTTTTGAGAATATTTATAGCATCCTGCAAGGCTTATCATACAATGTTGAGATGTCACTACATCAGGGCAGCAGTGAAGAAAGAGTTCAAAGATCTGCAAAGCACCATGCAGCATTTCCACAGCCATGTGATGGGGAGCCCCTGAGAATAAAGGTGGGTGGGGGTGGGGGTGGGGGAGGAGGGGGTTATATATTAGATGAACAGTTTCTCTGCAGCAATCAGATTCAAAATGCAGCAGCAAATTTTTTTAAGTCATTAACTGGCTTGTCCAGCTGATATTCCCATGGCAAGGTGCGGTAGCAATTGTCCTCCTCCCTACCTGAAGCACACACCTCAGTTACACCCTCTATATTGAAATGTGGCTTACACCAAGAGGTTGGCATGTGAACAATGGGAAGTTTGCCCACTACACATCCACTGTGGCGCCAGGAAATTTGATCCTTGCACCCAATCTTCTGTTTTATGGCCAAAGCCTACTTCACCAAACCACACAGAGGTGCTGGTGATTGAACCATGCAAAGTATGTCCTATACCATTGAGCTACACCAATGTTGCCATTAGTAGGTACTAATATAATAATATAAATTCAGAGAAAGATATCCAATAAGTAAAAACACAAAACAAAATAAAAGCTGGTACAAAAGTCCAAAAAACTTGAAAGTAGATAAATCACCAGGACCGGATGAAATAGATCCTGGGCTATTAATAGAATCAAGGGAGGAAATTGCACAGGCTCTGACCTTCATTTTCCAATCCTCCCTGTCTACAGAAGTGGTGCCAGAGGATTGGAGAACTGCTAACATTGTACCATTGTTTAAAAAGGGAGGAAGGGATAAACCGAGTAATTAATTTAATCTCGGTGGTGGGCAAATTATTGAAATCAAAAGTATAAACCTTCATTTAGAAAGACACAGATTAATCAAGGATAGTCAGCATGGATTTATTAAGGGAAGATCGTAACTGACTAACGTGATTTAATTTTTTGAAGAGGTAACAAGGAGAGTCAATGAGGGCAGTATATTTGATGTAGTCAACATAGATTTTAGCAAGGTTTTTGACAAGGTCCCACATGATAGACTGATCAAAAAAGTAAATGCCCATGGGATCCAAGGGAGAGTTGTAAATTGGATCCAAAATTGGGTCAGTGGCAGGAAGCAAAGGGTAATGGTTGATGAGTGTTTTTGCGACTGGAAGGATGCTTCCAGTGGGGTTCCACAGGACTTAGTAATCGGTCCCTTGCTTTTTGTAGTATATATCTTTGATTTAAACTTAAATGTAGGGGCATGATAAGGAAATTTGCCGAGTGGTTGACAGTGAAGAGGAAAGCTTTAGACTGGAGGAAGATATCGATGAGTTGATCAGTTGGGCAGAAAATTGGAAAATGGAATTCAATTCAGAAAAGTGAGAGGTAATGCAGTTAGGGAGAGGCAACAAGGCAAGAGAATACACAATAAATGGGAGGATACTGAGAGGTGTGTAGGAACAGTGGGATCTTGGAGTATATGTCCTCAGATCCTTAAAGGTAACAGGACAAGTCGATAAGGGTAGTTAAAAAGTCATACAGAATGCTTTCCTTTATTAGCTGAGGCATAGAATATAAGAGCAGGGAAGTTATGCTAGAGCTGTATACAACACTAGTTAGGCCACATCTTGAATACTGCATACAGTTCTGGTCACCACATTACAGGAAAGATGTGATTGCACTAGAGAGGGTGCAGAGAAGATTGACGAGGTTGTTGCCAGGACTGGAAAATTTTAGCTATGAGGAAAGATTGGATTAGCTGGGGTTGTTTTCTTTGGAACAAAAGAGGCTGAGGGAGATTTAATTGAGATGTATAAAATTATGAGGGGCCTAGATAGAGTGAATAGGAAGGATCTGTTTCCCTTAGCAGAGGGGTCAATAAGCAGGGGGCATAGATTTAAAGTAGTTGGTAGTGGGATTAGAGGGGAATTGAGAAAAAGAAATTTCACCCAGAGGGTGGTGGGGGTCTGGAACTCACTGCCTGAAAAGCAGAAACCCTCATCTCATTTAAAAAGTATTTGGATATGCACTTAAAGAGCTGTGATGTACAGGGCTATGGACCTAGTGCCCTCCTGTATGGATCTGAAGCATGGACGATGTATAGAAGGCTCCTCAAGTCGTTGGAGATATATCACCAACGATGTCTCCGCAAGATCCTGCAAATGCCCTGGGAGGACAGGCGCACCAACATCAGTGTCCTCAACCAGGCTAACATTCCCAGTATTGAAGCACTGACCACACTCGATCAGCTTTGCTGGGCAGACCACATAATTCGCATGCCAGATACGAGACTCCCTAAGCAAATGTTTTATGCGGAACTCCTTCATGGTAAACGAGCCAAAGGGGGACAGCGGAAACGTTATAAGGACACCTTCAAAGCCTCCCTGGTAAAGTGTAATATCACCACTGACACCTGGGAGACCCTGGCCGAAGACCGCCCGAGGTGGAGAAAGTGCATCCGGAAGGGCGTTGAGCTCTTCGAGTCTCAATGCAAAGAGCGTGAAGAGGCCAAGCGCAGGCAGCGGAAGGAGTGCGCGGCAAACCAGCCCCACCGACCCCTTCCCTCAACGAATATCTGTCCCATCCGTAACAGGGTCTGTGGTTCTCGTATCAGACTGTTCAGCCATCAAAGAACTCACTTTGGGAGTGGAAGCAAGTCTTCCTCAATTCCGAGGGACTGCCTATGATGATGAGTGCTGGAAGGTGGAATTAGGCTGAGTAGCTCTTTTTCAACTGACATGGACACGATGGGCCAAATGGCCTCCTTCTGTGTTGTAATTTTCTATGATTCTATGAAACCTCTAAGAAGCCTACTCTCAAAAGCCACCACATCAAACCTGCATTACGCCTATTTTATTTGGGTGAGTGGCATTCAGAGAGTTTCCCAAATTTATGAAACTATGCGTAGCCCTAACTTTTGTGGATTTATAAGTATTTACATTTAACATTGAGGTTTTTTGGGAAGGGATCCAAAAGGTTAACACTTTTGCAACTTAGAAAATTTGTGGCCAATGCAGATGTAGCGGTCTGACCTCTATACCTGACTCTCTGATCCGGAGTCTCATTGAGCAAGGTTCTGCACCGACAATGGCGCCTCACAAAATCAACCATTATGAGATGACTCCTTTGGCTTCCTGCTTATCTTTATTAGGACACAGCTTTCTTTTCTGAGCTTGTTTTGGCGCCTGTTCCTACAATTTCAGGAAGTGGAAATCTTCCAAAAATGTTGTTAAGTTTTTCTACAAAGAGCTGAACAACACTGTGTGCTGCTGGGAGCTGACCTAATTTAGTGAGAGTGAAGGGCTTCAGATAAATCACTGTTTGATTTTTAAAGGGCATGGTCACCGTGTTGGGGAGTTTGGGGGCAGCTTCAGTACTGAACCACCAGGAACAGCCTGATCCTGCCATGTTGACTGCTACGTCCATTTTGTACTGCACCAAAACAGACCAGTTTTGTACACTTCTATGTACTAGCTCACGAGGACCACAGGAAGATCCTTTGGAGCAGGCCAACTGAGCACATTCATTGGCAGGGACTAGTGTATGACATAGACTGACATAAAGGAATGGGAAATAGTTTTATTTCTTGTTAAATGGGGAAAGAACACTATCAAGATACAGCTCGTTAAAAGTTACAACAATATCAGATGATGTACATTTCAGAAAATTTATTAGAATTTCAAAAGATGAAGAAACCAAACACTCTGCTGATATTAAATTATGGACTCCTGATAAAGAAAAAAGCCTTGTAGATATTCCTGATAAAGGAAAAAAGTCTTATAAATAGCATGATATATATTGAGTTGCAATTAACCAGCTTCCCCCCCCCCCCAACCCCCCACCTGCCACATAGGGCCCAAGTCCACATAGAAAGATTTTACTGTATAATTAACATTGAATACCATAGGCCTGATTTTAACTTTGTGCATGTTTGGAATAGATGTAAACCCTCATGGACAGCTCAGTGTGAGATTCAGGAGATTTTAGCTCCCAGATCTCATTCATATTTCTCTGGACTATCTCCTGCCCAAACCTGTCGGGAAGAACGCAACAGCTGGTGGGCGGAACTTGGAAATCAACTTTGCTGGGGACCCAAAGCAATGTTCCCAGCAAGGTAACTGAGGAGGGAGGAGCCTGGGCCGATGGCGACTGGAGAAAGGTGAGGGGAAAGCCCGTGGGGGAGGAGGCCCAAGATTCCCTACTAGGCCAGGAAGAGCACTCGTGCTCCTCCTAGGCAATAATGAATCTTAAGAACATGTAAAAAAAAAACCTTACCTGTGCTCTTCTGGCCCAGTGCTGATTGCTGTGAGCTTTGGCTGGTGGCTTGTGCACCATGTGGGCCTCCCGATTCCGGGAGTTAAAGTCGCGGCGGCGATTATGTTATCAGGCCACGATATTCCCATTTTAATTAGGACCCCACCTACTTGCGGTGGGCAGCCTGCATGTGGCAGTTTATACAACGTGTGGGAACACAGTACAAAACCTCCAGTTATTTTAGCTGCTTATCTGTCCCGTCTGTGCCGGGCAGGCTGTGTTAAAATCAGGGATCATTTCTATATAAAACAATTATTTGTCAATCTTTATATGTTTGGTTGGACTACATATAGATGGCTGGCAGTGAGCTACAAAGCTGTAATTCAACTGAGTAGGTCTGATAACATCATAAACTAGAAGCGCAAAGCTTGAGTAGTTTATGAATGCAAGCAAAACCCAGAGATTGAATTACTGCCTTAGATCCACTGCCAGCTATTTGTTATTCCTCATAATATATTGTTATTATGTTTTTTTTTCAAACCTTTGTTGATTTATATTTCTTTAATACTGCAGGTGCACTGAACATGGCAGAGGCAGCATAACACAACTTGGGTGAAGGATGATAATGACATGGGACCTGAGGGTACATGGCCTTGTCCAACTGGTTCTCTAGCATTCTAAGTTTATATCTCCGGCCATAGATGAAGCTACAGTACACACTATAAATTATAGAGACAATAATGTGATATTTGTGAATGATTATTGTACTGCATGTGCCTTTGGAGATCAATATGTATTTGAGTATACAGTGCCGAAATAGATACAACATGGCAGAGGCATGTTTGCTGATGATACAAAGATGGGAGGTAAAGCAATGTGTGAGGAGGGCACAAAAAATCTGCATAAGGACATATACAGGCTAAGTGAGTGGGCAAAAATTTGGCAGATGGAGTATAATGTTGGAAAGTGTGAGGTCATGCACTTTGGCAGAAAAAATCAAAGAGCAAGTTATTATTTAATTGGAGAAAGATTGCAAAATGCCGCAGTACATCGGGACCTGGGGGTACTTGTGCATGAAACACAAAAAGATAGTATGCAGGTACAGCAAGTGATCAGGAAGGCCAAAGATATCTTGGCCTTTATTGCAAAGGGGATGGAGTATAAAAGCAGGGAAGTCTTGCTTCAGCCATATAAGGTATTCGTGAGGCCACACCTGGGATACTGCGTGCAGTTTTGGTTTCCATATTTACGAAAGGATTTACTTGCTTTGGAGGTAGTTCAGAGAAGGTTCACTAGGTTGATTCCGGGATGAGGGGGTTGACTTATGAGGAAAGGTTGAGTAGCTTGGGCCTCTATTCATTGGAATTCAGAAGAATGAGAGGTGATCTTATCGAAACATATAAAATTATGAGGGGGCTTGACAAGGTGGATGCAGAGAAGATGTTTCCACTGATGGGAGAGACTAGAACTAGAGGGCATAATCTTAGAATAAGGGGCCACCCATTTAAAACAGAGATGAGGAGACATTTCTTCTCTCAGAGGGTTGTAAATCTGTGGAATTCGCTGCCTCAGAGAGCTGTGGAAGCTGGGACATTGAATAAATTTAAGACAGAAATAGAGTTTCTTAAATGATAAGGGGATAAGGGGATAAGGGGTTATGGGGAGCAGGCAGGGAAGTGGACCTGAGTCCATGATCAGATCAGCCATGATCTTATTAAATGGCGGAGCAGGCTCGAGGGGCCATATTGCCTACTCTTGCTTCTATTTCTTAGGTTCTTTTGTTCTTATCAGAGTTATGCCATCATAATATTGATACAAACAAAGAAGACCATTCAGACCACCTTAGTTCAATCATCCAGAATACCCCACAGTCCTCCCATTGATTCTAGTATTTTTGTCTCCACCACCCCACCCAAAGGTCCATTCCATGTATTGATCACTTTTTCTGTGAGGAGGAACTTCCCAACATAAGTCCTAAATTTGTCTCTCACTAGTTTGGGTCAGTGATCCCTTGTCTTATGATTACTGTTTAATTTGTAAAGTTTCAGATCTACCTTTTGTACACATCTTACATATGAACATGTGAAAAGATGGATGGGAAAAGGTCCGCTGAGCCTGTCCCAAGCAGTCATGACACAACAAACATTGTGACTCCCACTCTTCCCTCCATTAGGAGCCATGTAATATTTTTGGAGAGGCAAAAAGCTATATAAAAAAACTCCCTAGGCCAATTCGGGGGAAACAAATCTGTCAAATTCCTCTCCAACCACCGAAGGTGTCAAAACAAGTTCAGGGGCATCTGTAACCATGAGGTAAAAAGCCAAGTCCCACCTATCTGCTGTACGCTGTAATACTATCCATGATGAGGAACTCATCCAGTTCCTTTTTTGAAATGACGCAGCAAATCCAAACTCATCATTCGATCCGGCATCTATCTGCATAACAAAACCTCCTGACATCTACTCTAATCCTATGTTTGCATAGTTTATAGGCCTGACCTCTTGTTTTCTCTAGCCTATTTCGTTCAAATAGTCCACAAAGACACAGTCTAGTCAACTCAACATTTTAAATACAGTGTACTTCAATTAAATCTCCATGGAGTCTATGCTTTTCTAGAGTGAAAAGCCCGAGCTCTTTAAGTCTATCATGATAACTAAGGACTTTTAAAATAGGGATTATTCTAGTAGCCCTTCTTTGTTATATAGTTCAGCATTCGATTTGCTTTGTAATTGCTGCTCTATTTCATTTGCATTCTATTTGCTTTGTAATGGATATGTTGAGTGTAGAGCCACTAAAACTATTGAATCTTTTTCAACAGGAAGCTTGGCTATTTTAACAGAATTCAATGAGTAATTCTCACTTATTTTTCATCCTGTGTGCACTTTACACTTGTCCATATTAAATATCAACTGCCAGTTCCCTGGATCTGTCAGAAATCTGAGGAAATTAGCTACATTTCTGATCAATTTTAGCACAAGCAACTTTGAGAAACAGGGAGGGCAGGTGATGTGTGGAAAATTTCTACATTTACCAAATGCAGCGTGTCTTGCTGCCCAGATATTTTAATTTTGCACAAAAACGCTGTGAGAGTAGAATTAAATGGATCATTGAGATATGAGGGGAAATTTCTTCACCCAGAGGGTGGTGGGGGTCTGGAACTCACTGCCTGAAAGGGTGGTAGAGGCAGAAACCCTCACCACCTTTGGGTGATCAAAATCCGCAGCATGGCCCTGGATAACGTGGACCATTTCCCATACCTCGGGAGCTTCTTATCAACAAGAGCAGACATTGACGACGAGATTCGACACTGCCTCCAGTGCGCCAGTGCAGCCTTCGGCCGCCTGAGGAAAAGAGTGTTTGAAGACCAGGCCCTCAAAACTGCCACCAAGCTCATGGTCTACAGGGTTGTAGTAATACCCACCCTCCTGTGTGGCTCAGAGACATGGACCATGTACAGTAGACACCTCAAGTCACTGGAGAAATACCACCAACGATGTCTCCGCAAGATCTTACAAATCCCCTGGGAGGACAGACACATCAATATTAGCGTCCTCGACCAGGCCAACATCCCCAGCATTAAAGCACTGATCACACTTGATCAGCTCCGCTGCGCAGGCCATATTGTCCGCATGCCAGACACGAGACTCCCAAAGCAAGCGCTCTACTTGGAACTCCTTCACGGCAAACGAGCCAAAGGTGGGCAGAGGAAACGTTACAAGGACACCCTCAAAGTCTTCCTGACAAAGTGCAACATCCCCACCAACACCTGGAAGTCCCTGACCAAAGACCGCCCTAAGTGGAGGAAGTGCATCCGGGAGGGTGCTGAGCATCTCGAGTCTCAACGCCAAGAGCATGCAGAAATCAAGCACAGGCAGCGGAAAGAGCGTGCGGCAAACCTGTCCCAACCAACCCTTCCCTCAACGACTATCTGTCCCACCTGTGACAGGGAATGTGATTCTCATATTGGACTGTTCAGCCACCTAAGGACTCATTTTAACAGTGGAACCAAGTCTTCCTCGATCCCGAGGGACTGCCTATGATGATGATGATGGGTGTTCACTTAAAATGCCGTAACCTACAGGACTACGGACCAAGAGCTGGAAAGTGGGATTAGGTTGGATAGCTCTTGGTAGGCCAGCGCGTACACGATGGGTCGAAATGGCTTCCTTCTGTGCTGTAAATTTCTATGATTCTATGATTTTCAGGTTGGCAGGCTGTAACTAGTGGGGTACTGCAAGGATCAGGCCTCAGCTATTCACAATCTATATCAATGATTTGGCTGAGGGGATCAAGTATAATATATCCAAGTTTGCTGATGATACAAATCTAGATGAAAATGTAAGTTGTGAGGAGGATGAAAAGAGGCTTTAAGGGGATATATACAGGCTAAGTGAATGGGCAAGAACATGGCAGATGGAATATAATGTAGAGAAATGTGATGTTATCCATTTTGGTAGGAAAAATACAAAAGCGGAATATTTTTTAAATGATGAGAGATTGGGAAATATTGGTGTTTAGGGAGACCTGGGTGTCCTTGTACACGAATCACTGAAAGTTAACATGCAGGTACAGCAAGCAATTAAGAAAGCAAATGGTATGTTGGCCTTTATTACAAGAGGATTTGAGTATAAGAGCAAAGCAGGCAGAAATTGCCCTCCGCCGGAAACGGGACGTACCTACCATTTTTGAAGTGATCTGGCTGCCCCAATGGATGCAAAGGCATATCCGGCGAAATTCAGCTCCTCGGGGTTTTTTTCCAGAGGGGCGGAAGTGGATCATCTTGGGGGCAGAAGTGGGAGTGAAGAGCAGAGGCCATCACTGGTGGGGTGGAAGTGGGGGCGGGACGGAGTGTCCATAGCTGTCAGTCATTGGCACCGCACTGATAACATCATTACGCTGACGCATCACAATTTTTCTCCCCTTCAGTTAAAGGGGAGGGCCACTGCGAACTCTGCATTCATTTTAGTTAGGTCCACTGGGCCACCAAGGGAGGGTTTCGAACAGGCCAGCATCCTGGCACCCAAGAGAGATGCCAGGCGGTCTGTTGGCGGTCCGGCCAAAACCAGGGCCATACTTGTCGGGCAGAGCTGGCAGTCAGATGACAAAAAAGTAACATTGCGGCCGCAGCAGCGTGCCCTCCCCTTTAAGAGTGGCCATATCGCCCTTTCACACAGAGTGCACTGACGCAAAAAGCTGTCGAGGTCACTGGCCAGCGGTGGGGCTGCTCCCGTGGGGCAATTTCGGTAGGGCAATTTCGCGAAAGGGTCCCCGCCAGATGGTAAGGGGTCGGCTCGTGCACACCGTGGCGGGAAAATGGGCGGAGTGGTTCCGGATACCACTCCACTCCTGAGGAAGGGCAATTTACAAAATGGCGACACCCCCACAGAGAGTCGGCGGCAATTTTGCATTTTCTGGTGGTCAGAGGCTTTATCGAAAGGGGCAATTTCAGCCCCAAGATGTCTTACTGGAATTATATCATAGGCAATCCCTCGGAGTAGAGGATGAGTCGAGGATGCAATTATATAGGGTCCTGGTGAAACCACACCTGGGGGCCGAAACTCAGGGAAGGACCGTTAACACGGGTTCTCGGCGACCATTCTGCAAAATCGATTGCCCGCCGTGTTCCGGTCGATTGGCCCCCGCAATGCATATTCAGCGCGGGCAATCCGTCGACCTCCGCTGCAGTAATGGGCTTGCGGCCGTGGTGACATCATCAACTCGTGCATCGCTGCTACGCAGCCACGCCACCCATATTCATTTTTAAAAAGTGAGGTTTTTCTTGGACAGTGCCCCCACCAGATTTCTCGGTTGGTACACTTTGCTGTGCTACTCGACACCGCTAGAGAACGGAAGATTCCCATGATCGGGGGTATTTCTGGGGCAAACATTTGCTGGTGCTTTTGTTTAAGCTGCTGAGTCGTGTTTATCACTTTTGAGAGAGTTTTGAAGACTTTTAGCTCACTGGTTAGTGGAGCCCTGTCGGCCTCATTCTGTGCTCCAGAGGCCACAGGGTGCAGCCTTCACACACAATGCAATCAGTATTGGCAGGAGAACGCCTTGTCCACCTTGTCAGACGCAGGGTGGCATGCAGGAGAAGACGGCGCCATCAGCAACGTGTAGAGAGGCAGCAGGCAAGGAAGGCAGCAGCCATGGCTGCCCAACATCCAGAAGGGCCTGCAGATGGGCGCAGACCTTCACGTAGAGAGGGTGGCCAGGAGGGAGATGGCGTCAGGAGGAGAATCAGGTACGCTGACCCCTGCACCACATACTAGGCCAGGAGCTTTGCCAGCAACAACCTGCAGAGGCTACCAAACATGAGGAGGAACAGGGAGAAGGCAATCAGCCAGCTGCCATGGGAGGTGGCTAGCACAGTCCTAGGGGAAGGCAGCCCTACCGTCAAAGGGTCTACAGACATCAGTTCCCCTTTCTGGAGCTTAGTGATGAGCAATGCTTGCGAAGACTCAGGTTTAGAAACAACGTAGTTGAGGGAGCTCTGCAATGTCTTGCGCCAAGGTCTAGAGCCTCACACAAGGCTCAGGACTGCTCTGACTGTTGAGACCAAGGTCACCATAGCTCTGAACTTTTATACTACGTGGTCTTTCCAGTCTGCGACTGCTTACATTTCCGACATTTCATAACTCTCTGCCCATCGCTCCATCTGGCAGGTTACCAATGCACTGTATAGGAGACGAGTGGACTATATCTTATTCTCGATGACCAAGGAGAAGCAGGTGGAGTAGCAGGCCGGATTTGTCCAGATTGCAGGATTCCCCAGGGTGCAGGGGGCCATCGACTGCACACATGTTGGCCTGAGGGCATCACAACACCATCCCGAGATCTTTATCAACCGGAAGGGATTCCACTTGCTTAATGTGCAGCTGGTATGTGACCACTAGCGTCGGATCCTGGCAGTTGATGTGAGGTAACAGCAGCCATGATTCATTCATTCTGCACCAGACCAGTATGCCCGCCCTCTTCACTGGCCCAAATCAGGATTGTGGATGGCTGCTTAGGGACAAGGGATATCCCCTGTCCTCCTGGCTGCTCAGTCCACTGCGGAACCCCAGGACAGCGGCCAAGCATGCATACAATGACGCTCATTCTGGCACCAGGTGCATCATCGAGCACTGCATTGGAATCCTCAAGCAGAGGTTCCGTTGCCTGGACCGGTCTGGTGGCACCTTGCAGTACTCTCCTGAACGGGTCTTCTTATTAGGGTGGTCTGCTGCATGCTGCACAATCTGGCCATCATGAGGGGACAGCTACTGGAGGTCGAGTCAGCAGTACCACCTGATGAGGAGGAGGAGGAGGAGAATCCCCATCGCCCCCCCACCCCAGGCCAGGAGGAGTCGTCCCCATTGCAACCCTGCAAGGGAGGTGCAGCTACATCTAATAACTGCTCGATTCACATAATCTCATCCACACATGACCCTTCAGCTCCCACTTTCTATGGCCATCCCAATGAGCGTCTTCACACAGAATTGCCCAGTCTCAAGTGAAACACCAGCCTAGATATATGTGCAAAATATAAAGATTTATCAAATGATGCAAGTCAGTGCAAAAACACAACAGAACAAAAAAATTACCATAAACTAACACAAAAACATCATTTTTTACTCTTGTGCAGTATCACACCTCTTACCCGTGCCTATCCAAATACTATGCCAAAGTATCTCCCGTGTGGCTGCATCAGGGGCCTGGGAAGGCTGCTGTGGTTGCTGTGTGGGAGCACCCTCGAACACCTTTGGGCCTGGAAGGGCGAGTACAGACTGGTCAGCACCCTCCTGGGAGGGTTCAGTCTGGCTTGGCTCGGGCGAGGCCATGCGTGGAGGCACTGGCAGAGTGGCAGGTCTGAGGCCAGGAATGTTGTGATCCTGGGAGAGCACATCATCAGGATCCTGGTCCGAGAAGCCTGAGTCACTCATCCGGGGTAGCACACAACCACCACCACCAAGCTGAGGGAGGACAGGTTGGTGCTGTGGCGCGACACCAGAAGCTCCCCCGTGGTCCGTGTTGGACCCAGCCACGAACGCAACACTGAGGTGTCGGGTGGCATTGAGCTGAGACTGCATGAGAGCAGCCAGAGTCTCAAAGCCAGCAGACACGGCAGCAGTTTGACGCTTCATGGCAGCAGTAAGACGCTCCGTGGCCTGTTGCCCAGAGTTGAAAGAGCATTTTGAGCTTCCAGGGCCGCAGCTATCCTCTCCAATCCAGCACCTAAGCGCTCGTTCCCTCATGCCTGTGCTGAAATTGTAGCTGCCACATCGCCTGCAGGTTGCAGCATCACAGCTGGACCGGCACCGTCACTCTGGGAGTCCACTATCGCCTGCACACTGGTAATGATGGGCTCCAAGGTGCGAGCAGAGCTATCGATTATGTGGGAGGCAGACTCCTCCACAGTCCTGACCATTTCCGACAATCTCTCTGGCACCCTTGTCAGTGCCCCCAACATCTGCAAATGTATGACCTCCACCCTTCTTTCATAAGGGAATAAAGGGTTAGGGGGGAAGGGAAGTGGAGCTGAGTCCATGATCAGATCAGCCATGACCTTATTGAATGGCGGAGTACGCTCGAGGGGCCTAATGGTCTACTTCTGCTCCTCTTTCTTATCTAAGCTGCTACATCGATGGCATCATCTGAGTCCTCGTCGGCAGAACCCCGGAGAGATGGCACATGAGGTTGCCTGGCCCCGTTACCATGCTGCAGCCCACTAGGCCTCGGTGCAACACCCAGTGCAGACCCCTGTACTCCCTCATCGATATCAGACCGCACACTCCCAGTATCTGAGCTGCTGCGTGTGGGTGGAAGCAGTGACGCATTGGTGCCTTCAGTGTTCTCCTCTTCCTCTTCCTGACCAGTCACATCCCCAAACGATGGAGTGCTCTGGATGCTCTCAGCTGGGCTTGACCCCTCAATTTCCTCACTGCTGTGACCATGAGATGTCTGCGCTTATGTGGAGAAGGGTCTCATGCAGGCCTCCAGCTGGTCTGTGAGGTCTATCATGACTGCCGACTATGCTGGGTGGGCTGCCACTTAGTCTGTCATCTGCAAGCATAGATGGAAGAAGGGCTGCCGTGAGGGGAGGTGGGGGATGAACACATGGAGGCTGCAACTAGCAGACTTCCAGAAGGAAAGGAACAGTAGGCGCTGGTGCATTCAAGGAGAGAGCGCATTAAAGGATGGCCTTCACTTACCCACATTGGCATTAGCAGTACCCTCGCCCACAGGGAAGGCACCATGTCTGCCCACGAGCACCTCAATCCTCTCCTCCAAAGGTATGAGGACCTCGATGTCTGCCCCGCCACCACCAGTCTTTCTTTGCTCAGCTCTATTTTGAGCTAGTTTGGTCTGCAAAGCAAAGAATGGTTGGTGAGTACCACTGTGATGACGCATCAGAAATGAGGGCACAAGTGTGTCCCTGACATGCAGCTGTAAGTGTGAGGTGAAAGGGAGCCTCCATTGCGAGAACACATATATATATATAGAGAGAGAGAGAGAGAGAAAGAGAAAGGCATGAACAAGGAAATGCAACTTCAGTGACTAAAGAGTGAGGATGGGAAATAAGAGAATGTTGAAGGAGAGGCTTGCAGATACAAGGTCAGCAATTGGTGGAAGAGGTACTCACTTTCATAAGATGGATGATATCATTGAATTGTTTCCTGAACTGCATGGATGAGAGTCCTCTCATGACTGGAGAAGCCTGAGACCACCCCTGCTATCTCCCTCCATGCATTGCTTAAGACCTCCCGAGTTGATCTCCCCATGTTGGGATACAGCAGTATCCTCCTGCCCTCTACACCTTGCATAGGGGTGTCCAGCTCTGCATCAGTGAAGCGGCTTGCCCTCCTTGCTCCTCTAACACCAGCCATCCTGGAAGTAAACTTCTTCCCCCCTCAGGGCCTAGTTGCAAACCCTGACTAAGAAGGCCAGGGAGCAGTTGGCTCGTTCGATCCACATTACCAAGATGCTGAATTTCTCCGTGGTGATCCCGCTTCAATCAAGACCCACACCACTGCAAAGTGGAGTTTACAGCCGCTCGTACAAAATTCTTACAAGGCTTGACAGGGTAGACTGGCTGGGGAGTCTAGAACCAGGGGTCACAGTCTCAGAATAGGAGTCAGCTTTTTAGGACTGAGATGAGGAGAAATTTCTTCACTCAGGGTGGTGAATCTTTGGAATTCTCTACCCCAGACAGCTGTGGAGGCTCAGTCATTGAGTATATTTAAGACAGAGATCAATAGATTTTTGTATATTAAGAGAATCAAGGGATATGGGGATAGTGCAGGAAAGTGGAGTTGAGGTCGAAGATCAGCCTTTATCTTATTGAATGGCGGAACAGGCTCGAGGGGTCGAATGGCCGACTCCTGCTCCTATTTCTTATGTTCTTATGGAGGCAGTTAAAATGTTGATTTATGATTGGAATGAGTGGTAATAAGAATTCAGGAACTATTCCTTTAGATTGGAAAATTTCACACCATTTTTTTAAGAAAGATGAGAGAGGGAACCAGGGAATTATAGACCAGTTGGCCGAACATCTATTGTTGGGAAATTACTAGAGTCTATAATTAAAGACAGAGTGATTGAACACTTTGTAAATTTTTAGCTGATCAGAGAGAGCTAGCATGGATTTGTAGCATGTAAGGCATGCCTGAGGAACCTGAATGAATTTTTTTGCAGAGGTGACTAAAGTAATGGACAGGGGAATGTCTATGGATGTTATTTATATGGAATTCCAGAAGGCATTCAATAAATTCTCTCATAAGAGACTGTTAGCTAAAGTTGAAACTAATGCAACTGAAGGAAAATTATTGACCTGGTTAGGAAGTGGGCTGAGCGGCAGGAGACAGAAGGGGGAAAATTGGGGGTGTTTGCACCTCCCGTTAGCACCCTCCCAGGGGGTGTAAATGACTTTTCGCCCGGGTGCAGCACCGCCACCGACTCCCACAAAATTCCGCCGGAGTTTGGAGTGACGGTAAACAGAAGCATCCCTATCCTACTGGTAGCACCTGTGCCGCTGTGCCTGCGATGACAATGTCATCACCGTGCGCAGTGACCATTTTCGCCCCGGAGCGAAAATTCAGTAGCACCCTCTGTAACTGCCGTGGGCGATGCCTGTGACAGCTTCACGGGGCACATACCGCTGCAGGCCGTTTGCGGGGTAAAAATTAAAGGGGGGTGCGGCAAGGGGAAAAAATAGCTGACTTACTGGATGTGGCCTTCTTGTTTGTAGACTGCGGGGTCCGTGACGCGATCTTGCAGCCGAGCACTCCACTTGTGTGCCGGTCTGCTACCATGGTACCCCACTCCCTGGTGGTCCAGCGATGGCCCCGTTTCCCGCCCGCAGAGTCGGCAGCTTGGCCCTCCCCTTTAATGTAAGGGAGGACCCTGTCTACACTCCCCGCTCCCGCCCCCGAGAGGAAGTTCAGCGTGACATTTTGCGCTGCATTTCCTCTCCGGGGTGGTAACCCAAATATAAGCCATGGGGCGGGACTTCTGCGCCTGGCACAGGAACTCCTGCCTCACAGCTGTTAAACGGGGAGGTACCGAATTTCGCCCCAAGAGAGAAGGGATAATGGACGGGGACTCCAATTGGCTTGATGTGACTAGTGGCATCCCACTGGGATCTATGTTGTGGCTTCAACTATTCACCATATATATTAACAACCTAGATGATGGGATAGAGAGGCTTATATTTAAGTTTGCTGACAACGCAAAGATAGGTGGCATTGTAAGAAGCATAGATGGAAGCTTAACATTACAAATAGATATTAATAGATTAATTGAATGTGCAAAACTATGGCAAATGGATTTCAATATCGGCAAATGTGAGGTCATCCACTTTAGACCGAAGAAGGATAAATCAGAGTACTTTTCAAATGGGGAAAAGCTCGAAATAATGGAGGTCCAAAGAGACTTGGGGGGCGGGGGGGGGGGGGGGGGTCCATGTACATAGATTGTTAAAATGCAATAGATAAGTACAGAAAATAATCTAAAGGCTAATGGAATGCTGGGCTTTAAGTCTAAAGGACGAGAATACAAGGGTGTAGAAGTTATGCTACAGCTATACAAAACCCTACTTAGACCATGCCTGGAATACTGTGTTCAGTTCTGGGCACCACACCTTAGAAAGGATATATTGGCCTTGGAGGGAGTGCAGCATAGATTTACCAGAATGATACCTAGACTCCAAGGGTTAAATTACAAGGAGCGATGACGCAAACTAGGGTTGTATTCCCTGGAAGTTAGAAGATTAAGAGGTGATTCGATCAAAGTTTTCAAGATATTAAGGGAAACAGATAGGATACATAGAGATAAACTATTTCCGCTGGTTTACGACTTTAGGACCAGGAGACTTAACCTAAAAGTTAGAGCCAGGTCTTTCATGAGTGAAGTTAGGAAACATTTCTACTCACAAAGGTTGGTAAAAATTTGGAACTCTCTTCCACAAATGGGAGTTGATGCTGTGTCAATTGTTAATTTTAAATCTGAGACGGATAGATTTTTGTTAACGAAAGGTAGTAAGGGATATGGGGATATCCCATGGAGATGGTCATAGATCAACCATGATCTCATTGAATGGCGGAATAGGTTCGAGGGGATGAATGGCCTACTCCTGTTCCTACGTTCCTATGAATTGTACAGAAGGTTTTTTGATTTTTGTTCGATGTCTGTTGTGTGCATGTGTCAATCACTGTCTGTCCCACCTATGACAGAGACTGTAATTCCCGTATTGGACTGTACAGTCACCTGAGCACTCACTTTTAGAGTGGAAGCAAGTCTTCCTCGATTTCGAGGGACTGTCTTGATGATGGTGATGCGTGTGCGTGTGTACATTCTGTTTCTATGGTAAACACAGAATGGTAAGCAGAGTTCTGATGAATGTGTCCACCTAAAATATGAATCTATCTTTAACTTACAGATGTTGATTGTTCTGCTATTCATGTCAGGCATTTTCTGCACCAGCTTTTGCAGTTTTTCCTTTTGTCTTTACTGCCTGATTTCTGTGTGGATCTGTTAGGGATGCACCCAATGTATTAATTTGCCAACTGATTTCCCAGGTGGGGTGGCTATGAGCAATTCTTATGACCACTTTCTTTCATGCAACTTAGCATTGTCTGATTTTGATTGGTTCAGAGTTTTTTATTCAAACCATCGAAAACTAAACTCCAAACAAATCCAAAGGCATATTCTTGGACATGTAGTATAAGTGGGCCTGCTGGCAATAGTACTACAGGTGGTGAAGGTTTTCTGTATATTAACCTTACGTAAGCTCAAACCTTCCCAGTTAAGCATGTTGAATGATTTATGTTGTGTCCTGGTTCATTAATATATTTGTAATATATTTAAATATTTGAAGTCCAAAGAAATAAGAAATTCGATGCATTTGCGCCTCCCGTTAGCACTCCATGTGGGCGCTAATGGGGCGCAGATGCCTTACTACTCGGGCGTGACACTGGCAATGACTTCCGCCATATTGGGTGGGAGTTTAGTGGCTGCGCTACAGCATTGCACCCCGATCTCCTCTGCCCGGAGATCATGATGTCATCGCCATGCACATCGCCCTGTTAGTGCCCCGGGCCCAAAATTCAATTTTGCCCCCTGCAGCAGTGTCAGGCAAAAACACCGACAGCTGCAGGGGACGTGAATCAGCGGCCGGTTGATACTGGGATGAAAATTAAAGGCAAAGTGGCCGATGGCAAAGGAAAAAAAAATTACCTTGTGGATGCGGCTCCAGATGTGGATTCATCGCGGGGCCGTGACCGCGACCGCTCAGCCTGGCATTTTGCTTGAGTGCTGGGTTGACTGCGCGGTATCCCGCTCCCTGGTGGTCCAGGTAGGTGTCTTTTTATTTTGCAGAGTCGGCAGCGTGGACTCTTCCCTTTCATTGAGAGAAGAGCCGCTCGCATGCTGCAGCACTGCTCGGCCCAGTGGGCAGCACTGCTGAGGAGGCCGCCACGTTAGCGCCCCAGGAAGGAAGTGGACACTTCATTTAGCGCTCCACTTCAATCCGGGGGCGGTAACCTGAATTTCTCAAGAGGGGAGGGACTTCCGCGCCTGGTGCTAAGTTTCGCGCCTCCCAGATGTTACCGTCCCCAAATGGGGCGTTAATGAATTTCACCCCTATGTTTGCAAGAGAAACACTAGGGGTTGAATGACCTACTCCTGTTCCTATCAAATTCAGGCCTTTCATATTCTGACTGACAATGTTGCTATGTATTACAGGCGAAATCTCATCAGTAATCATGGCCATGAAGGAATATTTCCACCTATAATCGTAGGAAATTTTCTCCCTCTATGCTTTAATAAGTAAGGGCCAGTTTAACATTCAATAAATAGCTCCAGCCCTGAATCCAAAATATAATTACTACTTTAGTCTCAGGTGTGGCTCAGTGGACTCTCTCTCACCTCTGAGTCAGAAGGTTGTGGATTCAAGTCCAGGAACTTGAGCACATAAATCCAGGCTGAAACTCCAGTGCAGTGCTGAGGGACTGCTGCACTGTTGGAGTTGCTGTCTTTTGGATGAAACGTTCAACCAAGATCCCTCTTGGGTGGCACTATTCAAAGAAGAGCAGCGGAGATATCCCCGGTGTCCTGGCCAATATTTATCCCTCAATCAACATACAAAAACAGATTATCTGGTCATTATCACATTCCTGTTTATGGGAGTTTGCTGTGCGCAAGATGGCTGCCGCGTTTCCTACATTACAACTGATACGTCCTTACTACACAGTATAAATGCACACGAGGCACATGCTTGAGAGAAGGTCAGTCTGTGACCTGTCCTTTATTCCTTAGCACTCAAGTGATGAAGGTGGGTGGAGCTTCCCCTTTTATACCTGAAGGTCCAGGTTAGGAGTGTCTCCCACCTAGTGGTCAGTGTTCTCACGGTGTAAAACTTAGGTCAATTTATACATGGGTTACAATGCTGGTTGAATACATGACATCACCTCCCCCACAAAAGTCTTATTGGGATCACAGGTTGAGTCTCTCTGGTGGTTTACGCTCCCTTGTAGAGCGCCTGAGTTGGGGCTCCGGTTGTTGGGCGCTGGCCTGAGTGTCTGCTGTTTGCAGTGCCTCAGGCCTGTCCGGACTGCCTACAGTGACTGGGCTCTCCTCCCTTTGGTTCCGGTGTTCGGTCACCTGTGGTGGAGTGAACTCTATATCGTGTTTTTCCTCTGCTTCTTCTATGGGGTTGCTGAACCTCCTTTTTGTTTGATCCACATGTTTGCGGCAGATTTGTCCATTGGTAAGTTTAACTACCAGAATCCTATTTCCCTCTTTGGCAACCACAGTGCCTGCGAGCCATTTGGGCCCTGTAACATAGTTGAGGACAAAAACAGGATCATTTACATCAATACATCGCGCCCTCGCATTCCTGTCATGGTAGTGATATTGTGACTGGCGCCTGCTCTCGACAATTTCTTTCATGGTGGGGTGTATAAGGGATAATCGGGTTTTGAGCGTCCTTTTCATTAGTAGCTCTGCGGGTGGAACCCCTGTGAGCGAGTGTAGTCGGGATCTATAGGCCAACAGGAGGCATGATAAGTGGGTTTGTAGGGAACCCCCTTGGAATCTGAGCATCCCCTGTTTGATTATCTGCACTGCTCGTTCTGCCTGGCCGTTTGAGGCCGGCTTGAACGGTGCCGTTCTAACATGGTTAATTCCATTGCCTGCCGTGAAGTCCTGTAATTCAGTGCTTGTGAAGCACGGGCCATTGTCGCTGACCAAGATGTCCGGTAGACCGTGGGCGGCGAACATTGCCCGTAGACTTTCTATCGTGGCAGAGGATGTGCTTGAATTTAAAGTGTCACACTCGATCCATTTGGAGTAGGCGTCTACTACAACCAAAAGCATTTTCCCCACGAAAGGACCTGCGTAGTCCACATGGATGCGTGACCAAGGCTTGGCGGGCCATGGCCAGGGGCTAAGGGGGGGCTTCCCTGGGCGCATGGCCCAGCTGGGCACACGTGTTGCATCTTCGAACACAAAGTTCCAGATCTGCGTCTATCCCTGGCCACCAAACGTGTGACCTGGCAATTGCCTTCATCGTGACAATGCCCGGGTGCCCATTGTGGAGTTCTTTGATGAACACCTCTCTGCCCATCTGGGGCATGACTACGCGGTTTCCCCACAGTAGGCAATCGGCCTGAATCGAGAGTTCATCCTTGCACCTGTGAAACGGTTTAAATTTCTCAGGGCATGCCCTGTACGTGGCTGCCCAGTCCCCATTCAGGACACATTTCTTGACTAGAGACAATAGCAGGTCTCTATTTGTCCAGACTTTAATCTGACGGGCTGTCACGGGTGAGCCTTCGCATCCGAAAGCTTCAACAGCCATGACCATCTCAGCACCATGCTCAGTAGCCCCCTCAATGGTGGCTAGTGGGAGCCTGCTCAGTGCATCGGCGCAGTTTTCGGTGCCCGGTCTGTGCCGAATTGTGTAGTCATAGGCAGCTAACGTGAGTACCCACCTCTGTATGCGGGCCGATGCGTTTGCATTTATGGCCTTGTTGTCGGCCAAAAGGGACGTTAGGGGTTTGTGATCTGTCTCCAGCTCAAATTTCCTGCCAAACAGGTACTGGTGCATTTTCTTTACCGCATATACACATGCGAGCGCCTCCTTTTCTACCATCCCGTAGCCCCTTTCTGCCTGGGACAGACTCCTGGAGGCATAAGCTACCGGCTGTAACTGACCATTGGCATTCACATGCTGCAACACACACCCGACACCATAGGACGACGCATCGCACTTTAACACAAGTTTCTTACATGGGTCATATAGCGTTAACAGATTGTTGGAACATAACAAATTGCGTGCTCTATTAAAAGCCCTTTCCTGGCTGTCCTCCCAGACCCATTCGCGACCTTTGCGTAGGAGCACGTGTAGCGGCTCTAGCAGCGTGCTCAATTTGGGAAGAAAGTTACCAAAATAGTTCAGGAGCCCCAGGAACGAACGCAGCTCCATCATGTTACGGGGTCTGGGTGCTCTCTGGATCGCTTCCGTCTTGGATGCATTAGGGCTGATCCCGTCTGCTGCTACCCTCATCCCCAGAAATTCTACCTCTGGAGCTAGGAAGATGCACTTCGCCTTTTTCAGTCGCAGACCTACCCGGTCCAGTCTGCGTAGCACCTCCTCCAGGTTGTGGAGGTGTTCTTCAGTATCGTAACCCGTAATGAGGATGTCGTCCTGAAAAACCACCGTCCCTGGAATTGACTTGAGAAGGCTTTCCATATTTCGTTGGAAGATCGCGGCGGCCGAGCGAATCCCGAACGGACATCTGTTGTACTCAAACAACCCCTTGTGTGTCGTGATGGTGGTCAGCTTCTTCGACTCACTCGCCAGCTCCTGGGTCATGTAAGCTGAGGTCAGGTCCAATTTTGAAAAAAGTTTGCCACCGGATAGCGTCGCAAAGAGATCCTCCACTCTCGGCAGCGGGTACTGGTCTTGGAGTGACACCCGATTGATGGTGGCCTTGTAATCGCCACATATCCTGACCGACCCATCCGCCTTGAGCACCGGCACAATCGGGCTCGCCCAGTCACTGAATTCGACTGGCGAGATGATGCCTTCCCTCAACAGGCGGTCCAATTCGCCTTCTATCTTTTCCCGCATCACGTACGGCACCGCTCTGGCCTTGTGGTGTACTGGTCTGGTGTCCAGGTTTATGTGAATCACTACCTTGGCCCCCATGAAAGTGCCAATGCCGGGTTGAAATAATGAGTCAAATTTGTCCAGGACCTGTGAGCATGATACTCGCTCCACAGAGGAAATTGCATTGACATCGCCCCATTTCCAGTTCATGACAGCAAGCCAACTCCTCCCCAGTAGTGCGGGACCGTCCCCTGGGACAATCCAGAGTGGCAACCTGTTCTCCGAATCTTTGTGAGTCACGACTACCGTGGCACTGCCTAGCACCGGAATGATCTGCTTTGTGTAAGTCCGTAGCTGTGCGTCAATCGGCGATAATTTTGGCCTCCTGGCCTTGGATGCCCACAACTTTTTGAACTGTTTGATACCCATCAGGGACTGGCTGGCACCCGTGTCTAACTCCATTGATACTGGGATGCCATTGAGGAGCACTTTCATCATTATCGGTGGCGTCCTGGTGTATGAACTGTACACGTGCTTCACATGAACTCGCTGAACTTCAGCTTCCAGCGATTTCCCCCAGTGTCCATTTCTGCAATTTCTGCAGGTATTTTGCTCATCTCTGCAAACTCCGGCTGAATGTATGCCTCCACGCCTCCAGCATGAGTTGCGGTTTGAAACAACTTGCCAGTCGATCGTCCCTGACTGCCCCTGTTATTGTTGAGTGCGCCATTAACAGGTGTTGATGGCCCCATTACTGGCTGCATTGTCCCTTGCAATGGTGTGAATCGCTGTTCAGCTTGCCATTGTCTCTGTCGAACTCCCCCTCTGGGTTCGACTACATGTTGGGGCATGCCTGACTGCCCTTGTCTGCCTGGAGAACTGTGTGCTGCTTTAACAATGTTGAATCTCTGTCCCAACCATTCCTTAACACAGTACCTCTCGTCTGTTCTGCTAGTGGCCATGCTCGCGTGGTTTAAATCCCAGTTTCTTGTCGCCATTGATACGTCCTTACTACACAGTATAAATGCACACGAGGCCCATGCTTGAGAGAAGGTGACCTGTCCTTTATTCCTCAGCACTCAAGTGATGAAGGTGGGTGGAGCTTCCCCTTTTATACCTGAAGGTCCAGGTTAGGAGTGTCTCCCACCTAGTGGTCAGTGTTCTCACAGTGTACAACTTAGGTCAGTTTATACATGGGTTACAATGCTGGTTGAATACATGACAACAACAGTGACTACACTCCAAAAAGTACTTCTTTGGCTGTAAAGCGCTTTGAGGTGGCCATGAAAGACGCTATATAAATCCAAAGTCTTTCTTTCTTTAGGATGCATGCATAAATATATTTTGACATATCCCACTTACAGTTCTTACACCATAATAATAATTGACTAACAACTGGTAGTTGCAGCAGAGCAACAAGGATCTATTTAAAATATATTTAAATGTAAGCAAAGAGCAGTTGTTAGTCATAGATGCATCCGAATTCTGGCACTCTGGGAGTGTGCCATGTAGCTTTATTAGTCATTAGTGTGGCGTCAGTGTGATAGTAATCTAGGGAAGTTATTTTCCTATTGCGTCCTTACAAACCCTGAAAGTCTGCCTTAGGCAGAGTAGTGCAACCACACACTCTCTGGTAGTCATATGGGCAGAGGCCCAGTTGCCTCGCCCAAATCAAATGGAATTTGAGGTAGTGGCAGTTTTTACTCATTTTTTTCAACAGAGATATTTGTTCCAAGGAGAACATATGGTAATACCAACTGCTATTTAGATTCATCTTCCATTGTTTTCACAGTGATTTGATTTCAAAACATATCCAAATTTGAGTTCTGAATACTGAAGTAAATCAAATTCCCCCAAACATTTAGAGCTAGAGTAATCATTTAGATTATTACAAATTTTGGATTACGCCATAAGAGTGCTTTGTTTCACTTAATTGATGTTGATTCTATATGGATTGATTCCAGTTTTGGATAAAGGAAGTGAAATTGGTCTTCAGCAAGAGTGTGAAACATGCTCACAGCGACTGGGCAGCCCCTTTCACATGCTGCCCGATGCACGGGCTGTACGTTCACTATGTGCATGCTTTGCGTTGTTGACGAAGATCAATTACATCCCCACAGTATGGAGTTCATCTGAACCCTAGGGAGGAGAAATTTGGTTGGATAGCAACCCTCAGTACAGAAATGCTAAATGGTTTGCAGCCGCAAGCGCTGACATTCGCGCCGTTCGGCAAATTCAATATGCCGGTACCGGCGGCGCTGAGGAGTATTGCCCGGGAGCGTCACGCCGGTGTGACGCCTCCGGTATCGACACAAAAGCAAAATTTGGTTTGCGCTGCACCCGTAGCGCCCCATAGTGACCCCACCAGAGAAAACTGGCTTGCAGAGCTATCCCGGGGTGCTCAGGAAAGGAATGACAACATGAGATAAGTGTCATTGATATTTTCTTTTCGATTTAATTTTATTTGGGGTGAGTAATGTATAGAGAATGTTTTTTGTGTTTTGCGTTCCGATTTGTTTTTGCAGGGAAGCCGCTCTTAGGTCGCAATGAAGCCGGCTCTTTAGCACGGGATATTCAGTTGCGCACCCGGCCTCGCGCCCCAAGAGAAATGTGGAACGCTTCCCTTAGTGCTCCACTCCACTCTCAGGACACAAAAACTGAATTTTGCTGTTCCCGTCGCTAAACATTTTCCGCCGTTAACTTTAGTGGGTGCCTGACATTAGCGCCTGAGGAAACCTCCAACCAAATTCTAGCCCTAGCAATATAAAAGGCAGTTCCAGTGACATCATTACAAATTTTTAATTGCCATAGCATTTCAGATTTCCATAATTTGTTTTCAATAGGTTAATCGCTGCTACTTTTTAAAGAATACTGAACTAGTCACTCAAACATCGACAAACTGGTTCATAGCAATGAATGATTATAATGTGAAAAAATAAGCCTGTACTCTTTACCTGTACATGATTGTAGCTGATGTGCTAAAAATTTACGCTTAGCACATAACAGGCATGACATAACACAACATAGCAAAGTATACATTTAATGGGCATACATTTAACGGACCAAACATTTTAACAGCGTAAGCTAATGTTTTCCAATTACCAATCTATATGTGTATGCAAAATCAATTTACTTTATGACCAATATTATGGACAAAACTGTGTCTCCCAATATTTTCACATAGACGTTTACTGCACATTCTTAAGCTTATGCCAAACTGCTCCTTACTAAAATGCACCGACTCACAGCTTATGACAATATTTCATCATGATAATTGCCCCCAAAGATGAGTTTCTTTGTTCATACAAAGACATGTGATAGAATTCCTGAAGAAACCATAGATTCTTATCACTGGTCAAATGATATGCTTCCTTGGGGAATTGTTTTCCAATGAAATTAACTTTCTGGAAGGCAATGATGGCTTAACAGCAGGGCTTACAACGAAGGAGCATTTTTGTTCAATGTAGCATTAACCCTCTGTATTTAAGGATCTAGGGACAATCACAATTCACTGTTCCCAAATTTGGGATTGTGACAGTTATCGGGTAATTTTTACTTTTATTGCTGGACTAAAAATGAACGATAGTGAATCAGTCATCTGTTTTACACCCTCCCCCTATTATTTTATCATCATTTTTTGCTTGGCGATAATAGTTAAAATGAACCCCTTTCTTTGAAACTATTAAAAAAGATATGTTTAAAATGCTGAGACAGTAAAACGATATCTGTGATGTTATATTTAGAGAAAATTACTCCTGCCATGACATTTAAATCACAAGGAAGGTATGTTGAATTATTCTCAAAGGGCTCCTGTCCCACATGGAATATAACTAAGAATATAAACAACAGAACTGATTGTTTATTTTCTATTTACAGATATTGAGAGAAAATTCAGATACCATAAGAAGTTATACAGTTGATGTAACTAAAATAAATTAAACAACTGAACTGCCAAACTTATATCTGTCCAAGTATTTTAATTACATTTTTGGACTAATAAAATTCAGTTTTATGATGTAGATCAAAGGGCGTCATAGTCCTTGAGCAGTTGGCTCTATCTGAATGCAGTATTATTTTCATGCACTCCACTGTTTTTAAACTTGAGTTGTGGAAATGAATAGAAATTGGGATCAAAAACCTGGTAAATGATTTGGCTTCCTTGGTTAGAGTTGGATGAAGTTAAGCTTTTGTTGTCAAAGATTACTTTTTATCCTTTAAAGTCAGAGAATGTGCCAATTTGTACTAGAATGTTCAAATTATGCATACATTGAGTTCATCTCTTGCTACCATAAGAAAAGAAAGCAGCAGTTGGAGGTAGAAGGGGTATATCCATTGTTGGTATTTAAAATCTTCCATTGTAAAAATGCTGCAATCGTGTCTCAGGGCAACTTTCATGACTTGGGCACAGATTCAACAGAAGTTTGAAAGTTTATTTTCTTGTACATGAAGTGGATGAAAACATGGTTTTGCTGAATATTGGGCTCTCAGTGGACCTGACTGATTGTCTCCCGTATGGGATTTGTAATCAGTTATTCTTATTGATTGTTAATGTTACTCCTCACATTTCCTTTCAGATGTTGATCACTCTAACGTACATGATGTGGGCTCCCTTTGCCGCTACTGCACGGTTAACTACGGGGCTTCCACAACAAGCTGGTCAACAAACTGGAAACACTTTCAACGTTTGAAAACATAGCTAGGCACCACAGCTCGCCCACCAATAGGCAAACCTTTGGTATTGCACATGACAGTCACAAATATCGGATCTCCATGTTATTTATTGAATTAAGTAAAATCCATCAACTCCACACCTCTTTTCCAAACCTGGCAAGTGCAATGACAGGAATACACAAATAAATGAGTCAATGCATTCACACCAGGAAACATCTTTATCTCAATAATGCAACTGCATCCAGTATGGAAGAAAATAAACTATCACATCGGCCAATAGCTTGACATGATCCAGAAAGTTTCTTTGTGGAAAGGTTTTTAAAGCAGCTTATTTCTTATTTGGGACAGGCACCAAATAAATATCTGTAACTGCAATTCTCAGGAAGAATGATCTCATTTTGAAGCTTTACTGCCTTGAAGTGTGTGGAAACAATAGTGGGAGAAAGTAACATCTGATTGATGCTAACAGCCTCCCATCCCGCCCTCCCAACAGATCTGATTTATTGACAGCCTCCAATCCCAGTTTAAAAAAATCTTTTGTGTCTCAAGTCATAAATTACAAAAGTAAAGAGCTAATGTTGAACTTGCTCAAGACATTAGTTAGGGCATAGTCAGAGTACCGTGCATAGTTTTGAGCTCCCCATTATAGGAAGAATACAAAAGCAATGGCAAAGTGCAGTGTAAATTCACTTGTTTTTTTACCAAGGATGAGGGGTTACAGTTATGAAGAGTGAGTTGAGAAGGTGGGGCTTTATGCTCTAGAGTTGAGAAGATTAAGGAATGATCCAATTGAGGTCTTCATGATTACAAAGGATTATAATAAGGTTTATTTCTTTTAATGGTTTATTTACCCAGAGGATGGTTAGAATGGAGAATTGTTGAATCCAAAACCATTGTCAAAACAGGAACCATAAATTATTTTAAAAGGGAATGAGATAGTTGCTTGAAGAAGTGAAATATTATTAAAGAGTATGTGGAACAAGTACGAGTGTGGAGTCATCTAGGTGACTCATATGGAGATCTTTGTTTCTATGCTGTAACATGATTCTATGATGAGCTAAAATACAGATTGAAATACCGACTGGCAACTTAAGATATTGATTGTTGGTATAGATGGATTTTGGGGAGGGCAGAATCCCACATTAAATGAGAGAGAACTTATTTTCTCATTTTGTTTTAATGCATTGCCAGTAAAGCATAATATTGCTCCATATGCCGTTTCTGCCTTCAAATGTGTTACAAGCGATGCACAAATGGACATTTAATCAGAAATAACTTTCAATAATGTTGCTTATGCACCCATTAAGTGGCCAAATAGGCAATTAACCACTCTAAACACCACACAATGTGACAGTCCAGCTGCACCATACATAATTTTCTACATAAATGAGGGAACAGTGAACCCAAAAGGCCAGGTTCATTGATGAGATCTTGGACATTATTGTGATGGAATGGAAACATGCTTCATATGGTATTTAAAGCCAACGAACTAACAGGCAACGAGTAAAGGCAACATGTGAGGCAAACATTTGGGAGATAACACATCTTATGACACCTGCCAAATATGCAAGGATGTTCATAGGAAGATTTTTGACAGATAAAAAGAGCACAGGTAAGCTGTCGGGATCATTCTTAAATCCTAAAAACAGCCAGTCTAATATGGGAAGATGCAATGTGCCAATCATGTTTCTTTCCATTTTGACACGAAGCTCTTCAAAGTTACATTTAATTGCAGCACAATGGAAAGTAATTCAGATTACAAGTGATGCTGCACAAGCAAGTCTGTAGGATTAAGTAACTTGCTTCGGATAGACAGTGGGGGAGAAATTGGGCTGCTTTGCGACTCCTGTTAGGCACACCAAGAACAGCGCCTCCCGTTAAATTTGGCGGGAGTTGTGCAGTGGCGGTAACACATTGCGCCCCGCTCTGCTGCGCCCAGCGATACTGACATCATCAGCATGCACAGTGCCCCGGTAGTGCCCCGGAACAAGCATTGGCCCTCACCACCTGGTTTAGCACTTGGCGCTGACAATGATAGCTTCAGCAGTTGGGTTTCAGTCGGATGTCGGCTGGAGGAGCGCTATTTAAAGACGCCAGCATCCTGTGAAGTTTTAGTCGGCCAATAATGTTTCCTTCTTAGTTTCAAATCGGCAGACAGGCATTTTGACTGATTTGATATTGAAGGAGTGTTCTGGCTCATGAAGATTCATCACTTTCATTGAGGGCAGATTTGAAACTCCAACATTATATCGCTTCATGGGGGCTGTGCTGGCACTGGACCTCGCACTCCAGCATCACCATTGGAGGCAGCAGAAGAACAGATATGCACTGCAAAATGTGGCCAGAGGGAGGAGGGCCCACAGGACTCTCAACAGGAGACATTACCCTTCCAGGGCATTCCGGCAGCAGTTCTCCTACTTCAATTTCACTGAGGAACAGTGTGTTCAGCAAGGGCATGGTCACAGAGCTACATCACCTCCTGCAACCAAACCTCGAGCCCTCAGACCAAGGTGAGGACGGCTCTCTCAGTGGCAGTCAAGGACACCAACATGCTCAATTTCTTCACCAGTGAATCCTGCCAGTGTACAAACAGAGACATCTCCAACATCTCCCAGTTTGCCATCCATTGCTGCATCCACGAGGTCATAGATGCTCTCTAGAAAAGGAGGAAGGACTACAATTCCTTCCCCATCACCAGACAGAAGTAGCACAAGCGTGCATGTGGCTTTGCCAAGATAACAGGCTTCTCCATTGTGCAGGGCACCATTGACTGCAGCCACGACGCTTTGCGGGCACCGCATAACAACCCTGAGGTCTTCCGTAACTGCAAAGGCTGCCACTCACTGAATGTGCAGTTGATGTGCGACCAAACAGAACAAATCCTCACCATCAATGCCCACTATCCTGGCAGCAGCCACGATGCATTCACCTGCTCCAGACCTGTGTGCCAGCTTTCTTCCAGCCACCATATCAAGCTCGGAGACAAGGGCTATCCGCTCTCCACCTAGCTCATGACTCCACTCTGCAACCCCAATACTCATGCCCAGCACTCATATAATGAGAGCCATGCCACAAGCAGAAACACTGCCTTGACCACTCCAGGAGGAGTCCTCCAGTACTCGGCAGAGCGGGTGTCTCTTTTCGTCATTGTTGTCTGCTGCAGGCTGCACAACCTCGCCATCATGAAGGCACAGCCAATGACACCAGGCTGAGCTCCAGCATCTCAGGAGGACGAGGAGGAGGATGAGGAGGAGGATGAGGAGGAGGAGGAACAGGAGCAGCAGAAGTAGCAATGGAGGAGGCAGGCACACAATCGGCCTTCTGCAAGGGCGGTCCGCGAGCACCTGGTCAGATGTCGGTTCCATGCCAATTCCCAGTTGGTCTGCACATCCCCATCATAACATCAATTATTCATTCCATAGCGGAGCTCCAAAGTTGAAATGAGAGACAGCACCAAATATGCAATGCTCCAATTTAAAATGTTACCGAAAACAATAACCACATATATAAACAACAATTAACTGTACTATTCATCCTTGTGCAAAACATTATATCCCCTCTTAACACTGGCTTTACCTATTCTACTGCTCCTGCGTAATGTGTCCCCAATGGCTGCAGCACGGCTGGTGGAAGGCTGCTGAGTGTCAGGGCCAGAGACTAAAGAGGGCTTGCAGGGCACCCTCGACCAGCTCTGGGTCTGGAAGGCCCGGCTGTAGACTGCAGCACCTCAGGCTGGGCTGGCTGGATGACAGGCAGCGATAAGTGCAATAGCAGAGTGGCAATGGTAGGATCAGGAATGCTGTCATCCTGAGAGAGGACAGCAGGTTCCGGCTACATTGACACAGTGCCACTCCCCCAGGACAGCACCCCAGGATCCCCATTAATCTGCTGTAGCACAGAAAGGTGGCCTGCTGCAAAGCCGTGAGATCCCCAGTCGACTGCGGTCGACCCAGCGATAATGGCAGCAGTCAGACCTCGAATGGCATCCAGCTGAGACCGCATGAGAGCAGTCTGAGCTTCGATGCCAGCAATCATTGTCTGCATGACAGCACTAAGACATTGCGTTGCTTCCGCCCGTGCTGCAATGGAGGCTGCCACATTGCCCATGACATGCGTCATGAGGCCTGGATCCACACAGTCTCTCTGGGAGTCCACCATCGTCTACAGACTGAAAATGATGGGCTCCATGGTGTGCGCAGAGCTCTGTGCAATGATGGGGGCAGACTCCTCCTTGCTCCTTACCATTACCGATAGGCTCTCAGGCACCCTTGCCATTGCACCTATGATCTCGGAGTGCATGTCCATCACCCATGTTGTGAACACTTCCCCATCGAGGTCCTCAACTGAGTCCTGTGCAATAGAACTCGAGAGCTAACTCTCCCTCTGGGGAGCTGGATCCCAGGGCTACCCTTTCCCCTTGGCCTTGCTGCAGTCTATTCGTCCCTGGTGCATCACCCAGTGCAGACCCCTCTGCTAAGCTTGCATCTAACATAAGAACATAAGAAATAGGAGCAGGAGTAGGCCACTTGCCCCCCCGAGCCTGCTATACCATCCGACAAGATCATGGCTGATCCGATCATGGATGCAGCCCTACCTCCCCGCCCACTCCCCACAACTCTCCACTTCCCCATCGATCAAAAACCTGTCCATCTCTGTACCAAACACACTCAATGATCCATCTTCCACAGCTCTCTGGGGCAGAGAACTCCACAGATCCACAACCCTCTGAGAGAATAAATTCCCCCCCCATCCCAGCTCCAAATGGGCGGCCCCCGACCCTGACACCATGCCCCCCCAGCTCCAGCGCTCCCCCCCCGCCCCATGAGTGGCAACATTCTTTCTACATCAACCTTGTCGATCCCCCTCATTATCTTATATATTTCGATAAGGTTACCTCTCATTCTTCTGAATTCCAATGAGTAAAGGCCCAACCTACTCACTCTAACTTCATAAGACAACCCCCTCATCTCCGGAATCAACCTAGTGAACCTTCTCTGAACAGCCTCCAATGCAAGTATATCCTTCCTTAATTATGGAGACCAAAACTATACACAATACTCCAGGTGTGGCCTCACCAATACCCTATACAATTGTAGCAGGACTTCTCTGCTTTTATACTCTAACCCCCTTGCAATAAAGGACAATATTCCCTTTGCCTTTCTGATTACTTGCTGTACCTGCATACTAACTTTTTGTGTTTCATGCACAAGGAACCCCAGGTTCCTCTGTACTGCAGCACTTGACAATTTTTCTCCATTTAAATAATAATTTGCTTCTCTATTTTTTCTGCCAAAGTGGATAACCTCACATTTTCCCACATTGCACTCCATCTGCCAATTTTTTGCCCACTCACTTAGCCTGTATATATCCCTTTGCAGATTTTTTGTGTCCTCCTCACAATTTGCTAACATATCTTTGTATCATCAACAAACTTGGCCCATCCTCTAAGCCATTAATATAGATTGTAAATAGTTGAGGCCCCAGTACCAATCCCTGTGGTACCCCACTAGTTACTCTTCGCCAACCAGAAAAAGGCCAATTTAACCTGACTCTCTGTTTTCTGTTAGTTAGCCAATCAGGAGCTCAGGGATAGGCTGGGCATCTGCTGGCTGATTATCTGAAAGCATAAAGGCACATGACTTGCGTTAAGGTGAGGGCAGGGTAGCAAGAATGGAGCCAGGAATGCAGATAGTATCAGGACCTGGCAAGCGATAAAGTCTTCTGGTGTGAGGGGAAAGTGGGATGAGAAAAGGAGAGGGGATGAAGATACTGTTGTTGCCCTCAGTGGAGTCGATGTCACTGACAGCCACAGCACCCACCACCTGCGGGCCAATGAGCCACAGCATTCGCTCCTACAGTTCTGAGAGCTGCTGGAGCTGAGGTTCACCCCCGCCTGTCCTCTGCTGCTCCCTCCTATTGTGTGCCATCTTGACCATCAATAGAAAGGAATGAGTGTGAGTCAGAGTCCAGCTATGTGTCTGGGAGGTATGCCTGCCGTTGTTGAATAGCTGTGAATGTAGGCAAGGCTTGAGATGAGGATGTGAGTTTGAGTAGCAGATATTTGGTGTGTAAGTGGTGGTTTGCGCAGTGTGCACAGACAAAGGTTCAGATGCTGGTATAAAGGACCTGTTGAAGCATGTACTCATCTTCACCACCTGACTGATGTCGCTGAACTTCTTACAGCACTGTGTCAGGCTGCGTTCCACGACATTAATGGCTGACACCTCCTCTGCCACTTCCCTCCACATTACCCTGAAGACCTGGAACAATGGCCTCCTTCCACTTGTCCTAAGAGCGATTCCCTCATTTGTTCCACTGCCCCCACCAATGTCTCCATCATCATCATCATAGGCAGTCCCTCAGAATCGAGGAAGACTTGCTTCCACTCTTAGAATGAGTCCTTAGGTGGCTGAACAGTCCCTGCCACAGGTGGGATAGACAATCATTGAGGATAAGGCAAGGTGGGACAGGTTTGCCGCATGTTCCTTCCGCTGCCTGCGCTTGTTTTCTGCATGCTCTCGGCGATGAGACTCGAGGCGCTCAGCGCCCTCCCGGATGCACTTCCTCCACTTAGGGCGGTCTTTGGCCAGGGACTTCCAGGTGTCGATGGGGATGTTGCACTTTATCAGGGAGGCTTTGAGGGTGTCATTGTAACGTTTTCTCTGTCCATCCTTGGCTCATTTGCCATGAAGGAGTTCCGAGTAGAGCGCATGCTTTGGGAGTCTCGTGTCTGGCAAGTGGACTATGTGGTCCACCCAGCAGAGCTGATCAAGTGTGGTCAGTGCATCAGTGCTGGGGATGTTGGCCTGCTCGAGGAAGCTAATGTTGGTGCGTCTGTCCTCCCAGGGGATTTGTAGGATCTTGCGAAGACATCTTTGATGCTATTTCTACAGCGACTTGAGGTGTCTACTGCACATGGTCCATGTCTCTGAGCCATACAGGAGGGCGGGTATTACTACAGCCCTGTAGACTATGAGCTTGCTGGTAGATTTGAGGGCCTGGTCTTCGAACACTCTTATCCTCAGGCGGCCGAAGGCTGCGTTGGCGCACTGGAGGCGGTGTTGAATCTCCTCGTCAATGTCTGCTTTTGTTGATAAGAGGCTCCCGAGGTATGGGAAATGGTCCATGTTGTCCAGTGCCGCGCCGTGGATCTTGATGACTGGGGGGCATTGCTGTGTGGCGAGGACAGGCTGGTGGAAGACCTTTGTCTTACGAATGTTTAGCGTAAGGCCCATGCTTTCGAACTTACCTTCCGGGGAGCTGGCCCCCAAGCTACCCTTGCCCCTTGACATTGCTGCAGCCCGCTCGTCCCCGGTGCATCACCCAGTGCAGAGCCTTCCACTAATCTTGCCTCGAACAAACGCATTGTGGCAGCCTCTGAGGTGGTGCCTGTGGGTGAGAGATGCAGTAATGCAGTGCTTGGATCTTCTTCCTGTTCTCCTTCATCACTCTCAGTGGGGGGCTCAGGAACAGGCTGGACATTTGCTGGCTGAATATCTTAAAGCATGAAGGCACAAGACTTGGGTTCAGGTGAGGGCAGGTGGACAGGAATGGAGCAAGAATGCACACAGTCTGAGGAACTGGAAAGTGATTAAAAAAACCTTTCTGGTGTGAGGGGAAAGTAGGATGAGAAAAGGAGAGGGGATAAAGATACAGTTGTTGCCCTCAAAAGGGTCGACGTCACCGACAGCTACAGCACCCACCACCTGCGGGCCAATGAGCTGCAGCACTCGTTCCTCCAGGTCTGAGAGCTGCTGGAGCTGAGGCTCACCCCCGCCTGTCCTCTGCTGCTCCCTCCTATTGTGTGCCACCTTGGCCTGCAAAAGAAGGAATGTCTGTGAGTCAGAGTCCAGCTATGTGTCTGAGTGTTATGCCTGCTGCCGTTGAATAGCTGTGAATATAGGCAAGGCATGAGATGAGGATGTGAGTTTGAGTAGTTGCTGATGTTTGGTGGGTGAGTGGTGGGGGAATGTTGGTTTGCACAATGTGCACAGACAGAGGTTCAGATGCTGGTATGTAAGACCTGTGGAAGCCTGTACTCACCTTGACCACCCGACTGAGGTCATTGAACTTCTTACGGCACTGTGTCAGGCTGCGTTCCACGACACTAGTGGCCGACATCTCCTGTGCCACTTCCCTCCACATGGCCCTGGGGTTATGGCCTCCTTCCACTTGCCAGGAACAGCGCTTCCGTCCTTTGTTCCGCTGCTCCCACCAATGCCTCCAATGCGGCATCATTAAAGCGATGAGCTCTCTCCCTTCAATCTGGATTGGGAGCAGCTATAAACACGAGGTCGACTTCAGTTGCAAGACTAATGAAAATGAGCAGCTGCAGCTTGATAGAACCTCTCCTTTAAGAGCTGCAATGAGCCAGTGTGAAGGACTGAAGGATGATTGCTGAATGCAGGTCACCTGAAATTGGGTAGTGCTCTGGTGGTATCACCCCTGTAGCACCCGACTGAAGTCATTAGCACTTGATTTACGACACCCTTCCTTCCTAGGCGATAAAGCCCAATTTAGAAGTTCCGAATCCTTTGCGCCTGTCACTAAATTTTCAAAACTTAAAAAGTTAACACCCCAAATGGGCTACTACCGAATTTCTCCCCCGATGGCTGCTAGTTCCAATTCTGTAGTGAAGTCTGCTTTTGAGTTGTGCATTGCTCCCCACCTCCACAGCTCATTAAGGGGGCTGTTCTTATCGTAAGTAAAATTCCTCTTCATCTTCTGGAGCTCAGGTCCAATCCTGACATGGACCCCCACCCTCCTCAGCGCGGATACCAGACTCCGAAGTTACGTTGGTCGAGAAACTGGAAACTCCCAGTATTGGAAGTTCCTGACCTTGGCCAGTACACTCATATACAAATGCCCATGTACTGGACAGATGGATGTTCTACATCGTACGAGGATCTGTGAGAACTCTTTGCCCGGGGGCTTCAGCTAATGTCCTGTGGTATTACGATGGGAGACCACTATAACCTCCGAAGAATTTTGGTCGCTTTATATGTGAGACTCATTAATGCTCCTAGTCTTATGCTAAATTGGGACAAGCACCGTGATTTGAACATCTGTTCTCACTGCCATTTAAAATTGGAGGGCAACTAAAATATTGAAAGGATGACTTGGTGGATGACCCTGTCATTGACATGGGGCTATTCTTTGTGGCGGTATGCAATGTACCATGGCCTCCACTACTTATGAATCGAGCCTTCCACAGCAATACTTTTTTAAAACAGGCACTCTTTAAGGGCAGTGAGCAACTCTTAACAATTGGTGGTGTCCCGTAACCCACCCCATGATCTTAGTATTGTCCCAAATATATCATAGGTTACATGCCGGATGCATCAACAAATTATGTTCAGCTCATTACAATTAAAAAAAAATTATTCTGCTCCTATGTTTCTGGGAGTGTAGGATTGCCACAGGAAAATCATCAGGGACCCGGATACAGCCCCAGAAATAAGTTTCCACCGCAATTGTGGCTCCTGATATCAGAAGCGTCAGAGGCGAGGGTAGATAATTTCCACACTGGAAATTTCCTCAGCCCCCGACCAAGTAATGCCCAGCTATCTGAAACATAGAAACATAGAAAATAGGTGCAGGAGTAGGCCATTCGGCCCTTCTAGCCTGCACCGCCATTCAATGAGTTCATGGCTGAACATTCAACTTCAGTACCCCATTCCTGCTTTCTCGCCATACCCCTTGATCCCCCTAGTAGTAAGGACTTCATCTAACTCCTTTTTGAATATATTTAGTGAATTGGCCTCAACAACTTTCTGTGGTAGAGAATTCCACAGGTTCATCACTCTCTGGGTGAAGAAGTTCCTCCGCATCTCAGTCCTAAATGGCTTACCCCTTATCCTTAGACTGTGACTTCTGGTTCTGGACTTCCCCAACATTGGGAACATTCTTCCTGCATCTAACCTGTCTAACCCCGTCAGAATTTTAAATGTTTCTATGAGGTCCCCTCTCATTCTTCTGAACTCCAGTGAATACAAGCCCAGTTGATCCAGTCTTTCTTGATAGGTCAGTCCCGCCATCCCGGGAATCAGTCTGGTGAACCTTCGCTGCACTCCCTCAATAGCAAGAAGGCCAGAATGATTCCAGTAAACAGGTCATTTGAGTGGTGGAAGTGAGGCCTCGCTGTGGATCCACGTCTGAAAATGGCCTGGTACCTCCCTCCCCACTGAAAAGCTGAACGAATGCAGCATGAGCACCAACTTCTCCTGGGCCGGCTTAGGGACAGTAAGCCAGCATTGCTTTTCACTTCCATATAAGTAAAGGGAAATCTCCCCTGAGGCGGGGCCAGGATAGGGTTGCCAACCCTCCAGGATTGCCCTGGAATCTCCGGGAATTGAAGATTAATCCCCAGGAGAAAAATCATTGGGGCACTAAAACATTGTGAGGTGAAATTGCCTCGCGCCTCGATTGGGGGCGGTAACCAGCTGCGCCCGGGATTTTCAGCGCGGAGCTCAATCTCGCGCACTCCACTTCCTCTGGGGGCGGTTATCAGGCGCTACTGGGGCGATGAGTGAAGTGCTATGTGGATGCTCCGCGTAGGCTGGTGCGCTTCAACGCCCCTCCTCTTCACTTAAAGGGGAGGGCCGCTGTGCACTCTAGAAGGCCTCTGATGGCCTCCACTTTGCCAGCAGGGCAGCGTGAGACCAGACCTGCAGCCTGGCACCCAAAACGGAGTGCCGGGCTGCACAATGGCAGCCCGGGCCACGCTCAGGCCACCATCATCGTGCCGACCCGAGAGTCAGCTGTCAAAAAAAGTTGGCAGCGCGGGGCGCTGGTGCCCTCCCCTTTAAGGACAGCGGATGTTGGCCAGCTTTGCGACCTGAGGAGCAGTCATCCGCACATATTTTCTCCCGCAGAGCATTAAGGGGTCAGCTCATGGCACTGAGGGGTCGACGCACACAGCGATGACATCATCGCAGTTTGCAAGCCAGCCCGGGGTGCAGCACTTCTGCAAACTCCCGAGCAATTTCCCGGGAGGCGGGCAGCGCCTCCCTCCCCTGGGCGAAAAGTCTCCTCAGCCCGTTGACATCCCCCAGAGGCGCTAACGGGGCTTTAGAAAGGAGAAAATTCACCCATTGTATGTTTTCTTTTTGTTACCTTTGACCACGTCTGTTTATTAGTTATAAAAATATTGGAGATGGGGAAAAAGGATGTTTGACTGACAGCCAAGAATCAGCGAATTGAGTAATGAAGAGTCTTTTCGCATTGCAATTGCTGTTAGAAGGTGCTGCGCTTTGTGGACAAATGTGGAGGGAGTGTGAAGGCAGGGCAGTTAGAAGTAGGAGCTCCTGTGAAGACACCTCCAGCACTGCATTCCACCAGTGTTGACATCCCTAGGTTAAGGGCAGAGGTCACCTACACCCATTCTGCTGCACTTCCACTGGCCGAGTGAGCCTGAGGATTTTCCGGGTCATTACCTCCATCCTCAGCTAGTGTCAGTCTTGACTGAGTAAATGTATAAAATGTCCTGAAGACAGTGAGAAGGCTGGTTTGTGAGAGGATCTAAACAATATCAAATCACTTGCTGCAATGAATCACTTCCCCTAATTATGAGAGAGGATGGCCTGTCTTATGGCTTTTCTCTGATTTATAACTTGTGAAAGCCTGAAAGCACAGGATTGAGAAATGAGCTCTGGTAAATGTGCCTATTTGGTATTCTCCCAAACACTGTTTCCCAGTAAAATATGTCGATGGTTCATGATGCATTTTGGAATGTTTGCTTCCACGATGGGAGGAAAATTCTTACCGTATTAAACTAAAGTATAAAATCTAAGGCCGGAATTTTCCTTGCCTCGCTGGGTCCAGTGCGGGCAGTGTCCTTGGCGTGTCACAATCCCCTTGCTGCCTCCATCCCGCTGTTGAAAATGAACTTACCTTAATGGGCCCAGTGCCTTATCCGGCCCAATTATATGGAGTGGGTCTGGTGACATCATTAATGCCATGCTTTCAGCTGGGATCTTCAAAGGGAACATGGCCACATTAGATTTGAAGTTTAATCTAAGATAGTGCTGTCAGTGCACTACAGCATTGGAGTTCTGCAAACACTGATATTGACTGCACAGAGACAGAGGGCTGCACCCAGGTTCTCCAAATATTCTTATGGAGGGAGTCACAAGATCTAGGAAGACAGTCTTCCCTTCCAATGGGTGGAAGAGATCTTCCCAGGAGACCAAGACAGCCTGGTTGCACATTGCACAAGCAGGGATGTGGCCAGGAGGTCCTGGTTGCAGTGACACAAACCTTTCAATGATCTCAGTAGATCAAGAAATTTAGTAGAAAGCCACACTCAACCTCATCCTGCTGTGTCTCATCACATTCCCCTACTCATGCACACCCCTACTCACATCAACATACCTTGCGTCTCCACCCATCTCTCTTTCTATCTACATTATCACATCCCATCTCACTAGCCAGCCCTCACACTCACCCTCATCCTAGTGCAATCATACCAAATAACAGCACACAAGGGTAGCTATCAGGGTGTTTTATCCAATGTTTATGTAAAGGTTCTATTATTGAGGTGTCAAATAATAAAATCTTTATTTTCAACACTTTCTGGTCTTGAATAGATTTGTGTGCACCTTTAGAAGTGGATTAGTGAGTTGCAGTGAATGGTGAGACATAACAGTACCTCCCACAATGGTGATGCGAATGAAAGGAATGGTTTGGTCATTGTAGGGATGCTTTATGGTGTTGGTATGGGGTGGTGCCAACCTGACGTATCATGTGTACAGCGTAAAGTTAACTAAATCTGGCCATGATGAGGCCTCTGTCCTGTGCAACATTGGGTGATTGCGAAGAAGGTTGGTATTGTTGTTGGTACTGCTGGTGTGCCTGTTGCTGCTGTGGTTGGGGCTCATCATGATCCAATTCTGAGGATCAAGGTGAGACAGTATGAACAGCACCTCGGTTGATGGAATAGAAGGCAGGTGAAGTACAGATGACAGAAGCATTCTGTCAATGGTGGGAGAGTTCTTCCAATGAGGTGAGACTGGATGGAAACTTTGCTGGAAAGCCTTGCAGCCTGCAGAATCTGTGCTGGAAATGGACTGAGCAACAGCTTCTGCCTGAGGAAAGTGATCATCTGTCAGGTGGAAGCTTTTACTGTACATTTGATCAGCTGTCAAGTAATCAGCTGGATCAATAGCCACGGAACTCCCGCCTCAGGTTGACAGACGTGATTCCCGGGCTACATGAATCCTGCGGCCGTGCAGGGAAATTTAAAAAGTAAGTGAAAAAAGGCTCTTAAGTGCCTGTAAACTACCTGATAATGATTTCAATTGGGTCGCCCACCACTGCCGGTTGGGTCAGCTCCGCGATGACATACGTACCTGAAGGAAAAGCAAGTGGGGTGGGATGACAGCGGGTTCCCGACCCTCTGTCAGAAATAACAACTTTCCCACACGATCTGCCACTAATCGCGTCCACCTACCACCCTGGAAAATTCCGGCTCAAAATGTAAAACATAATGGGGCCAATTCTAATATGGCCAAATCAGCATTAACGATGCAGTATTGGCCACAAAATGGAGTCAGTAGACTTACTGCCCCATTAACTTCAGCTGCTGGCATTTTTAAAGGGGCCTACCACTTGGTGGCCAAAGCCTCTGCCTGTTTCAGATGTTAGGATCCCAATTACCATTTTGGGACAGAACTGAGCGGAGCATGCAGCATGCACTCTCTGACCAGTTTTACTGGCAGGACAACAGAACAGGCCCCAAAAAGGTAAGTCTTAAACTACTCATGTGACAGGAGTCTGGGCTCCACTCAACTGCACCCTAACCACCCCCCCCCCCGCCCCCTCAACTCCATATCAACGATTGCGAACCTCCCAGCCCCAGGAATTACTTTGCCACCAGCCAGGTGGCCATTGGACCACCTCCTTTTGTGCTGGCCTGAATCCAGCGAGATGCAGTGGGAGGCACATTTGGCACCTGCAAATTGCCGGTTCTATTTAATTGAGTCCCAGGCTTCAAAACGACTCCGGCCTCTTCACTCTCATCATGGACGGGTGGCCGGAGAGTAACAATCATCTGACACGCAACTCTGATCAATTTACAATGAGAATAAGTTTACAAAGAGAATAAATGGTATTTTCCTGCCAACAAGTTTTGAAAAAGATGTTGCCATATACCTTGTTTCCACAATAATTTGTTATAAATTATATATATTTTATGTCCAAAGTATACAATACAACAGTCAACAAGAGGAAGTTGTTTTAAATGTACTATTGCCGATCCTATGAAGAACAACTGTAATGTGATAGAAGTATTTACAGATATATAGGCAAAAACTTCTCACTGCACTTGGGTACAAAGGATCACTTGGGAGCAATGCATAGAGGAAAATAAGATTTGGCCCTGTTTTGTGCTTGCAATTCATACTGCTTGACTTTCCTCCATGCACTGTGTCTAAGCAATCCTTTATTCCCCAATTCAGTAAGGAAAAAAATTGCAATATAATTTTAATAACAATGCGTGGGCTGCATTTCCTTCCATTATACTGCGCATGTTGACAGAAGATGAAGGGAAATAGGGTGGGGTTTGAGCATCATGAGGAAATTTCCCTGCTCTCGCCAACTCCCACTATAAGAGGGGGATTTGACACCTGCCCGTTAATCACTCTAGTGCATACAAAATTCAAAAAATAACACAGATCCCAGCAAATGAGAAAAATACTTGTTATTTGAATGGAGAGGGGTTGCAGGGTGCTGCAGTACAGCGGGACCTGGGGGTACTTGTGCATGAAACACAAAAGGTTAGTATGCAGGTACAGCAAGTGATCAGGAAGGCCAATAGTATCTTGGCCTTTATTGCAAAGGGGATGGAGTATAAAAGCAGTGAAATCTTGCTACAGTTGTGCAGGGTATTGGTGAGGCCAGACCTGGAATGCTGTGTACAGTTCTGGTTTCCATATTTGCGAGAGGATATACTTGCTTTGGAGGCAGTTCAGAGAAGGTTCACTAGGTTGATTCCAAAGATGAGGGGCTTGACTTATGAGGAAAGGTTGAGTAGGTTGGGCCTCTGCTCATTGGAATTCAGAGAAATGAGAAATGATCTTATCGAAGCATGTGGGATTGTGAGGGGGCTTGACAAGGTGGATGCAGAGAGAATGGGCCCAAGTTTCCACAAAAAACTTGTTTCCACAAGAAACGGCGCCTAAAAAAATCCTCGGTGTTCTCCACCTACTTACAAGTCCTCTGGCCCTCGGCGCAGTCAGCACGAGCTGTGGGGGGGGGCGGAGCCAGGTCCCGGCGCTGAAAACAGTGCCGGGACCTCTGCACATGCGTGCTGCAGTCGGCACGCAAGTGCAGTAGCTCCAGGCGCTGAACTGTGTGGGAGGGGCCCGAAGCACGCAGCCCCTAGCCCTGGCTGAATGGCCTCACTGGGGCTGCGTGAATGAGGCTCCTCCCACGGCCAGCTCCTGCTCCCTGCCCGACCAGACCCGACACTCGCTCCCCCCCCCGCCCCCCGCCGACCAGACCCGACACGACACCCGCTCCCCGCCCCGACCCAAGACCCGAGACCCGCTCCCTCCCCTGCACCGACCCGACACCCAACACCCGCTCCCCCACCCCGACCCGACCCGAGACCCGCTTCCCCCCCCCCCCGACTGACCCGACCCGCGCTCCTGTTCCCCGACCCGACGCCCCCCTTCTCCCTCCCCCTCCCCCCCCCTCCCCCTCCCCCTCCCCCCTCCCCCTCCCTCTCCCCCTTCCCTCCCCCTCCCCCTCCCCCTCCCCCTCCCCTCCCCCCCCCCTCTCCCTCCCCCTCTCCCTCCCCCTCTCCCTCCCCCTCTCCCTCCCCCTCTCCTCCCCCCTCTCCCTCCCCTCCCTCTCCCCCTCCCCTCCATCTCTCTCTCCCCTCCATCTCTCTCTCCCCCTCCATCTCTCTCTCCCCCTCCATCTCTCTCTCCCCCTCCATCTCTCTCTCCCCCTCCATCTCTCTCTCCCCCTCCATCTCTCTCTCCCCCTCCATCTCTCTCTCCCCCTCCATCTCTCTCTCCCCCTCCATCTCTCTCTCCCCCTCCATCTCTCTCTCCCCCTCCATCTCTCTCTCCCCCTCCATCTCTCTCTCCCCCTCCATCTCTCTCTCCCCCTCCATCTCTCTCTCCCCCTCCATCTCTCTCTCCCCCTCCATCTCTCTCTCCCCCTCCATCTCTCTCTCCCCCTCCATCTCTCTCTCCCCCTCCATCTCTCTCTCCCCCTCCATCTCTCTCTCCCCCTCCATCTCTCTCTCCCCCTCCATCTCTCTCTCCCCCTCCATCTCTCTCTCCCCCTCCATCTCTCTCTCCCCCTCCATCTCTCTCTCCCCCTCCATCTCTCTCTCCCCCTCCATCTCTCTCTCCCCCTCCATCTCTCTCTCCCCCTCCATCTCTCTCTCCCCCTCCATCTCTCTCTCCCCCTCCATCTCTCTCTCCCCCTCCATCTCTCTCTCCCCCTCCATCTCTCTCTCCCCCTCCATCTCTCTCTCCCCCTCCATCTCTCTCTCCCCCTCCATCTCTCTCTCCCCCTCCATCTCTCTCTCCCCCTCCATCTCTCTCTCCCCCTCCATCTCTCTCTCCCCCTCCATCTCTCTCTCCCCCTCCATCTCTCTCTCCCCCTCCATCTCTCTCTCCCCCTCCATCTCTCTCTCCCCCTCCATCTCTCTCTCCCCCTCCATCTCTCTCTCCCCCTCCATCTCTCTCTCCCCCTCCATCTCTCTCTCCCCCTCCATCTCTCTCTCCCCCTCCATCTCTCTCTCCCCCTCCATCTCTCTCTCCCCCTCCATCTCTCTCTCCCCCTCCATCTCTCTCTCCCCCTCCATCTCTCTCTCCCCCTCCATCTCTCTCTCCCCCTCCATCTCTCTCTCCCCCTCCATCTCTCTCTCCCCCTCCATCTCTCTCTCCCCCTCCATCTCTCTCTCCCCCTCCATCTCTCTCTCCCCCTCCATCTCTCTCTCCCCCTCCATCTCTCTCTCCCCCTCCATCTCTCTCTCCCCCTCCATCTCTCTCTCCCCCTCCATCTCTCTCTCCCCCTCCATCTCTCTCTCCCCCTCCATCTCTCTCTCCCCCTCCATCTCTCTCTCCCCCTCCATCTCTCTCTCCCCCTCCATCTCTCTCTCCCCCTCCATCTCTCTCTCCCCCTCCATCTCTCTCTCCCCCTCCATCTCTCTCTCCCCCTCCATCTCTCTCTCCCCCTCCATCTCTCTCTCCCCCTCCATCTCTCTCTCCCCCTCCATCTCTCTCTCCCCCTCCATCTCTCTCTCCCCCTCCATCTCTCTCTCCCCCTCCATCTCTCTCTCCCCCTCCATCTCTCTCTCCCCCTCCATCTCTCTCTCTCACCCCCTCCATCTCTCTCTCTCTCTCCCTCCCTCCCTCCCTCCCCTCTGTCCCTCCCTCCCTCCCCTCTCTCTCTCCCCTCCCTCCCTCCCTCCCTCTCTCTCTCTCTCTCTCTCTCTCTCCCCCTCCCGCTCAGCGGCACGAACAGCTGCAGAATTCTCCCTGGCTGAAGCACTTTCACACAGGTAGGAAGATGGTTTATTTAATCTTTTCTTGGCTTATAAATGTTTATTCAGGTTGGATTTATTTGTATAATATTTGTAGAAGTATAAATAAGGATTTATTGTCGAATTTAATGAGTTCCCTTCCCCTCCCCCCTCCCTCCCCCCCACCTCGTTCTGGACGCCTAATTTGTAACCTGCGCCTGATTTTTTAATGTGTAGAACAGGTTTTTTCAGTTCTACAAAAATCTTCACTGGCTCCATTCTACTTTAGTTTGGAGTACACTTTCACTGTGGAAACTTTCAAATCAGGCGTCAGTGGCCGGACACGCCCCCTTTTGAAGAAAAAATTCTGTTCTAAACTAGAACTGTTCTACCTGACTAGAACTGCAGAAAAAAAAATGTGGAGAATTGCGATTTTTAAAATAGTCCGTTCTCCACCAGTTGCTCCTAAAAATCAGGCGCGAATCATGTGGAAACTTGGGCCCAAGAAATAGACAGTTTCTTAAATGATAAGGGAATAAGAGGTTATGGAGAGCGGACAGGGAATTGGACCTGAGTCCATGATCAGACCAGCCATGATCGTATTAAATGGCAGAGCAAGTTCGAGGAGCCACAAGGTCTTCTCCTGCTCCTATTTCTTATGTTCTTATACAAATAACAGCAAAGGGTCACAAAACAGATAGTAAGAGCTACAAAAAGGGAGTATGAAAAGAAACTTGAAAGGGATATCAAAATCAACACAAAGAGTTTTTACAATTATATTAGGAAAAAGAGGGTAGTCAGGAGAAATGTCAGGAGCAAAACTGAAAGCGATAATATTATCAATGATAATAAGGATATGGCAGACAAATTGATTAATCTTGAGGAAACTAATATTAAATTAGGGACAGGGACTCAATAAAATTAACGTAAGTAAAATGATATTAATGAAGAAAATAATGTCACTAAAGTGTGGCAAACCCCAGGACCAAATGGTTTCCATCCCAGGGTTTTAAAGGAAGTGGTGAGCACATTGCAGATGCCCTAACTATAATCTTCAAAAGCTCTCTTGATTCAGGAACCATTCCTTTATATTGGAAAATTGCGCATGTCATTCCATTATTTAAGAATGGTGAAAGAGGGAAATCAAGGAATTATGGACCAGTTAGCCTAATATCTATTGTCGGGAAATTGCTAGCCTATAATTAAGGATAGGGTAACTGAACACCTCAAAAATCTTTAGTTGATCAGATCGAGCCAGCATGGAATTGTGAAAGATAGGTCATGCCTGAGAAACCTGACTGAATTTTTTGAAGAGTTGAATAAAGTAGTGGACAGGGGAATGAATATAGATGTTATTTATATGGACTTCCAGAAGGCATTTGATAAAGTCTCTCATAAGGTCGAAGCCCACAGAATTGAAGGCAAATTATTGACCTGGTTAGGAAATTGGCTGAACGGCATGAGGCAGGAAGTAGGGATAATGGGTAGGTACTCAAATAGGCAGGATGTGATGAGCAGTATTCCACAGGGATCTGTGTTGGGGCCTCAACTATTCACAGTATTTATTAACGACTTCAATGGTGGCATAGAAAGTCATATATCCAAATTTGACAATGGCACAAAGATAGGCAACATTGTAGGCAGTATAGATGAAAGCATACAATTATAAAGGGATATTGACAGATTAAGTAAATGGGCAAAACTCTGGCAAATGAATTTCAATTGAGGCAAATGCAAGGTTGTCCACTTTGGACCTTAGAACAGGATATTTTCTCTAAATGGTAAAAAGCTAAAAACAGTGGAGGTTCAAAGAGACTTGGGGGTCCATATACATAGGTCATTAAAATGTTATGAACAGATACAGAAAATAATTAAAAAGGCTAATGGAATGCTAGCTTTTATATCTAGAGGACTAGAAAACAAGGGGGTAGAAGTTATACAAAATCCTTGTTCAACTATACTTGCAGTACTGTGAGCAGTTCTGGGTCCCAAACCTTAGGAAGGATATATTGGCCTTAGGAAGGATATTTTGACCTTGGAGGGAGTGCAGCGTAGAATGATGTCGAACTTCAAGGGTTAAGTTACAAGGCGAGATTAAATAAATTAAGGTTGTATTCACTTGAATTTAGAAGGTTAAGGGGTGATCTGATTGAAGTTTTCAAGATATTAAGGGGAACAGAGAGGATAGATAGAGATAAGCTATTTCCACTGGTTGGGATTCTAGGACTAGGAGGCATAGTCTAAAAATAAGAGCCAGACCTTTCAGCAGTGGAATTAGGAAACACTTCTACACACAAAGGTTTCAAATTTCCCCAACCCCTTTTTCTGGCGCCCTCACCCGAGGTGCGGCACTTTTGACTGCCTCCAAGCGCGCCAAAAATCTTCCTCCCGATTCTGGCCACTCCCCAGCCTCTTCTCGCTGGTGGCGTAGCGTGGCCCAGTGGGTTGGGGACGGAGCCGGGTCCCGGCGCTGAAAACAGTGCCGGGACCTCTGCACATACGCGCGAGAGTCTGTGCGCATGTGCAGTAGCTCCTGGCAGGCCGAATCTGTGAGTGCGCACTGCAGGCTGTGTGAGAGGGGCCCGAAGCACATCGTCCCTAGCCTTGGCCAAATGGGCTCCCTCATCGGCGGCCCGCTGCATTCCCTAAGGTAGGATTTCTATTTTTTATTTGTTATTTAATGATCGATTGATTGCTTAATACTTTGGTTTTGGTGCTTTAGGTGCAGGGTTCCTTCTATTTTTTATTTGTTAATTAATTGCTTATTACTTTTTGTGCTTTGTTTAGTGCTTGGCAAATGTACTACTTTGTTCAGTGTTTGGTGCTTTAAATGTATTTATGCTTCTTTAATGTTGTTGTGAAGGTGTTTAGTGCTTTGCAAGGTTCCCTCACCCCGCCCCCCCATTTCTGGCTGCCTGCGCTGATTTCGTAAGTCACCACAAGGTTTTTCTAAACGTACAAGAGTGCCCACTTACGTTGGCCTAAGTTAGTTTGGAGTAACGTTTAGCTGGCTAAACTTGCTTAAATGGCCAAAACAGGCGTAAGTGACTGGTAACGCCCCCTTTTGAAAAAAAAATGAAACTTAAAAAAAAAACTTAACTAACTCAAGTACACTGGCGCAAATTAAATGGCCAGAATTGCAACTAAAAAGATACTACAGAAAAATCAAGTGGCTCCAAAAAAAAATGGAGCAACTCCTGGGGAACTTTGGGCCCATTGGGTGGTAGAAGATAGGAACTCTCTTCCACAAATGGCAATTGATGCTAGATCAATTGTTAATTTTAAATCCGAGATTGATAGCTTTTTGTTAACTAAAGGTATTAAGGGATATAGGCCAAAGCAGATCCGCCATGATCTCATTGAATGGCAGAACAGGCTCGAGGGGCTCAATGGCCTACTTCTGTTCCTATGTCCCTATATTCCTAAATGACAATGACGTGGGGAGCATGGCCTGGGAAACCACTCTCCCTTGCCCCCTTTTGAATTACAGGGCTGACTTCACAAACAGACAAGGAGTAGCATTCGGAAAGAGCTCCATCAAGAAATTCCAGGCTCTTAGCCTGTCACTTTTCCTCGGTTAAAGTTAATGGACAGAAAGTCACGGGTTGCATGTCCGCGATTTCCAAAGCACTGCTCTTGCTTGCAGAGCCAGCTTGTGGATTCAGCCCTTACATTTCATCGCTGTGCATTAAAGCTCCATGGTGACCAGATGATTCTGACCCTATATCACAGAACACTGAAATTGTGACAACAAACAGTCATCGCATTGCATTGGAAACCAGCTATATATCAGACGGTAATCGCTGTGCTCCAACAGGGTTTCACATAAATATTTATTGATCATTTTTTCTGTAGTCCTTGGTTGCATGTTGAAGTTATTAATATTCCATTAAAACATTTAATTTAAACAAGAGCGACACAGTTATTAAAATCTTGTCCTTCCTTCATATAACTAAGTCATAGATCTACATGCAAGTTAATAATTCAATATTCACTCTTCCATTCCACCCTCCCTCACACTGCATAAAGCCGCTACTGTTTCTCAGGACTAATAGTCATTCACAAGCAAGTTTTCTCATTATTTTTAGCAATTCGACCAAGACTTGGAGAAGTATTAAAACAGAAAGAATGTGCTGAAATCTTTCTGTACAGACTTGCTCACCTGATTACTCAAATTCACATTTTTGTAAAAGCTAAAATACAGAAAAAAACATAACTCTTAAACCATCGATTTTGGCGAGATTTTGGTGATCGCCTGGTCTAATGATTGCCTATAAAATGGGGGTAAAATGTGCTGATTCAGCTGCTGCAACAACATTGCCTGATAAATTACAAGTTAAAGTGGTGTGTTAATAGTCTGGCAACAACACCCAGGACAACTAAGAGTCATAATGAAGGAAAATAACAAAGGGAATAAGAGGATTATTGACAGTAAGCAAGTGTGTGTTCCAGTTTCATAATCTAGCAGAATCCTATCCCCACCATCTCAACCCCAGCAGCAGATATCATGGGCCCATTTTGAATGGAACATGGGCAGAGTCTGAAGGAGCTTACCCAGGAATACTTGACTTAAGGGATCAGATGTTCCTCCACTTCTCCCTTGTTGCAGCATAAATGAGGTGATGTACTTTACACAAACATCAACTTGACCTCGGCTATTTTCTCCAGTTTTGGTTTTTTGACAAGTGCCAGACAGGACTACCAACTGAAGATCAGTACTCACTCCAAGTCAGGGGTGGAAAGTTGCATAATGCTGCAGACCTTAAAAGATTTGGTCATGAGCAGGGAGTTAGCCTCCAGCCCATAGTGTAGCCCTGTTGCACTGAGAAATGTACCTTCTTACCTTTCTGGAGGCCAGAGGAGGCTGTTGGCTGCCCCTTCAAAGAGATCCTCCGGTTTGAAAAGGATAGACCTGCAACCTCTAACGCCTAGTTTCATTGAGCAGTTTTCTTTGCTGGCTGATGTGGGCGGAATCTCTGGAAAATGATTCACGAGAAGTAATAACATCACTCCCGCTCCCACGAGCGGGCAGGGAAGTGAAGCTGAGTCCATGATCAGATCAGCCATGATCTTATGAAATGGCGGAGCAGACCTGAGGGACCAGGTGGCCTACTCCTGCTCGTATTTCTTATGTTCTTATGTAACATGCAAATGCTCCCACCACTTTCAGGAAGGTGCTTCCTGTACATACCGGGAATTCCCCAGAAAATGTGCATTAAATGCAAAGGGGGCAGAGATCCAGAAAACAATAAGGCATAGGTATTCATTTTAACTTTGGGCGATGGTTGAAAGTGGGTGCTAGCGAATTAGCCGCCCACTATACAGCCATTGATTGCCATGATGAGTCAACACCTTGATTATTGCGGTGTCACATGACTCCCAAGATGGTGGTGATTGGAGCGTGGGCAGGAGCGGCGAGAGACTGTGGAGGGATGTGATGGGGCCCAGGAGAGGCGTGAGTTCGGGACCAGGGGCCCAGGGGCAGCACGGGCCAGCCCGCACTGCGATATATGTGCACACGAGGCCTGTGCAGCAGAGCAGGTCTCCAGTCGTCTTGGATAATCCTTGCCACTGGACCAAGACCTAGCTCAGTCAAGTCCATGTGGTGGCTGGTGTGCAACGGCCACCACACGTTAAAAAAATCCACACACAGGCATCTTCCACCCTTCAATATGTAGTTCAGGATCTGGAATATTAGGTCCTTCATTGAAACACGTGTGAACTCATCCTTTTTTGGCGTGGGAGCAAGTCATCCTCGTTTCGAGGGACTGCCTATGATACAGCACACCTGATTGTCCTTTCCATTGTCGTCAAAGGATGGGTAGTCGGACATGGTGTATAATGGGCGGCTAATTGGCTCGAGCCCATTTTACACCCAAAGTTAAAATTACCCCCACAGAGTATCAGGAAAGTTTGTCCTGAGGGGCCCAGAAGATGCAAGGGCCCAGGGGAGCACGGGCCTGCCCACACTGCGATATGCATGCACACTAGGTCGGTGCAGCAGAGCAGGTCTCCAGTTGTCCTGGTTAATCCTTGCCATTGGATAAAGGACTAGCTCTGTCAAGCCCGTGTGGTGGCCGATGTGCAACATGTTACCACATGTTAAAAAAAAATCCATGCACAGGCATCTTCCACCCCCTCAATTGGAGTTCAGGACTGGAACATCGGGTCCTTCATTGAAACATCTGTGAACTCATGTGGAAGCAAGTCATCCTTGATCGAGGGACCGCCTATGATGATGATGACGAGGGAGTTAATATTAATTAAGTTTGCCTTTTGAACAAAATCAAACAGGTATTTAACATCGACTGCAACATGACTTTACTTTTAGTGCAGAGAAATGTTATGATTACTGTAGTGCTTTCCTATGATTTTCTGGTTAAATGTAGACCGATATTACTATTTTTCTGAGAAAGTGAAAAAATGACTTTTATTTTTGTCGCGATTAACTGAATAACAAAATTACCCAAAAGTGTGTTTCTTAAAATATGCAATTGCTGAAAGTGAGATTTTGTTAGTAGTAAGGAAAAAAAATCATACCTCGGGAGTAATTTGCAACCTCAGCAAGGGTGGCAAACACAATAACCGCCCATTATACACCCCACCACAGATGCACACAATCAGGGAAAAATGAACAGTAGGGTTTAGCAGGAAACGTACAGTAAAACACTAACAAGCTGGATTTTCGGCTTTGATGTTTTGGGATGATAATGGCGGCTGGGCGGCTAAGTTAGCTCCTGGGAATAGTTTGTGCCTCAGTAATTAAGTTTGGGCATCTGGGCCCTGCGTCAGCGCTAAGGGAGGCATTGTACACCTCTCTTGAGCGCTAGGATGGGAAACACTCGAGCTAAACAGCCGGGTCAGGAGCGCTCCAGAAGACGCCGGGGGGGGCGGGGGAAACCTAAATAAAATACCAAAAAAACATTCCCAAAACATTGCCCACACCACCACAACACAAATCGCTAAAAAGGTGAAAAGAAACAACAATCATACTTACCTTAGGAGTTCAATACTCACCTTTTCACCGATGGGATGGTTGAACCTCCCTGGTTTCCCAGGCAGTCACTTCCAGGCGGACAGGCCAGGCAGCAGTTCAAACTCGTGCCGGTGTTGCAACCAGGGGCATTGCACACCGCGCAGTTCTTCCGGGCGGTGCTGCTCCGTGCCGCCGCAAAACCAGACTCGGGCATTGCTGCGGGGCATTGGAGGCTGACCGCCCGGCCAAAGCACCTCACCGCCGCCATTGCCACTGCTCCAGGGCAAAAAACGGAGCGGAGAAGACCCGAAAATCCCGCCCTTGGATAGCAGTGGTGGTGATTGATGAGGGGCATCTGGTACAGTGCAGTGATGCAGCATCCTGACTCGTCCACCCGAGTTGTGCATATATTTCTTAATCACTGGTTTAACCTATTTGAATATTGTGTTCTAGAGATTTGGAAAGAATTGTTCTTAGCGCTGACATCCAATTACTGGATAAATCCTAAATCGTAACACGAAGGGCTCAATTTTCCCCAATGCCGCTTTTTGGCATATTTCAAGAGTTACACATGTTTTTTTTGGCCCGACTACTCCAAAAAAATAACTTGCAAGTTTCCCCATTCTAATTTTTTAATTGGCTCTACGCAGCCTGTCCTTTAGTTTTGGAGGTGGAGCCTAATGTCTGCGCCGCAAAAAGGGTGCCCCCCCCACCCCCTTCTGCGCATGCGCGAAAAAAATGATGCTATGGGCGCGCATGCCCAGTACAGCTCCCAGCCTGCATTCTGCCATTTTTAAAGAGCTAGTTGTGTGTGTGAACTTTGAGTGCTGTGTGAGAACTTTAATTCTCAGTGGAAAAATCGGAGTTGCAATATGCAACACGATTCAAGGACGAAGAATTTCTCACAAGAGGAAGTGGAGGCATTAGTTACTATAATTGAGGCCAGATGGCATGAACTGAACACCAGCAGAGGTCACATAAAATGTTCACCAAAAAAAATGAAGAACGCTGGAACCAACTTGCAGAAGATTACTGTGCAATGGTGACCGCCCTGAGGTCTGGAGGCCAGTGCAAAAGAGAAGTGGCAGGACCTTGGTCAAGTAGTTAGTGTAAGGAATATTTTCATTTATTCACTAGAATTGCAATTGTAAATGTGACCATCTATATGACTTGCCCCTCCCTATTTCTGTACTCTTTTTCAGCCTCACAATCCCACAAGATGTCTGCGCTCCTCAAATTCTGGCCTCTTGAACATCCCTCATTATAACTGCTCAACCATCAGTGGACATGCCTTTAGCTGCCTCGGCCTTAAGCTCTGGAAGTCCTTCCCTAAATCTCTATGCCCCTCTACCACTCTTCCTCCTTTAAGACACTCGTTAAAACCTACCTCTTTAAACAAGCTTTTGATCATCTGCCTTAATTTCATCTGTGGCTCGGTGTCAAATTTATCTGTTTGTCAGTAACACTGTTGTGAAGCGCCTTGGGACGTTTTATTACGTTAAAGATGCTATATAAATAAAATGTAGTATTATTATTATTATTATTATGTCTCACCCAGCAGAAAGACACCGCTCTAAAAAGTTATAGTTTCATCTTTGCAGAGGAAGGTGGCACACAACAAAAGAGAGAAAACTCGAACAGGAGGAAGCCTGGCAAATCTGCACCCACTGACACCCTTTGAAGAGAGGGTCGCTGCTTTGATGGTCCTGCCTGGAGAAAAGCAACCACCACTGCACAAGCTGGGCCCACACTCGAGGGTAAGTCCTGCAAATTCCACATTCTAAAAGTCAAGTACTGCACGGGCTAGCCATGCTTTGATTTATGGGGATGTCTCCATCAGCCAAGCTTCGGTTGATACAATGTGTTATCATTCATCGTGATCCTTCATGTGAGCCTGCTGCCTGCGCTGTGTGAACCTACTCATGCCACTCTGCCCCTCCTCTGCTGCTAAACATTTGTTGGTTCTGTTATATTTTGCAGAACTTGATGCCAACCCTGACAAGGTTAAAGCCGATGCAGAAGAAGATTCAGAAGTGGACGAGCCTGAAGAGGAGAACATCTTCCAATCCCACCTTCTAGACCAAGTGAAGGGGAGGGGAAGGGGTAGGGGCAGGGGGAGGGGGAGGATGAAGCCCCCACTGTTGTATTCAATCTGGAGAAGGTGCAGATGCCACCCATTGAGATGCCAGCCCCTTTCCTGAGTGGTACAAGTGTCACTGGGACATTCCATGGTTTTGCACAGTCCAAGGCTGGGGATCCCAGTGAGGTGCAGCAAGACACACCCAGGGCCCCACCACCTGAGTCTGCAGGTCCCAGTGGGATGCAGCGAGGCACGTCCAGGGTGAGGAGGCGAAGGAGAGCTTGGCAGCGCTCTCCTGAGGTCCAGGATCTAACAGATGTGGTTCAGATGATGATGGCAATGAGTACGGAGAGCATTAACCTTATGCAATCACTCCTGGACACCATCAGTGGGGTGAGTGATGAGGTATCGGGACTGTCGGGAGAAGTAACAACACTCTCATGAGAACACTGTCCGGGCACATGAGGGAGGGAATGTCACAGGTAGCTGATACACTGTCGGTGAACATGAGGGAGGGAATGTCACAGGTAGCTGATACACTGTCGGTGAACATGAGTGAAGGAATGTTGTAGGTAGTTGAGACACTGTTGGAGCACATGAGGGAGGGAAAGTCGGAGGTAGCTGCTGCAAAAAGCGAAATCGCCCAGACCATGCGACCACTGATGGAATCAACTGCCACTGCCACTCCAATCCCCAGACCAGTCTCTGAAGAGACCCAAGCCTAGCCTTTCACATTACCGCCTACCCACGCACCCCCATAAAGATGTGCGCATTACCTGAGATTCTCGAAAGAATAAGCTTGGTACCAACCCGAGAAATGCTGCGCCGCTGCCTGCAGGCAGGGGTGGAATCACCAAGACCAAGCACAGTGGGTAGTCTTAGAATATGGTGGAGGAGAGATGGGTGCAGCCTTTCTTTGCTGCTGCTGATGTTATTATTATTGTTATTACTGTTGTAAATGTTCTCAAATTAACTTTTTTGTAAGTTATGTAAATTTACAAGTTTAAAAGTTTGTAAGTGATCTTAACTGAAAACTTTAAAGTTTGATACAAGAATATTTTTATTTAAAGTTAAGTTAAATACAAACAAGTGTTAAACTTTAGAATGAAATATATTTTAAATTATAACTGAATCATTTCCATTATTTGTTCCATTATTAACACAACTTTTTGAAGTAAAGAAGAATCATTTCCATTATTTGTTCCATTAATACAACAAACATTACAGAATAGGTCCAAACAGTAAACATGGTCCATTTGGAATAGTTGCCACTGAGCCTTCGGGCAGCAAAGCGTTCATTGATGAGCTGCTGGCGCAAGGCTCGAGCAATCGTTAAAGGGGCACGACTGTCATGCTTTGGGTTCAGGTAGTTGCATGGCTTCCTCATCCTCATCCTCATCCTCATCCTCCTCCTCCTGCTCATCATCATCATCACTCTGAATCTTCCTCCTCATCATCAGTCACTCTCACCTCAGGTGGTTCTTCTACTACCAGCAGCTGCTGCCTCATGATGGCTAAGTTATGCAGCATGCAGCACACAACAGTGAACCGACTGACAATCTCAGGAGAATATTGCAAATAGCCTCCGGAATAGTCCAAGCATCGGAAACGCAGCTTCAAGATGCCAATGGTCCTCTTTTTTTATGCTGCGTTTCGCAATGTGTGACATGTTGTATTCCCGCTCAGCTTCTGTCCAGGCTACGCATAGGGGCGTCATGAGCCAGGTGACGAGGCCGGACCCTTTGTCTCCCAGTAACCAGCTTTGCCCTTCTAGCTGCTGCTGAAACATGGAAAATATAGCGCTCTAGCATAGAATGAACGCATCATGGGTGCTCCCAGGGTATCTTTCATCAACTGACATGATGCAATGCATGTCGTCACATACGAGTTGCATATTAATGGAGTGGAAGCCTTTTCTGTCCCTGTACATCTCAGAATCCTCCAAAGGTGCTCACAAGGTGATGTGGGGCAATCAATGCAGCCCTGTACCTTTGGAAAGCCAGCACTCCTGCAGAAGCCCACAGCCCTTTCATGCATTGCCTGGGTGGTCATGGGGACCTTTATGTAGTCATTCCTCCGGCCATATAGTGCAGCAGTCACCTGCTGAATGCAGATATGTGTTGCATGTTGATAAATGGTGCACACATCCCCAGTTGTGGCCTGGAATGATCCAGATGCATAAAATGAAAGTGCAGCTGTAACCTTCACTTCAACTGACAAAGCAGTCCTCCTGATGCTTCTAGGTTGCAGGTCTGCTTATATTAACTCACAGATCTCGGTTACAACTTCTTTGCGGAAATGCAGCCTTCTCACACAGTCTGCATCACTCAGGTGCAGGTATGGACACCTGTCTTGACATATCCGATGTAGGTAAAGCCTCCTGCCCATCATCCTACATGCTCTGAGGTTCCTCATGCAATGATGTCTAATCAATCTTCTCCTCCGCAGCACAATCATGCAGAAGCCTTGCACGAGGTAGGGCATTGTCAATATTGTCCCCATAATTAAATTGTAGCTTTGCAAGAAGCTCAAAACAGCAGGACAAAGCACTCAAACCTTCTTTCCTCTCTCTCTCCCCAAGGTCAATGCCCTAGTATGGACCACACCCTGGTCTGCGCATGCGCTATAGGCTTGCTAAGAACGGGCGGATAGGCATTGAATGAAGACATTTGGGGCAACGAAGTCCAACGCAATTCTTTAATTTTTGATTTTTTTCAAAGTACCACCCTACCACCAACCAAATGTCACCTCACCGGGCTCAAGGATCAGCCAACAGTATCGTTCCCTTGCTCGGACACAGGGGCTCGGTGTCCCTCAACAACCCTGCCCCCCGCCCGGGCTTCTATTGAAGCTGCTGTATAGCCTAAGGGTTCTCATCCCTTTAGTTCGGCTTCCACCCCACCCCACACCCCCCAGGGCTTCTTTTGAAGCCGAGCCCCGAGCCCCTGTGTCCGGGCGAGGGAGCGATTCTGCCGGCTGACGCTCCGACCCTCGAGCCCGGTGAGGAGACGTTTGGTGGTGGCATGGTACTTTGAAAAAAATCAAAAATTAAAGAATTACATTCGACTTCCATTTTCTGCCTTTAGACTTTGAAAAACATTAAGCTTCATGATACATATTCTTTGTCTTCTTGACTCCCTCCAAAACTTTGCCTAAAAACAATGGCGTCTTTCTGCACTGATTTTTTAATGTGTGCTGGTTTTTCTTAAGCGCTCAGAAGGTTTTTTGGGAGTGGTGACATATGCCGTCCCCGGAAAAATGTAAGTTGGCCAAACTTGCTTAAATGTGAAAAACTGGCGCAGACATCAGGTTACGCCCCCTATGACGCAAAAAAATACTAATCGAAAAAAGTCGGACTTAACTGAGCTACACTGGCGCAGAAACTTTGGGGAAACTGGGAGATTTTAATTTACGCCAAAAAAGTGGCGCACGCCAAAAAAAACAGCGCAGATAACTGGGGAAAATTGAGCCCAAAGATCTGCTAGTATCAGGAGCCTGAGTCGCAAGATAATTATAAATGAGGATCTCACGTATGTTTTCTCTGCATTGCCTCCAATGTATGAATGTCTAGAACACTGTATAGTTTAATCATGACCTCCTTGTATGTTAAACCTATTTGGTCCCAAAGGCTCCATGTTATGCACCTCAGCGCTTGCAAAGACAAAAATCTTTGGAGTCCATTCTTTAAAATGCAGTCACAGGCCAACTTGCTTAGAAAATGTTAATAGATAACGTGAGGAGGACCACTTAACTTCCCATGTTTATACATTCCTACTGAACGGAAAGAAAATCAAATGAGCACGAATCTAGTGTTCTGACCCCTGGATCTGAATTTTCAATTTGACAAGTTATCCCTCTTGACACAGAAGATCAAGCACTTCTGTTGCTCAATGTTCCGTGTCAAGAGAATAACTTGTCAAATTTATCTCATAGCCATTTAAATATAGTAGAAACCAGATAAATACAAATCTGATTTGGAGCTAAAGAAAGAGTTCCTTCACTTTTCCTTCACTGTTCCATATATTAATATTAAGAAATCCTGCACCAACATTTCATAACAAATTAGTTACACACATGCTGGATACGTGGCCTCATCTATAAAAGTTTTAGTATATAATCCCAAAAATCCACAGGATTGTGCATCCCGGCCAAACTGCCTGGATGCAGCTGCCCATTACCTCCATTACTGACCCTGTCAAAATTACCAGGGCGGGGGGTGGAAAGAGACGTCAGCATGAGGCTCTAGGCATTTTGAGGCCATATCTGGGGATCTCCTCCACTTAAGAGGCCAGAAATGCTTGCTGAAGCTTAATAGATTACTCCCCAAGAAAAAGAATAGGCTGTCCCCAGTGGTCCATTTGTGGTCCAATTATAATATATTTTTTAAAAGACTCCCTCATCTTCAGAGGGCCAGGCCCTCAATCCCAGCCATGGCCAGATGGGATCCACATCCACTCGTGGCGGCAAGGTTATGCATGGTCTTGCATGGGGCCCAACTGAGGACCACGACACAGGAACTCCCAATAAAGGGAAATACCCCGCCCCCCCCCTCCCACCAACCAACATCAATCGCTTTGTTAGGGATGGGTGGAGGCTCCACCTCTACACGGTTTCCCAGACACTTTGCCCAAGTCTGGGTCCCAGCTGAGCTTGCGGCCATTCCAGCAGAACTCCACTGAAGTTACAGCAGGAGTGGAATGGCCATGGAATTTCTGAGCCTTTGTGTGGGATCTGCCTTTTACAGCTTGCCATCATGCTACTGAAATACAGCTTTGGATTCCAATATTTATTGAGAATGCCTTTTCTATATTTTGCTAGCATTTAACAAAACCAACTTGAATTTATATAGCGCCTTTAACGTAGTGAAACGTCCAAAGGCGCTTCACAGGAGTATTTTGAGATTAAAAAAATAACAAAAGAATTATCTGTCCCCTTAATTGCCTGCTCAAACAAACAAACAAGCAAACAATTCTTAAGAGATGCTAACAGAGATGCACATAAAAAATACACACATTTACCGCAAGAAATTATTTAAACAAGAAGTCGCAGCCTGACAGTATTCCCTTGCATGTATATCTTTTGGTTAAAATATGAAGAACTAAAATTCTGCTTTGCCTTTATCAAGCTTTGAAGCACAGCTCTTTGAGTTCCCAATGAATTTAGGAATTTGCAATGCATTGTTCGAAAAGCAACACATTTTCTATCATTTTTATACATGTACATTTATTTTGAGAGAAACCAAGGTTGAAGGTCCAAGGCACATCATACAGGATACAACCTAGGTGGAAAAGAAGTCAAGGTAAATCAAGAAATACTTATCAGATGACACAAAGCTGGGGTTGTAAAAGCCTCGCCATTCGATGGGGTAGGAGTGAAGAAAGGAGTTCCACATTTTTGAGGTTCTGGGAAAGAGTAAGTTGAAGCAGGAGATACAGTGGTGATATGATTTAATTAAAAAATGTCTAACTTTTGTTTTCATAAACTCAAGTATTTAATGTATAAATGTTTAGAATCTTCACTGGGTCACGTTTTTATCTTGATGTCTGAAAGTTACACTGAGTACACAAGTAGAATTGCATTTATTCAGGGCAGTGTTCATTTTAAAGCAGGACTTTGCTGAGTGTTCCTTGGAGAGAAACAGATGTGACATAAATGGAAGGAAAATAACATTTGGCTGAGTGTTTTTAAACCCCTTGTGACTTTCACAAGAGAGGAAAGCTAGCTTTTTGCTCACAACTGGTTATATATTGTGTATGTAGCAAGATAGATTATATACCATTTGACTCTTTTTCAGGCAGAGTACAGACATTTTCCAACATGTTGCTGGTACTACATTTTTGACAATGATGATCAATCTCGTACCAATCATATGCCATTTTGTTTAATTTTTCATTGCTGTTCAAAGTGGTCCTTTCAAATGAAATGATCAAGCAATCTATTGACTTTATGAAGTCAACACCATCATTTTCTTCAGTATGCTAGCAAAGATGACCACTGTGCATTAAGTAAAGCAGCTATCTTTTAATGTTTATGGAAAATATGTATCTGTTTTTTTTAATAAATATGTTTCTTAATTGGCACACTTCTATTTCCTCCTGGGGACTAGAGACCATTAAATTAAATAGAAATGTGGATTAACATAATCAGCAATAATCTGGTTCTCCTAATACAAATACACAGACATTTCTTCATAAAATGCATTGCAACAGTCACTGATGTTGCTAAAATAATTAAGTTAATGTCCTTTTTGGAATGATATTGGAAATTATTATATATTTCAACAATCATTGTGTTGATGTGAAAAATAATAAAATAAGGATCATAATAGTCATGATATATTGACTGGTGGATGATCAGGCTTTTATGTTGCTTCATATATTACTAAAATATGAGAGGCTTAATTATAATCCAAGATGAGTTGTTCATTACCTTCCATTAAACTAAAAGGTCTAGAGCTAGTTTTATAGTTTGGCGCCTAAGGCTGCATTATCACTCTAACAGTAGGGCAGGTGCAAAGCAGTTTCACTTTACTCCAAAATTGTAGTGCGGATCTGGACTCGGGGCACAGCCAGACTCCGAAGTGAAGTGAGTCTCCTGCAGGATGGAGTCTCACTGTTCTTCAGTTGGAGTCAGATTGGGTCCTATCTTCAGAGATATGCCCTTCAAAACATTACCACTAATGCAAAGCAAAATTTGTTGCAATCTATACAATGAAAGGTTTTACACCTGGTGTGCATCTGCAACATCACACCTCTTAAAGGTGTAACACCTCAAAGGTGATCTAACTTTGAAAAGCCGTACCTCACAGGTATTATGTCTTGAGGATATTGTGATATCTTTACAGAGACCACTAACGGCACACGCTACAAGATGGCACCTTAACAGAAACTGTCATCGTGTGACTTTGCTCCATGACATTTTATTGTCATTACATCAGTCATTGCATTACATCAGTAGTCCATTAGATGGAGCTCTATTGCACTTCTCCCTCCTTATTGAATAAGTAATCATAACAACATAATCATTATACATAACTTGTATACACAACAAAAGATATGAACTTATTTTTCCATATTTATAAATCAAACTTAACCACGGGTTTTCTGTTTCAAAGAGGATACCTTCATTCTTGAACAGAACTTTCCAATCATGTTTTAGGACTTGGACTCATTCCAGGCTGAGCCTGAGGAGAATTTTTCTTGAAGGGCTGACCTTGATCTGCATTTGGACTCTCTACAACTTCAGACTGTTTGTCTACCTGACTCAGATTCAGACTTAAATTCTGACTTCCTCTTGAACTTATTTCTAGAACATCTGATGTAGGATTTGCTACTGGTACCCTACTTGTAACAAGACGATCAGGCTCATCAGAAATAATCAAATCATTTCAACTTTCAACTCCTTCCACGTCTGTAGGTAAAATATGATCAATGTGAACAAACCTAACCTTTCCATAATCAAACATCTTGACCAAATATGTGCGAGGGCCACATATCTTCACTATTCTTCCTGGTAACAACTTTAACCATTTATGGTGATGGTTATTTATTCTAACCTTCTGATCCAATTTCACACCCTCTCTTAGTCGACTTCTATCATGACTCTCTTTCTGTCTTAATTTTTTCTCATCTACTGACTGTGCCAAGTTTGACTTTAACAAGAGAACCTGGTACGTGGCTGTCATTTGAGAAACAACTCTGCTGGTGTTCTACCAGTAGTTGTATGAGGAGTATTTCGATAAGTATTCAGAAAATTTGCCAGTTTGTGATCCAATGACAACTGCTGTTTCTTTGGATTTGGATCCAACATTTGCTTGATGAGGGCACGTTTTACAATTTGAACTGTGCACTCTACTGCACCATTTGAAGCAGGTAGTATGGTGGAACTTTGGTATGTTTCACACTGTTTCTGATCATGATCTGTGCAAATAGTTCTGAACAAAATTGCAGCTCACTATCAGACACAATTTCTTCTGGGAGGCCATAGGAAGAAAACAATCTTCACAAATTGTCTATTGTTTTACTTGTTGTTATTTTCCACATCGGAAACACCTGTACCCACTTTGAATGACTATCAATCACTTTGAATAATTGCTGTCCTTCGAGCTCAGCAAAATGAACATGTAATCTTTGCCACACCTGGGAGTCCATTTCCATGGCTGCAGTGGGAATGATGGTGGTTTCTTGCTTACCGATTGCCATGTTGTATACTGACTAACGATGTATTCTATCTCTTTATCTTGAACTGACCACCATAAGTAACTGCACGCAAAACTCTTGATCTAGCACATTCCCAGGTGCTGGTCGTGAAGATCTCCTAACAATTTGGACCTGAACTTATTTGGGTTAACCATTCTTGCACCTCACATGATACAATCTTTACCAACTGACAATTCATTCCTACGAATGAAGTATGGATGAATATCGTCCTCTGATGCCTGGTTTGGCCATCCATTTGCTATATAATCATACACCTTTGACATAACTGAGTCACGTTTGGTTGCTCTACCAATCTTTTCAGCTTTAACTGGCAGCTCATCAATGTATGAAAAATAGAACACGTCTTCTACGTTAGAAATAATGTTTTCAGATTCTAGTCTTTTGAGTTCTTGCTCAACCTTCTCCTTGAGTGCGTACGGTACAGGACGTAGCTTACAGTAAACTTCTGCACTCTGATACTTGCTTTGAAGTCTTGGATCGGACTGCCTATTTTGCAGAACACCTTCGGATACTGCTCGATGACGTTATCTTTTGATGCAAATTTAGTTTCCACATGAAAAATCTCATTCCAATCTAGCTTCAGTGATCCCAACCAATTTCTACCTATCAAGGCAGGCTTGTTTCCTGCCATTACTATGTGAGGCAAGCTCTGAAACTGATCTTTGTATTTCACCGTTATGGTAATACTTCCTACAACAGGGATTTGCCCTCCTGAATAGACTTGCAGCTTCAACTTCGATTTCTCCAGTCGAAAATCACGCAACTTGTCAAGATATAACGATTCTGGTACTGCGCTCACGAATGCACCAGTGTTGATTTCCATGGGTATCCTGGTTCCTGCAATGTCTACGTAGATGACAATACATCGCGAATCGCTGTTAGATACCTTTGTGCTCCTAATAACGTGTATCTCCAGAACCTCCTCATCCTGTTGCTTCTCTTCATGCTATGTAGTGTCAGGTGATTTCTACTTCTAGCATTGAAAGTCGGTTTACTCTTCAGTCGGCACGCCTTTGCAAGATGCCCAGTTTTCTTGCAGCAGAAACACTCTGCCTTCACATATAGACAGTTTTGAGCAATGTGTTGTCCCAGGCACTGATAGCATGACTTCAATGTACTGTTACCTTGGCCAGTTGCTGAAGCCTTGGGGCCCAACTGCCCTTTTACTTTTAGCCTGCAGGCGATTCACCTTGGTTGTCTGGCAACTAGAAATGGCGCGAAATTCTCGGGAATATTAGTCGGCCATATCCATCGACATAGCTGTCTGACAAGCTAAATCAAAAGTCAAGTTAGGGGTTGTCAACAATTTCCTTCTGATTTGTTCATTTTTCAACCCATAAATAGAGCGGTCACACAATGCTCGGTCCTGAATGTTTCTGAAATGACAGTGAATGGATAGCTTTTTTAAAGCTACAATGTACTCACTAATACCCTCGTCAATTAATTGGTTTCGTGTTCCAAAACGATAACTTTCAGCAATTTCCAGGGGCTCAGGACTGTAGTGCTGTTCTAATTTGGTTAGATTCTCCATCAGTGGCCTGTCCTTTGGCTTGATGGGAACAAGCACATTTTTCAGGGTTTCATACACCTCGGGGTCTGCTTCAATCAAGAAAATAGCCCATTTTCTTTCTAAAACCACCCGGTTGCGGTTTACCTTGTCGGGGACTTCAATAATACTATTCACGGTGAAAAACATTTCTAGCCACTCCAAATACACTCCGAAAGTCTCTCGGTCATGATGCAACTCACCCAAGCGCCCTATTAGTCCCATAGGTGTGGCCATCTGGACTTTGGCAACATAAGTAGTTCAGCCAAGGGTGCTTGAAATTTACCTTGGATTTTTAGCTGCTCTGCAAAACAAAGATCCTCTCAAAGTCTGTCTGTCGGTTGGCAGGATTGTCCACCAACAAAAATTTCAGATAGGGAACCCAAACATCCTATCCTCATCGCCAACTATGATATCTTTACAGAGACCACAAACAGCACACACAAGATGGCTCCTTAACAGAAACTGTCATCATGTGACCTTGCCACATGATGTTTTATTATTATTACATCAGTAGTTGCATTACATCAGTAGTCCACTAGGTGGAGCTGTATTACAGGTATCACATATCCATGGAGAATATATTATGATTTGCTCAAATAATCGTTATCTAATAAGTTAACCATAATGACTGGCTTAGGAAATGTGAACCAATCAAAACGACATCAATTCACTTGACCAGTTATCAAATTAGCAGCCAGCAGCCAGCAGCCATCATATTTGCTGAAATATTTCAAACCTACTAATCAGGAGGCAAAAAGTACCACAAAACCAACTAATCAATTATTTTCTCAAATACTTTGAGTGGACATCTTGTTTGCATACAAACTATATCAAGCTAAATTTAACAACCTAGAAATTAGACTAAGACCAAACTGTGAGGCCCCTGGATTGATGGAAATAAGTCCTCGGGCCTCAGCGATATATTCGGGACTAGCCATCGGCTCTGGCCACGATTCTACAGGAAGCCTGACGCCTGCCCTGCTCACCTACAACACAATTCGCGATTGGTATTTCAACAGGTGTTAGGGGCCTATCACCTGTTTTAGGCATCTACCGGAGACACCTAAAAAATGGGGCCCCACGAATTTAGCAGTGGGACCAATGCTTATGCAGATTTGGGCGGATTTCGTCCCACTGCTATATTGGTCTGGCTTATGCCTGTTTTATACCCAGAAAATGAGCACACCACATACTAATTGCTACCCCAACATTTGTAACATAATGAAGATGTAAACAATTCACAAAATCAGAATAACTTAAATTACCCATAAATGTATTCACTAGCTGCCATATTTTTTTCTTTTCATCAACCCCCTTTCTCTCGGGAGCTTGGGTTGTTATCTGTTCCTTCAGGTTATAGAATTGGGCTTTCCTTGCTGATGTTTATGGACCTTTTGCTTATGTATAACCTCACTGGAACTGCTCGACACTCATGGGAAGCTCTAACTTTCATGTGTTTCATACATGGTTTTACGTTCAACTTATTGCATGTTTCTTATTTTTGACCAGAGATAGATTCATAGAATCATAGAAAATTACGACATACAAGGAGGCCATTCGACCCATTGTGTCCGTGTCAGTCAAAAAAGATTTACCCAGCCAAATCCCACCTTCCAGCACTAGGACTATAATCCTGTAGGTCAAAGCACTTTAAGTTCACATCCAAGCACTTTTTAAATGTGTTGAGGGTTCCTGCTTCTCATCATCATAGGCAGTCCCTCGAAATCGAGGAAGACTTGCTTCCATTCCAAAAGTGAGTTCTCAGGTGACTGAACAGTCCAATATGGGAATTACAATCTCTGTCACAAGTGAGACAGACATTCGTTGGAGGAAAGTGTGGATGGGAAGTCTGGTTTGCCGTACGCTCCTTCCGCTGCCTGCGCTTATTTTCTGCATGCTCTCAGCAATGAGACTCGAGGTGCGCAGCGCCCTCCTGGATGCTCTTCCTCCACTTAGGGCAGTCTTTGGCCAGGGACTCCCAGGTGTTGGGGGGTTTGTTGCACTTTATCAAGGAGGCTTTGAGGGTGTCCTTGAAACATCTCCTCTACCCACCTGGGGCTCGGTTGCCGTGTAGGAGTTCCGAGTAGAGCGCTTGCTTTGGGTGTCTTGTGTCCGGCATGTGAACAATGTGGCCCGCCCAACAGAGCTGGTCGAGTGTGGTCAGTGCTTCGATACCAGGGATGTTGGCCTGATCGAGAACATTAACGTTGGTGTGTCTGTCCTCCCAGGGGATTTGCAGGATCTTGCGGAGACATCGTTGGTGGTATTTCTCCAACGATTTGAGGTGTCTACTCTATATGGTCCACATCTCTGAGCCATACAGGAGGGCGGGTATCACTACAACCCTCTAGACCAAAAGCTTGGTGCCAGATTTGAGGGCCTGATCTTCGAACACTCTCTTCCTCAGGCGGCCGAAGGCTGCACAGAAGCACTGAAGGCGGTGTTGAACCTCGTCGTCAAGTTTGCCCTTGCTGATAATAGATTCCCAAGGTATGGAAAATGGTCCACATTGTCCAGGACCGCGCCGTAGATTTTGATGACTGGGGGATCTACCATCCTTTCAGGCAGTGAGTTCCAGACCCCGACCAGCCACTGGCTGAAAAGGTTTTTCCTCATCTCCCCTCTAATCCTTCTAACGATTACTTTAAATCTATGCCTTCTGGTTATTGACCCATCTGCTAAGGGAAACCGTTAAAGCACATGGGATTGGGGGTAGTGTGCTGACATGGATTGAGAACTGGTTGGCAGACAGGAAGCAAAGAGTAGGAGTAAATGGGTACTTTTCAGAATGGCAGGCAGTGACTAGTGGGGTACCGCAAGGTTCTGTGCTGGGGCTCCAGCTGTTTACACTGTACATTAATGATTTAGACGAGGGGATTAAATGTAGTATCTCCAAATTTGCGGATAACACTAAGTTGGGTGGCAGTGTGAGCTGCGAGGAGGATGCTATGAGGCTGCAGAGTGACTTGGATAGGTTAGGTGAGTGGGCAAATGCATGGCAGATGAAGTATAATGTGGATAAATGTGAGGTTATCCACTTTGGTGGTAAACACAGGGAGACAGACTATTATCTGAATGGTGACAGATTAGGAAAAGGGGAGGTGCAACGAGACCTGGGTGTCATGGTACATCAGTCATTGAAGGTTGGCATGCAGGTACAGCAGGCGGTTAAGAAAGCAAATGGCATGTTGGCCTTCATAGCGAGGCGATTTGAGTACAGGGGCAGGGAGGTGTTACTACAATTGTACAGGGCCTTGGTGAGGCCACACCTGGAGTATTGTGTACAGTTTTGATCTCCTAACTTGAGGAAGGACATTCTTGCTATCGAGGGAGTGCAGCGAAGGTTCACCAGACTGATTCCCGGGATGGCGGGACTGACCTATCAAGAAAGACTGGATCAACTGGGCTTGTATTCACTGGAGTTCAGAAGAATGAGAGGGGATCTCATAGAAACGTTTAAAATTCTGATGGGTTCAGACAGGTTAGATGCAGGAAGAATGTTCCCAATGTTGGGGAAGTACAGAACCAGGGGTCACAGTCTAAGGATAAGGGGTAAGCCATTTAGGACCGAGATGAGGAGAAACTTCTTCACCCAGAGAGTGGTGAACCTGTGGAATTCTCTACCACAGAAAGTTGTTGAGGCCAATTCACTAAATATATTCAAAAAGGAGTTAGATGAAGTCCTTACTACTAGGGGGATCAAGGGGTCTGGCGAGAAAGCAGGAATGGGGTACTGAAGTTGCATGTTCAGCCATGAACTCATTGAATGGCGGTGCAGGCTAGAAGGGCCGAATGGCCTACTCCTGCACCTATTTTCTATGTTTCTATGTTCCTTCCTATCCACTCTATCTCGCCCCCTCATAATTTTATACTCATCAATTAAATCTCCCCTCAGCCTCCTCTGTTCCAAAGAAAACAACCCCAGCCTATCCAATCTTTCCTCACAGCCAAAATCTTCCAGTCCTGGCAACATCTTCATGAATCTCCTGTGTACCCTCTCTAGTACAATCACAGCTTTAATGTAATATGGTGACCAGAAGTGTATGTGGGAGTTTGTGGAGAGCATTGTGATCCCGCACAACCTCTTTTGCAGTAAATGCCTGCATCTTGAGGAACTTCAGCTCAGAGTTGTTGAGCTGGAGTCTGAGGTGCAGACATTGCAGGGCATCAGGGAGTGGGAAAGAGTTACCTGGACACTTTGATCCATGAGGCAGTGACACTCCTTAGCTTAGGTAGTGGTGCAGGTCTGATTAGTGGTCAGGAACAGGGGAGTGTGACTGCAGCTCAGGCAGGTAAGGGGTCCCCAGGTGCAGTGCTGGAGGAGCCTCAGCCTTTGCTCTTATCCAACAGGGATTAGGTTTTTGTTGCCTGAAGGATGAGGGAAAAGCCTGCAGGATGGATGAGCAGGCTGATCATGGCACCACGGTGCAGGAGGCCATTCAAGTGGGGAGAGTGAAAGGGAAAGTATTTGTGGTAGGGGACAGTATAGTCAGAGGGATAGATACTGTTCTCTGCAGCTGTGACCAGGAGTTTCGACAGTTGTGTTGCCTGCCCGGTGCCAGGGTTAAAGACATCTCCTCGCGGCTGGAGAAGAATCTGGAGTGGGAGGGGAGGATCCAGTTGTCATGATCCACGTAGGAACCAACGACATAAGTAGAATTAGGAATGAGATTCTGCTGAAAGAGTTTGAGGAATTAGGGTTCAAATTAAAAAGCTGACCTTAAAGGTAATAATCTCTGGTCATGCGCCAACTGGTATAGGGATAAGCAGATTAGAAAGTTAAATGTGTGGCTCAAAGGGTGGTGTGGGAGGCAGGAGTTTTGTTGATGGGGCACTGGCACTCGTACTGGGGAAAGAGGGAGCTGTTCCATTGGGACTGGCTCAACTTGAACAGGGCTGGAACCAGTGTTCTGGCGAGTCGAATAACTAGAGCAGTAGACAGGGCTTTAAACTAATGAAGCGGGGTGGGGAGGATTCAGGAAAGAGTAAATTTAAAAGCAGCAAGAGAAATGTCAAGGCTCCAGAGCAGAGCAGAGTTTTGGGCAAAATAAGCAGAGTGGGTCAGGAAGGGACAGAGAGTAACAAAGGTAATAAGGCATCACTGACTAAGGTGACACCAGGGAAAAATAGAAAGAAGTCAAAGCTAAAGGCATTATATCTGAATGCACGAAGCATTCGCCACAAAATAGATGAATTAATAGTGCAGATAGAAATTAATAGGTTTAATCTAATAACTGTCATGTATTTAACTGTCATTGTAACCCATGTATAAACTGACTAGTTGTACACTGTGAGAACATTAACCACTAGGTGATAAACTTGTGGGAGACACTCCTAACCTGGTCTTTCAGGTATAAAAGGGGAAGCTCCACCCACCTTCATCACTTGAGTGCTAGCGAATAAAGGTTACTGGTCACAGAACGACCTTCTCTCAAGCATGGGCCTCGTGTGCATTTATACTTTAAAGTAAGGACTTATCATTGGCGACGAGAAACTGGGATTTAAACCACGCGAGCATGGCCACTAGCAGCACAGACGAGAGGTGCTGTGTTGGGGATGATTGGGACGATTTTATTGAGAGACTACAGCAAAGTTTCATCACTAAGGAATGGTTGGGACAGGATTCGGCCGACAAACGCAGGGTTCATCTCCTGACGGTTTGTGGATCCAGGACGTACTCACTGATGAAGGATATTCTAGCGCCAGAAAAGCCGACAGAAAAGACGTTTGAAGAGCTCAGTAAGTTAATCGGGGAACACTTTAAACCGGCGAGCAGCATGCACATGGCGACACACCGGTTTTATACGCACCAGCGGCGAGAAGGGCAAAGTGTTCCAGACTTCGTGGCAGATCTCCGGCGCCTGCCGAGCTTATGTAAGTTCCCAGATGCATGCACAGCGGAGATGCTGCAAGACTTTTTTATTGAGGGCGTCGGGCACGCTGGGGTTTTCAGAAAACTGATTGAGACCAAAGACTTGACACTGGAAACAGCGTCCTTGATGGCCCAGACTTTTATCTCAGGGGAAGAAGAGACCAGAATGATGTTTGACAAAAATCTGGGCTCAAATGCAGCAAATGGACAGGGAGTCAATATTGTTAAAGCGGCAGACAGTTCTCCAGGCAGACAAGGGCAATCGGACATGCCCCAACATGTAGTCGAATCCAGAGGGGCAATTCAACTGTAACAATGGCTAGCTGAACGGTGATTCATGCCATCGCAAGGGACAATGCGGCCAGTAATGGGGCCATCAACACCGGTTAATGGTGCACTTAAGGGCAGTCACAGAGACAGTCAGAGATGATCGACAGGTAATGGACCTTTTGTTTCCAACAGCGGCTCATGTTGGAGGTGTGGAGGCACACACCCAGCCAGAGTTTGCAGGTATCAGCAATATACCTGCAGAAATTGCAACGTCAGCGGTCACATGACGCGTATGTGCAGGAAGCCTGCAGCCAAGCTGATGTACGAGGAGGACGGGCCTGATGCAAGCCCTACGAGGCCAAATGAACACTGGGGGAAATCGCTGGAAGCTGAAGTTCAGCGTGTTCATGTGGAGCACATATACAGTTCATACACCAGGACACCACCGATAATGATGAACCTGCGCCTCAATGGAATCCCAGTATCAATGGAGCTAACACGGGGGCAAGCCAGTCCCTGATGAGTATCAAACAGTTCGAAAAGTTGTCGACGTCCAAGGCCAGGAGGCCAAAATTATCGCCGATTGACGCACAGCTACAGACATACACAAAGGAGATCATTCCGGTGCTAGGCAGCGCCTCGGTAGTCGTGACCCACAAAGATTCAGAGAACAGGTTGCCATTCTGGATTGTCCCGCAGGACGGTCCCGCACTACTGGGGAAGAGTTGGCTTGCTGTCATGAACTGGAAATGAGGCGATGTCAATGCAATTTCTTCTGTGGAGCGAGTATCATGCTCACAGGTCCGGGACAAATTTGACTCACTATTTCAACCCGGCATTGGCACTTTCATGGGGGCCAAGGTAGTGATTCACATAAACCCGGAAGCCAGACCAGTACACCACAAGGCCAGAGCGGTGCCGTACGTGATGCGGGAAAAGATAGAAGGCGAATTGGACCACCTGCTAAGGGAAGGCATCATATCGCCACTCGAATTCAGTAACTGGGCGAGCCCGATTGTGCCGGTGCTCAAGGCGGATGAGTCAGTCAGGATACAAGGCCACTATCAATCAGGTGTCACTCCAAGACCAGTACCCGCTATCGAGAGCGGAGGACCTCTTTGCGACGCTATCCGGTGGCAAACTTTTTTCAAAATTGGAGCTGACCTCAGCTTACATGACCCAGGAGCTGGCAAGTGAGTCGAAGAAGCTGACCACCATCACGACACACAAGGGGTTGTTTGAGTATAGCAGATGCCTGTTCGAGATTCGTTCGGCCGCTGCGATCATTCAATGAAATATGGAAAGCCTCCTCAAGTCGATTCCAGGGACTGTGGTTTTTCAAGATGACATCCTCATCACGGGTCGCGATACTGAAGAACACCTCCACACCCTATATAAGAATTAGGAACAGGAGTAGGCCATCTGGCCCCTCGAGCTTGCTCCGCCATTCAACATGATCATGGCTGATCTGGCCGTGGACTCAGCTCCACTTACCCGCCCACTCCCCATAACCCTTAATTCCCTTATTGGTTAAAAATCTATCTCTCTGTGACTTGAATACATTCAATGAGCTAGCCTCAACTGCTTCCTTGGACAGAGAATTCCACAGATTCACAACCCTCTGGGAGAAGAAATTCCTTCTCAACTCGGTTTTAAATTGGCTCCCCCGTATTTTGAGGCTGTGCCCCCTAGTTCTAGTTTCCCTGACCAGTGGAAACAACCTCTCTGCCTCTATCTTGTCTATCCCTTTCATTATTTTAAATGTTTCTATAAGATCACCCCTCATCCTTCTGAACTCCAACGAGTAAAGACCCAGTCTACTCAATCTATCATCATAAGGTAACCCCCTCATCTCCGGAATCAGCCTAGTGAATCGTCTCTGTACCCACTCCAAAGCTAGTATATACTTCCTTAAGTAAGGTGACAAAACTGCATGCAGTACTCCAGGTGCGGCCTCACCAATACACTATACAGTTGCAGAAGAACCTCCCTGCTTTTGTACTCCATCCCTCTTGCAATGAAGGCCAACATTCCATTCGCCTTCCTGATTACCTGCTACACCTGCAAACTAACTTTTTAGGATTGATGCACAAGGACCCCCAGGTCCCTCTGCACCGCAGCATGTTGTAATTTCTCCCCATTCAAATAATATTCCCTTTGACTGTTTTTTTTCCCAAGGTGGATGACCTCACATTTTCCGACATTGTATTCCATCTGCCAAACCTTAGCCCATTCGCTTAACCTATCTAAATCTCTTTGCAGCCTCTCTGTGTCCTCTACACAACCCACTTTCCCACTAATCTTTGTATCATCTGCAAATTTTGTTACACTACACTCTGTCCCCTCTTCCAGGTCATCTATGTATATTGTAAACAGTTGTGGTCCCAGCATCGATCCCTGTGGCACACCACTAACCACCAATTTCCAACCCGAAAAGGACCCATTTATCCCGACTCTCTGTTTTCTGTTAGCCAGCCAATTCTCTATCCATGCTAATACATTTCCTCTGACTCCGCGTACCTTTATCTTCTGCAGTAACCTTTTGTGTGGCACCTTATCAAATGCCTTTTGAAAATCTAAATACACCACATTCATCAGTACACCTCTATCCACCATGCTCGTTATATCCTCAAAGAATTCCAGTAAATTAGTTAAACATGATTTGCCCTTCATGACTCCATGCTGCGTCTGCTTGATTGCACCATTCCTATCTAGATGTCCCGCTATTTCTTCCTTAATGATAGTTTCAAACATTTTTCCCACTACAGATGTTAAACTAACCGGCCTATAGTTACCTGCCTTTTGTCTGCCCCCTTTTTTAAACAGAGGCGTTACATTAGCTGCTTTCCAATCCGCTGGTACCTCCCCAGAGTCCAGAGAATTTTGGTAGATTATAACGAATGCATCTGCTATAACTTCCACCATCTCTTTTAAACCCAGGGATGCATTTCATCAGGACCAGGGGACTTGTCTACCTTGAGTCCCATTAGCCTGTCCAGCACTACCCCACTAGTGATAGTGACTGTCTCAAGGTCCTCCCTTCCCACATTCCTGTGACCAGCAATTTTTGGCATGGCTTTTGTGTCTTCCACTGTGAAGACCGAATCAAAATATTTGTTTAAGGTCTCAGCCATTTCCATATTTCCCATTATTAAATCCCCCTTCTCATCTTCTAAGGGACCAACATTTACTTTAGTCACTCTTTTCCGTTTTATATATCTGTAAAAGCTTTTACTATCCGTTTTTATGTTTTGTGCAAGTTTACCTTCGTAATCTATCTTTCCTTTCTTTACTGCTTTCTTAGTCATTCTTTGCTGTCGTTTAAAATTTTCCCAATCTTCTATTTTCCCACTAACCTTGGCCACCTTATAAGCATTGGTTTTTAATTTGATACTCTCCTTTATTTCCTTGGTTATCCACGGCTGGTTATCCCTTCTCTTACCGCCCTTCTTTTTCACTGGAATATATTTTTGTTGAGCACTATGAAAGAGCTCCTTAAAAGTCCTCCACTGTTCCTCAATTGTGCCACCGTTTAGTCTGTGTTTCCAGTCTACTTTGGTCAACTCTGCCCTCATCCCACTGTAGTCTCCTTTGTTTAAGCATAGTACGCTCATTTGAGACACTACTTCCTCACCCTCAATCTGTATTACAAATTCAACCATACTGTGATCACTCATTCCGAAAGGATCTTTTACGAGGAGATCGTTTATTATTCCTGTTTCATTACACAGGACCAGATCTAAGATAGCTTGCTCCCTTGTAGGTTCTGTAACATACTGTTCTAAGAAACAATCCCGTATGCATTCTATGCACCTGGAGGAGGTGCTACGCAGACTGGACCGGGTAGGGCTGCGACTGAAAAAGGCGAAGTGCGTCTTCCTAGCTACAGAGATAGAATTCCTGGGATGAGAGTAGCAGCAGACGGGATCAGACCTACTGTGTCCAAGACGGAAGCGATCCAGAGAGCACTCAGACCCCGTAACACGACGGAGCTGTGTTCGTTCCTGGGGCTCCTGAACTATTTTGGTAACTTTCTTCTCAAATTGAGCACGCTGTTAGAGCCGTTACACATGCTCCTACGCAAAGGTCATGAATGGGTCTGGGGCGACAGCCAGGAAAGGGCTTTTGATAGAGCACGCAAGTTGTTATGCTCCAACAATCTGTTAACGCTATATACCCATGTAAGAAACTTATTTTAACGTGCAATGCGTCGTCCTATGGTGTCGGGTGTGTGTTGCATGTTAATGCCAAGGGTCAGTTGCAGCTGGTAGCTTATGCCTCCAGAAATCTGTCCCAGGCAGAAAGGAGCTACGGGATGGTAGAAAAGGAGGCGCTCGCATGTGTATATGCAGTAAAGAAAATGCACCAGTACCTGTTTGGCAGGAAATTTGAGCTGGAGGCAGATCACAAACCCCTAACGTTCCTTTGGGCCGACAACAAGGCCATAAATGCAAACGCATCGGCCCGCATACAGAGGTGGGCACTCACGTTAGCTGCCTATGACTATACAATTTGGCACAGACCGGGCACCAAAAACTGCGCCGATGCACTCAGCAGGCTCCCACTTGCCACCACTGAGGGGGCTACCGAGCATGCTGCTGAGATGGTCATGGCTGTTGAAGCTTTTGAAAGCGAAGGCTCACCCGTGACAGCCTGTCAGATTAAAGTTTGGAAAAATAGAGACCCGCTACTGTCTTTAGTCAAGAAATATGTCCTGAATGGGGACTGGGCAGCCACATACGGGTCATCCCCTGAGGAATTTAAATCATTTCACAGGCGCAGGGATGAACTCTCGATTCAGGCCAATTGCCTACTGTGGAGAAACCTTGTAGTCATGCCCCAGGTGGGCAGAGAGGTGTTCATCAGAGAACTCCACAATGAGCACCCGGGCATTGTCATGATGAAGGCAATTGCCACGTCACACGTTTGGTGGCCAGGGATAGATGCAGACCTGGAACTTTGTGTTCACAGGTGCAACACATGTGCCCAGCTGGGCAATGCGCCCAGGGAAGCTCCCCTTAGCCCATGGTCCTGGTCCGCCAAGCCATGGTCACGCATTCATGTGGACTACGCAGGTCCTTTCATGGGAAAAATGTTTTTGGTTGTAGTAGACGCCTACTCCAAATGGATCGAGTGTGACATTTTAAATTCAAGCACATCCTCTGCCACGGTAGAAAGTCTATGGGCAATGTTCGCCGCCCATGGTCTACCGGATGTCTTGGTCAGTGACAATGGCCCGTGCTTCACAAGCACTGAATTCCAGAACTTCATGGCAGGCAATGGAATTAACCATGTCAGAACAGAACCGTTCAAGCCGGCCTCAAACGGCCAGGCAGAATGAGCAATGCAGATAATCAAACAGGGGATGCTCAGAATCCAAGGGGGTTCCCTACAAAGCCGCTTATCACGCCTTCTGTTGGTCTACAGATCCCGACCACACTCGCTCACAGGAGTTCCACCTGCAGAGCTGCTAATGAAAAGGACGCTCAAAACCAGGTTATCCCTTATACACCCCACCGTGAAAGAAATTGTCGAGAGCTGACGTCAGTCTCAATGTGACTACCATTACAGGAATGCGAGGGCGTGAGGTATCGATGTCAATGTCCCTGTCTTTGTCCTCAGCTATGCTGCAGGGCCCAAATGGCTCGCAGGCACTGTGATTGCCAAAGAGGGGAATAGGATTCTGGTAGTTAAACTTATCAATGGACTAATCAGCCGCAAACACATGGAACAAACAAAAAGGAGGTTCAGCAACCCCATAGAAGAAGCAGAGGAAGAACACGATGTAGAGTTCACTCCACCATAGGTGACCTAACACCGGAACCAAGTGGAGGAGAGCCCAGTCACTGTGGGCAGTCCGGACAGGCCTGAGGCACCGCAGACAGCAGACACTCATTCCAGCACCCAACAACCGGAGCCCCAACTCAGGCGCTCTACAAGGGAGCGTAAACCACCAGAGAGACTCAACCTGTGATCCCAATAAGACTTTGGGGGGGGTGGTGATGTCATGTATTTAACTGTCATTGCAACCCATGTATAAACTGACAGTTGTACACTGTGAGAACATTGACCACTAGGTGGTGAACTTTTGGGAGACACTCCTAACCTGGTCTTTCAGGTATAAAAGGGGAAGCTCCACCCACTTTCATCACTTGAGTGCTAAGCAATAAAGGACAGGTCACAGACTGACCTTCTCTCAAGCATGGGTCTCGTGTGCATTTATACTGTATAGTAAGGACTCATCAATAGCCATTACGGAGACGTGTTTGTAAAGTGACCAAGGTTGGGAACCAAATATTCCAGGTTCTTAACTTTTAGAAGAGAGAGGTAAAATGGAAAAGGAGGCGAGGTAGCCCTGATAATAAAGGATGGGATAAAGGCAATAGAGAGAAAGGATCTTAGCTCAGAAAATCAAGAAGTAGAATCAGTTTCGGTGGAGCTAAGAAACAGCAAGGGGCAGGAAACATGGGTGGGAGTTGTTTATAGACCCCCAAACAATAGTTGTAATGTAGGGCACAGAATAAATCAGGAAATTAGAGGTGCATGTAACAGGTAATACAATAATCATGGGTTACTTTAATCTACATATAGACTGGGCAAACCAAATTTGCAGTAATAGTGTGGAGGATGAATTCATGGAATGTATACAAGTTGGTTTTCTAGATCAGTATATGGAGGAACCAACAAGAGAGCAGATTATTTTAGATCTAGTAGTGGGCAATGAGAAAGGTTTAATTAATAATATTATAATAAAGGGGCCCTTAGGGAAGAGTGACCATAATATGATAGAATTTTATATTAAGTTTGAAGGGGATTTAGTTAAATCCGAAGCTAGTGTCTTAAATCTAAGCAAAGGAGACTATGTAGGTATGAGGGGGAGAGTTGGAAAAGGTAGATTGGGAAACTACATTAAAAGGTATGATGGTCGTCAAGCAATGGCTAGCAGTTAAAGAATGAATATATAATTTACAACAAATATACATTCTATTAAGGCACAAAAAACCCACAGGAAAAGTGGTCTAACCGTAGCTAACAAGAGAAGTTAAAGATAGTATTAGATCAAAGGAACAGACTTATAATGTTGCCTAAGGATTGGGAGAATTGTAAGATTCAGCAAAGGAGGACCAAAAAATTGATAAATAAAGGGAAAATAAAATATAAGTGTAAACCGACGAGAGACATAAAAACAGATTATAAAAGCTTCTATAGGTATGTAAAAAGAAAAAAATTAGTAAAATTAAATGTGGGTCCTCTACAGGCTGAGACATGAGAAATTATAATGTGGAAAAAGGAAACAAGAGAGAAATTAAATAAATACTTTGTGGCTGTCTTCATGGAAGACGACACGATAAACTTCTCGGAAATAATAGAGTACCAAGGGTATAGCGAGAATGAGAAATTGAAAGAAATTAGTATCAGTAAAAAATAGTACTGGAGAAATTAATGGGACCGAAAGCCAATAAATCCCCTGGACCTGATGGCCTACATCTTAGGCTTTTGAAAGAGGTGGCTTTCGAGATAGTGGTGCATTGGTTGTCATTTTCCAAAGTTCCATAGATTCTAGAACGGTTCCCACAGATTGGAAGGTAGCTAAAGTAATCCTGCTATTTAAGAAAGATGGAAGAGAGAAAACGGGCTATTACAGACCAGTTAGCCTGACATCTGTAGTAGTAGGGAAAATGTTAGAATATGTTATTAACGATGTGGTAACAGGGCACTTAGAAAATAATAATAGGATTGGGCAGAGTTAACATGGATTTATGAAAGGGAAATCATGTTTGACAAATCTGTTCGAGCTTTTTGAGGTTGTAATTAGCAGAATAGATAATGGGAGGACTAGTGGATGTGGTTATTTGGATTTTCAGAAGGCATTCAATAAGGTGCCACAAAAAAGGTTATTGAACAAAATTAGGGCTCATGGGATTGGAGGTGATATAGTAGCATGGATTGAGGATTAATTAGTGGACAGAAAACAGAGAATAAACTGGTCATTTTTGGGTTGGCAGGCTGTAACTAATGGGGTGCCACAAGGATCAGTGCTTAGGCCCCAGCTATTCACAATCTATAATGTATATCAATAATTTGGATGAGGGGACCATATGTAATATATCCAAGTTTGTTGATGATATAAAGCTAAGTGAGAATGAGGGTGTGAGGAGGATGCAGAGAGACTTCAAGGGGATATAGACAGGCTAAGTGAATAGGCAAGAACGTGGTAAATTGAATATAATGTGGAGAAATGTGATGTTATTCACTTTGGTAGGAAAAATAGAAAAGGAGAGTATTTTTTAAATGGTGAGAGATTGGGAAATGTTGGTGTTCAGAGGGACCTGGGTGTCCTTGTACACAAAGCACTAAAAATTAACATGCAGGTACAGCAAGCAATTAAGAAAGTAAATGGTATGTTTGCCTTTATTACAAGGGGATTTGAGTATCAGAGTAAAGACATCTTACTGCAATTATACAGGGCCCTGGTGAGACCACACCTGGAGTTTTGGTTTCCTTAATTAAGGAAGGATATACTTGCCATTGAGGGAGTGCAATGGAGGTTCATCAGACTGATTCCTGGGATGGAGGGATTGTCCTATGAGGAGAGATTGAGTAGACTAGGCCTATATTCTCTAGAGTTTAGAAGAATGAGAAGTGATCTCATTGAAATATACAAAATTCTTACAGGGCTTGACAGGGTAGATGCAAGGAGGATGTTTCCTCTGGCTGAGGAGTCGAGAACCAGGGGTCACAGTCTCAGAATAAGGGGTCGGCCATTCAGGACTGAGCTAAGGAGAAACATCTTCACTCAGAGGGTGGTGAATCTTTGGAATTCTCTACCTCAGAAGGCTGTGGAGGCTCGGTCTTTGAGAATATTCAAGACAGAGATCGATAGATTTTTTGATATTAAGGGAATCAAGGGATATGGAGATAGTGCAGGAAAGTGGAGTTGAGGTAGAAGATCATCCATGGTCTTACTGAATGGCAGAGCAGGCTCGAGGGGCCGAATGGCCTACTCCTACTTCTAATTCTTATGTTCATATGTTCTTATGACCAGTTCATCAATATCTTCCTGCAGTCTAAAGCTTCCCTCCTCACTGTCAACCACACGGCCAATTTTTGAATCATCTGCTAATTTCTTTATCACGCCCCATACATTTAAATCTAAATCATTAATATACACTACATTAATATAAACTATAAAAAGGAAGGGACCGATTACTGAGCCCTGTGTATCCCATGGGCATTTATTTTTTTGATCAGCCTGCCACGTGAGACCTTGTCAAAAGCTTTGCTAAAATCCATGTAGACTACATCAAACATATTGCCCTCATCGCCCTTCCTTGTTACCTCCTCAAAAAATTCAATCAAGTTAGTCAGACATGATCTTCCCTTAACAAATCCATGCTGACTGCCCTTGATTAATCTGTGTCTTTATACATGAAGGTTTATGCTGTCCATCAGAATTTATTCCAGTAATTTGCCCATCACCAAGGTTAAACTAACTGGCTTGTAATTACTCGGTTTATCCCTTCCTCCCTTTTTAAACAATGGTACAATGTTAGCAGTTTACCAATCCTGTAGCTAGGAAGGATTGGAAAATGATGGTCAGAGCCTTTGCAATTTCCTCCCTTGCTCCTTTTGATAGCCTCAGATATATTTCATCCGGTCATGGTGATTTATCTACTTTACAAGATGCAATACTTCACTCTCTTCCTCCTTAACTTCAAAGTCAGTACCGTCCCCCTCTTTTGTGAAGACAGCCACAAAATATTCATTAAATACCTTACCCACATCCTCCGCCTCCACATATAGATCACATTTTGGTCCCTAATAGGCCCAATGCTTTCCTTAGTTATCCTCTTGCTCTTTATGTCATTGTAAAAGAGAGATATCCTACAAATAGTAAACATTCTTTTATATTTATTCTTGGAAACTGGATGATGCTGGTAAAATTATTTATTGTCCATCCATTTTTGTCCCGAGGGCATTCAGAGTCAATTACTTAGTGGGGGACCGAGTCATATGTAGTTCAAACTAGGTACTAGCAACAGGATTTTTCAATTTTTGACTTCCAGAAGCTAAAAATCCATGGCCTTTTAGCCACTCTCTAGTAGTAGGCCATAGTACACTAGAAATGCCATGAATTAGGCCGCAACCTGGCTTCTGACCTTCCATCAAGAGATGCAGTCTTTTTAAGGGGTGGTGCCACCACCCACCTATTACAAGGCGAGCGGTGTAGGAGGGGGATAGGAAACCCAATGCCAGGAGTTCCCACATCCCTGGCCTCACAAGGACGTGGAATATCATTAACAGTAGTGAGAACCTTCAAATTAAGCCACCAATGGAGGGTTGTTGATTTCACCTGGATCTCCAAGCTTGGATTATAGTCTGGACCTCCAAAGAGGAGTCCATTTTTTTTTAACATTCTGGCCCCTGTAAAAAGGAAGGTCAAACGAGCACCACGTTATCCTTTCTGAGGGAGAGGGTGCCACGGCATTTCCCCCGGAACTGGAAACTTGTGTCACAGTTTGAAAATTCTCGATCAAAGCGCCCACCCTAGATATGCCCTTAATGGTGTGAGCACCCACCATTATGTTAATCAAGGGATCGCACCCTGACCCCATGAACTTTGGCAGGACCAGTGGCAGAGGTTCAGCCCGACTACCTGCCTCTCTTCCGCGACTACGTTCGCACCAGGATGTCCTTGAAGATGGAGCCCGCGGTGTCCACCGGTACGCTCACGGCCTTCTACGAAAGGTGGGCACTGGAGGGACTGGAGTGCATCATCACCTCCAGTAACAGAATTTTATTTGATTGGTTAAAGTTCCATTTAAAGTTTTATTTGTTAATTTGTGTGTTCTAGTGTCCCTTTAATAAGGGGACTCTGGCTTTATCTGTTTATTTAAAATAGTTGTGGAGCTATTGCATTGTGAGTGGCTTCGCCAGTCACGTGATGTTCACAAGACTCCATGGGGTAGACTTTCCCCAAGGCCCTCAGCGCCCGATTGTTGTGCAGAAAATACCACTAAGCTTCATCAGTTAATTAGGTAATTAAAACCGCCCGGCAAGGAAATGGTTCTTACACCAAGATTCTCGGTGGTTTCTGGCCGGTTACAGCCGAAAGTAACGAGAACGGGCGATTCTTAAAATGTTTTTAAATTTGCTCCGAGGCTGTAGTTGGGTCGAGGGAGGGGGGGAAGCTTAGAAAAAAAATGTCACCAAAAAAAATGTAAAAAAACATTCCCAAGATAGTTTTAAAGCTAATCGCCGTTTTACAATTAAAAAAAAAACTTTAACTTATCTTTCTTTGCAGAGTACTCACCTACCGCCCTGTTGCAGGTGGCTTCCTGTGGGCGGTTCCCTCGGGGATCTGGATGGGCTTCCGTTGAGGCCAAACTTACGCCCTGGTGATTCTCTCGGTGGTGCACACAGGTGCACGTCGATGATTTTGCTCCTTTCGGCGGGCAATTTCTTTCAGAAAAATAGCTGTACCGCTGAGAAAACCGCCCAACAAGAAGGTGAAAGTCTGGCACCATAAAACCCCAGCCAGTTGGGTTCAGGAGATCCACGATGAGGTAGGTGGTTGTGAGCCTGGTGGATGAACTGGTAATGTGTCGTGTGATTGTTAAACCTTTGTTGATAAACCAACTAGTTCTTAATAGCAATGTGTTGCTTGCTATGAGTTCTTAAGCAAAGAACCTATGAAGTAAATACATTACAGATGTCATGCCTCAAATAGGTGTGGTCGAATAGGCTGCTGAAAATCACTTTCAAGGCTTACACACAACTAATGGATGAGGTACTGTCGGGCTTGAAATGGAAACATCTCCTGGTAAAGAGTCAACACCTTCAAGAGGGGAAGGGATAATATTGGTGAGAAAAAAGTTTCAATCTTTACTGTAAACTACTTACTGCACAACTGTCATTGGTGAAGTTACCAAAGAAAGTGGCCACCATAAAATTTAAAGAGTGCACACAATCAAAATAACCTTCCTGAGGAGTTGTGGTATTCCAGTTAGGAAAAATGGGACAAAAGAACCACACCCTTGGCATTTTATGGCATTGTAATGAATATCTGTAAATGAGTTGTGATTCATTTTAAAATTTGAATTTAATGTCAGTCGTTTTATGAGATTGCAATAAACAAGCTTTTATTATTATTAAATTGCAATTCAGTACATTGACTGAATTTTCAAAAGCCATAATGCTAATTATTTTAAGGTTGAAATATTTTAAAGCTTTTATTTGTTTTTAATTAAATTACTTTCTCCGCTTAAATCGTTCGAGTCTATTCAATGTTCAATCTTCCCAATCCCAAGTCTGGAAAGAACCAGCATGAGACTCCTTGAAGGTGCAATGTAACCCCACATGGGCTTGATACCTTGTGGAGAGTAAATCCAGTGTGGTGTCAAACCTCTTGGCACTGTTTAAACTGATGTGGAGTTGTTTAAATATTTATAGAGTGCAAATGCTGCAGTTTGCACTTTATAATCATTTCAATTTTAATCGCTGGGGGAGGAGCTCAGTGAATGTGTGGAGCCATATATGTGCATGGTTATCTCCTGGGTTGTGAAATACAGTTCAAGCAGTTAATAGAAATGGGATACTGCCAGATTAAAAAGATTGAAAGACTTGCATTTATACAACGCCTTTCATGGCCATCTGACATCCCAAAACGCTTTGTAACCAATGAAGTACTTTTGAGGTATAGTTACTGTTGTAATGTAGGAAACACGGCAGATAATTTACACGCAGCAAGCTTCCACAAACAGCAATGTGATAATGACCAGATAATCTGTCAATATGTGATAATGACCAGATAATCTGGCCAATATTTATTCTTCAATCAGTGATGTTGATTGAAGAATAAATATTGGCCAGGACACTGGGGATAACTCCCTTGCTTTTCTTTGAAATAGTGCCATGGGATTTTGGGCCCCGGTTTAATGTCTCATCCAAAAGATGGCACTGCTGATAGTGCAGCACTCCCTCAACACTGTAAGCCTAGACTTTTGTGCTCAGATTTTGAGAGTGGGGCTTGAACCTACAGCCTTCTGAGTCAACGGTGAGGGTATTATTCACTGAGCCACAGCTGACACTCTAGAACCATCACTGCAGCTACTGGTCTTAGACCACTAGGAAAGCACCCCATTAAAATGGTATTGGCTTGCAGATTATTCAAGGTCATATATAAAGAACCCCAACCCTCCAGTTATAGGTCTGCCCCTCTTCTTCTTCTTAGGCACGCCTCTTGGAGTCGAGGATGACTTGCTTCCACACTAATATGAGTTCTCAGGTGACTGATGAGTCCAGTAAAATCTTTGTCACAGGTGGAGCAGACAATGGTTGGAGGGATGGGTGGATGGGGTGCTTGGGTTGTCATGCGCTCCTTCCACTGTTTGCGCTTGGCCTCCGCGTGCTCCCAGTGAAAAAACTCAAGGTGTTCAGCTCCTTCCTCCATCTTGGGCCAGAGATTCGCAGGTGTTGGTGGGGATGTTGCACTTTTTCAAGGAGGCTTTGAGGGTGTCCTTGAAGCGTTTCCTCTGCCCACCTGGGGCTCGCTTGCAGTGTCGGAGCTCTGAGTAGAGCGCTTGTTTTGGGAGTCTAGTATCGGGCACCCGGACGATGTGGCCCATCCATCAGAGCTGATCGAGCGTGGTCAATGCTTCAATGCTGGGAATGTTGGCCTGAGCGAGAACACTGATGATCTACCCCTCTAGCTTCTATTAATGAGCCAGACTGACTGGTCAATTATCAACAGTGCTCTAGAGTATTGTACTGAGTGTTGGTTCAATTCCAATTTTCCATCACCAGGCTGATCATCTTTGAGCTAACTTAATTCGAAGAGAGTCCGCTTACCTCCAACCCAAGGTGGATTGTCAGTAGTTGATTGGTAGTCAATTGACAAGGGTGCATTTGATCCATCACACGTGACATGGTGAGCAGCACAACTCATCATAAAATGTGTCAACGCATTGCCATTACTCTGTTGGCCACACCATATCCCATTGCATAGTGATTTCACCAGTTAGAGATGCCAAGCTTTAGCAGCAACAGCTCAGCTCTGTAACTCAATCATGGCATTAAATCCTGGTTATGAGGCATCAAATTCTTGTTATGTGAGCATTAGGTTTCATATGCAGCCTTCAGGTAATACTTGCATCAGCTGTCTTTTCAAGCTTCAAAGTTTCCTCATTAGTTATACAACAGACATCTGTTTTCAGTGTGGCATAAGAATCTGTACAGGACAGCTTGTAATGTTCTAGAAATTCAATTTCAATGCCACATATTAGGTTTACTCAGCACCAGCTACTTAACTCAGGTCCTCAAGCGAAGGACTTTGCAAAGAGATATACCCACCATGAGGCTGACTTCTTCCTTCAATGTGCTGAGCAATAGATTAATATAAGACAGAGTGCAACAGTTTCTATTTTTGTTATAAATTCAACACACCGTTTGGTCCCACTCTTCCCACATGTGCCCATAAACTGGTATCTCAAAACAAAATAGTGGATCATTTTTTTAAATTTTCTACATTTGAGTCAATCTTGACTGTGCATGGAATTGGTAAATTGATAACTACTGCAGTTTTATTTCATGCATTGCTAGTCTTACTGTTAGTGATGTTGACTCATTAGGGTTCATTAGCACATTAGATTGGATTTTCCTGTAATTGGCTGACAATTTTCAGGTGCACTCAAGGAGTAATATTGAGAAGGAGGGTTTTGATGTCCAGCACCCAGTTCCAACGACAGAAACCTACCAACAAATTTTTCTCAGGCCTCACTGAGGGCCGACATATTCCGTTGCAGCAACCTTGCCCCACCGCACGTAAATCATGATGGATAGGCGGCATTTGCTGCGTGACCACATTTCCCATCACTTACCGCCCCGCCTCCCCTTCTCTTTGTAGCCACCAGTGGTAGAGAAGGCCTCCTGCAAAGAGGTGTTGGGACATGCTTGTTGTGACCATCGACATCTTGGGGAAGAAATTTCATTGTGTCCCAATTAGGGGCGGTAACATCCACAAGGCGGGACTTTTTGCACCAGGTGTGGAAGTCCTGCCCCGCTCTCAAAATTGGGGTTACCGCCCCCGAGAGGAAGTAAAGCACAAAAGAACGCGCTCCAATTCCTCTCTGGGGCACTAACGGGGCAGAAGCAGAGGGAGCGGGGCGCAGTTCCACCAGCCTGGCACTCAAGCGGAGTGCTGGGCTGCCAGATCGCAGCACAAACCCTGCGTTCAAAGCAGGGAAAGTTATGACATTTATTTCCAAGATAGCCGACACCTTCCCTTTAAGTAGCACCCTGCGAGCCTCTTGCGGCCCCGTTCACGGCCCCTGAAGCCGTCACTGTCATCGCCCAGCGCAGTTTCAGGGAGCGTGGGCCATTTTTTGTTCCAGGGCAAAAATGGAACGCTGCGGACGGTGGTGATGTTGTCACCGGCCGGCGCAGTGGAGCAGGCCACTACCAGTTTCCCCTGCCACTAACCTCCCACGGAATTTAGTGGGAGTGGTTAGCGGCACCGCGCCCGGGTGAAACGTCTTTTGCACCCAGTTAGTGACCCCCGAGAATGCTAACGAGAGGCGCAAACGACCCCAATCTCTGCCCCCTAGTATATACATTTTTATTAGTATCATTTAAAGTTGAATTTCTTTATTTTTATACTTTGGCTAAATTTTTTGTAAGCTTTTTCATGTTTCTTTAACATTTCCTTTTAAATATATTTAAAAAGCCTGTAAGGATTTTAAAATTATATTCAGCTCTTTTCAATTTAAGGGTGCCAACTGGGCCTTGGGAATCATTGGGATCTCCCTTGGAGATGGAAGAAGAGAGGGACTGAGGCCTAGTGCAGGGATACCAGGCTGTGCAGCCTCTAGCCTCTGGTACCCATGTTCCTTCATCTGTAGATGCACATGGACCACTTCACTGCGATCCTTTCAAATGCTTCAGAAGGCTGCACTTCCCTCGTGAAGCAATAACTGAGTTGTACCAGCTGTCAGATAATTGCAGGCACAGCTTATAAAGGAGACATTCAACTGACTAAGATCCAAGTCCATTGCCAAATGACTCCCGCCTGTATGGTACAATTTTGTCATCAAACCTAATTCGGTCATTTGGCTGGCATGCAGCTTTCGTCTACAATTTGTAAGTTTGCCATTTGCAGATCATTCTGCTAATCCTACATATAGCCATTTCCCCATCTTGCCTAAGCCATTGCATACATTGGTTTCAATTAGAAACTCACCTGCTTCTGCAGAAATAAGGCCCAGGGTGTTTTAAGTCCTGCCGGCCAGCATCTCACCCACCCCCCCCCCCCCCCCGGCCCCCACCACCACCCTCATTCCAGGGAGCAAATTGTCAGGAAGTGGCGGACAATCACCTACTGAGACTGTGGCAAGATCGGCTGCCGAGGTCGTCCCGCGGGGGTCTCGCGAAAGGAAAGGAGGAAGCGTGAGTCTGCGGCAAGAAGGCCTTCTGGCCCCACAAATAAATTTATAAAATTGTTAAAGCATAACTTGTTGGACCTCTTCTGGCCTTTCCCGCTGTCTTCACCTGGTGGGAAACTCGCTGTGGCTTCCCACTCAGGCCACCAAGTTAAAATTGCAATTAGGTCCCACTTAGGTCATCGGCACCCGAAATGCATATGTAAAAAATGACCCCTTTGGTTTGGGTGAGTATCTTTGCCGCCTCACTCAGTTGAGCAGGTTAAAATTGTGATCAGTTGTCTCCAGGTTGGGTATGTAACGTGGACAATTTTAACTGACCGCCCATCCAGTTTACGCTGGGAGGGTAGGGTTAAAGTTGCACCACTGTTTAAAGCCACCGTGCTTGCCTTGTTGTCTACTCCTCTTTGGCCTTTGCCCTCAAACATTGCAGCCACATTTACCAATTTTAAAGAGTACCAATACAAATGTGTTTACAAGGTCTCTGTGGCCTTCAGGTATGATGCGCAACTGGCTCACAATGCACAATGGCTGCTCTGACCCTTTTAACTGTTGCATCAGCACTGATTGGTCCTCTCCCTCCCCTCCCCGAATCATGCTGTCTGTAGAGGGCACTAATAGCACCCAGAGTCAAAATATGGATCCTGAGCAATTAAAATAAACGTCCCTCTGATTTGTACTTATTAAAACAGATGTAGCATAATAATTTATCCAGAAATTTATTTTAGGAAGGTTTTCATGGCAGTAAGAGCAATTTGCACAATGTATTACATACCTTGGGCTGTTGAAACACTGCACATGTATGATATGTGTAAATACATGGAAAACAGCAAACCCTGCGTCCACACGAAAATTCTGCTCTCTGCTTCATCCCCACTTATCAAAGATTATACTGAAGAAATAACAAAGGCAAGAAATCCAGTGTATAGTACTTATCTGGAGCAACCCTGCACAATTGCATGGTAAACATTCCTATGACTTTGCTTAATTGTCCCACATCAAGCAGAAAGCGTGTGAGGAAGCAGGTTCAAAAAGGTTAGAGCTTTTTATTCTACAGGAGAATCTAGTCCTTGATGATTTCTTTTATAAAAAGTTATTGATTTTGAATATGTCTCTGTTACTTCCAGATGGAGCACTGAGGCAGTGAGCTGAGCGCTGTTTTAGACATTCATTCCTTACATGAGATGGGCACTGCTATGGAGAGAAATTGACTCCGCATCTCAGATTCCATTTTTTTTTAATTTACAGAAAATTATTATTGCAGATATTATAGCAGTGATGAAGTATGTGCGTTATTTGCAATGTATATGAAAACCTGAACTGCGAGTTTAGTAATAAAAATAGAAAATGTCAGAAATGTGCAAAAATCTGATGAGCATCTGCAACAAACAGATACATTACAATTTTAGGAGTAATCTTTCTAACATTCATGGTCTTTTTGCCATATATATTCATTAATTAGAAGTTTAATTTCAAAATTCTGATATATTGCTGTAGAATCTATGCACTCCAAAAGATAAAGCATTCCATTGTCTTTATCTCCTGATGATTCTGAAACAATTTCTAATACTATAGATTATAAATCAAATGATCAAATGCATAAATCATGAATTTAGTTTAGTCTCGAGCAATTGCTGATGAAACTAAAATGCTGCCTTCTTATATCCCACCAGAGCCCTGAAAGAGTTAAAATATTAAGCAGACATTTTTTTCATCTGCGCATTTATGCTCTTCGAGTAGAAAGGTGAGCGTCCTGGCCATTGGACTATTTCTGCCGCTCTGCACCCTGTGACAGCACCAACCATTCCAAGGTCTGCTTTAGCATGAATCAAATGCAAAGAGGAGCACCCCTACATCACCCTGACAATGCCTAGTCCTGAACCTCAGATCGGCACCCTACTGCCACAGCGTGCTTGTTCCGTTCCCCATACTGTCTGTCCTTATGGCCTCTCTGAGTGAGATTGCTGAATTAGCACTTTGAGCAGCATTCCATCCTAATTAAAGTATAGACCATTATAACAGTTTGAAAGTAAATAATTAGTAAATTTCTGCAGTGTCATTCTTACTGTGGAAGCTGCTACAGTCTGAATCCTATTTTTGCAGCAGTTCCTTGCACGGTTTTGCCTTTTGGAACATAGCAGAAGGAGGGTAGGAGTATATGTGGCAGCTTCATCTCTGCCAAGGGCTGTTTACTAACACAGGGCTACCCTTGTAGTATCATGTTGCAAGCCATCTGATTTGTGTCATGGCATTCATGCCAAATTATGAATTTTAATTATTTAGGTATGTGCTTCACCGCATTATTTTTTAATTATTCTTTCAAAACTAATGAATGCCCATTCTCAGGTTATATGCCTTGAGGGAACTGGGTACAAATAGATTTTATTAAAAAAATATTCTATTTTATTTTATAAATTTTGATGGTGCCAAAGGTATGAAATTTCGGGCAGCTTTGTGCTTTGGTCTCCTGTCTGCAATCCTGCATAAGACTCATCAACTCCTTTATCCTTCCATGTAGTTTCTTTTACTAACGCAAGTATTAAATAAAAATAGGTGGATATGTTCAAATGCCCAGCAATATTGATTTTTTGCATTGAATATGTCAGAATAATGTTAAAGTTGTAGCTTGGCTTTCTGAAACTTCTGAAAACAATTTGCTGATGATGTTATCGAGGCAATTGGAGGAATGTTTGCAATATTTGTTTTAGTGTTTCTGCTCCTATGAGTTATTTCTTGTAGATGCAGATAATGACATTATAAATCTTACTCTCAGGCAATTACTAAATGCTGGCACAGCCTATTCCCCACTGGGTGATAGTTTCAGCCTGTCTACATATTACAGCTACACTTGCCTTGGTCATTAAGAACTAATCTTGGATTTATGGCAAGTCCTTAAAGTTCACAGCACTTTAATAATAAAAAGCAAAAAAGGAATCGCGGGCAGGTGGTTACAATAGGATGTAACAATGAGCATCATTCCTGGTTCCAGCGGGACAGACTGCAATATGTTTAGAAAATTGTTGCACATGAATCTAAAGACCCATTTACAAAGACATCAAGAGTAAATTTGGATTGACTTTAGCCAAATTATATGACTTTAGTTCAGATGCTTCTGCTGTTTCTTTGGGAGGTGGGTTGACCCATGGGAAGCTTGCATCTAATTTAACAGGATGACACATGTACAGAACACATGCATCACCGTGCACCACACAGTGCACCTAAGCCGAGTGCATTTCGGGATATGCTGGCTCTTTTCTTTGTGCTGCTGCTCCTTGCCTGTTTGCACAGGACAGATCCGGAAATAACCAGAGCAAGCCCTAATATCACGTTCCTCGTAAAGTACATTTAATTCAGCCTGAATCTAAATGAGCCTGGACTGCATCATTTAGATACTGTTTAATGTAAATGATTCATTGTGATTTAATCTAAATAAAATCTGTCTCTGTAAATGATGCTGAAAGGAATGCTTTAAGCCTGCCAGCCAAAGGATGTGTGTCAGCAGATATTGATGCACAAAGATTAAGAATGCACACAAGGAGAACAGAACTGTAAATTGCTTGATACCAGTGTTAAAAGTTGTTTGCCTGGAGAAGCTTCTTTGAGGGATAAACGGCATGAATTTTTAAATGATTAGAAATCAGACTTTTGCCTTATCTTTCCCGTACCAATAATATTAACCAATTTGTTGTCGAATGAATTTGGATGTTGTTGATCTCCCTGTTAACTAACATGCTAACTGACACCCTAACAATACAAATACATTGATTGAGAACTCAGGAACTATACATTTTATTCGTTGGATCAACTCTCAGAGTGCAAGGCAGTGATGTTCAGTTGTGCTTTCCCTTGCATTCAGAAACATACCAAAAACTCAGTAAGATATTGCCTTCCATTCACTAACATCCTAACATTAAGGTAACAAAAATGTTATGTAATTTACATTATTAGTAAATGACATAAATATGACTTTTGAACGAATAGTGACTACTCACAGGTTACAAAATGGTTGGACTCTTTGCTATCCCTTAATTATAAGCTTTGAATGAATTTTTTTTTAAATAACTGGGGCAGCGACAATCTCTTTGTTTTTCTATATTTCTGATTGATTATTAGATGAAGCTAAGACACTTGTGCTCATGAAATTTGTGAATGACATATTCACATCATGTGATCTGTGATGACATGGCACCATGTGGTCTATGATGACGTTCATGCTTGTCTATTGGTTGGGAGGCATATGTACATAGAAACTGACATTCAATTTATCATCAACAATTTATTGCTCGTCAGCAAGAATGTACTAGTTAGAAACTGATTACATCGGAAATCAAAGCATACAACAGAAATAAGAGACCTGCTGCAAACTTTGAAATAACTGAGGGTAATTTTAACCCCCAGATTTGGATGGGTTTGGTTCGGGTCAGAGGTTAAAAAGCTAAAAATCTGAGACAGGGACCCAACTGGCAACACGCATTTTTAACGGAGGCAGGATGAGGGGGCAGGTGACCAATCCACTCGCAGGAGGTGGTTGGTCGTTTAAATACTTTAATGGGGCTGCGTGCCTTCATTTAAACAATGATTCCATTTTTAACCACAGTCAGCCAGGTTTCCCAAGCCTCGGGAAACCCGAGAGATGAAAGGAGGTGAGAAAGGCTGAATCCATGAGGTAAGTGCCTTTGCAGCACTGCTTGTCTGACAGGAGGAGAAGGAGTGCTTTCTCAAGTCCCAACAAGCTACCAGTAAACACACCCCCGTTATCTGTCTGTTCTCCACCCCCACAATCGGACACTCCCACCACCATCTGCTCCCCCTCTGACCACCATCTGCTCCTCCCCACCCCCCGAAATCGGACCCCCCACAACCACTTCTCTCATGATTTCTCCCACCATGCCCACCCTCCTCTCCCAATCGGACCCCCCAAGAACACCCCCCCCATGATCTCTCCCACCACGCCCAACCCCCCCAATCATACCCCCCATGACCACCCCCCCATAATCTCTCCCACCACGCCCAAAACTCCCCCCTGATCAGACCCCCCACAACCACCTCCCCCCCACGCCATGATCTCTCCCACCCCGCCAACCCCACCCCCCCCTTGCCGGATCGGACCCCCCATGACCACCCCCCCCCATGATCTCTCCCACTCCGCCCTCCCCCACCACTAAACCCTCCAGCCCTAAGCTCAGCTGCGCAATTGTGCTGCAGGATATCCTGCCAACAGGAAGCCAGCCCATCAATCTGCCTCAACATTTTTGCCTCCGGCTTCTTCCAAGGCGCTGCCAGAGACATATCCAGGATCCCCCAGTCGGTTGCACAAATGCATAAAACAGGTCGCTCATGGGTCGTTTGCAGGTACCGGAAATAATGTCAACTGCGTCTGTGATGATGCTAATCAGAACGAGTGGGCGTTCGGGTTTGCCTCTCTGGCTGGCTTCCCATGGGTGCAAGGCACCATCGACTGCACACTCATGGCAATCCGTGCACCCACCAGATCAGCCAGGAATATTTGTAAACTTTCTGGGGATCTATTCCATCAATATGCAGCTGGTGTGCAACCAGATTCCCAGGGAGCTGCATGATGCTTTCATCCTGCGGCAGTCCAAGCTCCCCAATCTCTTTGGACCTGCAAGCAGACTTAAGGGGTGGCTGCTAGGAGGCAAAGGATACCCACTACAAACTTGGCTGATGAAACCCATGAGAAATCAATCAATTAAGCCCAAGAGCAGTACAGCGAAAGCAATATGACAACCAGACATGCTCAAGATGCCCATCAGGTGCCTGGACAAATCTGGAGGTGTCCTTCAGTGCTCACCAGCCAGGGTCTCCAGAATGGTCAAGGCACTGAGCGCACATTATCTCCGGATGAATCCAATGAAGAGGAGGAGAAAAAAGATAGCGATGCAATGCAGCGGCAGCCACTCATATTGCTGCCCGGGATGCTAGTAAGGTCCACTGGACTGAGGGAACAACTACATCCAGCAGCTACTCTCAGCAACCCCCACCCCCCAATCCCACTGAAACAAAGTAGTCCTGCTATCAATCAACTATCCAGTACATCCCCCATTGGTCCACATCAATTCATGCCTTCCCAGTCATCAACAAGCAACTGAAGAGGTGAGTTGCGACCCAGCAACCAGGAATGGGCAACACGGGAAAGTGGTGAAAAGTAATAGAGTTTATGTGATTCTATTGAAGAACGAAAACGTGACATAACATTTTATGATACACCCATATGAATACCCTTGTGCAACTACAAAGCTTTACTCTTCATTTTTCTACTGTTCCTATGTGGTGTAACCCTTTTCGCTTGAGCAGAGGTAGAGACAGGTTGCTCAGATCCCTGCTCTGATGCTCTTGGCCAACATCCTCTGGGTGTTGGAGCCTGTGAGGGCCCCGCCAAAGACTGCTCCACCTGTACCTGTGCAGGGGCAGACTCGGCCATGGGGATTTAAGACAGCATGTCGGGTACTGGCTGAGGGGCAACGTGTGAGAAGTGGGAGCACTTTGAATTGAGTCCCAACTTCCATGACCTCTTTCACCATCATCCCTCTCATGAGCCAGCTGCACTTCCCACCTAACATTCTGCTGGAAGGCGGCTCAGTGCAGATCAGTGCGGCACCCTAAGGCCAAGGCTAAGATATCTGTCATCCTATTTAAGGCACTTGATATGTTGGCATCCAGAATCTCCATGACAAATTTCAAGACCTACATGGATTCATTTGATTGCCCCGATTGTTGTTCCATGGAATTGGCCACTCTATCCATGGAAGAAGACATCCTCACAATGCCCTGCGAACATCAACCCACTCGTGCTTGAGGTGGACTTCTCCATTCTCTCTGCAATCATGGACAGTGTGCTTGGAAGGCCTGTCAATGCATCGCACATTCTCTGCCGCTCCATAATGATTCTTATTGTTATTAGCAGCCCCTGGGGTACAGCATCTGTGTCCAGCTGAGCAGCCCTCCGACACAGACTCTCCACTGTTGTCCCTGCCACCACTACCTGCTCTTGCTCACGTGAACTGTGGCTAGGATTTTCCAGTCACGTGGGGGAACGCAGGCTGGACACCACAGCAACAGGTAAGTGCTGGGTCCAGGTGAGGCGGGGGTGGGGGGGGGGGGTGTGCAGGTTCTGAACCCGTGGTGGGGCAAGCTGGGGCGGGGGTGGGGGCAGGGTCCGATTCCCAGGAGGGGTCCAATCCCCGACTCCGGAGCTGAATAGCGATCCCCGGTGAGATTCGATCCTTCTTCTCGGGGGGCGGGGGGTGTGTTGCGATCCGTGGGGGTCCGATCCCTGTTCCCGGGGCGGGGGGTGGGGGATCCGATCCCCAACCCCAGGTGGTGTGGGCTGCTGGTGGGGAAGCATGAGAGGGCTGGGAGGAAGCACTCTTGCTCATCCCTCCTCACAAGGATTACTCCCTGAGGCTGTAGCCGCCTCAGTGCAGCCACCGGGAATCCCAAGCCTGGAGATTCCTGGCCAACTACAGTTAAACCTGCATAGTAGGTTCAAGTAGAAGCTTCAGGCCTCACTTTCATATTTAAATTGCCAACCTGCCTTCTGGTAGTGGGTTGGCTGCCCGGCCCCGCCCCCCCCGTCCCGCCTGAGTAAAAGGTGAAAGTGGACAGGTAGGAGGTGGACTGGGGTTGGGTTTTAGCTTTTTCCAACTTTCACTTCCCCCGCCACCCCCCCCCCCCCCACCCCCCGCCACCCCCTCCACCTCCAACCCATCTGTATTTTCCTGTGAAAATTCCCCACGTGAGTCATTAGGTGATAAATCCAACTATCTCACTGCCTGGTCCCACCGAAGTGCGAGTCTCTGTGCTGGTGCAAGATAAGTATGAGTTTGTGATGGTGTGCCCTCAAAAGAAATCCACTCCTCTGAGGATTCTTCATCCAAGAGGTCCACCGACTGTTTCTGCACGCATGAAGGCCCTGGCGGAGAGAAAAGATATGAATTAGTCCTGGCTTGGTAAGAATTTTGCAACTTAGCATTATCATTGTGAAGATGATCTGCTTTTCATGATATATATTAATGTCTTAGACTTGGGTGTACTGGGTACAATTTCAAAATTTGCAGATGATATTAAACTTGGAAGTATAGTAAACAGTGAGGAATATAGTGATAGACTTCAAGAAGGCATAGGCAGGCTGGTGAAATGGGCGGACACTTGCCAGATAAAATTTAATGCAAAGTGCAAAGTGATACATTTTGGTAGGAAGAATCAGGAGAGGCAATTTGGACTAAAGGGTACACAATCTTAAAGGGAGTGCATGAACAGAGAGTCCTGGGTGTATATGTGCACAAATCATTGAAGGTGGCAGGGCAGTTTGAGAAAGCAGTTAAAAAGGCATATGGGATACTGGGCTTCATAAATAGAGGCATAGTGCACAAAAGCAAGGAAGTTATGATGAACATTTATAAAACACTGACTTGGCCTCAACTGGAGTATTGTGTCCAATTCTGGGCACCGCACTTTAGGAAGGATGTGAAAGCCTTAGAGAGGGTGCAGAAAAGATTTACGAGAATGATTCCAGGGATAAGGGACTTCAGTTACGTGGATAGACTACAGAAACTGGGGTTGTTCTCATTAGAGCAGAGAAGGTTGAGAGGAGATTTGTGTTCAAAATCATGAGGAGGACTAGACAGCATAGATAGAGAGAAACTGTTCCCATTAGCGGAAGGGTCGAGAAACAGAAGACACAATTTAAGGTGATTGGCAAAAGAACCAAAGGTGACATGAGGAAATACTTTTTTACGCAGCGAGTCGTTAGGATCTGGATTGCACTGCCTGAAAGGTTGGTGGAGGTAGACTCAATCATGGCTTTCAAAAGGGAATTGGATAAGTACCTGAAGGAAAAAAAATTGCAGGGCTGCAGGGAAAGGGCGCGGAATGGAACTAGCTGAAGTGCTCTTGAAGAGAGCCGGCATGGGCTCGCTGGGTTGAATTGCCTCCTTCAGTGCTGTAACCATTCTATGATTCTATGATCATATTTCACTCGCTGCTGAATCAAGTCACGATGACTGAGTAATGTATGACATGTGGGTTGATGATATTTAATGGAGTCACTAGGTAGCTGGGAGGTCCCCATCTCCCCATCTCTGATGATCAAGATGCCACTGATCTCCAGCACTTCCTCCTCTGCAGTCAGCTGTGAGACCTGTAGAGGACCACCACTGGTTCTCTCCTTCTCCCATGTGTTTTTTCAATCTTCCCTCCTGCAACAGAGGAAAGAACAGACCTATGAGTGACTGTAATGGCACTTTTTATAAAACACTGGTTAGGCCTCAGCTGGAGTATAGTGTTCATTTCTGGAAGGGTGGCAAGGGCTTGTTGTGGGCGCAGAAGAGATTTACTAGAATTGTACCAGGGATGAGGGACTTCAGTTATGTGGAGAGACTGGAGAAGCTGAGGTTGTTCTCCTGTTCTTATGTTCCTTACAGCAGAGAAGATGAAGAATAGATTTGATTGAGGTGTTCAAAATTATGAATGATTTTGATAGAATAAATAAAGAGAAACTGTTTCCAGTGGTAGAAGGGTCAGTAAACCAAAAGACACAGGTTTAAGGTGATTGACAAAAGAACCAGAGACGACATGAGGAAACATTTTTTTACACAGTGAGTTGTTGTGATCTGGAACGCACTGCCTGAGAGGGCAGTGGAAGCAGATTCAATAGTAACATTCAAAAGGGAATTAGATAAACACTTGAAGGGAAAAAAATACAGGGCTATGGGGAAAGAGCAGGGGAGTGGGATTAATTGGATAGCCCTTGCAAAGAGCTGGCACAGGCATGATGGGCCGAATAGCCTCCTTCTGTGCTGTATTTGTATATGGTTCTGTGTTCACCCGAAGAATGTAGTGCATTTGGTGAGGGCAACTATCTGGGAGAGGCATCAAATTGCATAAGAATCTGGGTGGGTGGCAGTGGTGGATGGATAGATGGGGTTGTGAGCAAGTGCATAGAAAGAGAAGGATGGGTGTGCTTGCAAGGTAAGAGGGTGTGAGGATTGAAGTGATGGAGTAGACTTGACAAGGCAGAGTGGGGACGGAGGTGGTAATGATGCACACAACAGGATGTCAGTGAATGCGACTATACTCACCTTTCATGACCTGATTAGGTCATTAAAGCGCTTGCTGCACTGAAGCCAGGAGTGTGGCACAATGCTCCTACTGTTGACCTCCTGGCTCACCTTCCCCTATGCCTTCTTTGTAGCAGCAACAGATTTCTTCCTCCCATTGCTTGGGAAGAGTATCACCCCCCCGACTCCTCATTGCCCTCAGCTGTTCATTAAGGGTAGCGTTATTAAAGCGGGACGCAGCCTTTGAATATCCTGAGTCCATATTGTGCAATTCCTGTCTCTATGACAAAGCTTCCAACTCCTCCAAAAATGCCCTTTAAATACTGGAGTTGAGATTGCATTATGCAGGTCCACACCACGCCCACTGCCTCACAATCGACGACAGACCTAAAAGTAATATTATAATGAGATGCCTGTGCTAAAATGCCGCTGACAGACACGCTGAAATTACTTCCGGGTTTCCCACATGATATTCGAGCCCCTCCTACTTCTAACGCATGTATTGTTAAGGTCATAAATGATGAACTCAAGCAGCATAAAACCACGGCAAAATCTAATTTAAAATGGATTATTTTTATTCCTTTTCAGACTGGCAGTTAATGGAGACTTTCCAATCAGCCTCGGGTTATGTGTTAGTGTGTCCGTTATTTGCACTTGTCTGACCTGAACTTGCGGCGACAGCTTAATTTGATTGAGGGCAAAAATGTTGGTAACAATTATAAAGGCTACTAATATTTCAGCTTTTGCAATGGTAGAAATACTCTTCGTACTAAGTGTCAGCTGTGGCTCAGTGGTGGCACTCTCGTGCCTGAGTCAGAAGGTTGTAGGTTCAAGCCCCACTCCAGAGCTATGAATAAATAATATAATGCAGGCTGACACGTCAGTGGAATACTGAGAAAACGCTGTACTGTTGGAGGTGCCCTCTTTTAGATTAGATGTTAAAATGAGTCTCCCCACTGCTAATACCCCCTTCCCACCCCCCCCCCCCCCCGCCCCCTCCGCCCACCCACCTCCCCTCCCACATTGAGATTGACATTAATTAAAAAATAGCATGCGAGCTGTCCCGGCCAACATTTATCCTTCAACCAGCATCACTTGTCCGATTATCTGGCCATTTATCTCATTGGATTTTGTGGAACCTTGCTGTGTGAAACTTGGCTGCCTTGTTTCTCTACATTACAGCAGTGATTGCATTTCAAAAGTATTTAATTGTGAGGCAGTGCCTACTTTCACTTATGCAGGTCTACATGATGGCACAAAACTGCTGACATAAGTGTCACGAGAGGCTCCTGTGCTACACTGTATATGACACTGATAGGGGACATTCCCTCAAGATGCCTATTGCTCTGTGTGAATATTGAACAATGGTATGAGGTCTCAGAACTCCTCTGTCATGGTTACGTGCTATATGAACAGGACTAGGCCATGCAGCGCTTCTAACCCATTCAGCCATTAAATTGGCTGATCTAACCCTCAAATCCATTTACCCGCCTTTGATCCATAACCCTCAATACCCTTACCTAATAGAAATATGTCAAGCTCAGTTTTGAAAAGCATCCTCTAACTGAGTTAAAACTGGCCATGACTGCGTCTTGGAGTTTGGACCCTCAAAGTCTTCATAGCAGCCATGGAATTATCCATGAAAGGTATCTTGCAAAGCTGATGCCACTGGTATTGCCAAGTGCTGAATTTGTGGCACTATTTGTCTATATGATGGCACAAAACTGCTAGTATAAGGAGGGATAAGTTCTTCACACAGGTTTGAGGCTTTCTGTGAAAGCAGGCCCAGCCCAGTAGGATCTCTATATCATTCACGAGAGGCATTCCTCATGTTGGATCTTTACCTTGTACCTGCTAATCCCTCATCAATCACTACCACTGATACTCCATTAGTACCAGTGCTTGGTGATTCATCCTGTGCTTGTTCCTTAACTTCAGTATAATTTTGCTCCTCGTGGTGTGAATGTGTGCTGGTGTCTGATTTATTTAGGTAGGGATGGTCACATATTATGTTCAGATGAGTGGTGATATTTTGTTAAGCCTCACAGGCCAGTGGGTGCTCTTGGCTTTATAGAGAGCAAATGGGACATTAGGAGTAAATAAACAGTTATCTATTTGTGTTCTGTATTGTCATTACAGACACGACTGCATACTTGTGCATACTCAGTGTGTATGAGCATGCTAATGTACACAAAGCATAGAATACATGATAAACTATGCATGGGGAGTTCTGTGCACCCCTCCACTTTCAAGAGACCCTATTCTTTCCAGATTCTCCTTCTCAAATAACCTAATTGCTCTTTCCTCATTTGGAGTGGATTATTTCTGGTTTATAGGGTATAGCATCTGTTGCAAATCATTTCCCCTGACTATTTTATGGTAATTTCATCATTAAGAATAACAGCATTAGCAGAGCAACAGAGTTGAGAATTTTAACCCCACCAGGACAGGTGTGGCAGTGTGGGGAGGAGAGTTAAATTGTTAAGAGTAGGAAATCCAACACCAAACCGCCATGAACGTGCCTGTTTCCTGGTCTGGAAAGGCTGGTTGGTAATATTTAAATGAGGTTCCATGCCTCAGATTTTATCAGCGATTTGGAATGAACACCTCCAGCGCTGCTTTCCTAGGGTGCGGGAAACCCAGCACCTAAAGGGAGGTGGGAGCTATAGATCCAGCAGTAAGTGCTTTTCCAACACTGCTTGTGGGTCACGAGGAGCAGGAGTGCTTCCCCTGGCCCCTCAAGCAAACTGCTGCGATATCTCCCCTCCCCCCCAACAATCTCTCTCTCCCTTCGATCTCTCCCTCCCCGTGATCCGTTCTTCCTCCCTCCCCCCTCCACTGCAGTCTAAGGCCCCCCGCCCCCCACGAACCCCGATCTTCTCAATTGCCAGAGTGATTTGGTCCATGGAGATTTCATCCTTTTTGCATTATGAATGTAATGTGTATGTCTCTATTTTCACTTCTGGATATTTTCACCTTAAACCTTATTTCTAGATCCTTGCTAACATTTTCGTTTGCTCGTACAACATATCTTTTTCATAAATAAAAACAGAAAATGCTGGAAACATTCAGCAGGTTAGGCAGAATCTGTGGAGGGAGAAACAGAGTTAAGGTTTCAAGTCAGGAACCTTTCATCAGAATTTTTTTTCATATCCTTAACTCCTGCTTTCCTTCATATACATCCAGACTGCTACTAATATTCACTGATTGTCTTTGCGCTGACCTCAGATCATGTAACGTCTTCTAGACCTCTTATAAAGTCTTTAATACCATATTCAGGCTTCAGTGACAAATTGTCAGGGCCATTCTGCCTCACTGAAAATCTGAAAATATCTCGCCTTTATAGTAGTTACCAGCGTGTCAGGAATCTGGTCACAGAATCCCCTCTTCTCAATCTTCATTGAGCCATTCTCCGCATATATTGCACACTGCACAACTATGTTATTGATCTTTTTGACATTTGTACCAGTTTGATGGCTCATTGGAAGCTTAAGAAGCATTACAAGTGTGTTGTGATTGGCTGCTGGTGTTGCATTACCACTGACAAATTACATTCTGGGGAGGTGCTCATTTCAAAACCATGCAGGTCAAAATTATTATGAAGTGTAGGCACTTCACCTGTTTTTTTTAAGAAACAGGAGAATATGGCCCTTTATTCTTAGAAAGTTTCAGAAGAATTAAATTTTAAATGGTTTTATGATAGACTCGTTCATATTTGCAAATGCAAAAGAATGTATTAATTATAATAAAGCTGTATTCCTGCCACATTTTTGATGTCTCTGCCCTGCCTCCTATTGTTGTCTGCAGCACTGGCTGTTGTAAGGAATTGCAATATAATCACACTGACTCACACCCTTTCCAGTCAGGCCAGATTGCAATGTGAAGGACAAAATCAGTCAGCAAGAGTCTTGAATATACTTCGGGAGAGTCTGCTAAAACCAATTGAATTTCTTTCAGTAAATACCTGATAAATAAATATTTTTATTGTGATCAGGCATCAAAAATGCATAATCATTTTCTAAAGCTATCCTATTAACTGAATATGTTTTAGAGATACTTCTTATAACTGAATTCCTTTTTCAAGATTACACATACTACCAAGTTTACAGTCTACATTGGATAGAGTCATGTTCTGCCTTGTATGTGTTATTGCAGCAATCTGGTAAAATGACAGTGAGTTAGAGGTAGTAACTGAGAAATAATTGAGATCTTGGGAAATCTTCTATCACGGTTGAAAGCACACAAGTATCTGTGCATCAATAAGTGAACACTGCTGGGTGAGGGAACAAAAACAAAGCAGGTATTAACATTATAAGGCATGCTATAATAACACCAGAAAAGGGTATTATCAATGTACCTTTGACAGTGAAATATTCCATTGCCACTGTTGGGTTGGGTCCTCAATATTCACAGAAGGTATTGACTGTCAAATAATAATTTAAGCCTATATTATTGTTGTTTCTCTGAGATAAGTTCTTACCAGTGAAAACTTGAAAATCACCAGTAGTTCTCAAAAAGTTCAATGTGTCATTAGACCACACAACTGAAATACAAGAGTAATGAAGTCTTGCTGCAATTGTACAAGACTTTGCTGAGACCACACCTGGAGTACTGTGGACAGTTTTGGTCTCCATAACTAAGGAAGGATATACTTGCCTTAGAGGGGGTGCAATGAAGGTTCACTAGATTGATTCCTGGGATGAGAGTGTTGTCCTATTAGGAGAGATTATGTAGAATGGCCTATACTCTCTGGAGTTTAGAAGAATGAAAGGTAATCTCATTGAAACATATCAGATTCTGAGAGAGCTTGACAGGGTAGATACTGAGAGGCTGTTTTCCCTGGCTGGAGAGTCTAGAATTAGGGGACATTGTCTCAGGATAAGGGGTCAGACATTTAGGACTGAGATGAGGAGAAATTTCTGCACTCAGAATGTTGTGAATCTTTGAAATTCTCCATCCCAGACGGAGATGGATGCTCAGTCATTGAGTATATTCAAGGCTGAGATCAATAGATTTTTGGACTCTAAGGGAATCAAGGGATATAGGGATTGGGCGGGAAAGTCGAGTTGAGGTTGAAGATCAGCCGTGATCTTATTGGTTGTCAGAGCAGGCTCCAGGGAGGACATGACCTACTCTTGCTCCTATTTCTTACATTCTTAATTCCTGATGATGTGAGTGTTGAATTTCTAAGCATGGACCAGGCAGAAGGCAGACTTGGCAGATTTTGCGTTTGCCTCATTGAACAAGGGCTAACCCCACCAAAGCTTCCTGAGTCAATCTTATTATTATAATATCAGCAAGCTCCTACCATTTAGTACTTTTTATTTATTCATTCATAGGATGTGGCTGTCGCTGGCAAGGCCAGCATTTATTGCCCATCCCTAATTGCCCTTGAGAAGGTGGTGGCGAGTCACCTTTTTGAACTATTGCAGTCCGTGTGGTGAAGGTACTCCCACAGTGCTGTTAGGGAGGGAACTACAGGATTTTGACCCGGCAATGATGAAGGAATGGCAATATGGGGCCAAGTTTCGGCCTGAGTTGCTCCTGTTTTTTGGAGCAACTGGTTTAGAATGGAATATCTTAGAAATTTGAATTCTCGGCATTTAGTTTGCTCCAGTTCTAGTCAGTTGAACAGTTTCACTTTGGAACAGAATGTTTTTTTCAAAAGGGGGCGTGTCCGGCCACTTACACCTGATTTCAAAGTTTAGGCAGTGAAAACTTACTCCAAACTAACTTAGAATGGAGTAAGTGAAGATTTTTGTACGTTCGAAAAAACCTTGTCTACACTTTAGAAAATCAGGCGTAGGTTACAAATTAGGCGTAGGGAATGGCAGGGGGGGGGTTTAAAGGGAAGTTTACAAACATTAAACACTTCAGTTTTACAAATAAAGAACCATCATCAATAATAAATGATAAATACATCAATAAATCAACCAATAAATCAATCAAAAAAAATTAATAAATAATTTTAAAAAAATTAAAAATCAATAAATAAAACATTTTCTACTTACCGACTGCAGCACCGGGAGTCCTCCAACAGCGTGCTGGGACGGCCCCCACAGTGTGTCTCTGTCAGTGTCTCTATCTCTCTGTCTGTCTGTCTGTGTGTGTCTCTCACTCTCTGTCTGTCAGTGTCTGTGTTTCTGACAGCGAGGGGAGGGGGAGAAGGGGGTTGGGGGGGGGAGAAGGGGGGTGGGTTAGAGTGGGGTGGGGTTGGGGGTGGGGGTAGAGGGGGTGGGAGAGGAGGGAGATGGGGTGGGGGGTGGGGGAGGAGGAGGAGGGGGGAGGAGGAGGGGGAGGAGGAGGTGAGAGGAGAAGGAGGGGAGGAGAGGGGGGAGGAGAAGGGGGGGAGGAGAAGAGGGGAGAGGGGGAGAAGGGAGAGAGGATGGAGGGGGAGAAGGGAGAGAGGATGGAGGGAGGGAAGGAGAGAGGATGGAGGGAGGGAAGGAGAGAGGAGGGAGGGAGGGAAGGAGAGAGGAGGGAGGGAGGGAAGGAGAGAGGAGGGAGGGAGGGAAGGAGAGTGGGGGGGAAGGGAGAGAAGGAGGCTGAACGGCTGGGCCCAAGATTTCAGGTTGGATTTACAGGCAGGCAGGTAGGTGGCGTCGGGTCTTGGGGGGGGGGGGGTGAGTCGCGGAGGTCCGGGGGGTTGGGGGGAGAGTCGCGGAGGTCTGGGGGGAGGGGGAGAGTCGCGGAGGTCCGGGGGGGGGGAGTCATGGGGGGTGGGAGGAAGAGTCGCGGAGGTCCGGGGGGGAGGGGAAGAGTCGAGGAGGTCGGGACGGTGGGTGGAGAGAGAGTCGCGGAGGTCCGGGGGGGGGGGGGCGCGGAGGTCGGGTCGCCGGGGAGGGCGTGGGTCAGGTCGCCGGGGGGGGGAGAGTGGGGGTCGAGTCGGGTCCGGTCGGGTGGGAGGAGCCTTATCCACGCAGCCCCAGTGAGACCATTCGGCCAGGGCTAGGGGCTGCGTGCTTCGGGCCCCTCCCACAGTTTTGGGCGCCTGGAGCTACTGCACATGCGTGCCCACTGTAGCGCGCATGTGCAGAGGTCCCAGCACTGTTTTCAGTGCTGGGACCTGGCTCCACCCCCCACAGCTCGTGCTGCACCGCGCCCAGCTGCAGATGACCTGCAGGGAGCCGGAGAATAGGTAAGTTTTTTTTAGGCGCACTTTCTGGCGCGAAAAACGGGCGTCCAGGTCCCGGCTGCGCCGTTTTAGGCGCGGCCCTAAACTTGGGCCCTATATTTCCAAGTCAGGATGGTGTGTGACTTGGAGGGGAATGTGGAGATGGTGGTGCTCCGATGCACCTGCTGCCCTGGTCCTTCTAGGTGGTAGAGGTAGTGGGTTTGGGAGGTGCTGTCGAAGAAGCTTTGGCAAGTTGCTGCAGTGCACTTACAGATGGTACACACTGTAGACACGATATGCCAGTGGTGGAGGAGGTGAATGTTGAAGTACATCAGGCATTGGGGGATCACGGGAGAGGGGAGTCTTGAAATCCTAGTGTTGCTGCAGGATTTAAAGACCTGCAGCAGTAGCTTAGAAAAGAGAAGTGTTCAGCAAAATTTCCCCTGTACTAAATTTGGTCAGGCAAAATTGCTGCTGCACTCCAGCCCCAAGATTTACTTATGCTTCTGTTGAAGGGTGCTTTCCCTTAATAGCACCTATTAAGACAGCTGTGCTCGTTACCCAGCCCTATTACATGGTGCGGGTCTGCTGACATCATCGATGACACGTTTTTAGCCAGGATATTAAAGGATTCATGGCCACATTCAGGGCTGGATTAAGGGCCTGATGGACCTGGGGCAAACTGATCCAAATGGCCCTATAGTTATGGTTGAGCTGAATATGACTGTGACAGCTGGTCTGACCTGAAACAAATAAAACAAATGCATAAATATAATAACAAATTACTATGGTGGACTTATACTATAATATATTAACATAATATACTATATATCAAATATATTAGATAATAACACAATTAAATAATTACACAGATAAATAGTAAAGATCTTGGGCTAGAAATTACACATTGAAATATAGCTCAGTTTTTTGGCGCTATTTCCGATTAACGAATGATTTTTTAATACTGAAATAGCGGCAAAAAATTAAGGCCTAAGTTTCGCCAAAAGTTTAAAAATTTTGGCATAGCACTACAATTTTTAAGGATGGAGCTAAATTTTTTGGCATTAAAAATAACACCCGTTCTGTGCATGTGCAAAGAAAGCAACAAAAAACAATCGCCCGTTTTTCATGTGACGGATGTGTCCGTGCATGCGCAGTACACTTCCTGGTCTGCATCAGCCATTTTTAAAGACCATTGTAACTTGCAGGAGATTTCTGAGTACTTTCACACAGGAGCTGCAAAACAAAAAATGGAATCTGATTCAGAAAGGAAAAGGGCCAGGATGTTCAACCAAGAGGCCAATGAGGCCCTGGTAGATGCTGTGGCGAGAGGGTGGTGCCAGATTAGCAAGAAGGGTCCTGGTAAACTTAAACCAGCAATGGTAGCTCAAGCCTGGGAATGCGTTGCTGAACAGGTTTCCCCAGTCCATCAGGAGGACTGGCCAGCAGTGCTGGAAGAAGTGGTAGGACCTTTGCCAAGCAGTTAATGTTTTTATTTATGCACTACAATTACTTGAATTGTAATTATGACTATCTGTGTGTGCCACGACAGCAGAAGGTCCCTCTCTTAAAAATTTCTGTTGCCATCTTTGCAAAAGAAGGTGTCCGACATCAACCGAGAGTGGAACGAAAACTGGTGGAGGCCCGCCAAGAGAAAGTAGAATCGCAGGTATTATCGATGGGTGCCAAAGATCGACCACCCATGCGGATGCTGGGCCCAGGTTGCAGAGAGAGGATAATTCCTGCAAAATCCAGTCTGGGTTGGCACAAGTGGGCTAGGCTTCGGTTTATGCGATGTACTCTCCGTCGGTTGCGCTTCGGTTTATGCGATGTACTATCATTCGTCGTGGTCCTTCAAATGAGTCTGCGCTATGTGAGCCTACTCATATTACCTTACCCTCTCCCCTGTTGCTAACCATTCAACTGATCTGTTATATTTTGAAGATGTTGCACAGACATCCAATAATGAACGACAAGACCCCGCCACATTCCAAGAAGCAGAAGTGGATGAGCCCGACGACCTCGGCCATACTGAACAACTTCTACAGAGTGATCAGGAGGAAGACGAGGAGGAGAATGAGGAGAAGCACGAGCCCGACAATATTTTTCTGGAGGGAGGCGGGGAGGAGGAGGAGGCTGATCAGACGGTGACATTGCAATTGGAGGAGTTGCAAGCTATGGATGTACCAAGCGTTTTCAACAGCTCTATGCCAAGGGGACAGTTGTGGGTTGTCCACCCTCCAAGGTCGTGGGTCTCAGTGGGTTGCAGGAAAGCACATTCAAGGCAGCAACAGGCCCATCTGCATAGAGGAGGAGGAGACCTGAACAGCACTCTCCTGAAATGCAGGCACCACGAGAGGTGGTAGAGCTCATGGGAATGATTGGGGAGAGCGTTCATCTTACAAAATAGCTCCTTGAGGCCGTGGGTGGGATGAAGGGAGATGCGATATATTCACAGAGCACAGCACACATACCTTCCTAACATGGCAGGCAGCTCTCTCGGAAGCCTCCGGAATCTGCCTGGTTCTGTTTAATTATCAACTCTGCAGTTGCAGTACACAATACATCCACATCCACAGTGTGGAGATACAAACATTACAAGCTTACAGACATTACACTTCTCCCTCCTTAATGAAGAAGCCATCATCACAAACATCATACATAACTTTCATGTTTATACATAACACAGGATAAAAACTTATTTTTTTCCATATTTACAAATTTAACTTCACCACTTGTTTTCTGTTTCAAAGAGGATACCTTCGCTCTCGAACAGAACCTTCCAAACATGGTGTCGAATCTAAACTCATTCAAGGCTCATCCTGAGGAACGTTTTCCTCTACGGAATTTCTTTGATTTTCATTTGAACTCACTCTAACTTCAGGCTTTTTGTTGTCCTGACTCAGACTCAGACTTTCATTCTGATTCTCTCCTGGATTTGTTTCCAGTACATTGGATTTAGGATTTGCTACTGGCATATCAAAACTATCCGATGAATCAGAAATAATTGAATCATTCCCACCTTCAACTCCTTCCATGTCTGTCGGTAAAATATGATCAATATGAACAAACCTAACCTGTCCCTTATCAAACATCTTTACCAAATATGTGCGAGGACCACATATCTTCACCACTCTTCCTGGTAACCACTTTAACCATTTATGGTGACGGTACTTCACTCTCACCTTCTGATTTAATTTCACTCTTCTCTCTTTTACTCTACCTCTATCATGATTCTCCTTCTGTCTTAATTGTGTCTCTGCTACGGACTGTGCCAAATTTGGTTTTAACAATGAGAATCTGGTTCGTGGCTGTCGTTTGAGAAACAACACTGCTGGTGTTCTACCAGTAGTTGTATGAGGAGTATTTCGATATGTAATCAAAAAATTAGCCAATTTGTGATCCAATGACAACTGTCATTTCCTTGGATTTAGATCTAACATTTGTTTTATGAGGGCACGTTTTACAATTTGTACAGTGCGCTCTGCTGCACCATTCGAAGCAGGATGGTATGGTGGAACCTTGGTATGTTTCACACCATTTTTGCTTGTGAATTGTGCAAATTCTTCTAAATGAAATTGTGGTCCATTATCCAAAACAATCTCTTCAGGGAGGCCAAATGAAGAAAATAATTTTCGTAAAATGTCCAATGTTTTACTTGTTGTTATTTTCCACATTGGAAACACCTCAACCCACTTTGAATGGCTATCAATCACAATGAACAATTGTTGTCCTTCAAACTCAGCAAAATCAATATGTAGCCTTTGCCACACCCTGGGAGGCCATTTCCATGGCTGTAATGGTACTGGTGGTGGTTGTTTGCTTACCGATTGACATGTCGTACACTGACTCACGATGTACTCTATATCTTTATCAAGACCTGGCCACCATAAATAACTGCATGCAAAACTCTTGGTCAAGCACATTCCCAGGTGCTGGTCATGGAGGTCTCCGAATAATTTGGACTTGAATTTATTTGTTATAACTACTCTTGCACCCCACATGATACAATCTTTATCGACTGATAATTCATTCCTACGAATGAAGAATGAATGTGTATCTTTGGCTGTTACCTGGTTTGGCCATCCATTTGCAATATACTCATACACCTTTGCCATCACTGGATCACATTTGGTTGCTCTATCAATCTCTTCAGCTGTGACTGGCAGTTCATCAATATATGAAAAATAAAACACTTCTTCCCTATCGGGTGTAACTTGTGATGGGGAAGGCAATCTAGACATTGCATCAGCATTACTGCGATCAGCTGATCGCCTGTATTCAATATCATATATATATGCTGACAAAATCAAAGCCCATCTCTGCATTCGGGCTGCAGCTAATGTTGGCACTGGGGACTTTGGATGGAGGATTGTTGTTAGGGGCTTATGGTGCTAACGATGGTAAACTTACAACCATATAAGTATTTGTGAAACTTCTTGACCCCAAAAATTAATGCCAAAGCTTCCCTTTCAATTTGTGCATAATTACTCTCACTGGCACTGAGAGTGCGTGAAGCAAAAGCATTTGGTCTCTCCTCCCCGCTACGTGATACATGAGAGATCACTGCCCCAACTCCATACGGAGAGGTATCACATGCTAGCTTAATCTCCTTAGATATGTCATAGTGAACTAACATGGTACTCTCTACCAATTTGCTTTTACACTCCTTGAATGCTGTATCGCATTCTTTTGACCACTTCCAATGGACCTGTTTTTTCAAAAGTTCATTCTGTGGATGTAATACTGTAGCCAAATGTAGTAGGAACTTCCCATAATAGTTCAAAAAACCCAAGAATGAACGAAGTTCAGTGACATTCCTGGGAGTGGGTGCATTTCTGATTGCATCCAGTTTTTCCTTGGTTGGATGTAAACCATCTTTGTCTATTCTGTACCCTAAGTACAGAGTTTTTAAATAACTCACACTTACGAGCAGACATTTGTACTTTGTGCTTCTCTAGCCATTTGAGGACTTCATTCAATATGTTGTTATGAATTTGCCTATTTGCTGCTGAAATTATTATGTCATCCAAATAACATACTACCCCTTCAATACCTTGCAAAATCTGATTCATCACCCCTTGGAATATGGCAGGGGGGAAGACACTCCAAACGGTAGCCTATTCAATTGATATAGGCCTAGATGAGTATTTGTAGTCAAACATGACTTGGACTCCTCAACTAGTTCAAGCTGTAAGTAGGCATTCGTAAGATCCAGTTTTGAGAAGATCTGACCACCTGTTAGTGTTGTGAACAAATCCTCTATATTCGGCAATGTATTGGGGACATTACCCTCTAGAACCTGCTTTACGGTTACTTTATAATCACCACATAATCTTACCTTACATTGGACTTAGGTACAACAACAATGGGTGTAGCCCAATTACATCGATCTATCTTACAAATAATGTTCTCAATCTCTAGTCTTTTGAGTTCCTGCTCAACTTTCTCCTTGAGTGCATATGGTACGGAACGTGGCTTGTAGTAAACCGATCTAGCGTCCTTCTGTACCCTGACACTCGCCTTGAAGCCTTGGATCGGACTGCCCGTTTCGCAGAACACCTTCGGATACTTCTTGATAACCTCATCCGTTGATGAAAATCTCGTTCCACACAGAAAATCTTACTCCAATCCAGCTTCAGTGAGCTCAACCAATTTCTTCCTAGTAAGGCAGACTTGTTTCCTTTCACTACTATTAGAGGCAAGTTCTGAAATTGATCTTTATATTTCAGCGGTACGGTGATACGACCTACCACAGGAATTTTCTCTCCCGAGTAGCCTCACAGCTCTAACTTGGATTTCTCCAGTTGGAAATCACGCAATTTGTTGAGGTACAGTGACTCCGATACTACACTCACGGATGCACCTGTGTCAATTTCCATTGGTATCTTTATTCCCGCAACATCTATGTGAATTTTGATGCTTTCCAAATCGCTGTCTGTTAACCTCGTGCTCCTGATGATGTGTAACTCTAACATCTCCTCGTCCTGTTGTTGTTCTTCCATGCTATGTAGTCTCTTGGGATTTCTACTCATTGCTTTGAACGCTGGACTCATAGCTTTGGAAGTTGGTTTACCCTTCAGTCGGCATGCCTTCGCAAGTTGCCCAGTCTTTCTGCAGAAGAAACACTCTGTCTTCACATATGGACAACTTTGAGCAATGTGTTGTCCCAGGCACCTATAGCACGACTTCGATGCTCTGTTAGAATTTCCAGTTTCTGAGACTTTGGGCCCCCACCATCTTTTACCTTAAACCTGCAGGTGATTTACCTCAGTTGACTGACGACTGTAATTATTATTTAATTCTCGGGAATATTGTTCGGCCATGCCCATCGACCTCGCTGTCTGACAAGCAATCTCAAAAGTCAAGTCATCCGTCGTCAATAACTTCCTTCTGATCACATCATTTTTCACCCCACAAACAAAACGATCCCGTAATGCTCGGTTTTGAAAGTTTCCAAAATTACAGTGCATCGATAGTTTTTTTAACGCTATGATATAATCACTGATACGTTCATCAGCCTTTTGATTCTGAATCCCGAAACAAAAGCTTTCAGCAATTTCTAACGGTTTGGAGTTATAGTGCTGCTCCAGCTTCATTAAAATCTCTTTAAGCGTGTGTCCTTTGGCTCGTCAGGCACAAGCAGATTTACAAGGGTTTTGTACAATGCCGGACCCGCCTCCGATAAGAAGATCGCTTTCTTACAGCCCGATTCTGGACTGCATTGTCTGGAACTTCGATTATGTTATTTGCAGTGAAATACATTTCTAGCCAATCCACATACGCTTTAAAACATTCCCGGTCATGTCTATATTCCCCCAAATGTCCGATTACATCTGCCATTTTAATCTCTAGCTGTTCACACCGTGTGCTGTATTTTACCTCGGATTTTGTAGCTTTTTTCCAAAAACAGAAACTTCCAAAGTCTCTCTGTTGGCTGGCTGAATCCTTCACCAACAAAATTTAAGCTTTAAATCATCCGAAAAATCCCATCTCATCGCCAAATGTGATATATTCACAGAGCACAGCACACACAGCTTCCTAACATGGCAGGCTGCTCTCTCGGAAACCTCCGGAATCTGCCTGGTTCTGTTTAATTATTAACTCTGCAGTTGCAGTACACAATACGTCCACATCCACAGTGTGGAGCTACAAACATTACAAGCTTACAGACATTACAGGAGAAATAGCAGTACTATCTGCAGGCATGTCAAAGATAGTCACTGCAACACAGGAACACACCCAGGCTGTCATTGCCCCACGGTAATTGATGGTAGCAAGTGATGCCACTCCCACTCCAATCCCGCAGGTTGATCCACAGGCCAAAGAGGCTGAACCTGGGCCTTCCGGATTGGCGTCTGCTGGGTCTGTCCCCCAACAAGCAGAGCACCATACCCGAGGCACTAACAAAAACCTTGGGCTCACCGGGAGTAGGCCTAAGCCTGCGGTAATGGCCAAGGCTAATGGCAAGGGCAAGAGGGGCGGGTGGCGCGGCGGTGTTTAATAAGGGGGTGGAGGAGAGGTGGCTGCAGCTGAAGTTTATTTGTTGCTGTTGTTGTTGTTGCTATTGTTTTGCTGTTCTTTTGTTCTTCTTTTATTGTTATTTAAGTGATGTTAATTTAAACATTTAAAGTTTAATATAACATTTGTTATTAAAGTTAAGTACAAGTGTACAAATGTTCAATAAACTGCAATTTATTTTTTCAACTAAACCAAACTTATGTAGTGTCTCATTCACAGAATAACAGGTGGAGATAGCCAACATGGTGGGATACAATGATCAAATGAGCCGTTCAGCCTTTATGCGAAGCGGTGAAATATCAGCTGCTGACGCAAGGCTCTTGCAATGGTGTAACGTCCACGAGGCCTCCTCCCCCGTCGTCCTGCAGGTTGTACTGGTGCCGTGGGTTCCTCCTCTTCATTCTCATCGTCAGCCGCCTCCTCCTCCCCACCCCCACTCTCACCTGAGCTGGTTCTGCAATGCCCACCAGTGGGAACATCTGTTCCCTCATGATGGCTAAGTTGTATAGTGAACTCAGCAACCTGTTGAGGGGAGTTTTGCAGGGAGCCTCCAGAGTGGTCCAGGCATCTGAAATGCAACTTTAGCACTCTGATTGTCTTCTCGACGTGGCCCATATTGTAGTGACGCTTGCCTTCTGTTTGCGTTTTGCAGAGGGGGGGTCATGAGCCAGGTGGCGAGGCTGTAACCTTTGTCCCCCAGCATCCAGCTCTGGCCTTCTGGCTGCTGCTCAAACATCTGTGAGACACTGCTCTCATGCAAGATAAAAGCATCATGGATGCTCCCTGGATATTTTGCATCTAATGCCATGATTCGCTGCATATGGTCGCAGACGATCTGTACGTTCAGCGAGTGGAATCTTTTCGGTTTCAGTAAACCTCTGGATCATCGAAAGGTGCTCGCAGGGCGATGGGCGTACAGTCAATGGCAGCCTGTACCTTGCGGAAGCCAGAAATGCGTGCAAAGCCTACAGCCCTCTCATTCATTGCCTCCCTGATCATTGAGAGGTTAAGGAAGTCGTCCCTGCATGCAAATAGTGCAGCAGTCACCTGGCGAATGCAGCTATGGGTAGCATGATGCGAGATGCAGCCTATGTCCCCAATTGATGCCTGAAAGGAGCCAGAACCATAGAAGGCAAGTGTTGCAGTAGCCTTAACCTCGACAGGCAGTGCAGTTCTCCTCCCGCTTCTAGGCTGTGTTTCTGCCTTTATGAGCTGGCATATCTCTGCAACCACCTCTTTTCGAAAGCGCAGCCTTCTAACGCACTGTCCTTCAGTCAGGTGCCGGTATGAGTGCCTCTCCCTGTAAACTCGTTCAGCGTAATGCCTCCTCCCCATAAGTTTGCGGCCTCTTTGATTACGCTGATAATGCTGCAGAATAAGCCTTCTTCGATGAAAAGCCAGGAGAGCATAAGCATGTACCACATATGGCAAAGATAGAATTGCCTCCATTCTTTAAATGTCCTTAAAAACGAATTATAAATTGACAAAAAGCTCAATCTGTAAACGTAGCCTTGCCTCCAAAGGCTTTAAATCCGTTCCGTTTTTGAAGATGGCACCGTTGACGTTTTACAACTTTGAAAAACTTTTCACACAAAACCCGTATCAACACCCAACCTGCAAAGGATGCCGATCTATACTGACTTTCTGAAGTCACAGTTGTGCCTGTTCTTTTTGTAATAGCCCAGTGTTTGATAAGAGAAATTGCAGAAAACTAAAAATAGTTTCTCATAAAATAAAGTTAATATTTTCTTCAAAACTGCAATTAAAAAAACCCCAGCTAATTCAGAGTGTGAGCACGCGAATTAATTTTAGCGGGACCACTGTAAACAAACCAGTGATTGGATTTATGTTGAAGAGAACCCAAGATGGTGCCGTTATTGTGGATTTCCATCCGACTCCACCAGGTTAGGCAAGCTTTTTAAAAACTGTCCTTAAAAATATCCTTATTGGGGAAACTCAAAAAAGATGGTGTTATCGTTGGGTTTGATCCTGAGTGACGTCACAAAAACGGTACTCAAAAAATCAGCCCTTAATATTTAAGGATGGCTTTACACCACTGGCGAAACTAGCAAAATGGCCCTAAATTTATTTAGCTCCAAATCAATCAATCGAGCTAAATCAATCCTTACGGTCGTGAATTCCAGGTGCCTTGTCTCTGCAAAAATAGGTATGTACACTTTAGGTCAATAAACAATATTTTCCGTGGTCTTATTTTTCCTCTCTTATTGTATATTCTATTCAGCCTATTTGGGAGGCTTTATATTTTTTTTTCTACATTTATTTGGTGATCCTTTGTTGGGCCTGGGGCTGCAGCCCCATCTGCTCCATGGTTAATCCGCCCCTGACCATATTGCATTTGAAGGTTCATCTAGGATTATATTGGAGCCTGTGAGTGTTGATAAGCTTTGAAAACATGACTGCACAGAGGCAGAGGGCTGCACCCAAGTTCTCAGATGACTCCCTCCGTATGCTTGTGGAGGGAGTGAGAACATGCAGGGAGGTCCTTTTCCCTTTGGGTGGGCGAATGAGACCTCCCCAGCAGACCAAACGAGCCTGGCTCGAGATAGCAGAGGAGGTGAACAGCAGGGATATAGTCAGGAGGACCTGGGCACAGTGCTGGATACGATTTAATGATCTCATTAGATCAGGAAAGGTGAGTACAAAGCCACAATCAATTTCATCCTGCTGTGCCTCTCATCACATCCACATCATTCTGTCTTCCCTACCCTACTGCTGCACATCCTTACTCACACCAACATACCTTGCACATCTACCCATCCCTCTCTCTCTATCTGCATTATCACATCCTTATCTAACTAACCGTCCTTCACACTCACCCTCATCCTAATACAATCATACCAACTAACAACTCACAAGGAGGCCACTTGGCTTTGCCAATCAAGTCCATCATAGTCTCCCTCTAAAGATGTAAACCATCCATTCCTTACACTCATTCCATCACTCTCACTCAACCTTCTCTTCTTTCCCTCCTTACAGGAGTAGAGAGCCCAAAATAAGGGAAAGGGAAAGAACTGGAGGTGGACCTCCATCATTGGCTACCTTAACTGCAACAGAGGAGGTCACCCTGGAAGTATCAGGAGTCACAGAGCAGCTGGAGAGAGGGGGACATCTCAGCAACATGGTGACAGAATTAAATCTCATACAGCTACATGGCATAGAGCAGCCACTCATATGGGGACAGATGTCAGCAGCTACTGAATGTTTATCATGTGCATAATGATACCATTACCCATTCTTGATATGACATATATAACTCATCTCTTTACTGTCCCACATGTCTATCAAGAGCATCCCTCCACTGTCCAGGAGGAAGAGGAAGATGACTCCTCAGAGGAACCTCCAACCTCTGAGGGTGCACCATCAGCAGACATAAGTACACCCAGCACCAGCCAGATATGCACATCTCAGTGGGTGCCAAGCAAGATAAAATAGTGTTGTCACCTGGTAAGTCATAAGAGATGCTAGGGAAGATGGCGGAGACAGGGACAGCAGTGGAGACTCCTCGCTGGAGGGTGCAGGATGTTCCCAGCTCTGCTCAGCTGCATGCAGACACTGAGCTTTGGGGCCCATCAAGATAGAGGGCAATCCTGGAAGTGCAGCAGGAAGTGCAAGAGGCTTGACAGGTTTTGCTACCATGATGTCTGAAAATGTGCAGAGAATGGAGGAGCCATCTCCAAAATGAGCACCACCATGTCGCAGGCGATGACGACTCTAGGCTCTTCCGTAGGAAGGACGGCCACCTGCGTGGCGCAGCTAATGTGCCATTTACAGAAGCATATGGTCTCTTTGGAGAGTAGATGGCAGACGCTCATCGACCTCCTCTCTAGGAGGGATGTCATCATAGACTTCGGTCCTCATGGCCCCACATGTTGTGCGGCAAGGTGCTCTCCAGCTGCTTGCTAGCAGGGAAGTGTGGGTGACCCATGAGAGGGATAATGGTGAGAGGGGACATGGAAGTGGGGGCTTCTCTCAAAGTGCCCACACTTCTCCCCCATTCAGAGCCCCACGTGCCTCCTGGGATCACGATGGCCGAGTCTGCCCCTGCACAGTCGCAGGAGGAGCAGACTTTGGCGGGGCCCTCACAGGCTCCAAGACCTGGAGGACATCCGCCAAAAGAGACAATGCAGTCACAGCAGGCTGCCTCTACCTCTGCTGAAGCCACGGGGTGAAGATCTTCCTATGGTTGCAAACGAGCTGCACATTAAGGGAGTGGAAGCCCTTGTGGTTCACAAACATTCCAGGGTGATGTGGTGGTACCCTTATGGCCACATGTGTGCAGTTAATGACACTCTGCACCTGTGGGAAGCCTGCCCACTCAATAACACTGGCTTCATCAGTGGCAAAGTTAATATAATTGGCTGACTTGTCAAACAGGCCATTGGTGAGCTGTGTGATGCATCTGTGGGCGGCCGACTGCAAGACGCCACAAATGTCTGCTGCAGAACCCTGGAAGAAGACTGAGGCGAAGAAGTTGAGGGCGCTGGTGACTTTAACAGCCAGTGCTAAGGCATGTCCACCCACTCCTCTGGGCTGCAGATCTTGCTCTAGCAATGTGAAAATGTCTGCAATTACCTGGCCCAATGGCTTGAGCTTCCTTTGCCACTGTTGCTCAGTCATGTTGAGGAAGCTCATCCTCTGTCTGAATACCCTGTGTTGGGGATATTGCCTCTGTCCTGTGGAGCATCAGGTCGTTGTGGAGAAGGTTGGAGGTGTTGTTGTTGCTGCTGCTGGTGTGTCTGGTGCTGGTGGTGTTGAGGCTCATTGTGGTCTGATTCTGAGGACCAAGGTGAGACAGTATAAATGGCACCCCTGCTGATTTAATAGATGGCGGGTCAAGTAGAGATGAACGAGGCAATCTGTCAATGGTGTGATAGGTTCTACCAATGAGCTGAAAACACTTACAACTTCTCAAAACCTAAATATGTGCTGACAATGCACTTAGCAACAGCATCTGCCTTAGGAAGGTAACCAGGTGACAGGTGGGAGTATTTATTGTGCTTCCCATGCTGTGCACTAATGAGTTCCATCAATGGCCACTGCACTTCCGCCTCAGGTTGACAGACATGCTTCCCGAGCTGCATAATTCCCGTGGTCTTCCAGTGAAATTGTAAAGTTAGGATTACAAAGATGCTTAAGAGTCTGACAAGTACCTAATAATGATGTAAATTAGTGTGCCCATCTCTGCCGTTCGGGTCTCGGCTGCGCTGGCAAACGCACCCAAGTAAAAGCGCGAGCAGGAGGGATGACAACGGGTTCCCCATCCACTCTGAGTTATTTCAACTTTCGCTGCCGACCCGCCTGCAGGAAGTCAGAAAATCCTGGCCATTCTCTCCACATCTGTCAAATCATTCATCATTTTAAAAACTACTAGCAGGTCTCCTCTTTGTTTTTACTTTCCTAAAGAAAAAACTCCAACCTGTTCCATCTTTCCTGCTAGCTGCAATATCTCAGTTCTAGTACCATTCTTGTAAATCTTTTTTGCACTTTCTCCAGTGCTTCTATTTTCTTATAATAGTATTGAGACCAGAACTGGGCTCAGTATTCTAACTGCAGCCTGACTAGTGTCCTATACATAATTTCACTACTTTTGAATACTATACCCTTAGAAATGCTCTGAACTTTCAACAGAAGCTTGTTTGCACAGCGTAAGGGGATATTCGTCATGATAAAAAAATCTTCACCTGATGCTTTTTGTTTAAATTACTATCAATATGTTTGCACTTTTAATTGAGCATGCCTGAGGGATTAGCAAACCCCCAAAAGTTCAGTTGAATATTATCCAAATGTACATCTCTGCTTGAATAAAGTAGTTAAGCAGCCTCCAGTGAAGTGTGCTTGTTTCTTGTCTATTGATAATTTTCCCCCAAATTCATTTCTAATTCTAAGAATGTAAATCTAGACTGGGGTGAGTGAGAGACTGGGGCTGAATGAGAGAGCTTCTGTTTCCTGATTGGCGCTCCGCCCCTCGTGATCCCTGGTATGCTTCCAAATACAGTGCGCACCATGGATTCGTGGGCCACTAAGCTGCCCTCTGCTTCACAGAATCTGACAGCAACTTCTCGAATGAGGGTTCCCAGCAGTTAAGTGTGCATTCCGTTCGGAGGTCGGCAGCGTAATTCATTGCTACACCACCGACTGCAATTTCTGGGCTAATGAGTGCATAGTCAAGAAGTTATAGTTTGGGGAGCATCAGAATTAAGTGTTGGGTCCAGTACTGTTTCTAATTTACATAAATGGCCAGGATTCAGAAACCTCAATGCAAAATGATCAAATCTGTAAAGGATACCAAACTAGAAGGGGGAGTGGAATTGGAAGAGGCCACTCACAAACTACAATATGAGTTAGACAAGATAAGCAGGCAAAAAAATGACAGATGATATTTAAGTGTAAAATGCTATGCATCGGAAGGAAAAATAGATGATGCACATATTGCATGAATGGCACTGAAATAGCTATGGATAAATCCGAAGAGACCTTGGAATCTTAGTAGCCTTGGGCCTAACTTTGGCCAAGACTTGCATCAATTTTTTTGGAGTAAGTTGTTTTTTCTGACGTAAGTTAAAAAATGCCATTTTCCCCAAAAAATTTGCTCCAGAGTAAGTCAGGTATGATTTTTTTTCGGTCATTTTTTTTTTCAAAAAGGGGCGTTCCCAGACACTTACGCCAATTTTGGCCATTTATGTCACTTTGGCCAGCAAAATCTTACTCCAAATCAACTTACGTCAGCGTATGCGGTCAGTTCTGAAAAACCTTGCGGGCAGTGAAGAAAAAGCAGCGCACATTCGGTAGACATTAGGGCAGGGATAGGGGAGGGAAGGGAACTGGAGAGGACTTCAACAACCAAGCACCAAACATTGCAAGAAAAAACTCAAACAATTAAAATACTAATAAAAATTAAGTAAATCCTACATTAATCTTTGAGAGAGAGAGTGAGAGATGCTGGTATACAAAACATTCTTTCTTCGCCCCCCCCCCCCCCCGCAACACTCTTTCTCCCACCCCCTCCCCCCAAAACACTCTTTCTCCCACCCCCTCCCCCCAAAACACTCTTTCTCCCACCCCCTCAAAACACTCTTTCTCACCCCCCACAAACACTTCTCCCCCTCCCCCCGCCACAAAACACTCTTTCTCCACCACCCAACACTCTTTCTCCCACCCTCCCGAAAACACCCTTTCTCCCCCCCTCCAAACTCTCTCCTCCCTGCTCACCCCCCCAGCTCCCCCCAGTCAAAACTCTCAAGCACAACCAATAAATAAAAAATAAAAGTCCTACCTCGGGGCCGGGAACTCAGCGGGCCGGCCGGCCGGTGCGGGAGTGCGCTTGGCCGGGGATAGGGTGCAGCGAGATCGGGGCGTACCTTCGGCCGGTGGTAGGAGCTGCGAGTATCGGGTCCTGCTCACAGTCCGCTGGACACGCTGGGAGGGCAGGAGCATGTGTGCTGACTTCACTGCGCATGCGCGCAGGTGCCGGCACTGTTTTCAGCGCTGGCCTGTTGCTCCACCCCCACTTCAGAATGCACGCCACCTTGGGACTCCGGGGACTCGGAAGAGCGGCCAGGATGCGGCCCCTTTCATCCAGCACCATTTCCAGCACGCAAAGTGCGCCGAAAAAAGGGGTTGGGCAAAGTTGAGCCACTCGATACTACCAACCCAGTCCAACCAATGCAGTGCAGTAATCAACAAAACATATTCAAAATAGTAGTACATCAGTTCGAAGAGGTAGTGATAACACTTTACAGTGCACTAGTTAGACCATAGCTACAACAAGTTTTGGTCACTAAGACACAAAAGAGGCATTCAATCATTCGAGGCAGTACAAAGAACAAAGATGAGGCTGATCTCTAGTGCATGAGGTTTGACTTATGAAGAAAGACTGGAGAAACCTGAGCTTTTCAACCTACAAAAGGAGGCATTTGAAAGGCAATCTTAAAACCTCGAAATCATTTACAAATTGGATGCTACATTTGGGGAACATTAGGATCTCTCTGGATGGGCTGAAAGGTTTTACCCGTCTCTCATTATCTTGTAATTCACCAAGCCTTAGGCAACATCAAATTCCATATGTAAGGAAAAATGTCAAACACTAACAAGTCTTCTAATGTTAAAGAAACTGGTGAGGAACAAAGCATCCATAAGCAGAAATGCAGGAGGAGAATGTGTTTATAAAGCAGCAGAAGATACAAGCCCCATTTTATTATCAGATTGACTTTACCAATCACATCAGCAATACTTAGTCGGAAACAGCATTACTTATAAAAATAAATTAAAAAGGCAAGGAACTAGAACAGGAATTTAAATAAAAAAGGCAATCACAGGCTGTATAATGGATGGCCGATCAGATATCACCCATTTTACTCCATCTCCCAAAGTTAAAATCATCCCCAAAGCAACTGTTATAGATAAAGATGTAGAATTAAATCAGAAGAGAGAGTTGCTGAAAAACAGGTGAGAAGAGATTACAGGATCAAGTCACTGCTCAGTGCTGCATAAATGCTAATATATTCATGGAGTTAATGATAAGGTAATTCACACCTAGGCTAATTCAGATGGTCTTCATTAGGAAATGCAATGGAACACATTATATAGAAATAAGTAAGGAATAATTTAGTGTTTTAGATCTCCAGCAAGAATGTAGATTATGATATGAAAGATCATGATTAGTGTGTCTCACTGTAGCAAACAGTTTATTTCGAACAGCGACAGGCAGCTCTACTCATGGGCCACTTGTGTACATGTGACTCACTCGAACCGCCCACTTAAGAATGAGGAAGGACATTTAACCAAAACAGTCTGACACATGAAGTTGACTGAACACTGCATCAGATAAGGAACAAATAGAATTAACTTCCCCAACCCCCTCTTATGCCCCTGTGAAGTATCTTGGGATGTTTCTCTACCATACAGATTATATATAAATGCAAGTTGCTATTATAATTTATAGTGTTATTTCTAGTGAATCTGGTTTATCTATAACAATAGGTTTCATGTGTCAAGCACCCTTTGTTCTGATGAAGACTCCCACCCAAAGTATTAGGCTATATTTCTATTTCAAATGCTGACTGGGTTTCTGTATATTTCAAATGGCAGTCTATATTTTCATTTCATTGTTTTACAAATTACATTCTTGTCAACTTATAGATTTTATATCCTGTTTCTCCAATTGAAAATTGGGAAGACCAAAGCCATTGTTTTCAGTCACCGCCACAAACTCCATTCCTTAGCCACGGACTCCATCCCTCTCCCCAACTTCTGTGAGGCTGAACCAGATTGTTCGCAACCTTGGTGTCATAATTGATCCTGAAATGAGCTTTCGACCACATATCCGCAGCATAACTATTTCCACCTCCATAACATCGCCCGTCTCCGCCTTTGCATCAGCTCATCCCCTGCTGAAGCCTTCATCCATGCCTTTGTTACCTCTAGACTTGACTATTCCAACACACTCCTGGCTGGCCTCCCACATTCTACCTGACGTAAACTAGAGGTGATCCAAAACTCAGCTATCTGTGTCCTAACTCACACCAAGTCCCGCTCACCCATCATCCCTGTTCTCGCTGACTTACAGTGGCTCCCGGTTCAGCAATGCCTCAATTTCAAAATTCTCCTCCTTGTTTTCAAATCCCTCCATGACCTCACCCCTCCCTATCTCTGTAATCTCCTCCAGACCCACAATCACCACCCCACCCTCACCCCGAGATGACGGCGCCCCTCTAATTCTGCTGTCTTGACCATTCCTAATTATAATCGTTCAACCATTGGTGACTGTGCCTTTTGTTGCCTAGGCCCCAAGCTCTGGAACTCTCTGCCTACACCTCTCTGCCTCTCTACCTCTCTTTCCTCCTTCAAGATGCTACTTAAAACCTAACTCTTTGACCAAGCTTTTGGTCACCTGCCCTAATTTCTCCTTATGCAGCTCAGTGTCAAATTTTTTATCTTATAATACTCCTGTGAAGCACCTTGGGACTTTTCACTACGTTAAAGGCACTATAAAAATACAATTTTTGTTGCTGTTGTTGTAGTTGTATTATTATTGAAAGTATTTACATATAGTAAATAGCTATAGAATTAACTCGATCACAAAGCAGCCCTGTTTGTGTTATATAAATAACCCATTTTTAAAGTGGTATACAAATTTTGTGCATGCAATATTAATATATTTAATAGAGTGAAATTATAATGTATATAAAGCACAATTCTATAAACAAGTTATCCATTATATTGGATCAGTTTGAGTTAATTCATCATATGTTATTAATACCCAATCTGATTATAATAGGGGCTTCAGAAGTAGTTGCCACTTTAGAATTAAAATGGTTGCTTATGCCTTGCCATTTTGTTTATTCTGTTGTAAATTTACCAGCTATGAAGCCAACTGTTTTTTAGTAGTTGCTATCACAACAACAAAGGTGCATTTTTATAAATACAATATTATCATTGAAATAATTAAAATTTTCAAGAAAATCTCTGCTGGGTTGCAAATTCCAAATCATTTGAAATGACTACAGCTAGGGTTATTTTAACAAAGCAATATATAACAGGGGTACCATTTTTGACAAATGGTGTCAAATTCCTTTGGCAAGGTAACTTGATCTGGTGGTGACATGACTATTCATTAGTATCCATGGGGACAGCCTTGTGGTAATTATGCAGTTAGCTCATCCCTGGCCGTGCCGGTTAGAGGATTTTCACCTGTATTAAGGGCAATGAGGGAAATAGCCATATAGGCTTGGGTAGTGTGCTACAGGCTAGTCATTTGGCTTCACATTTGGTTTTGGGGGAGTTGAATTTCTTCAGCGCAGAACACAAATTGTGAGTAATTCCAAGCATTCATTCCTAGTTCCTGTTTCTGATAATATTGAGTTCTTTTGTTTGTATCAATTCTTTTGGTCATTTTTTGGAGCATATTGAAATATTGCTTTATAACATTCTTGTTCTTGAAGGTGCAGCCTTGTGTTAAAATTTGAATTTTTATTTTATAAATTTATATAGAATTCTGGAATTTAAACCAATAAATCCACCCCTTATAAAGTGTTAAAGTGTACTTTTTAATAGCCAAGATCTGTAAATTACTTGAGAAATCAGAAGGACAGGTGATGGGGAAATTACTCTAATTTCAGCAATTTTTGTAAATTTTGCCTCTCGATGTTTAGTCTTTTCTATTATAAAATGGTAATGGTTAATATAAATAATATCCACAATTAGCCAAGTTGTAGTTTAACAGCCAACTATTAAAGGTTCAGAAGTTTCCTCTATACACAAAGCGACCCATGATGGCACCCAGAATTAACTGCAAAGCAGACAAGTCTCATTGTATGAACAGGTTGCTCCCCAAAGTTTCTGCCCCTCATGTTACCTAAAGTCACGGTGGGGGTGAAATTGGTTTACTCTATCACCGTGAAACAGACAATAACAAATCCGTAACACTGCGCCAGTTTTAATATTCCATTGCCCGAACAGGCCCCGCAAGTTTCGATTTGAGGCGTGCGAAGCACACGCGCCTGAACCCAGCACTTCCGATCTGTCAAAATGTCGGATTGCATGCATCCCTGGGTGAAGGACCTTCGCGGGCGGAGATTTGGGCTATTTGCCCAATTCCTGTCCAGGGAATGTCCTTCAAACTCTAACGCCTGAAAAAAGTAGGCGTAAGGCCTACTTTTACCTGCATAAGGGTTTTAATAGATAGAAAAAATAAATATTATTATTATTTATTTTTATATTAAAAACCCTGTCTATTTATTTTTAACACTATTAAAACACTTTTATTAATTCAAAAAAAGATTTATTTTCTTTAAAACAATTAATTGAATGTAATTTCTGTTAATTTTTAAAAAGTGAAGTGCTTTTTTATTTATTATTTTGTTTTATTTGATGTTTGAGGTATTCTCATTGATAGTACCTGTAATGGAAGCTCAGAGTTCGCATTGCTATGAATGAGAATACAGATGCAATGCCCAGAATCCGACTTTCTGAAAACCGGAATTGTCCGAAAACCAGATTTTTGAGGCAGCCAAGATGGCGGCAGCCCAACCACTGGGCGTCTCCAATCCGGTGACATTGAGCGGCAAGGGACAAGGAGCGTCTCCAATCCGGCGATATCGAGCGGCAAGGGACGAGGAAACCGGCAAAAATCGCAGTGCCGGAGGGCCGCGGGCGGCAGGAATCTGTGGGCGGTGAGGAGCGGAGGCTCAGCGGGCGGTGAGAAGCGGAGTGTCATTGGGTATGTGAATCGGCGAGCGGTGAGGAGCGCCAACAGCGAGGTCCAAAATCCGGAAACATCTGAAAAAAGGCACGATCTCTGTCCCGAGGTTTCCGGATTTTGGTTGTATTGATTTTTTTCTCCGAAATCCAGAAAAATCCAAAAACTGGCACAGTCTCGGTCCCGAGGTTGCCGGATTCTGGACATTGTACCTGTACTACATTGTGATTGGTAGTATAGGCCCCTGAAATACGTGGGCCCCTGTGCTGGGCTGTGCAGCTAGGTCTCGGAGTGCAGGTGTTTGCTCCTCCAGGACCACCAGGTACATTCGTTAAAAAAATTTTGGTCGGAGACATCCGCCGCAATTTTTGGCCAATTGCCAAGATCTTTAATGCCAAACCAAGAAAAACCAACAGTGAAACTAGTCATGTCTCCAAAAAGAGTTTGAACTATCATTCTGTGGACTTCAGTGGAAAGAAGATCGGGTGCAGTGTAAGACGGTCTGCCGATTCGCTATGAGCCTGTTTCACGCTATTGGTGTCGACAAATTTCAGCCCCAACAAAATGAAAATTGTCTGAAGGATAGTAAATCTGTAAATCTGGAGATGATTTTACATGCAGCGATAAAGACTTCAGTCTTAACATGAGGTAAAGTAAGAATATTTTTAAGTGTCATTATTAACAACAGGAAGTTTATATTTATCATTTGATTCACACTTAATCAGTTGAAGCTTGTCAAAAATTCAGCATTTGACCAATTCTTTTTGTTAGGAATCAGCACTATAGTCTATCAGGTTACAGCAATGCAGCAGCACTGTGCATAAGTCTTAGCAAAATATACATTGTCAATATAATGTAATGATTCAGTGCAAAAAAAATCTTGTGTAGGTCTTTGAGAGTTAATCAAGGCTGTCACTGATGTTTTGATCTAATGTTGATTGGCTGTATTTTTATCAGAAATGGTGAGCTTCAGTGTCCTGGTGATTTCCTGAGATAATTTGAGTCTTTGCATTCCAAAGAACCTTTGAGAGTCAATTTAAGTGGCTTTAAGTAAGATATAATCAGCAAAGAGTGTGAAATAAAGTCTTTGTCTCATCACATTAATGCCAGCACTTAAAGTGGCAGTTTATCAAGAGGTACCGCACAAGGTTTTAATGAGCATGCTGCCTGTTCATGTACAGCACTAATTAATCCCATTTTTTTCACAGAGACGTGATTACTTCTTGAAACCCCCATTGTTTTGTGCTCAGTGGTGAAGCACCTCACACAATTTTAATCTTCTGGCTGAGCTAGATTCTGACAACTGAATTATATCTTACTGAAAATAATTGCAGGTATCAGCTAATAAACCTAGCACATCACAAATAAATACATTTAACCAAGCACCGCCAAAAAAAGGTTTGATATTTGGATAAAGCAGTATTTCATTAGGTGTCTGTGCAAGAATGCACTGTTTGTCGACCAATATAAAAACATAATTAATGCTAACACACCAGGCTTTTTAACACAATAGCTTCTCAGTAGGAATGTATTATAAGGGATGCCTTTCTCATTTCAATAATAGGAAAAGCCAGCATAGCAGATACAAGTGGAAATGTATTGTACAAAAGAAGACTGGTGCAGTAGCTATTTTTACAATCGACCATTTCTAGCAAAACCTGTGACTCGCCAACCCTTCTGATTGTACTTGCCTAATTTTATTTACTTTTCTATACAATGTTTCCCACCCAAATATCTCCTGAAAATATCGACTGAAGACTGGCGAGAAAAGTATACAATTATTCCAAAATTCTACAAATTCTAAATGGAAGAAAATAGACCTCAGTTGATATAATTGTCGAGCAACGAGCTCAATCACAGTGTATGTGGGGGAGGAGTCTTTGGCCTTGCTATTCCAGGGAGTTTGAACTTTTGTTGCTATGGGACAGGATTTTGGATTTCTTTAATATTGTAAACACACTAGTCTAAAATGTTTATATTATAATCTGGATGAATCGCTGTCTATTAGTGGATCTTCTGCCAAATCTTGGAGCTAGAATGTGATTTTCAGAAAGCACATTCTAAATTTTGTCTTGTATAAAAATGAGACTTTCTCATTTTGATTTTGTTATTTTGTTAACTGTTCTCCCCTATATTGTGTAAAACAGTGAACATTTCCAAGTTCTGTTAATAAAAGTAAACACAATAATTATCTGAGGTGGTCCCACATTGGCATCTCAGACCCCACTAAACATATTAATTACAGATGGAGAACCATCAATTAGTCTCTATCTAAACACTGTTTGATAAATGAATGCAAAGCAACGACTCAATATAACTAGCTTCATTAATCTAAACAACATATTAGTTAGTATGATTCAGTCCTCAATAATCTGTTACAGATATGTTGGGTGGAATGTATAGCATCTGGACAAGGTCTATGTACAATATATTTCCAGTTCTGCAGGTAACGGCAGATAAGGAGGATAATTAAAGAGTCCTCAATAAGTCCCATTAGAATGAGTTTGGCAACCCTTTAATATTTTGTTGACAGCTACACTATCTCGAAGGACATGAATCTCAGCAAAATGTATTATTGTTTTTGCCTTTGACGTCATCATGACAAAAATGAAGCTTAACTCTTCTGGCTCTTCTCTCTTCAAATAAAAGCTTTGTCAAACATAAAGACAATGCACCTTTTAGGTACAGTGGATTAGTCAGAATAGCCTTCAAAGCATTTGAATAACAATATTTACACAGATCAGAGGAAGAAAAGCAAATTGCTCTCGGTGAGGAGGTGGAAAGCTGAAATTATGTATTAGCTCTTGTACTGCACCAAATTGTATCGTTTGAGGCATTTCTGATGCTGCATGTATCCAGAAACATTCAGCATTCCAGCTGCAGCTTTCACTGCTGTCTGTACTCTCTGTCTATAATGTGCAGCATTTTGTACAGCAGTTGGATCCATGTAAAAACAACTGTGTTATGCGCAAGCTTGTGCACGAACAGTTAACAGCAGCTGTTTTCATGAAGCTGATATCTTGCTTGGGAAGTTTTAGAATTGTTTAGGGACCATAAGAGCACTCCTCTGGTCTGTACTGGGTATGAGTGATTCAGATCCTCGCCCTATTATGGCTCCTTCCATCTCCCATGAGGCTCCAGTCAGGTGCAAACTAATGCCACCTGTTTTGGTCATGTGCACCATCTCGAGAAGCATAAGTGCCACTTTGTTTATATTGCTGCATTGCTACTAATTTCAAAGCTGCTGTTGTCAATGATCTGGCAATCCAAATACACTATCAGAGTAGAGTGAGCTGACAAATGTGGTAATAATGACTGTTTCCACCATTCTCAAATCAGGGAAAGCAGACACATGTTAGTTGGCAGCAAGTCAAATTGAATGCCTCAAAAAATTTACCATGTCACTAAACTGAATATTATTCCTGTTATAATAGATTTTCTACCCTCTCTTGGTGATAATTCAAGCACCAACCTTCATTGTTTACCCAACCTAGAGCTGTGAAGTGCACCTCAGCATTCAAGAGAAAACAATCGCTCTAGTTATGAAACACGTAGGCCGAGAAATTCAACTAAACCTGAAAGCGGGCGATGCCACTGTAGGCCAAGGTTAACAGCCGCCCGCAAAAAGAGCGCAGGCAGCAGCAGTATTTTGGTGCTGCCTGCTAATTTAAAGGTGGTAACATCAGCAGGAGGCCGAAGGTCGTGTCTAAAGGATCGGTGCGGCATTCACCTTATTAACAGTACATTTCCAATTGAAAGATTGTAGTATAGATGTCCTTAAATCATTGCATGAGAAATCCTGAGATTATGCCCAAAATATGGCCCCAAGTTTCCACACGTAGCGAAAAAGGCGCACCTCAGAGCTGGGCGCCTGTTTTTCGTGCCGAAAACGGCGCCAGAAAAAAAGTGCGGTATTCTCGAGCTCCTTGGAGCTCGATGTCTGCTTGGCGCGGCACACAGGGGGCGGAGCCTACCACTCGCGCCGATTTTGTAAGTAGGAGGGGGCGGGTACAATTGAAATGAGGCTTCTTGGTGCCGGCAACCCTGCGCGTGTGCATTGAAGCGTTCGCGCACGCGCAGTCTGAAGTAAACATTGGCACTCGGCCATTTTTAAAAGTACTGCAGAAAAAGTGAAGATTTATTTCTTGGACCCCTGTAAAAGCTTGTATTTTAATTTTCTTGATATTTCTGTGTGTGAGGGAGTGCTTTTAGCAGCACTGCTGAATAAATCACCTGCTGAAATCAGTGAGTTCAGCTTTTCACTGCTAAACTTGCAGAACCGGTGCCTGCAAATTAAGGACTGTGTGTTTGGAGAAATAAAAGTGCCAATTCAACTTTGCAATGGATCAACGTCCACCAAGAACAAAGAATTTCTTGCATGAGGAAGCAAACCATTGCATAATATGTGGTGTTGACAATGCAGCACCCATTCTGCAAATTTAAATATAAAGATGTCGATGTGGCTGCCTCTCCCTGTCCAAATGGCCTCAGTCAGTCCCCCTCACAGCTCGAAGGCTGCTGCTGTTCTTTCTTCGGCTCCCGGCCAGCCACTGACGCCGCTGCAATCCCATGGCCGAATGGCCTCACGTCCGCTCCTGATTCTTCGGCTGCCTTCGAGCCACTGACGCCGCCCCATAAGCGTGGCCGAACGGCCTAAAGAATTTTAAATCTGCAGCTGCGTGTGTCCTGTGTTCATTCTTCGGCTCCCGGCCAGCCACTGACGCCGCTGCAATCCCATGGCCGAATGGCCTCAAGTCCGTCCGGGTGCTGCACCTTCGCGGGGAATGAAGGCCTGCCTCAAGCACCGCAGCTCAGCTCGAAGGCTGCTTGCTGCCTGCCGCTGCCGTCGAGACGAGACACTGACGCCACACCCCTGCCTCAAGCACTGCAGCTCAGCTCGAAGGCTGCTTGCTGCCGCTGCCATCGAGACACTGACGCCACACCACTGCCTGAAAGGCCTGCCTGAAGCACTTTCACACAGGTAGGAACATGGTTTATTTAATCTTTTCTTTGCTTATAAATTTTTATTCAGGTTGGATTTATTTGTATAATATTTGTATAAGTATAACTAAGGATTGATTGTAGAATTTAATGACTTCCCTTCCCCCCCCTCCCCCCCCCCCCCACCATTCCCTACGCCTAATTTGTAACCTGCGCCTGATTTTTTAAAGTGTAGACAAGGTTTTTTCAAGCGTACAAAAATCTTCACTTACTCCATTCTAAGTTAGTTTGGAGTACGTTTTCACTGTGGAAACTTTCAAATCAGGCGTCAGTGGCCGGACACGCCCCCTTTTGAAAAACAAATTCTGTTCCAAAGTGAAACTGTTCTACCTGACTAGAACTGGAGGAAACTAAATGTGGAGAATTCCGATTTCTAAGATATTCCGTTCTACACCAGTTGCTCCTAAAAATCAGGAGCAAATCATGTCGAAACTTGGGGCCTATAAGTCGAACACAAAAATATGTAGCAGACTGAGTACAATATAAAGGATGTAGCACCTTACATGGAAGAGTGGCAAGGATGCAAGAGATACCAGTGAATACTGGCCACTTGCTAAATGTATTAAAATAGGGCAATGATCAAAAGACATGTACTATGGAAATTCCAAACTGTTCTTCCAAGCTTATTTTAGGATTATGGTTGTTTAGGAACTGTATATTATACAGGCACCTATGTATATATTTTCAATAAGAAAAAAACTACAAATCTTGATATTTCTTTGTTCAGTGGGTTCATCAGTATTTTCTTGATGTAAATTGGATCTTGATGAAATGATCAAAAAATAAATTAAATTAAGCAACAATGAAATAAAAGCCAGCTTGACCTGGATAGATTGATAGATAGATAGATAGATAGATATGGATTTATATAGCACCTGTCATGACCATCGGACATCTCAAAGCACTTTACTGCCAATGAAGTACTTTTGTAGTGTAGTCACTGTTGTAATGTGGGAAATGCAGCAGCCAATTTGCACACAAGCAAGCTCCCACAAACAGCAATGTGATAATGATCAGATATTTGCTTTTTTGTTATGTTGATTGAGGGATAAATATTGGCCAGGACATCAGGGATAACTCCCCTGCTTTTCTTCGAAATATTGCCATGGGATCTTTTACGTCCACTTGAGAGGACCTCAGTTTAACATCTCATCTGAAATACGGCTCCTCTGACAATGCAGCACTCCCTCTGCACTGCACTGGATTGTCAGCTTAGATTTTTTGTGCTCAAGTTCCTGGAGTGGGAATTGAACCCACAACCTTCTGACTCAGAGGCGAGTGTGCTACCCACTGAGCTGTGACTGACAATTGAAGTCAGTTATTTGGGTGTAATTTATTTAAAAGTAACACAGAATTTTACTATGTAGTTTACAGCTCATCACCACGTTCTACTAGCTGTACAAGCTGTCAATGGGTGTATGCACGGGCATGCTTTGGAGAGGGCGGTAAGAGGAGCCCGGACTTCCAAAACCGCTGAGCGTGCGTCAATTCGGCTTTGCACACCGATTGATGTCACGCTCCTGGCATTTAAAGTACCTCCGACAAGTGCAGGCAACGGCAGCGCTGTTGACCTGCCCAATATGGCAGTCAATGTATTCCGTGTCGGAAGTGGGCGGAAGCGAGGCAGCCGCCAGTTTCACAACCGACCTTAACGGCCGGAGCGAAAGGTTCGAATTTCTAGGCCATAATTCGTTGTGTCGCAACTGAATCTTTTAATTGTCTTGCTTTTGCTCATCAAGGTGACGGATCTCAGCAAATGGATCACTTCCTATTTCACGCACTCAAGGTCACCATCAAGCACTTCAAGATCAGGGAAAGCATGACGAGATACAGTGTGAAGTTTCCCCTATTGCAACAATCAATTATCCTAAGCCTGAACCTCAGAAGAGCACCCCTTGCTGCTCCAATGAGATATTTGTAACGAATTTGGGGCACTGTTGTACTTTGGGGTTATACACACTAGGAGCTGGATTTACACTATCCAAATTCATTTCTCAAAGGACATTACATCAGAAGGCGATGGTTTTCATCCCATTAGTCTTCACTGAATTTAAACCCAGACCACAGAGTGGAAAGGCCAGTGTTTGACTCATTACACCTTAGTTGCTTTTTAAAAAAGTGTTCATTCCTGTTCAGCTACAAGAAATAGTTTGTGTTAGAATCACAAAGTCAGAACGTATGAAGCAACAGAAAATGCAACATTTTTTGTGCTGGGGTCATATTAAATCATTGTTTGACTCAGTGTTGGAAATGCAGTCATTTTCAGTTCAGCTAATCTTTAACTTGCTCTCATTTCATTTAATCAAATTTTCAGTCGTGGTATAGTAAACATTTTCTTATAACAAAGTTTTCACTGAATGTCTCGAGCACAGATTAAACTCACAAGCAGACGATCTATTCTGGCAAAATGTCTGCCGATCGGTTTACACCCAAACCATTAATCTATCTTTTCTCTTTTCAAATGCTGATTGGCCTGCTATGTATTTCCAGTATTATCTGTTTTAATTGCATTGTTTATTACTAATGTTGACCTCTGTTCTACGCCTCTGATTCTTGACGATCATAAAGCTGTGAACTGGGGATGGTGATTGGTGGTCGTTACCAGCTGTTAACCGACTGTATTTCGGTGGATTTAAATCTCCTCTGGAAAAAATGTAATTAACTGGAAAGAGAATCACATTTGAAATGTAGAATTTCAGAAGTGAGAGTGTAAAATATCAATGCTTTTAAAATATTTCTTAAAGTAATTATGGGCACTGCAGTTGAAAGATGGCAGTTTGATCTGTAGTGTTGCTGCTATCCATGATGTCAGTGTCTGCAATGTAGAGAACTCTGCTATGCTACTGTCTAACTGGGAATACAGACACATTTATCTATTTGCTTATCGAAAGTCTGTTGGTTTGATAATGAAGTTAAACAAATTTGCAATCAGATTTGAGGCTATTTATATCAGATCCAAGTTGAGCCACTGCAGTCATTTCAAGATTTTGTAACCAATTAATTACGCCCAGTGAGGAATTATTCTAGCTAGGGTGAGAAACCTTTTGAACTTTGATTCTTGGTTCCTTTTTATTTCTTTGTCCTTGTCAGTGTTGCACATGCTCAATTCCCTGCTGAGAAAAACCCCTCTGTATCTACACCTACAAAGGAACAAAATAGCGAGGTGATTAATGGCAACAGAACTAAAATACTGCACGACCTGGCTGAGATGCGCTAGTCAATTTCCACTGACATCAGCAGCAAGGTTTACAGCTTGCAGTTCACACTCTGCTCCCGCTGGTGAATTTACCTGCATCCTACAAATACTTACTCACTTATCAGGAAGGTGAAATATAAGTTAGAATTTAATGTTGCACAGTTTCTTGCATATTTATTTTAACTGTAATGGAAGTCTTTATGAAATATAAGCAGCTTCTTACAGTTATTGCTGTTAGCGTGATGTAGTTTGGTAGTTGTGCAGATAATAAAAGTCAGGCAGCATGTTATACAGAAGGTGACTGTGTGTAAAGATAAACATGAAAGCCTGCGAAAGATGGAAATTTGGGGAAAAGAAATGTGCAAATGCACAGCAGGTCAATCAGCCTCTGAAAAAGAAAAGGGAGGTTAATTATTTGGGTGAAGGATCCCACCTAAAATATTAACCTCTCGTTTTCTCATTCGGGTGCTCACTGATCTGTGTATTTTTAGCGCTTTCTACCTTTTTCATGACTGCGTATAATTGAGGTTGAGCATTATACATAATATGGGAAATAGCACACTTTTTAAAATTAGCACTTTCATGCAACAGTGCTAAATACAATATGAAGGATCAAAGATAGAACATTTTGAATTTCAGGTTCTATTCAATTAACAGAAATGTTCATTAAAGTATTGTCTGTACTGTCAAAATTAATCTTTTCTAAAGGAGATTTCTCCAGATTCTTAATTGGGAGTTATTCAGCATCTCACCAACAGATGTCATAAATGCTTATTAGATTTGATAACATTCTTAAACCATTAAATAACAGAATTTTATTTCATTGCTGTCGAAATAGCCAGAATGGAATGATCTCCTGACAGGACTCTAATTCCAGCTAGTTCAAGTTACCACAGACAGCGGGCATTAATCTTTATGTGCTCGCTGCTGTTTGGGAATTGTGCAACAACTGACTTCACTTCCCTTCCACATCGGGCTTTATTCTATCCTTGCCCCCTATGTAATTCCCATTTCATGTGCAGCCTTTCCCACAATATATTTTTCTCTCCCCTGTACCCACCACCCATCTTGCCCTTCTCTCGGAGCTTTTGGCAGCCAGCTATTGACCAAGCTGACATGACACTCAGTTATGGAGCATTACAGGGAGTATAAATGCAGCCTCCATCCTTAATAGTTTCTAAAAGGAAATATTGCATAAATCTCCAAAGTTTCCCCAACACAAAAGAAAAGATATTGGGCTCAATTTTCCCAAGCCCGTTTTCTGGCATATTGCCAGAGTCACGCCCGCTTTTCAAGCCAGAAATGCGCCAAAAATAATTTGACAAAGTTTCCCTGATGTATAATTCAAATTTGGTGCTCCACAGCATGTCCAGTTGCCTCGAGGGGTGGTGCCTGCTGTCTGTGCCAAAAAATGATGCCACACCTTCTGCACATGTGCAGGGGAAAAAGTTGCATTTTTGACATCGTTGCAATGGACGTGCATGCGCAGTACAGCTCCGATATGGCAATTGGTCATTGTTAAAGAGCCAGTTGTGTGTGTGACAATGTTGAGTGCTGTGTGAGAGCATTGGAAAAATCGCAGTTGCAGCAATACAAGATGCAACGCAGTGCAAGGACCAAGAATTTCTTACAGGAAGAAGTGGAGGCACTGGTTACTGTGATTGAGAACAGATGGCAGGAGCTGGACATCAACAGAGGTCACATAAAAGTTCCACCCATAGAAAAGAAGAAGTGCTGGAACCAAGTTGCAGAAGATTACTGTGCAATAGTGAACACCATGAGATCTGGAAGCCAATGTAAAAAGAAGTGGCAGGACCTTGGTCAAGTAGTTAGTGTAAGTAATATTTTCATTTATTCAATGCAATTGCCCACTCCAATCCCCACACCAGGCTCTGAAGAGCCGCAAGCCAAGCCCTCCAACTTGCCGCCTAGACCCTCAAACTTGCCACCTGATGCCAATGCTCCCCACCCACCCACCCCGCCTCCCGCCCCTCCCCCCCACCCCCATCCGCCAAGAGGTGCGCAGTACCCAAGATGTTAGAAAGAATAAGCTTGGTACCAAGCCCAGAAACACTACACTACCGCCTGTGGGCAGGGGTGGTAGAGTCTCCAAGACCAAGCGCAGCGGGCGATCGTAGAATAAGGTGGAGGAGAGATAGGTGCAGCCTTTCTTTGCTGCTGTTGTTGTTGTTGTTGTTGTTGTTGTTGTTGTTGTTGTTATTATTGTTGTTGTTACTGTTGTAACTGTTCTCAAATTAAAGGTCTTTTGTAAGTTATGTAAATTTACAAGTTTATAAGTGATCTTAAAGTTTTTAAGTGATCTTAAAGAGTGATTTTAAAGTAAAGTTTGATGCAAGAATAATTTTATTAAAGTTAGGTTAAGTACATTGTTAAGCATTTGAATAAAATATATTTTACTTTAAAACTGAATCATGTTCCATTAACACAAAACAACATGACGGAACAGCTCCAAACAGTAAACATAGTCCATGTGGAATAGTTGTCGCTGAGCCCTCAGGCATCAGTAAAGCGTTCACGGATGAGCTGCTGGCACAAGGCTCGAGCAATCGTTAAAGGATGGCCCGCCCTCCTCCGCTGTCGTGCTCTGGCCTCAGACACTTGCATGGCTTCCTCATCCTCATAGCCCTCCTCTTCCTGCTCGTCATCTGCATCTTCCACATCATTATCATCAACCACTCTCGCCGCAGGTGGGTCTTCCACTACCAGGTGCTGCTGCCTCATGATGGCTAAGTTATGCAGCATGCAGCACACAACAGTGAACTGACCGACAATCTCAGGGGAGTACAACAAGTAGCCTCTGGAATTGTCCAGGCATCGGAAACGCTTTTTCTAGATGCCAAAGGTTCTCTCTATGATACTGCGCGTCGCAATGTGCAACATGTTGTATTCGCGGTCAGTTTCCGTCCGGGTTATGTGTAGGGGTGTCATGAGCTTGGTGGCGAGGCTGTACCCTTTGCCTCCCAGTAGCCAGCTCTGCCCTTCTGGCTGTTGCTGCTGCTGAGCCATGGCAGATATAACACTGTCGCGTAGGATGAACGCATCATGGGTGTTCCCAGGGTATCTTGCATCGACTGACATGTTATGATGCATGTCATCACACATGAGCTGTATATTAATGGACTGGAAGCCTTTTCTGTTCCTGAACATCTCGGAATCCTCCAAAGATGCTCGCAAGGCGATGTGCGTACAATTAATGCAGCCCTGTACCTTTGGGAAACCAGCAATCCTGGAGAAGCCCACAGCCCTGTCATGAATTGCTTGGGTGGCCATGGGGAACTTTATGAAGTCATTCTTCTGTGCATACAGTGCAGCCGCCACCTGGTGAATGAAGACATGTGTTGCATGTTGAGAGATGGCGCACACATCCCCAGTTGTAGCTTGAAATGATACGGAGGCATAGAATGAAAGTGCAGCTGTAACCTTCACTTCAACTGACAAAGCAGTCCTCCTGATGCTTCTAGGTTGCAGGTCTGCTTTGACCAGCTCACAGATCTCAGTTACAACTTATTTGCAGAAACGCAATCTTCAGACACAGTCTGCATCACTCAGGTGGAGGTACGAACGCCTGTCTCGATATACACGAGGTGGGTAAGGCCTCCTGCCCAGCACCCTATGGGCTCTGATGTCCCTAATGCGAAGAAGTTGAATCAATTTCCTATGTCGCACCATGATGAAGAATGCTCACACATGGTATGGCATTGTCAGTATTGCCCGTATACTTAAATTTAACCTTTGAAAGAAGCTCAAAACGACAGGAAAGCAGGCAGGACAGGTTTGTAATTCTCTCTCTCCCCAAGTTCTATATGGATGGACCACACCCAAAGGTTTTGTAACTTCTCCTTTCTCCACCCCCCGCCTGAGCCGCCCCCCCCCCCCCCCCACAACCAATTATAGTTTTGTAACTTCTCCTCTCTCCCTCTCCCCCACTTAACTAATTGGTGTCTTGTGATTTCTCCCCTTCTCTCTCTTTCCCCGCCCCCCCCAACTCATTGCAGTCTTCAGTGTAAGAGGCTTCCGATCGGCATTTCGCTCTCCGGGCTTGAAGCCTTCCGATTGGCACCTCTCTCTCCCTCTCTCTCCTCCTCCCATCCCCCACCACCCACGGCTTGTTATCTAGCCAAGCCCCGGGCCCTTGTGTCTGAGTGCGGGGCCGATTCTGCTGCCAAAGCTACAACCCTCCAGTCCTGCTTCAAGAAGTTCGGTGGTGGCGTTTGAGTGAGTTAAAATTATGAGAAAACTTCTGAAATCCAACAAATCTACACTTCTACGTTGACAGGTAAAAAAAGTTGAACTTTATTATTGATTTTGACAGTGTTCTTGACTCCCTCCAAAATTTTTGATTTAAAAACAATGGCGTCTTTCAGCGCTGATTTGTGAATGTGCACTGGTTTTCTTAAGTGTCCAGGAGGTTTTTCGGGAGTGGCCAGATACACCGACCTCAGAGGAAAAAATGTTGGACAAATTGCGGAAAATTGAAAAAACCAGCGCAGACATGAGGGAACGCCCCCTGTGACATAAAAAACACCTGGCCTAGAAAAATCGTAACTAAGTCAGTTACGCCGGTGGAGATCGCAGGGGGAAACTTGGAACAAAATAAGCCAGAAAGAACGGCTCGTGCCAAAAAAATGGCGCAAATGACCCGAGAAAATTGAGCACATTATACCGGATAAAAGCACACAACTGGACTGACACCTAGATAGCTTCAGTTATATTTTCCATTTTGTCCTCCCCTAGGTGATTCTTCTGGGTGCAAGTGGAGAAAGTGGCAGTTTGAAACAGGAAACGTGTTTGTAATGTTGACCTAGTTTTGAGATGAATCTGTCTGCAATATGCACGAAAAAAAATCCCACTTCTGTGTGCATGTACAAACTGCTTTGACCAAGTTGTGTACGGTGTTCTTTTTGGCTAAAATCTGGGGGAGGGAAGGAAAGCATCAATCATTTTCTTTTAGAACTGAACCCCTCAGTGTGTTTGAGGCAGGAGTTCCACTTTTTGGGGGGGGAGTTTCAAAAAAATCAGAAGGAAAAGTCATTTTCCTGGGTTTATTTAAATGTGTTTAGCACATGCACAACATGCAATGAAGATCCCTGAATATGTACAACTGCTATAATGCTGCACTAAGTCTTCTGCTTGCAAAGTGGAAAAGAAAAATGGGACATTGATTGTTTTAAAAATGTTGTTGGTTTATGGCTTTACTTGGTCATGAGCTCATTACAAAATTATTTCTTTTTCTGTTAATGTGTGGCAATTCTTCTATTTCCCAAAGAAAACTCGTCTGACATTAACATGCTTGCTGTTATCTTTTGCTTCAAAAGTACGCAGCCTTTTCTTAAGTTACACCACATCAATAATATTTATGTATTCCAGAAGTATATATGGAAAAGTGCCCTGTTATTAATTCACACTGTTTTCTGATTAAACTGCAATCATTACTTTATACATTCCTCCTAACATTAGCTTTGATTCTAACATCTCACTGCCATTTCAATTGAAATGATCGCTTTAAATACTTGTACAAAAAACCCAGTCTAGAAAGGCTTGGCTTTTTTTGTGAAGAACTATTACAAAATTTCTGCTTTTAATGTTTCAAGATCTTGAAATTCCATAAAGTTGACAGACCAATTGTGTGTATTAAATATACCGTATTAAAGATTCACACTGTTTTCTGATTAAACTTTGATGTAATGGCACGGGTGGGGTCGGGTGTGGGGTGACGGGGCGGAGGCAAAATACCTCTGATTAATTTACACATGCAATAATCAAAAGGAAGACATTGCTAATAAATTCACAAAAGGTAAAATTTCACCCCGTCACTTAGCCGTGAGTGTTTAAATTCTAATTTATAACATTTTTAGAATACATTTTTAAATGTTTTTCATATATACTAACGGTGAATTGCAACACATCAAACACAATGTCAACAAAAAATCTTACATATTTTATTCATATTTCGATCTATTGTGTTGTCCAGAGGCTGGCTACATATTATATTTGCACAGGCCTACACATTTGGAAATCCTTCACATAACAGCATTTTGAATTTGTATAGTACCTTTGACATGATGAAATGTCCCAAGGCTTTTTTCCAATTGGCATAAGGAGGTGTATGCTATGCAAGGAAGTGAGAGATTGGGAGGTATGACTGAAAGCTTGGTTAAAAATATGGGTTTTTAAAATGTGGAGAGGGAAAGAGGTTAGAAAGGGAGTTCTTGAGAAGACTGAGGTGGCAGTAAACTCAACTCCGATAGTGGGGAACAGGAGGGGGAGTGAGGAATCAGGAAGGAACATTCAAGGGTGGTTACAGGGAGAAGTTTAAAGAGATGGGTAGAATGAGGCCATGGAGAGGTATATAGATGTGAAGGAGTATTTTAAATTTAATGTATTAGGCATGTGGAGCCAGTGAAGGTCAGTGAAACTGATCGTAAGCAAGACTAAGTAGAGAATAAGATATGAACAGCAGAGGATTTTGCTAAGTTGGAATTTATGGAGGGAGGAGGTTGGGAAGCTATCCAAGGTCATTAGAATAGTCAAATCTAAAGTATCACAAAGGCATGTGTCGCAGTTCCAGCAGCACAGGGGCTAAGGTAGGGGTGGAGATGAGCTATATTGTCAAGGTAGTCCTGGTGGTGGATAGAATGTGATGTTTAGTACCCAGCTCAGAGTCAACCACAATGCCAAAGTTACAAACTGTCTGGTTCAGCCTGAGAGAAAGGCCAGGGAGGGCATTGGAGTCAGTGGTGAGGGACTGAAGTTTGTGTTGATGGTTGAAGATGATGACTTCAAACTTATTGACTTTGAATTGAATTTTGTTTTGAGTTATCCAATATTTGGTGTCAGACAAGCAATCTGATCGAGAGGTGATAGAGAGAGAGAGCTGAAGTTCATCACCATATGTATGGAAGCTGATCCTGTGGATTATGTCACCAAAGGACAACATATAGACCAAGAAGAGTTCATAAAGAAAGGGTTGAGTATAAACTAAAGCTTGAGGTAACAGAGTTTATACGTATCCATGATTTTCAGAAATCAAGTCCATTATTTTATTTTCTAAATAATCACTGGAAAATATATTTCTCTACGTATGAAATAGAACTTCAAAAAATTCTTAATTCACTTCATAATACCTGTTAACTGTCCCTTTCATGGATATTTAACACCAGTTTAATAATGGGGGTGAGGGAAGTATGAAAGTATTGTCCAATTCAAGCCGCACACACCTCAAATAGAATAGTGCATTGAAAGGAACATCAATTAACGGAATCGCTTATTTTGCCTTATCACTGAGACCGAATGTTAATATTACCACACATATTAAATGGTGCATTTTAAACTTTAAATTCTACTGTCTTTCTCCATTAAATGATAATAGATGTATAATAAAATATTGCACTGCCTTACTAGAAGCATTTAACTCATGAAAACAAATTGCGACACTTGTGAAATCTGAATCATTCTAACAAGCAGAATCTCAAGAATACACACCAAACCCCTCTGTATGTATTTGGAATAATCAATTTTTCAAGATTACAGTCCTGCATATTTTATACTTTCCTATCAAGCTGAAGAATAAAACAAATGTTGGAGGTTGGGAAGGGCCCACCAAGTGTCAGCAACAAACACGGCTGGATCAAGTACAGCACAGAGTAGCCCACCCTAACAACAGATTCTCACCCCAATCTCCAGAAGAGCACTCCCAATTGCACCAATGCGAGTTCAGGCATTTCTCCACAACAGCAGTTAGTGACATTGGCGAATTGTGCCCAAATACGAGCAGTCATGTGCCCACTCGTTAGTGTTTGCTTTCGGACCATCCAAACTCACTCCCATGTACTCCCATTTCAGCAAACAATGGAGAATTGCATCGCATTCTGGGCTTGATTTGAACCCAATGCCTGAGATGAACGGATTGTGTAGAAATACCCCAGCCTTGTGTATTGTCATATTTTTGAGCTGTGCTTCCACAAAAGGCGATTAACATATGGCATTATATATACTTCAAAGGGGCAACTAATCCTGGAGAAGTTGCTACTGATGATGCTAGTGATCACCCTCTGGATGTGTTGATTCTGACCATTGTAGATAACTGTATTAAAAAGAAGTGGCATTACCCAGAATCGACTGTTTAGGCCTAAATTCAAATTTCATTATCTTTATTACACATGTAAATTTTTTTTACTATGATTTATTGCCCTAATTTGTACAAACAGATAATATTACTGTTTGTGCTGCAACAACCTAATTTGCTTTCTGTAATGTGATACATCTTTTTTACCTCATATTTTTGCCAATCTGGATCTTGCCTTTTATTGTTAGCAATCGTAATTATCAACCTAGAAAAATAAAATTATAGTGCAGAAAATAACTATTATGTTAAATATTCTTTCTTGTTTTGCTCTTGCCATCAGAATTATGGAATCCCTGTGGAATGCAGCCAGTAACCGTGTTTAAGAGGGAGTTGAATATAAAGTGCGCTAATCTAGGGATATATTTGCTGTGTGCTTGAAAGCCCTGAGTTTTATCGAGTGTGTTAGATTTCACTCTTGTCTCTATCCAGCCATGACTGTCTTTCTTCCTTACTGACAGCGACTGCAGGACCAAATTGACAGGCCCTTAAAGCCAGCTGACGAAAACCAGCATTAATTAAGTCATTGCCGGACTGTAATTTTGTTAAGAAGTAAAAATCTAATATGAGAAAAGGTTACCGAGTCCTTTCCTGTGTCAGAATTTCTACACTGCATGAATATTAATGCACCTAATGAAGACAGTCTTTGCTTCATCAAACATCATTCCAAGCACAGGTGCCAGCAGAAAACTCCATTGATTTGTTCCGAAGACAAATATGTCAGGAGAGAGTGACTGTCCTACTCCTTATCTGAAATTCCCAACCTCTTTTTTTTTTGTTTACTAATGGACTTTTGTTTAATAGATCTTCCCAGGATGCTTATGGTGTAGGGACATTAAATTTACAGGTTTTAACAAGAAATCAAGTCAGTGCAAATGATCTACTTATGGGTTGTCTAAATCATTTCAGTTGCCATCTCTGGTCCTGGCTGTTCATCCCACATGCGGTCTCAAGACTACTGATACAGAAACACAATTAAGTGATAAACTTAGAAATCCCTGTGTTTATGAGGCATAATGTGGCTCCCGTGCCCTGAATAAATGCACAGGCTGCGGGACAAGGTGTTTATTAGCTTGCAGCAGCCATTTATTGTTGAGAACACTGTGGGGTTTCCAGGTTTATCACAATTATAGTAAATGTTTGAAGGTTTTTTTAAATTGGAAAAACAGTCTGACAAAAACTTATTCTTATGACATTGCTTTCCAGCTCAGAATTGTGCATAATAATATGTCACTGAGGACTGCTATTTTCTGTGTTTAACTTGCCATCGAGATGTGATTCCTCAATAAGATCATTACGCTCAGAAAGTTTACGGCAGTAAGTGTGACTTTATATCTTGCATTCAGTTCAGTATTTGACAATATTTTTTTCCCACAAACTTTAAGGATGATATAGCTCCCTTCTATAATTGGCAGCAAAGCAATAACATGATGACTTAGCAACCTTAAATAAGTGATTAGAAAGTGTTCTGTTTACAGGAATAACAAACGCCGGAAGATAATCAGTTATTTGAAGTGGAAAGAAAGGCAAGTAATGAAACAAAAGGACTAACTTCAACACAGAGTTGAATTTCCATTACAAATCGTTTTTTCTTTCATACAGACAATGTACTTTTGTGGGATGATGTTTGACCAAAACTCGTCCAGTATTGCAGTCATCGTAGATAATCTTAGTACATGGATTTACTTATGCAGTGAATTAGGTAGTGAATTTTCCTCGAATCCAATGTAAAATATCTGATATCACTGATTGTCACTGAGGTTCAGTGTATTTTTGGGCACTAAATTGTTTCAAGTCTTGTGTCATGCAGCATTGATGAATACTTTTGAGGTAACATTGGTCCGAATTTTGTGGTCAGGAACGGTGCTTGCCGTTCATTACGCTTTCAGCTGCCCACAGACTTTTGAAGGCTTTTGAGTGGCAATTTACAGTATTTAAAGACCCTTTTTAGCGGGCGCTCACTAGGGGGGTTCTGTGACATGCGTGAGCAGTGCATGCAACACCGTGTCTCTTCAACCAATCAAATTACTATTACTACTACTTTCGTACGTCGGGAAAAGCTTATAATGGGATGTCTAGTTTCGATGACCTCCTGATATGCCGAATGGAGAAATGAGGTGCCTCCTGCAACAGATCTTAGTGGGCAGGTTGTATTCCATGGTCTGGGACTCATGGCCACAGTCACACTTTGGGTCGTCCCTCATCTTCCACTTGTGGAGCAGGTGGCCACACTGTCTGTGCCCTGTGCGGATTGAGTTGAGCGTTGCCCACTGTCTTCAACGGAGGTCGAAACCATGGACCTCTGTTGTTGGGTCCGTGATGAAGTGTTGGTTCTTTATCTTACATGCGTTCCATGATTCCACCCATCTAGATGGTGGGTTGATACCAGCTGCTGTATTGGCTGCAGTTTCCCAGAATGGCCGGTGTGATTTTAAGCACTTTCGTGGTGGGTTTTTCAAGTCTTTGTGATTGGAGATGTTGATGTTGCTCATGACTTTTTCTATCTCACGGAGCACGGTGGTGTCGCAGCAAATGACAAGTGGGGCAATGTGGGACAGTACCAGGAGCCACTCAGTTGGAGTGGAGTAAGCCTCCCAACCACTGTCCTCACCAATCATTTTGCAGAATCTTCACTGAGACATGCAGGCCACGATTTCCCCTTCCTGGGCAGCATCAAGGTGGGAGAAGGCAACGGTGGAGGATGACCCCAATCCTGCGGTGATCCCGGTCAAAAAGCAGATCTTCCGCAATGGGCCTCGTTAGGCCCGCCCTGCATTTCCCGGCCCAATTAAAAGGAGCGAGTTAGATGACGTCACCGGATGACGTGATTCTTTCTGGTATATTTAAAGGGACCATGGCCCCGTTTGCTGACAATTCCTTTTTCAGACCTTAACCTGCTGTGACTGAGTGCAAGTCTGCACCATGACCTCAGAGAGGCAGAGATCAGCGCTTCATTTTTATGATGAGTCCCTCCATCATCTTGTGGAGGGAGTGAGAGGATGTAGGAAAGTTCTCTTCCTTGTGGACAGCAGGAAGAGGCTGTCATGTATTCTACTGTCATTTAATCCATGTATAAACTGACCTAAGCTGTACAGTGTGAGAACACTGACCACTAGGTGGTGAACTTGTGGGAGACACTCCTAACCTGGACTTTCAGGTATAAAAGGGGAAGCTCCACCCATCTTCTCCACTTCAGTGCTGGCAAATAAAGGTTACTGGTCACAGAGTGACCTTCTCTCTAGCATGGGCCTCGTGTGCATTTGTACTGTATAGCAAGGACATATTATTGGCGACGAGAAACTGGGATTTAAACCACGCGAGCATGGCCGCTAGCAGCACAGACGAGAGGTACTGTGTTGATGATGATTGGAACGATTTTATTGAGAGACTACAGCAAAGTTTCGTCACTAAGGAATGGCTGGGACAGGATTCGACCGACAAACGCAGGGCTCATCTCCTGACGGTTTGTGGATCCAGGACGTACTCCCTGATGAAGGACCTTCTAGTGCCAGAGAAATCGGTGGACAAGACTTTTGAAGAGCTCAGTAAGTTGATTGGGGAACACCTTAAACCGGCGAGCAGCATGCACATGGCGAGACACCGGTTTTACACGCACCGGCGGCGAGAAGGGCAAAGCGTTCCAGACGTCGTGGCAGACCTCCGGCTTTTTTATTGACGGCATCGGGCACGCTAGGGTTTTCAGGAAACTGATAGAGGCCAAAGATTTGACCCTGGAAACGGTGGCTTTGATGGCCCAGACATTCATCTCAGGGGAGGAAGAGACCAGAATGATGTTTGATAAAAATCTTGGTTTAAATGCAGCAAATGGACAGGGAGTCAACATTGTTAACACAGCACACAGTTCTCCAGGCAGACAGGGGCAATCGGACATGCCCGAGCTTGTAGTCGAACCCAAAGGGGGAATTCAACAGAGACAATGGCTAGCTGAACGGCGATTCATGCCATCGCAAGGGACAATGCGGCCAGTAATGGGGCCATCAACACCTGTCAATGGTGCATTTAAGGACAGTCAGAGATGATCGACTGGTAATGGACCTTTTGTTCCCAACAATGGTTCATGTTGGAGGTGTGGAGGCAAACACACAGCCAGAGCTTGCAGGTATCAACAATATACCTGCAGAAATTGCAACGTCAGCAGTCACTTGGCGCGTATGTGCAGGAAGCCTGCAGCCAGGTTGATGTCCGAGGAGGACAGGCCTGATGTAAGCCCTGCGAGGCCAAATGGACACTGGGGGAAATCGCTGGAAGCTGAAGTTTAGCGAGTTCATTTGAAATACATATACAGTTCATACACCAGGACTCCACTGATAATGATGAAAGTGCTCCTCAATGGCATCCCAGTATCAATGGAGCTAGACACGGGGGCCAGCCAGTCCCTGATGAGTATCAAACAGTTCGAAAAGTTGTCGACGTCTAAAGCCAGGAGGCCAAAATTATTGCCGATTGACGCACAGCTACGGACACATACAAAGGAGATCATTCCGGTGCTAGACAGCGCCACGGTAGTCGTGACCCACAAAAATTCGGAGAATAGGTAGTCACTCTGGATTGTCCCGGGGGACGGTCCCGCACTGCTGGGGAGGAGTTGGCTTGCTGTCATGAACTGGAAATGGGGCGGTGTCAATGCAATTTCTTCTGTGGAGCGAATATCATGCTCACAGGTCCTAGACAAATTTGACTCACTATTTCAACCCAGCATCGGCACTTTCATGGGGACCAGGTAGTGATTCACATAAACCTGGACACCAGGCCAGTACACCACAAGGCCTTTCGTGATGCAGGAAAAGATAGAAGGCGAATTGGACCGCCTGCTGAGGGAAGGCATCATCTCACCAGTCGAATTCAGTGACTGGGCGAGTCCAATTGTGCCGGTGCTCAAGGCGGATGGGTCAGTCAGGATATGTGGTGATTACAAAGCCAGCATTAATCGGGTGTCACTCCAAGACCAGTACCCGCTACTGAGAGCGGAGGGCCTCTTTGCAACGCTATCCGGTGGCAAACTTTTTTCAAAATTGGACCTAGGTCTTAGACAAATTTGACTCACTATTTCAACCCAGCATCGGCACTTTCATGGGGACCAAGGTAGTGATTCACATAAACCTGGACGCCAGGCCAGTACACCACAAGGCCTTTCGTGATGCGGGAAAAGATAGAAGGCGAATTGGACCGCCTGCTGAGGGAAGGCATCATCTCACCAGTCGAATTCAGTGACTGGGCGAGTCCAATTGTGCCGGTGCTCAAGGCGGATGGGTTGGTCAGGATATGTGGTGATTACAAAGCCAGCATCAATCGGGTGTCACTCCAAGATCAGTACCCGCTACTGAGAGCGGAGGGCCTCTTTGCAACGCTATCCGGTGGCAAACTTTTTTCAAAATTGGACCTGACCTCAGCTTACATGACCCAGGATCTGGCGAGTGAGTTGAAGAAGCTGACCACCGTCACGACACACAAGGGGTTGTTTGAGTACAACAGATGTCCGTTTGGGATTCGCTCAGCCGCCGCGATCTTTCAACGAAACATGGAAAGTCTCCTCAAGTCGATTCCAAGAACGGTGGTTTTTCAAGACGACATCCTCATCACGAGTTGCAATACTGAGAACACCTCCACAACCTGGAGGAGGTGCTACACAGACTGGACCGGGTAGGTCTGCGACTGAAAAAGGCAAAGTGCGTTTTCCTAGCTCCAGCGATAGAATTCCTGGGGATGAGGGTAGCAGCAGACGGGATCAGACCGACTGTGTCCAAAAAGGAAGCGATCCAGAGAGCACCCAGATCCCGTAACACGATGGAGCTGCGTTCATTCCTGGGGCTCCTGAACTATTTTGGTAACTTTCTTCCCAAATTGAGCACACTGTTAGAGCCGCTACACGTGCTCCTACGCAAAGGTCGCAAATGGGTCTGCGGGAGACAGCCAGGAAAGGGCTTTTGTCAGAGCACGCAATTTGTTATGCTCCAACAATCTGTTAACGCTATATGACGCATGTAAGAAACTTGTTTTAACGTGTGATACGTCGTCCTATGGGGTCAGGTATGTGTTGCAGCATGTCAATGCCAAGGGTCAGTTAAGCCAGTAGCTTATGCCTCCAGAAGTCTGTCCCAGGCAGAAAGGGGCTACGGGATGGTAGAAAAGGAAGCGCTTGCATGTGTATATGCAGTAAAAAAAATGCACCAGTACCTGTTTGGCAGGAAATTTGAGCTTGAGACAGATCACAAACCCCTAACGTCCCTTTTGGCCGACAACAAGGCCATAAATGCAAACACATCGGCCTGCAGACAGAGGTGGGCACTCACGTTAGCCGCCTATGACTATACAATTCGGCACAGACCGGGCACCGAAAACTGCGCCGATGCACTCATCAGGCTCCCACTAGCCACCACCAAGGGGGCAACCGAGTATGCTGCTGAGGTGGTCATGGCTGTTGAAGCTTTCGAAAGCGAAGGCTCACCCGTGACAGCCCGTCAGATCAAAGTCTGGACAAATAAAGACCTGCTACTGTCTTTAGTCAAGAAATGTGTCCTGAATAAGGACTGGGCAGCCACGTAAGGGGCATGCCCTGAGGAATTTAAACCATTTTACAGGCGCAGGGATGAACTCTCGATTCAGGCCGATTGCCTACTATGGGGAAACCGAGTAGTCATGCCCCAGATGGGCAGAGAGGCGTTCATCTGAGAATTCCACAATGAGCACCCGGGCATTGTCATGATGAAGGCAATTGCCAGGTCACACGTTTGGTGGCTAGGAATAGATGCAGACCTGGAACTTTGTGTTCCCAGGTGCAACACGTGTGCCTAGCTGGGCAATGCACCCAGGGAAGCCCCCCTTAACCCCTGGTCCTGGCCCGTCAAGCCATGGTCACGCATCCATGTGGACTACGCAGGTCCTTTCATGGGAAAAATGTTTTTGGTTGTAGTAGACGCCCACTCCAAATGGATCGAGTGTGACATTCTCAATTCAAACACATCCTCTGCTACGTAGAAAGTCTACGGGCAATGTTCGCCGCCCATGGTCTACCGGATGACTTGGTCAGCGACAATGGCCCGTGCTTTACAAGCATTGAATTCCAGGAAATGATATCAATCATGTCAGAACGGCACCGTTCAAGCCGACCTCAAACGGCCAGGCAGAACAAGCAGTGCAGATAATCAAACAGGGAATGCTCAGAATCCAAGGGGGTTCCCTACAAAGCCGCTTATCACGCCTCCTGTTGGCCAATAGATCCCGACCACACTCGCTCACAGGGGTTCCACCCGCAGAGCTGCCAATGAAAAGGACGCTCAAAATCAGGTTTTCCATTATACACCCCACCATGAAAGAAATTGTTGAGAGCCGGCGCCGGTCAAAATGTGACTACCATGACGGGAATGTGAGGGCGCAATGTATTGATGTCAATGACCCTGTCTTTGTCCTCAACTACGCTGCAGAGCCCAAATGGCTCACAGGCATTGTGATTGCCAAAGAGGGGAAAAGGATTCTGGTAGTTAAACTTACCAATGGACAAATCTGCTGCAAACACGTGGATCAAACAAAAAGAAGGTTCAGCAACTCCGAGGAAGAACACGATGTAGAGTTCACTCCACCACAGGTGACCGAACACCGGAACCAAGTGGAGGACAGCCCAGTCACTGTGGGCAGTCCGGACAGGCCTGAAGCACCGCAAACAGCAGACACTCAGGCCAGCGCCCAACAACTGGAGCCCCAACTCAGGCGCTTTACAAGGGAGCGTAAACCAGACAGACTTAACCTGTGATCCCAATAAGACTTTGGGGGGAGGTGATGTCATGTATTCTACTGTTATTGTAATCCATGTATAAACTGGCCTAAATCGTACACTGCGAGAACACTGACCACTAGGTGGTGAACTTGTGGGAGACACTCCTAACCTGGACTTTCAGGTATAAAAGGGAAAGCTCCACCCATCTTTTCCACTTCAGTGCTGGCAAATAAAGGTTACTGGTCACAGAGTGACCTTCTCTCTAATATGGGCCTCGTGTGCATTTGTACTGTATAGCAAGGACATATTAGAGGCCTCCCCAGCAGACAAAGGCAGTGTGGCTTCACATAGCCCAAGATATAATGGCCATTTCAGTTGTACCTCACACCTGGGTCCAGTGCTGGAAAAGCTTCAATGATTTTCTAAGATCAGGAACAGTGAGTATAAAAAGCTCCACTTACCTTGATGCTGCTGTGCCTGTCATCACATCCCCACCACTCTGCATTGCCAACCATACTCCTGCACAACATTACTCACCCCAAGATCCCTTGGACCTTAATCCATCCCTCTCTCTCTACTTACATTATCAGGTCCCCATCTTACTTTCCACCGCTCACACTGAACCTCATTATAATGCAATAACAGCAAGTAACAGCACTAAATGAGGCAACATGGTATCGCCAAGCCACTCCATCTCAGTCTCCCTGTAAAGCTGTATCCCTTTCCATTAATTACGCTCATTCCATCAGTCTCAATCAAACTTCTTTTCTTTCCCTTTTTGCAGGAAAAGATTGCCCACAATAAGAGAGAGAGGGAGAGAACAGGAGGAGGCCCTCAATCCATGTATTATTTGACCCACGCAGAGGAGGCAGCACTGGAGATTGCTGGAGTGGTGGATCTTCTGGAAGTGGGTGATGGAGAGAGGGGCTCAATAGAAGCTGGTGACAGAATTATTATCCATGCAGTTGCATGCCTTTCATCAGTCACTCACGTGGGGTGTTATGTGAACAGAAAGTGAATAGTCATGATGTGTATAATGGTATGTGCTTGCATTTGACATCTCATTTATGTAACTCATGTCTTTACTCTCCCATAGGTCCATCTTGAGAACCCACCCTCCCCCACAACTCCCACCTCACGCGGTCCATGCGCAAGAGCAACAAGACTTCTCAGAGGAGCCTTCTGCTCTGAGGGTACAGTGTCACTTCAGACAGTGCAACAGCACAGAGACGTACATCTCGGTGGAATCGTCGACACATAGAGTAGTGTTGTCACCTGGTGTCTCACAGATCACAAGTGAGCCAGAACAGATGTTGGAGACAGTGACAGCAGTGGAGACTCCTTATTGGAGGGCACAGGAGTCTTCTCGCTCTACTCGGCTCTATGCAGAGGCTGAGCCTTGGGAGCCATCTGGAGCTTCAGGAACGAGTGCAGGAGGCTCTGACTGGTTTTGCAACTGTGGTAACTGTGAGTGTGCAGAGAATAGAGGCGTCCTTCTCCAACATGGCCAGCACGATGGCACAGTCAATGGTATCTATAGCTTCCTCGATGGATAGGATGGTCACGTGCATGGAGGAATCACAGCGCCTGTGTATGGACAACAAGGTTTCACTTCTAAATAGATGGGCATCTATGGAGGATAGATGGGTCTCTGTGGATGAGAAAGACCAGGAGCTCATAGAAGTCCTTTGTACGAGGGATGTCAGTATAGACGTGGGCCCTCTTCAGCTCCTTGCTAGCAGGGAAGTGTGGGTGGCTCGTGAGAGGGATGATGGTGGGAGGGGACATGAAAGTGAAGGCTCCTCTCCAAGTACTCCAACTTTCACACTCTTGCCAACTCCTCGGTCAGAGCCCCAGATGCCTCCCCGGACAGTGATGGCACAATCGCAGGAGGAGTAGACTTTGGCGTAGCCATCACAGGCTCCAAAACCTAGAGGACGACCGTCAAAGGCGTCTAAGCAGGTGCAGCAGGAAGGTGAGCAGGCTGCCTCTATCTCTGCTGAAGCCACAGGGATAGCACCTCGTAGAAGCACCCGGAATAGGAAGATCCCACACAAATAGTTACACGGGTATTCACTCGGGTGTGTTTGTCATTATCACAATGATGTTTGTAATATATGGTCCAATGTTATTAAATAATTTATTTGTCGCACTTTGCAATCACAGCCCAATATGTGGGATGCAATGAAGGTGGCAGAGTGTACGGTCAGGGCTGATTTGACATCCAGCAATAGCGGTGAGGATGAAAACAAGGGACTAATAATTGTTTGTCTGTTTTATGTTGTTGGTGTGGGGTCATGTCAACATGTGGATGCCTCTGGCAGCCAAATGTGTGACCTTCACAAAGTTACTTGAACCTGGCATGTATGAGGGCATCCCTGGCATGACGGGCATCAACGTTCTCATGTACTTGTCTCAATGGCACAATTGGTTCCTCCAAATGTTCCTCATCATTGTTGCCAACACCATGGTGCTCTGCCTCCTCTTCCTCCTCTGATGAGGCTCTGTACAGTGCGCCGTCTTCCTCATCCAGCGCTGCTAAACATAAGAACATAAGAAATAGGAACAGGAGTAGGCCATACGGCCCCTTGAGGATGCTCTGCCATTCAATAAGATCATGGCTGATCTAATCAAGGACTCAGCTCCACTTCCCCGCCCACTCCCCATAACCCCTTATCCCCTTATCATTTAAGAAACTGTCTATATTTATTTTAAATTTATTCAATGTCCCAGCTTCCACAGTTCTCTGAGGCAGCGAATTCCATAGATTTACAACCCTCTGAGAGAAGAAATTTCTCCTCATCTCTGTTTTAAATGTGCGGCCCTTATTCTAAGATCCCACCCTCTAGTTCTAGTTTCCCCCATCAGTGGAAACATCCTCTCTGCATCCACCTTGTCAAGCCCACTCATAATCTTATAAGTTTCGATAAGATCACCTCTCATTCTTCTGAATTCCAATGAGTAGAGGCCCAACCTACTCAACCTTTCCTCATAAGTCAACTCCCTCATCCCCGGAATCAACCGAGTGAATCTTCTCTGAACTGCCTCCAAAGCAAGTATATCCTTTCGTAAATATGGAAACCAAAACTGCACGCGTGATGTTGTGCAAGACGCAGCACACTACGACGATTCTAGAAACCCTGGTTGGTGCATACTGAAGGGCTCCCCCAGATTTGTCCAGGCATCTGAACTGCATTTTCAGCAAGCCTATTGTTTGCTTGATTATACTTATGTCCGGGATGTGGCTCTGATAACATCGCCCCTCAGCCTCGTTTGTTGGTGATACGTCCATACTACACAGTATAAATGCACACGAGGCCCATGCTTGAGAGAAGGTCAGTCTGTGACCTGTCCTTTATTCCTTAGCACTCAAGTGATGATGGTGGGTGGAGCTTCCCCTTTTATACCTGAAGGTCCAGGTTAGGAGTGTCTCCCACATAGTGGTCAGTGTTCTCACGGTGTACAACTTAGGTCAGTTTATACATGGGTTACAATGCTGGTTGAATACATGACATCACCTCCCCCACAAAAGTCTTATTGGGATCACAGGTTGAGTCTCTCTGGTGGTTTACGCTCCCTTGTAGAGCGCCTGAGTTGGGGCTCTGGTTGTTGGGCGCTGGCCTGAGTGTCTGCTGTTTGCGGTGCCTCAGGCCTGTCCGGACTGCCCACAGTGACTGGGCTCTCCTCCCTTTGGTTCCGGTGTTCGGTCACCTGTGATGGAGTGAACTCTATATCGTGTTCTTCCTCTACTTCTTCTATGGGGTTGCTGAACCTCCTTTTTGTTTGATCCACATGTTTGCGGCAGATTTGTCCATTGGTAAGTTTAACTACCAGAATCCTATTTCCCTCTTTGGCAACCACAGTGCCTGCGAGCCATTTGGGCCCTGCAGCGTAGTTGAGGACAAAAACAGGATCATTTACATCAATACATCGCGCCCTCGCATTCCTGTCATGGTAGTGATATTGTGACTGGCGTCTGCTCTCGACAATTTCTTTCATGGTGGGGTGTATAGGGGATAATCGGGTTTTGAGCGTCCTTTTCATTAGTAGCTCTGCGGGTGGAACCCCTGTGAGTGAGTGTGGTCGGGATCTATAGGCCAACAGGAGGCATGATAAGCGGGTTTGTAGGGAATCTCCTTGGAATCTGAGCATCCCCTGTTTGATTATCTGCACTGCTCGTTCTGCCTGGCCGTTTGAGGCCGGCTTGAACAGTGCCGTTCTAACATGGTTAATTCCATTGCCTGCCATGAAGTCCTGGAATTCAGTGCTTGTGAAGCACGGGCCATTGTCGCTGACCAAGATGTCCGGTAGACCGTGGGCGGCGAACATTGCCCGTAGACTTTCTATCGTGGCAGAGGATGTGCTTGAATTTAAAATGTCACACTCGATCCATTTGGAGTAGGCATCTACTACAACCATGAACGGACCTGCGTAGTCCACATGGATGCGTGACCAAGGCTTGGCGGGCCATGGCCAGGGACTAAGGGGGGCTTCCCTGGGCGTATGGCCCAGCTGGGCACATGTGTTGCACCTGCGAACACAAAGTTCCAGATCTGCATCTATCCCTGGCCACAAAACGTGTGACCTGGCAATTGCCTTCATCGTGACAATGCCCGGGTGCCCATTGTGGGGCATGACTACATGGTTTCCCCACAGTAGGCAATCGGCCTGAATCGAGAGTTCATCCTTGCGCCTGTGAAACAGTTTAAATTTTTCAGGGCATGCCCTGTACGTGGCTGCCCAGTCCCCATTCAGGACACATTTCTTGACTAGAGACAACAGCGGGTCTCTATTTGTCCAGACTTTAATCTGACGGGCTGTCACGGGTGAGCCTTCGCTTCCGAAAGCTTCAACAGCCATGACCATCTCAGCACCATGCTCGGTAGCCCCCTCAGTGGTGGTTAGTGGGAGCCTGCTGAGTGCATCGGTGCAGTTTTCGGTGCCCGGTCTGTGCCGAATTGTGTAGTCATAGGCAGCTAACGTGAGTGCCCACCTCTGTATGCGGGCCGATGCGTTTGCATTTATGGCATTGTTGTCGGCCAAAAGGGACGTTAGGGGTTTGTGATCTGTCTCCAGCTCAAATTTCCTGCCAAACAGGTACTGGTGCATTTTCTTTACCGCGTATACACATGCGAGCGCCTCCTTTTCTATCATCCCGTAGCCCCTTTCTGCCTGGGACAGACTCCTGGAGGCATAAGCTACCGGCTGTAACTGACCCTTGGCATTGACATGCTGCAACACACACCCGACACCATAGGACGACGCATCGCACGTTAACACAAGTTTCTTACATGGGTCATATAGCGTGAACAGATTTTTGGAACATAACAAATTGCGTGCTCTATTAAAAGCCCTTTCCTAGCTGTTCCCCCAGACCCATTCGCGACCTTTGCGTAGGAGCACGTGTAGCGGCTCTAGCGGCATGCTCAATTTGGGAAGAAAGTTACCAAAATAGTTCAGGAGCCCCAGGAACGAACGCAGCTCTGTCGTGTTACGGGGTCTGGGTGCTCTCTGGATCGCTTCCGTCTTGGATGCAGTAGGGCTGATCCCGTCTGCTGCTACCCTCATCCCCAGGAATTCTACCTCTGGAGCTAGGAAGACGCACTTCGCCTTTTTCAGTCGCAGACCTACCCGGTCCAGTCTGCGTAGCACCTCCTCCAGGTTGTGGAGGTGTTCTTCAGTATCGTAACCCATAATGAGGATGTCGTCCTGAAAAACCACCGTCCCTGGAATTGACTTCAGGAGGCGTTTCATATTTCGTTGGAAGATCGCGGCGGCCGAGCGAATCCCGAACGGACATCTGTTGTACTCAAACAACCCCTTGTGTGTCGTGATGGTGGTCAGCTTCTTCGACTTACTCGCCAGCTCCTGGGTCATGTAAGCTGAGGTCAGGTCCAATTTTGAAAAAAGTTTGCCACCGGATAGCGTCGCAAAGAGGTCCTCCGCTCTTGGTAGCGGGTACTGGTCTTGGAGTGACACCCGATTGATGGTGGCCTTGTAATCGCCACATATCCTGACCGACCCATCCGCCTTGAGCACTGGCACAATCGGGCTCGCCCAGTCACTGAATTCGACTGGCGAGATGATGCCTTCCCTCAACAGGCGGTCCAATTCGTCTTCTATCTTTTCCCGCATCACGTACGGCACCGCTCTGGCCTTGTGGTGTACTAGTCTGGTGTCCAGGTTTATGTGAATCACTACCTTGGCCCCCATGAAAGGTGTCATGAGCCAGGTCTTGAGGGAATAAACCTTGTCCCCAATCAGCCAGCCGGAAAGACTGTTTGGTGGAGTGAGGAGCTGAGGGACGGTGAAGGATGTAAGAATCATGGCAACTACCAGGGAACTTGGTGCACACAGGGATGATTATCTTCCAGTGGTTGCAGACCAGCTGTACGTTGAGGGAGTGTAAGCCCTTGCGGTTAACAAAAACTATTGGGTTTTGATGGGATGCCCTGATGGCCACATGTGTGCAGTCAATGACGCCATGCAACCATGTGAAGCCAGCCAGAGCAGCAAAGGCCAGCGCCCGCTCAGTCACACTGGTTCATCAGTGGAAAAATGTATATAATTGGCCGACTTGTTAAAGAGGCCATCGGTGACCTGTATGATGGATCCGTGGGACTGCAAAATGCCGCTAATATCTGCTGCAGATGCCTGGAAGGAGGGCAAAGAAGTTGAGTGCAGGGATGACTTTGAGAGCCACTGGAGTGTCCACCCATTCCTCTGAGCTGCAGGTCTTGCTCCAGCAATGTGCAAATGTCAGTGACCACCTGGCACGATAGCCTGAGTCTCCTTTGGCACTGCTGCTCCGTCAGGTTGAGGAAGCTCATCCTCTGCCTGTAGACCCTGTGCTGGGGTATCGCTTCTAGTGCAGTGCCACCCTGCGCTGATGCCCTCTGCCATGTGCAGCATGAGGTGGCTCAGGGGAAGTTGGCGCTCTTGCTGCTGCAGGTCTGGCTGGACCTCATCAGAATCTGAGGACCAAGGTGAGAAAGCACAAATCGTGCCCATTCTGATTTTAGATATGCCAGCTCAGTTGAGATGACAGAAGCAATCTGTCAATGATCAGCTATGTTCTTCCAAGAAGGTGACAGTGAATACAAATTGCATGAAGCTGAAAAGTCGCTTCCAAATACTGAAGGCTCCAACTTCTGAGATTGGAAAGTGAACAGCTGTGTAATGAAAGCTGTCACTTATTGAAACCAATGGAGAGCTGTTGAGAATCTGACACACTTACCTGACGTGTTCCCCGAGGTACGTGAACCTTGTTAAAAACTTGGCAAAATCCTTTGGACCTGGTAAAATGCTACTTAACTAGCTTTAAGCAGCTTCTTAACTACCACAATTGCCAGACCCACCGCTTAGTGCCGGGTCTGCAAAACGCAGCCGGACCAGGCACTTTGGAAATTTACAAGGGGACGATTTCAGAGTGGACTTCCGCCCCGCTGTCAATCACGGCCATTTTGACAGCCAGCCCGCCTCCAAACCCGCACTCGCAGCGCCGGTAAGATTCTGGCCGCAGAGTCTAAACCAGGAAGTATAAATTCGAATATTTAGTTCAATGTAAGATCATGTACTGAAAGTGAAATAAAGAAAGGGAAAGAAAGATGGGATTACGAGGGAGAGATAAAAGAGACAAATAAGTTTTTTTTTAAATTATAAATCTTCAACAATAATTACATTCTGAAGGAATGAGACACCACACTTATAAAAGTAAATTTTTAGTGCCAGGGAGGTTGTTTGGCAGTAATTAAGCTGTACCACACTTCTAAAAATTCACTTACACCTGAATGCATCAGCTGTAAAATTTTCTGCCGTGTTTCGTGAGTATCTAGTGGGTAAGTACAGGTTGAACCTCCCTTATCTGAGACTCCCTTATCTGGCACCACCCCTTGTCCAGCACCATTCCCGGCCGCTCCAACATGAACAAGTTGAAGTCCTTTATCGCTGCCAGCTCCCGCAATCGCTGGCCTGACCCCGCGATCCACCGTCGTTTCCCCCCCCCCCACCCCCCCACAATCTCTCTGCCGCATTCCCAGCCCCAAGCCAGCCAGCCCCGATATGCCTTTGCTCAGTACCTGTACCATCCAATTTAACATGACCTCTCCTCGTCCAATAAAATCCTTTATCCGTCACAGGCCAGGTCCCGAGGGTGCCAGATAAGAGGTTCAATCTGTACAGCAACATCACATCCTTCACTCAGAGAGTTGTTAACCTGTGGAATTCCCCACTGCAGAAAGTTGTTGATGCCAGTTCATTGGATATATTCAAGAGGGAGTTAGATATGGCCCTTACAGCAAAAGGGATCAATGGGTATGGAGAGAAAGCAGGAAAGGGGTACTGAGGGAATGATCAGCCATGATCTTATTGAATGGTGGTGCAGGCTCGAAGGGCCGAATGGCCTACTCCTGCACCTATTTTCTATGTTTCTATGTTTCTATGTTTCTATGTTTGAATCCCGAGTCTCTCGGCAAGATACCATTCAGTGAAGCTTGTGGAGGAACAGGGCACATTGGACAGCATTTTTCCGTGGATTTCTGCATTTGACTGCGCATGTGCAGACACCAGAAGTTGCTGTCTGTTTAACTCCACAATAACGGTAAATACTGATAGCCTGATCATTATTCTTATGCAAAATCCGGACCAAAGTATTTTCTCCATTCTTCCCCTTCCCTCTATTTCCTAATCAGGGATGTAGCTGAAAATCCAGTCTCCACATTTCTGCCAATACTACTGCTAGAGATGTAGAGTAGAGTTATTTTAAATGGTCACATCTCTGGTACAGCCACTAGTTGATGCGTTGCTGTTGGTAGTCAGAAAAAAGTATCAAACTAAGTTCAGAAAGAAAAAAGCTTTTGGAAAAGCCATAGTAAGAATAGAACACATGCCAGGCAGCAGTTGTTGTATAAGCTGTATACCACTTGACTTAACTAATTAAGAGTTGTATTGGCCTGGCTTATTTGTGCTATTATCATTGTAACCTCTATTTACCCTGTAACCGCTTTGTCATTGGAGGTTCAGCAGAGTGGATTACTTGGTTGGGGGTGGGCAGCTGATAACCCACCCTCTGTGAGCAATGTATTCTCTATGCCATTAGAAAGCTGTCTATAATTTGCCTCTTGAGGAATTGACCAAGTAATAGCCCATATAGACAAGTGATCCCTGAAGACATTTTTTCCTCTTGTTACAGTGGTTGACATTGAAACTAAGGCACAGTGACTCTCACAGACAGATGGCTTCTCTTTATTAAGTGATTAAGGACTTTCAGGTGAGATGATATTTGGCTGTGTGTCGTAATCTATTGGTACAAGCAAAAGGCCTGGTGTTACACTGATGCGGTTTTGTATTTACTGATATTACAAAAGATTGATAGGATAGGTCAGCTGTTTTTTTTAAAGTTCCACTGTACTCACTTGGAATACTTACTGTCTTGGTTTTTAAAAAAAGAAACTGCGTGCACCACTCTTCTGTCAGTCATAATCCCAATGTTATTTCTGTTCTTTTCACTGACATGCATAGGGTGATTAACAGTGGAGTGTAAATCTGTATTGACAGAGAGTCAGAGGGAAAAAAAATTCTATTGGGCCCCATCAGCATCTTTGCTGATCAGTCAGTCAGTGGTGTGGTGATGTTGTTAATGAGAGGAATGACAGTCCCAAAAACAGCAATGTTTTCACTTTGTCTCCATAGATAGTACAAACGAGGTCATTTTTCTTAAGTTCAGCTTTTCGCTCATGTCCGTTTCTTTTCCTTGCTTACCCAAAAGTCATGACTTACGTTGGCATGCGGTTAACTGGATGCCAACTGCCTCCAGTATTTTTCTCTCAAGTGAGCCTGGAGGGGAAAGGATGAAGGAGGTAAGGACACCCACAGGCTCTAGGCCCAGGAAAAAAAAGGAGCTAGATTTTCACCTGCATTTTCGATGGTTTTCTTGGTGGTACAACTGTTTTTGGGAGAGAAACCGCCCGCCGAAAGTTTCTCCCTTAATATTTGAATGGAACCGCCCAAATCTCAAAATGCCCGCCGGGAGCAAACCACTGACGTGCACCACCGAGAAAATCGGCAGGGCAAAAGTTTGGCCTCAACGGAAGCCCGTCCAGATCGCCAAGGGAACCGCCCTGTGATAGCTGCTTAAACAGGGCGGTAGGTGAGTACTCTGCAAAGGAAGGTAAGTTAAAGGTTCTTTATTTTTTTTATTGTAAAATGGCGATTAGCTTTAAAATTGGTGTGGAAATGTTTTTTAACCTTTTTTTAGTGAAAATTTTTTTTTTTTAAATTTCTCCCCCTCCCTCGGCCCAACCGCAGCCTCGGAGTAAATTTTAAAAAAAAATGTAAGAACTGCCCGTTTCACTTAGTTTTGCCTTTAACCACCGAGAAACCATCGAGAATACTGGTGCAAGATCCATTTTTTCGGCGGGCAATTATTTTTACCTTAATTATGGACATTTTCGCCAGCGTTACTTGCAAAGCGTTAGCGGTTTTTCTGGGCGGGCAATCAGACGTTAAGGGGCTCTCGGGAAAGTCTAGCTCTAGGAAATGACCTGAAGAAGAGTCTTGTTCCCGACACAGCGAGATTGCGGGAATGAAGACAAATGTACAAAATGGTGTCAATAAACTTGAAAGGAACAGGAGAGTGAACTGCTAACTACAGCAGCATCAATAAGACATAAAGCTTTTAAAATTACACAGTGTGAATATTGGAGTATGAACACAATGCGTCAGCATGACATTTCTTTGTCTGCTATTTTAATAGTGGCATTAAAAAAATAAACAGGTTCATAATTCTGTTAAAATGGCAGGCAAAGGAATTTCATATCAAAGCGTTAACTGTTCATACACTAACAATCACACAGCATAATTTCAAAGCCCTAGAGACGAGAGTGATTGCAGCAGAAAAAGAGATGTGGCTGACAGTCCAAGTATTTCCTAAGTGATTCAGTCAACTACCAGGTGCTTGTTTTCACCTAGAATTCTTTTGATGATCGCTATATTTTTCAACCCAGTTTAACCAGCATGGGCTTGTGATGTCTACTGCCCCATGGTAGTCAATCAAACTTGTTTTGTGGAAGTTGGTGTGTAGACATCCTTGTATGTCCATAGTCAGGATAACCATGCAAGTTGGAGGAATATTTTCATTGGTTGTTGACCTCTGTGCACTCTGGCTTTGTCAATGCTCTTGTAATATATGTACATAAGGTCTGCCCACCTATGGGGTCAGCTGCATACTCCAGCAAGCCAATGAGTCAGGCAAACTACAACCAGTTGCATACGCATCATGAAGCCTGTCCAAGGTGGAAAGAGCCTACAGCATGGTAGAGAGAGAGGCTTTAGCATATGTTTGTGGGGTAAAAAAAATGCACCCGTACCTGTTTGGGCTTCGCTTCGAGCTGGAAACCGATCACAAGCCGTTTATATCGTGGTTCTCGGAACATAAAGGTATCAATACCAATGCGTCGTCCCGCATCCAGAGGTGGGCGCTGACATTATCTGCCTATGATTATGTCAATCGCCATAGACCAGGCATCGACAACTGCACTGATGCATTGAGCCGGTTACCGTTGCCCACACCGGGGGTGGAAACGCCAATGCCCGCAGAGCTACTCATGGTCATGGATGCCTTTGAGAGTAAAGGGTCGCCTGTCACTGCCCAACAAGTTAAGACCTGGACCAGCCAGGATCCAACCCTATCGGTTGTATAACGTTCTGTTCTTAACGGGGACTGGTCGACCATCCCCAAGGAAATGGGTGATGAAATCAAACCGTACAACTGTCGCAAAGATGAGCTTTCCATCCAGTCCGACTGTTTAATGTGGGGTAATCGTGTTGTAATGCCCAAGAAAGACAGGGCGAGATTTGTATGGGAGTTACATAGCACACATCCTGGTGAAGGCCATCGCCAGGTCCCATGTTTGGTGGCCTGGCATTGACTCGGACTTAGAGTCATGCGTGCATCAGTGCAGCACTTGCGTGCAGTTAAGCAATGCCCCAGAGGAAGCTCTGCTCAGTCTGTGGTCATCATGGCCATCCAAACCATGGTCTGAATCCACATCGAATTTGCGGGTCACTTCCTCGGTAAAATGTTTTTTGTGGTGGTGGATGCATACTCCAAATGGATAGAATGTGTGATCACGACATCCAGCACTTCCACTGCCACCATTGAGAACCTGAGAGCCATGTTTGCCACACATGGTCTGCCAGACATCGTTGTCAGCGACAACAGACCGTGTTTCATTAGCCTGGAGTTTCAACAGTTCATGAAGCGCAAAGGCATAAAATACATGAGGTCAGCCCCATTCACACCTGTAAAGTCCTGCCCCTGCAGTACAGACTCACACGAGGCACATGCTGAAGTCAAGGTCACTCAGGGCCTGCACCTTTATTACACAGCTCTCGAATGCCATACTTGCCTGAGACCTGTCTTTATATACTTGTGTGGAACAGGTATGCATGTCTCCTGCAAGTGCACCCCTGGTGGTAAGGTATGCTTGTGGTTACAGGTCATATCTAGTTACAGTCATGTATAGCATGGTAAGATACAGTTATGTGCAGTAGTGTGAGATAACATAACATAAGAACATAAGAATTAGGAACAGGAGTAGGCCATCTAGCCCTTCGAGCCTGCTCCGCCATTCAACAAGATCATGGCTGATCTGGCCGTGGACTCAGCTCCACTTACCCGCCCACTCCCCATAACCCTTAATTCCCTTATTGGTTAAAAATCTATCTATCTGTGATTTGAATACATTCAATGAGCTAGTCTCAACTGCTTCCTTGGGCAGAGAATTCCACAGATTCACAACCCTCTGGGAGAAGAAATTCCTTCTCAGCTCCCCCGTATTTTGAGGCTGTGCCCCCTAGTTCTAGTCTCCCCGACCAGTGGAAACAACCTCTCTGCCTCTATCTTGTCTATCCCTTTCATTATTTTAAATGTTTCTATAAGATCACTCCTCATCCTTCTGAACTCCAACGAGTAAAGACCCAGTCTACTCAATCTATCATCACAAGGTAACCCCCTCATCTCCGGAATCAGCCTAGTGAATCGTCTCTGTACCCCCTCCAAAGCTAGTATATCCTTCCTTAAGTAAGGTGACCAAAACTGCACGCAGTATTCCAGGTGCAGCCTTACCAATATCCTGTACAGTTGCAGCAGGACCTCCATGCTTTTGTACTCCATCCCTCTTGCAATGAAGGCCAACAATCCATTTGCCTTCCTGATTACCTGCTGCACCTGCACACTAACTTTTTGTGTTTCATGCACCAATGGTGGAGCAGTGGAGGCGTGTCCTGCTCAGTTGGCTGAGTGAGCAGTGAGGAGAGGAGCTCATGCTTTTGCTCCTGGCTGGGCCTGTGAATTAGCCCAGGAAGAGAAGGAAGGAAGGAAAGGGCTTCACCACCAACTTTCACCCAGAGGGAGAGGAGGAAAGCAGAAAACTTTTTTTTACCATTTCTACAAAGAGTTGGAGAGAGGGGGAAAGACCAACAACAACATCCAGTGTGGAAGGAGGGAGACTCTACTATTCTACAGGTGGGTGTATTGGTGCATTCCCCAATAGACTTTGCTGTATCGGTGGGGGGAGGAAAGAAGACCACTGAGGGCCGGAACATCGCGGGGGGTGTGTGTGTGTGGAAGTGTGTGTGGGGGCCTTGCTTACAACTAGGCCCCACACACAATTGAACCCCCCCCCACCATTGCCTAGCCTGGGGTAGCTGGAGCTACCAGGCTGAAGATTTCTTCAATCACCCGTTAAACATCGTTGGGAGTGTGTGCCTGGGTGGCTCTAGCTGCCCCAGGTGAAGACATCTTCTCCCCTCACCCGAAGACCACCCCAAAGACTATTTGTGTTTTGCCATCTGGGGATTGCACCCACCCACAGCTGCGAGGGGAGACCTGCCCTCGCAGTTCCCCCACCTTCCCACCCCCCTCTCTCTTTCTCTGTTACTCTCTGTTTCTCCCCTCTCTCTCTGAGAGCCCTTCCTCCCAAATTGGAAAAAAAAACAATTGGGACAACTTAGCAGAGGGAGCAAGGCCCCTCCCCAATTGCCAACTAGTGGAGAGGTGTGCCTCGTTAAGTGCTCAGTCATATTAAACGAGGCCAACCAAGACCATTAAGGCCTGTGACTTTGGGGTGGGTGTAGCCCTTAAAGGGACCCCGTGATGGCGACCCCATCCACGCCGGTGGCGGGGCCAGCAAGGACATATGCGCAGGCGGTGTCCACATCCACGGAACCTCCTGCGCCACCCGCTGCCCTGCCACCTTTTACACTAATAACGAAGAAACACGGGGTCAAGAGCTACACTCACCCCACAATGAGCATCGAGGAGTGCGTGCGGGCGATGGCTGGGGTAGTCGGCCCCTCGGCCATTGTCGCAGCCTCCAAGATGTCTGGGAAGGCCGTGTTCTTCCTGGGGTCAGAGCGGGCGGTGTCCCTGGCCCTCGAAAAGGGGCTCACGGTGGGCGGGACGTTCCTGCCGGTGGACCCTCTCGAGGCCACCGCGCAGAGGGTCATCGTGTCAAACGTCCCGCCCTTTGTTCCTGCTGAGCTCCTCCTCCCTCACCTACACCAACTGGGGGAGGTAAGGTCGGGGATCAACCCCATACCGCTCGGCCTCAGGGAGAACAGCCTGCGCCACATGTTCTCCTTCCGCCGCCAGCTCTTTGTCCGGCTGGCGCGGGAGGACACGACGGAAGGGCATTTTAATGTGGTGCATGAGGGGACTGCCTACCGCGTCTTCTGGACGTCGGACGGCGTGCGGTGCCATGCCTGTAAGGAGGTGGGGCATGTTCGTAAGAACTGCCCCGCCTCCAAGGCCGCCAAACCACCGAGGGCGGCCAAGGCTGGCGCCGCCGCCACCCCTCCCCCTAGTAGCGTCCGTGTGCCGGGAGCTGTGGGTGCGCGGGCATCGCCGGGGGCCTTTGCTTTCACGGCCTCTGGCGGGGGGGAGGGAGAGAGTCCGATCGGAAAGAAGGCGCGGGGGAAGGCGAAACATCCCGAGGCGGGTCCCCTCGGTGCGCCAGACAGCTTGAACACCGCGCTCAGCCCAACCCAGTCACCGGCGAGCGCGGGGTGCCCTGAGCCCATGCCTGAGCCCTTGACCAATACCACAGAGGGGCTCGGGCGCGGGCAAGAAAAGGAAAAGGGGGGGGTGGAGCGGGAGGCCTCGGCAGACATGGAGGTCTCCCTGCCTCCGCGCGCCCCCAGGAACAAAAGGAGGCGCGGCTCCGATGAGGCGGAGGGGGAACAACATCCCTCCGCGGAGGAGTCGGTGCCCGCCGCGTGTCCCGCGTCCCCAACCAGCGCCCCCAAGCTGCGCTGTAGGCGAGAGGAGTCTGTCCCTGGGGAGCGTGAGACAGTCGAGGCTGCCCAGCCTCTACCTCCCGGGGATGGCGTGGAAGATCTGCCTGTCGTGGGGGGTGTGGGGCCAGCGGAGGAATGCATTGCCGCCGGGCCGGGCGTCCCGGGGACTGAGGCAGGCGGGGCCGAAAAGGCCGAACCTGAGCCCGCCCAGCTATTAATCAACTTCCCCCGGGAGTCGCTCGACCCGGCAGAAAATGAAATTCAGGATTTTAATGACACTGTAAATGCTGGGGGGGGGTGGGTAGCAGCGGGGAGGGGGAGGAACACCCACCCTCGCCCCTTACTTTGGAGCTGGAGCACTTGGGGAGCCTGGGGATTTCCTATGGCCGGGTCTCTCCTTGTTCCCCGGTTCCTGGGGCGGAGGGGGAACCCCTTCCGCTGTCGTTTCCCGACCCAGCACCGTTTTTAAAAGAGCCCAGTGGGGACTCCTCTGCCGACGATCCTGGGGTGGGATCGGAGCAGAGCCAGGGCCGGTTGGAGCGGCCGAGTCATTTGCCGTACCTTGTGCGGTCGATGGGCCGGCTGCTGGCGGCCACCTCCCGGAGGAGGACTCGGTGGGGGACGCGGGAGAAGAACTAGAGACCACCGCCAGCGAGGCGGTGGATCTGCTCGCGGCCGCCGCCGAGACCATCCTCATTCCTGCAAAGGAACTCCGGGACTTTTTGGCCCAGAGCCGGGGTCGCTGCAACCAAGCCCGACTGGCCCTGGAAAAATGGTCCGAGCCAGAGCTGATCAAGGGGTCCGTCCGCGCCGCCGTTAAAACCTTGGCCACGGGCGGGCCCTTGACAAAGGCGCAACACCTTGAGCTGCGCGAGCTCGAGGGACTCCTCGCTGGGCTGCGGAGGGAGTGGAGTTCAACAAAAGACTCCGCTCCCTCCCCCACAATAGGTTAAGGTAGAGGTTGCACTATGCTTTTGCCATGAAGATAACCATAGCCAGCCTCAACATCAACGGCGGCAGAGGGGCACGCTGTAGATTTGACAATTTTTCGCTCCTGCGGGAGGGGAAATATGCGGTGTGCTTCCTGCAAGAAACCCACACCGTTCCGGGAGACGAAGCCACGTGGCTCCTGGAATGGCAAGGAGAGGTCCGCATGAGCCACCTCACCGCCATTTCTAGTGGGGTGGCCATCTTGCTGGGCCCGCATTTTCAGCCGGAGATCTTGGGGGTCGAGGAGCCCGTGCCAGGCCGCTTGCTGCACGTAATGGTTCGCCTGGGGGACGTGCCGCTCCATCTCGTAAACGTGTACGCCCCTCAGCCCGGCCCGCAGCAAACGCGCTTCTTTGAAGAGGTGTCCGCTCTTCTTGGCTCCGTCAACGTCGGTGACTGCATTGTCCTCGGGGGGGATTTTAACTGCACCCTCGAGGCGAGGGACCGCTCCGGTGCCCCGCAGTGCATGACGGCGATGGAGAAGTTGAGGGACCTGGTCGGGTCCTTCGACTTGGTGGACGTCTGGCGAAATCTCCACCCCGACTCCAGCGCCTTTACTTGGGTGAGGCCTGGAGTAGGATGGTCCAGAGTCGACCGCCTTTACGTGTCTCGGGCGTACGTTTCCTGCGTCCCGGCGGCCTCCATGCGGCCGGTGCCGTGTTCGGACCACCACCTGGTGTGGGCGGAGCTCGCTTCGCTCCGCGCGAGGACGGGGTCCGCGTACTGGCACTTTAACAACCGGCTGCTGGAGGACGTGCGGTTCCAGGACTCGTTCCGTCGATTCTGGTCCGACTGGAGAAGGAAGCAGGGGCGCTTCCCCTCCTTGAGGCTATGGTGGGACGTGGGCAAGGCTCACGTCCGCGTCTTCTGTCAAGAGTACGCGAGGGGGTCGACCAAGAGGCGGGCGGCAGAGTCGGGCGCCTAGAAAAAGAGGTGCTCGACTTGGAAACCCGTCTCGGTCAAGTCATCCAGGACCCGGCCCTGCGGACGGTGTACGAAGCGAAGAAGGCCGCACTGAAGGACCTGCAGCTCGTCGGGTCCCGAGGCGCGTTCGTGAGGTCGCGGATCCAGTTCCTGCGGGATCTGACCGCGGCTCCCCCTTCTTCTACTCGCTGGAAAAAAGGCAGAGTGTCCGTAAGCAGCTCTTGACGCTGCTGGCCGACGACGGCTCTCTCGTCTCGGATCCGGAGGGCGTCAACAACAGGGCCCGTGAATATTACGGGGCTCTGTTCTCTCCGGATCCGTCCAGCGAGGAAGCGCGTAGAGTTTTGTGGGAGGACCTGCCGAAGGTCAGCCCGGAGGGCGCCGAAAATCTGGAAGCTCCGCTAAGCCTGGCGGAGCTGACCGGTGCCCTCGACCGGCTCTCGAGGGGAAAATCCCCGGGGCTGGACGGGCTGACCGTGGAGTTCCACAGTGCGTTCTGGGACGTCCTGGGGAGCGACTACGCGCGGGTCCTGGGGGAAAGTCTGGCGACCGGGGAGATGCCCCTCTCTTGGCGCAGGGCAGTCATCGTCCTGCTGCCTAAGAAGGGCGATCTCCGCCTCCTTAAGAACTGGCGCCCGGTCTCCCTCCTCAGCATGGACTACAAAATCTTCGCCAGGGCGATGTCTGCTCGCCTTGGTGCCGTGCTGGACCACATGATCCACCCCGACCAGTCCTACACGGTCCCGGGCCGGACAATCCACGACAACATCCATCTGGTCCGGGACCTCATCCATTGTTCCCAGGAGGCTGGTCTGTCGGTCGCCTTCCTATCCCTCGACCAAGAGAAGGCATTCGACAGGGTGGATCACGACTATATGCTCGGAACTCTGCGCGCTTTCGGGTTCGGGACGCATTTCGTCGCCCGGATCCGACTTTTGTACGCCGCCGCGGAGTGTCTGATTAAGGTTAACGGGTCCTTGACGGCGCCCCTTCGCTTTAGGAGAGTTGTGCGCCAGGGATGCCCCATGTCCGGCCAGTTATACGCCGTTTGCGTGGAGCCTTTCCTGCGCCTCTTGCGGACGAGGTTGACGGGACTGGCTCTGCAAGGGCCGGGCGTGGGGGTCTTCCTCTCGGCTTACACCGATGACGTGCTCCTCGTGGTAGAGGATCCCGCTGACCTGCGGAGGATGCGTGAGTGCCAGGAGATTTACTCGGCCGCGTCCTCCGCCAGGATCAACTGGGAGAAATGTTCCGGACTCCTGGTGGGTCAGTGGCGGGTGGACTCCCTGCCGGAGGAGCTCAGGCCTTTTGCCTGGAGCACGACCCATCTCCTCTATCTGGGAGTCTACCTTAGCCCCGATGAGGGAGCCTGGCCGGCGAACTGGCAGGAGCTGGAGGCCAAGGTCGCCGCTCGCCTAGGGCGCTGGACAGGACTGCTCCGAGTGCTGTCCTACAGGGGTCGAGCGCTAGTCATAAACCAGCTGGTGGCCGCAATGTTGTGGTACCGGCTGGTCACTTTGACCCCTCCCCCTGCGTTTGTCGCCAAGATACAGAAGAAGCTGGTGGACTTCTTCTGGAACAACAGGAAGCACTGGGTCTCTGCTGCGGTCTTGAGTCTCCCGTTTGAGGAGGGCGGTCAGTCGTTGGTGTGCGTCAGCGCCCAGCTCACGACTTTCCGTCTTCAAACCCTGCAGAGATACCTTTACGTCGAGCCCCCTCCTAGGTGGTGTGCTCTGGCGACGTATTTCTTCCGCCAGCAGCGCGACCTCAATTATGACACGCAGCTCCTGTTTGTGAACTTGGGGGGTGTCAGGACCGCCCTCCGGGAGCTGCCTGTCTTTTACAAGGAACTCATCAGGGTCTGGAACAAAGTCTCCACCAAGTGCAGCTCTCCGCCGGCTGGAGTGGCGGCCGTCCTGCAGGAGCCACTGCTCGGGAATCCGTACCTCCACGACCGAGGTTTTATGTGGCGGTCGGAAGAGAGGGCTGTGGCTGGTGAGGTGACCAGGGTCAGGGACCTGCTCGATGGCGGAGGAGCGGGCTGGATGGCGCCAGACACGCTGGCGCGGCGCCTAAATTCTGCCAACGTCCGCCACGCGGCCGATGCCATCGAGTCGCTAAAAACAGCTCTGGGCCCTGACTCCGTTAGGTGCATCGAGGAGGCTCAGGCACGTGGGGAGATCCCGTCCGAACTGACCCCCGTCCGGATGGAATTCCTCATCGGCGCCAAACCCCGGAACCTCCCTCGGGGGCCGGCGCCTCACAACTTGAGCCGCCTCGGGGAAATCCCCTCCGTGCCTTTCAGTTCCGCGTGGAGGGGTTTCCTGTACGGGCTGCTCCTGCACACTCTCAACTTTGCCATCCTCGCCTGCCGTCCGGACACGCCATGGCGTACCATCCTGCCGTCCGGAGGAGGCGGGGGTCCCCGATGGAGGGCACTCTACGCAGGGGTCCTCCCACTATTCATCGGGGACTTGGCCTGGAGGGTGGTGCACGGAGCAGTGCCGTGCAATAAATTTTTAAGCAGGTTCACGGACTCCCAGGCCGCCTGCAATTTCTGCGGTCTGGAGGAGTCCGTGTTCCATGTTTTTATTGAGTGCACAAGGTTGCAGCCCCTGTTCCATTATTTGAAGGGGCTGCTCCTGAAATTCTGGCTGCACTTCAGTCCCACTCTCCTGAACTTTGGGTACCCTGTGCGGAGGGGAGCGGGTAGGTCCGAAGGCCTCCTCGTAGGACTGCTCCTGGGCATGACCAAGGGTGCCATCAGCCGGTCCAGGCAGCGGGCGGTCGAGGGGGTCGTTCAACCTGACTGCCTGCCTCTCTTCCGCTCTTACATCCGGTCCAGGGTGTCCTTGGAGATGGAGCACGCGGTGTCCACCGGTACGCTCGCGGCCTTCCGCGAGAGGTGGGCACCGGAGGGACTGGAGTACATCATCACACCCGGCAACCAAATTTTAATTTGATTTTACGTTTTAAAGTTTAATTTGTTTTCATTGCCGGTGCTTTTAGTGTCCCCCTCCCCTTTTATAGGGGGCACTGGAAAAAATTTGATTTTACCGCCCCAAAAAAAAACCAAAAAAAAAAAAAAGGGGGCCTTGTAAATGTCTGCTGTGTCATCCAGGGCGGGTGGCACGGTTTAATGTCTTTTTATGTTCACAGATAAACTCAAAAAGAGTTTCATGCACCAATGGTGGAGCAGTGGAGGCGTGTCCTGCTCAGTTGGCTGAGTGAGCAGTGAGGAGAGGAGCTCCTGCTTTTGCTCCTGGCTGGGCCTGTGAATTAGCCCAGGAAGAGAAGGAAGGAAGGAAGGGGCTTCACCACCAACTTTCACCCAGAGGGAGAGGAGGAAAGCAGAAAACTTTTTTTTACCATTTCTACAAAGAGTTGGAGAGAGGGGGAAAGACCAACAACAACATCCAGTGTGGAAGGAGGGAGACTCTACTATTCTACAGGTGGGTGTATTGGTGCATTCCCCAATAGACTTTGCTGTATCGGTGGGGGGAGGAAAGAAGACCACTGAGGGCCGGAACATCGCGGGGGTTGTGTGTGTGTGGAAGTGTGTGTGGGGGCCTTGCTTACAACTAGGCCCCACACACAATTGAACCCCCCCCCCCATTGCCTAGCCTGGGGTAGCTGGAGCTACCAGGCTGAAGATTTCTTCAATCACCCGTTAAACATCGTTGGGAGTGTGTGCCTGGGTGGCTCTAGCTGCCCCAGGTGAAGACATCTTCTCCCCTCACCCGAAGACCACCCCAAAGACTATTTGTGTTTTGCCATCTGGGGATTGCACCCACCCACAGCTGCGAGGGGAGACCTGCCCTCGCAGTTTCCCCCCCTTTCCACCCCCCTCTCTCTTTCTCTGTTACTCTCTGTTTCTCCCCTCTCTCTCTGAGAGCCCTTCCTCCCAAATTGGAAAAAAAAACAATTGGGAGAACTGAGCAGAGGGAGCAAGGCCCCTCCCCAATTGCCAACTAGGGGAGAGGTGTGCCTCGTTAAGTGCTCCTCTGCTCAGTCATATTAAACGAGGCCAACCAAGACCATTAAGGCCTGTGACTTTGGGGTGGGTGTAGCCCTTAAAGGGACCCCGTGATGGCGACCCCATCCACGCCGGTGGCGGGGCCAGCAAGGACATATGCGCAGGCGGTGTCCACATCCACGGAACCTCCTGCGCCACCCGCTGCCCTGCCACCTTTTACACTAATAACGAAGAAACACGGGGTCAAGAGCTACACTCACCCCACAATGAGCATCGAGGAGTGCGTGCGGGCGATGGCTGGGGTAGTCGGCCCCTCGGCCATTGTCGCAGCCTCCAAGATGTCTGGGAAGGCCGTGTTCTTCCTGGGGTCAGAGCGGGCGGTGTCCCTGGCCCTCGAAAAGGGGCTCACGGTGGGCGGGACGTTCCTGCCGGTGGACCCTCTCGAGGCCACCGCGCAGAGGGTCATCGTGTCAAACGTCCCGCCCTTTGTTCCTGCTGAGCTCCTCCTCCCTCACCTACACCAACTGGGGGAGGTAAGGTCGGGGATCAACCCCATACCGCTCGGCCTCAGGGAGAACAGCCTGCGCCACATGTTCTCCTTCCGCCGCCAGCTCTTTGTCCGGCTGGCGCGGGAGGACACGACGGAAGGGCATTTTAATGTGGTGCATGAGGGGACTGCCTACCGCGTCTTCTGGACGTCGGACGGCGTGCGGTGCCATGCCTGTAAGGAGGTGGGGCATGTTCGTAAGAACTGCCCCGCCTCCAAGGCCGCCAAACCACCGAGGGCGGCCAAGGCTGGCGCCGCCGCCACCCCTCCCCCTAGTAGCGTCCGTGTGCCGGGAGCTGTGGGTGCGCGGGCATCGCCGGGGGCCTTTGCTTTCACGGCCTCTGGCGGGGGGGAGGGAGAGAGTCCGATCGGAAAGAAGGCGCGGGGGAAGGCGAAACATCCCAAGGCGGGTCCCCTCGGTGCGCCAGACAGCTTGAACACCGCGCTCAGCCCAACCCAGTCACCGGCGAGCGCGGGGTGCCCTGAGCCCATGCCTGAGCCCTTGACCAATACCACAGAGGGGCTCGGGCGCGGGCAAGAAAAGGAAAAGGGGGGGGTGGAGCGGGAGGCCTCGGCAGACATGGAGGTCTCCCTGCCTCCGCGCGCCCCCAGGAACAAAAGGAGGCGCGGCTCCGATGAGGCGGAGGGGGAACAACATCCCTCCGCGGAGGAGTCGGTGCCCGCCGCGTGTCCCGCGTCCCCAACCAGCGCCCCCAAGCTGCGCTGTAGGCGAGAGGAGTCTGTCCCCGGGGAGGGTGAGACAGTCGAGGCTGCCCAGCCTCTACCTCCCGGGGATGGCGTGGAAGATCTGCCTGTCGTGGGGGGTGTGGGGCCAGCGGAGGAATGCATTGCCGCCGGGCCGGGCGTCCCGGGGACTGAGGCAGGCGGGGCCGAAAAGGCTGAACCTGAGCCCGCCCAGCTATTAATCAACTTCCCCCGGGAGTCGCTCGACCCGGCAGAAAATGAAATTCAGGATTTTAATGACACTGTAAATGCTGGGCCGGGGGGTGGCAGCGGGGAGGGGGAAGAACACCCACCTTCGCCCCTTACTTTGGAGCTGGAGCACTTGGGGAGCCTGGGGATTTCCTATGGCCGGGTCTCTCCTTGTTCCCCGGTTCCTGGGGCGGAGGGGGAACCCCTTCCGCTGTCGTTTCCCGACCCAGCACCATTTTTAAAAGAGCCCAGTGGGGACTCCTCTGCCGACGATCCTGGGGGTGGGATCGGGGCAGAGCCAGGGCCGGTTGGAGCGGCCGGGTCATTTGCCGTACCTTGTGCGGTCGATGGGCCGGCTGCTGGCGGCCACCTCCCGGAGGAGGACGGGGACTCGGTGGGGGACGCGGGAGAAGAACTAGAGACCACCACCAGCGAGGCGGTGGATCTGCTCGCGGCCGCCGCCGAGACCATCCTCATTCCTGCAAAGGACCTCCGGGACTTTTTGGCCCAGAGCCGGGGTCGCTGCAACCAAGCCCGACTGGCCCTGGAAAAATGGTCCGAGCCAGAGCTGATCAAGGGGTCCGTCCGCGCCGCCGTTAAAACCTTGGCCGCGGGCGGGCCCTTGACAAAGGCGCAACACCTTGAGCTACGCGAGCTCGAGGGACTCCTCGCTGGGCTGCGGAGGGAGTGGAGTTCAACAAAAGACTCCGCTCCCTCCCCCACAATAGGTTAAGGTAGAGGTTGCACTATGCTTTTGCCATGAAGATAACCATAGCCAGCCTCAACATCAACGGCGGCAGAGGGGCACGCTGTAGATTTGACAATTTTTCGCTCCTGCGGGAGGGGAAATATGCGGTGTGCTTCCTGCAAGAAACCCACACCGTTCCGGGAGACGAAGCCACGTGGCTCCTGGAATGGCAAGGAGAGGTCCGCATGAGCCACCTCACCGCCATTTCTAGTGGGGTGGCCATCTTGCTGGGCCCGCATTTTCAGCCGGAGATCTTGGGGGTCGAGGAGCCCGTGCCAGGCCGCTTGCTGCACGTAACGGTTCGCCTGGGGGACGTGCCGCTCCATCTCGTGAACGTGTACGCCCCTCAGCCCGGCCTGCAGCAAACGCGCTTCTTTGAAGAGGTGTCCGCTCTTCTTGGCTCCGTCGACGTCGGCGACTGCATTGTCCTCGGGGGGGATTTTAACTGCACCCTCGAGGCGAGGGACCGCTCCGGTGCCCCGCAGTGCATGACGGCGATGGAGAAGTTGAGGGACCTGGTCGGGTCCTTCGACTTGGTGGACGTCTGGCGAAATCTCCACCCCGACTCCAGCGCCTTTACTTGGGTGAGGCCTGGAGTAGGATGGTCCAGAGTCGACCGCCTTTACGTGTCTCGGGCGTACGTTTCCTGCGTCCCGGCGGCCTCCATGCGGCCGGTGCAGTGTTCGGACCACCACCTGGTGTGGGCGGAGCTCGCTTCGCTCCGTGCAAGGACGGGGTCCGCGTACTGGCACTTTAACAACCGGCTGCTGGAGGACGTGCGGTTCCAGGACTCGTTCCGTCGATTCTGGTCCGACTGGAGAAGGAAGCAGGGGGGCTTCCCCTCCTTGAGGCTATGGTGGGACGTGGGCAAGGCTCACGTCCGCGTCTTCTGTCAAGAGTACGCGAGGGGGTCGACCAAGAGGCGGGCGGCCAGAGTCGGGCGCCTAGAAAAAGAGGTGCTCGACCTGGAAACCCATCTCGGTCAGGTCATCCAGGACCCGGCCCTGCGGACGGTGTACGAAGCGAAGAAGGCCGCACTGAAGGACCTGCAGCTCGTCGGGTCCCGAGGCGCGTTCGTGAGGTCGCGGATCCGGTTCCTGCGGGATCTGGACCGCGGCTCCCCCTTCTACTCGCTGGAAAAAAGGCAGAGTGTCCGTAAGCAGCTCTTGACGCTGCTGGCCGACGATGGCTCTCTCGTCTCGGATCCGGAGGGCGTCAACAACAGGGCCCGTGAATATTACGGGGCTCTGTTCTCTCCGGATCCGTCCAGCGAGGAAGCGCGTAGAGTTTTGTGGGAGGACCTGCCGAAGGTCAGCCCGGAAGGCGATGAAAATTTGGAAGCTCCGCTAAGCCTGGCGGAGCTGACCGGTGCCCTCGACCGGCTCTCGAGGGGAAAATCCCCGGGGCTGGATGGGCTGACCGTGGAGTTCCACTGGGCGTTCTGGGACGTCCTGGGGAGCGACTACGCGCGGGTCCTGGGGGAAAGTCTGGCGACCGGGGAGATGCCCCTCTCTTGGCGCAGGGCAGTCATCGTCCTGCTGCCTAAGAAGGGCAATCTCCGCCTCCTTAAGAACTGGCGCCCGGTCTCCCTCCTCAGCACGGACTACAAAATCTTCGCCAGGGCGATGTCTGCTCGCCTTGGTGCCGTGCTGGACCACATGATCCACCCCGACCAGTCCTACACGGTCCCGGGCCGGACAATCCACGATAACATCCATCTGGTCCGGGACCTCATCCATTGTTCCCAGGAGGCTGGTCTGTCGGTCGCCTTCCTATCCCTCGACCAAGAGAAGGCGTTCGACATGGTGGATCACGATTATCTGCTCGGAACTCTGCGCGCTTTCGGGTTCGGGACGCATTTCGTCGCCCGGATCCGACTTTTGTACGCCGCAGCAGAGTGTCTGATTAAGGTTAACGGGTCCTTGATGGCGCCCCTTCGCTTTAGGAGAGGGGTGCGCCAGGGATGCCCCATGTCCGGCCAGTTATACGCCGTTTGCGTGGAGCCTTTCCTGCGCCTCTTGCGGATGAGGTTGACGGGACTGGCTCTGCAAGGGCCGGGCATGGAGGTCGTCCTCTCGGCTTACGCCGATGACGTGCTCCTCGCGGTAGAGGATCCCGCTGACCTGCGGAGGATGCGTGAGTGCCAGGAGATTTACTCGGCCGCGTCCTCCGCCAGGATCAACTGGGAGAAATGTTCCGGACTCCTGGTGGGTCAGTGGCGGGTGGACTCCCTGCCGGAGGAGCTCAGGCCTTTTGCCTGGAGCACGACCCATCTCCTCTATCTGGGAGTCTACCTTAGCCCCGACGAGGGAGCCTGGCCGGCGAACTGGCAGGAGCTGGAGGCCAAGGTCGCCGCTCGCCTAGGGCGCTGGACAGGACTGCTCCGAGTGCTGTCCTACAGGGGTCGAGCGCTAGTCATAAACCAGCTGGTGGCCGCAATGTTGTGGTACCGGCTGGTCACTTTGACCCCTCCCCCTGCGTTTGTCGCCAAGATACAGAAGAAGCTGGTGGACGTCTTCTGGAACAACAGGAAGCACTGGGTCTCTGCTGCGGTCTTGAGTCTCCCGCTTGAGGAGGGCGGTCAGTTGTTGGTGTGCGTCAGCGCCCAGCTCGCGACTTTCCGTCTTCAGACCCTGCAGAGATACCTTTACGTCGAGCCCCCTCCTCGGTGGTGTGCTCTGGCGACGTATTTCTTCCGCCAGCAGCGCGACCTCAATTATGACACGCAGCTCCTGTTTGTGAACTTGGGGGGTGTCAGGACCGCCCTCCGGGAGCTGCCTGTCTTTTACAAGGAACTCATCAGGGTCTGGAACAAAGTCTCCACCAAGTGCAGCTCTCCGCCGGCTGGAGTGGCGGCCGTCCTGCAGGAGCCACTGCTCGGGAATCCGTACCTCCACGACCGAGGTTTTATGTGGCGGTCGGAAGAGAGGGCTGTGGCTGGTGAGGTGACCAGGGTCAGGGACCTGCTCGATGGCGGAGGAGCGGGCTGGATGGCGCCAGACACGCTGGCGCGGCGCCTAAATTCTGCCAACGTCCGCCAAGCGGCCGATGCCATCGAGTCGCTAAAAACAGCTCTGGGCCCTGACTCCGTTAGGTGCATCGAGGAGGCTCAGGCACGTGGGGAGATCCCGTCCGAACTGACCCCCGTCCGGATGGAATTCCTCATCGGCGCCAAACCCCGGAACCTCCCTCGGGGGCCGGCGCCTCACAACTTGAGCCGCCTCGGGGAAATCCCCTCCGTGCCTTTCAGTTCCGCGTGGAGGGGTTTCCTGTACGGGCTGCTCCTGCACACTCTCAACTTTGCCATCCTCGCCTGCCGTCCGGACACGCCATGGCGTACCATCCTGCCGTCCGGAGGAGGCGGGGGTCCCCGATGGAGGGCACTCTACGCAGGGGTCCTCCCACTATTCATCGGGGACTTGGCCTGGAGGGTGGTGCACGGAGCAGTGCCGTGCAATAAATTTTTAAGCAGGTTCACGGACTCCCAGGCCGCCTGCAATTTCTGCGGTCTGGAGGAGTCCGTGTTCCATGTTTTTATTGAGTGCACAAGGTTGCAGCCCCTGTTCCATTATTTGAAGGGGCTGCTCCTGAAATTCTGGCTGCACTTCAGTCCCACTCTCCTGAACTTTGGGTACCCTGTGCGGAGGGGAGCGGGTAGGTCCGAAGGCCTCCTCGTAGGACTGCTCCTGGGCACGGCCAAGGGTGCCATCAGCCGGTCCAGGCAGCGGGCGGTCGAGGGGGTGGTTCAACCTGACTGCCTGCCTCTCTTCCGCTCTTACATCCGGTCCAGGGTGTCCTTGGAGATGGAGCACGCGGTGTCCACCGGTACGCTCGCGGCCTTCCGCGAGAGGTGGGCACCGGAGGGACTGGAGTACATCATCACACCCGGCAACCAAATTTTAATTTGATTTTACGTTTTAAAGTTTAATTTGTTTTCATTGCCGGTGCTTTTAGTGTCCCCCTCCCCTTTTATAGGGGGCACTGGAAAAAATTTGATTTTACCGCCCCAAAAAAAAACCAAAAAAAAAAAAAAGGGGGCCTTGTAAATGTCTGCTGTGTCATCCAGGGCGGGTGGCACGGTTTAATGTCTTTTTATGTTCACAGATAAACTCAAAAAGAGTTTCATGCACCAATGGTGGAGCAGTGGAGGCATGTCCTGCTCAGTTGGCTGAGTGAGCAGTGAGGAGAGGAGCTCCTGCTTTTGCTCCTGGCTGGGCCTGTGAATTAGCCCAGGAAGAGAAGGAAGGAAGGAAAGGGCTTCACCACCAACTTTCACCCAGAGGGAGAGGAGGAAAGCAGAAAACTTTTTTTTACCATTTCTACAAAGAGTTGGAGAGAGGGGGAAAGACCAACAACAACATCCAGTGTGGAAGGAGGGAGACTCTACTATTCTACAGGTGGGTGTATTGGTGCATTCCCCAATAGACTTTGCTGTATCGGTGGGGGGAGGAAAGAAGACCACTGAGGGCCGGAACATCGCGGGGGTTGTGTGTGTGTGGAAGTGTGTGTGGGGGCCTTGCTTACAACTAGGCCCCACACACAATTGAACCCCCCCCCCCCCCATTGCCTAGCCTGGGGTAGCTGGAGCTACCAGGCTGAAGATTTCTTCAATCACCCGTTAAACATCGTTGGGAGTGTGTGCCTGGGTGGCTCTAGCTGCCCCAGGTGAAGACATCTTCTCCCCTCACCCGAAGACCACCCCAAAGACTATTTGTGTTTTGCCATCTGGGGATTGCACCCACCCACAGCTGCGAGGGGAGACCTGCCCTCGCAGTTTCCCCCCCTTTCCACCCCCCTCTCTCTTTCTCTGTTACTCTCTGTTTCTCCCCTCTCTCTCTGAGAGCCCTTCCTCCCAAATTGGAAAAAAAAACAATTGGGAGAACTGAGCAGAGGGAGCAAGGCCCCTCCCCAATTGCCAACTAGGGGAGAGGTGTGCCTCGTTAAGTGCTCCTCTGCTCAGTCATATTAAACGAGGCCAACCAAGACCATTAAGGCCTGTGACTTTGGGGTGGGTGTAGCCCTTAAAGGGACCCCGTGATGGCGACCCCATCCACGCCGGTGGCGGGGCCAGCAAGGACATATGCGCAGGCGGTGTCCAAATCCACGGCACCTCCTGCGCCACCCGCTGCCCTGCCACCTTTTACACTAATAACGAAGAAACACGGGGTCAAGAGCTACACTCACCCCACAATGAGCATCGAGGAGTGCGTGCGGGCGATGGCTGGGGTAGTCGGCCCCTCGGCCTTTGTCGCAGCCTCCAAGATGTCTGGGAAGGCCGTGTTCTTCCTGGGGTCAGAGCGGGCGGTGTCCCTGGCCCTCGAAAAGGGGCTCACGGTGGGCGGGACGTTCCTGCCGGTGGACCCTCTCGAGGCCACCGCGCAGAGGGTCATCGTGTCAAACGTCCCGCCCTTTGTTCCTGCTGAGCTCCTCCTCCCTCACCTACACCAACTGGGGGAGGTAAGGTCGGGGATCAACCCCATACCGCTCGGCCTCAGGGAGAACAGCCTGCGCCACATGTTCTCCTTCCGCCGCCAGCTCTTTGTCCGGCTGGCGCGGGAGGACACGACGGAAGGGCATTTTAATGTGGTGCATGAGGGGACTGCCTACCGCGTCTTCTGGACGTCGGACGGCGTGCGGTGCCATGCCTGTAAGGAGGTGGGGCATGTTCGTAAGAACTGCCCCGCCTCCAAGGCCGCCAAACCACCGAGGGCGGCCAAGGCTGGCGCCGCCGCCACCCCTCCCCCTAGTAGCGTCCGTGTGCCGGGAGCTGTGGGTGCGCGGGCATCGCCGGGGGCCTTTGCTTTCACGGCCTCTGGCGGGGGGGAGGGAGAGAGTCCGATCGGAAAGAAGGCGCGGGGGAAGGCGAAACATCCCGAGGCGGGTCCCCTCGGTGCGCCAGACAGCTTGAACACCGCGCTCAGCCCAACCCAGTCACCGGCGAGCGCGGGGTGCCCTGAGCCCATGCCTGAGCCCTTGACCAATACCACAGAGGGGCTCGGGCGCGGGCAAGAAAAGGAAAAGGGGGGGGGGTGGAGCGGGAGGCCTCGGCAGACATGGAGGTCTCCCTGCCTCCGCGCGCCCCCAGGAACAAAAGGAGGCGCGGCTCCGATGAGGCGGAGGGGGAACAACATCCCTCCGCGGAGGAGTCGGTGCCCGCCGCGTGTCCCGCGTCCCCAACCAGCGCCCCCAAGCTGCGCTGTAGGCGAGAGGAGTCTGTCCCTGGGGAGCGTGAGACAGTCGAGGCTGCCCAGCCTCTACCTCCCGGGGATGGCGTGGAAGATCTGCCTGTCGTGGGGGGTGTGGGGCCAGCGGAGGAATGCATTGCCGCCGGGCCGGGCGTCCCGGGGACTGAGGCAGGCGGGGCCGAAAAGGCCGAACCTGAGCCCGCCCAGCTATTAATCAACTTCCCCCGGGAGTCGCTCGACCCGGCAGAAAATGAAATTCAGGATTTTAATGACACTGTAAATGCTGGGGGGGGGTGGGTAGCAGCGGGGAGGGGGAGGAACACCCACCCTCGCCCCTTACTTTGGAGCTGGAGCACTTGGGGAGCCTGGGGATTTCCTATGGCCGGGTCTCTCCTTGTTCCCCGGTTCCTGGGGCGGAGGGGGAACCCCTTCCGCTGTCGTTTCCCGACCCAGCACCGTTTTTAAAAGAGCCCAGTGGGGACTCCTCTGCCGACGATCCTGGGGGTGGGATCGGGGCAGAGCCAGGGCCGGTTGGAGCGGCCGAGTCATTTGCCGTACCTTGTGCGGTCGATGGGCCGGCTGCTGGCGGCCACCTCCCGGAGGAGGACTCGGTGGGGGACGCGGGAGAAGAACTAGAGACCACCGCCAGCGAGGCGGTGGATCTGCTCGCGGCCGCCGCCGAGACCATCCTCATTCCTGCAAAGGAACTCCGGGACTTTTTGGCCCAGAGCCGGGGTCGCTGCAACCAAGCCCGACTGGCCCTGGAAAAATGGTCCGAGCCAGAGCTGATCAAGGGGTCCGTCCGCGCCGCCGTTAAAACCTTGGCCACGGGCGGGCCCTTGACAAAGGCGCAACACCTTGAGCTGCGCGAGCTCGAGGGACTCCTCGCTGGGCTGCGGAGGGAGTGGAGTTCAACAAAAGACTCCGCTCCCTCCCCCACAATAGGTTAAGGTAGAGGTTGCACTATGCTTTTGCCATGAAGATAACCATAGCCAGCCTCAACATCAACGGCGGCAGAGGGGCACGCTGTAGATTTGACAATTTTTCGCTCCTGCGGGAGGGGAAATATGTGGTGTGCTTCCTGCAAGAAACCCACACTGTTCCGGGAGACGAAGCCACGTGGCTCCTGGAATGGCAAGGAGAGGTCCGCATGAGCCACCTCACCGCCATTTCTAGTGGGGTGGCCATCTTGCTGGGCCCGCATTTTCAGCCGGAGATCTTGGGGGTCGAGGAGCCCGTGCCAGGCCGCTTGCTGCACGTAATGGTTCGCCTGGGGGACGTGCCGCTCCATCTCGTGAACGTGTACGCCCCTCAGCCCGGCCCGCAGCAAACGCGCTTCTTTGAAGAGGTGTCCGCTCTTCTTGGCTCCGTCAACGTCGGTGACTGCATTGTCCTCGGGGGGGATTTTAACTGCACCCTCGAGGCGAGGGACCGCTCCGGTGCCCCGCAGTGCATGACGGCGATGGAGAAGTTGAGGGACCTGGTCGGGTCCTTCGACTTGGTGGACGTCTGGCGAAATCTCCACCCCGACTCCAGCGCCTTTACTTGGGTGAGGCCTGGAGTAGGATGGTCCAGAGTCGACCGCCTTTACGTGTCTCGGGCGTACGTTTCCTGCGTCCCGGCGGCCTCCATGCGGCCGGTGCCGTGTTCGGACCACCACCTGGTGTGGGCGGAGCTCGCTTCGCTCCGCGCGAGGACGGGGTCCGCGTACTGGCACTTTAACAACCGGCTGCTGGAGGACGTGCGGTTCCAGGACTCGTTCCGTCGATTCTGGTCCGACTGGAGAAGGAAGCAGGGGCGCTTCCCCTCCTTGAGGCTATGGTGGGACGTGGGCAAGGCTCACGTCCGCGTCTTCTGTCAAGAGTACGCGAGGGGGTCGACCAAGAGGCGGGCGGCAGAGTCGGGCGCCTAGAAAAAGAGGTGCTCGACCTGGAAACCCGTCTCGGTCAAGTCATCCAGGACCCGGCCCTGCGGACGGTGTACGAAGCGAAGAAGGCCGCACTGAAGGACCTGCAGCTCGTCGGGTCCCGAGGCGCGTTCGTGAGGTCGCGGATCCAGTTCCTGCGGGATCTGACCGCGGCTCCCCCTTCTTCTACTCGCTGGAAAAAAGGCAGAGTGTCCGTAAGCAGCTCTTGACGCTGCTGGCCGACGACGGCTCTCTCGTCTCGGATCCGGAGGGCGTCAACAACAGGGCCCGTGAATATTACGGGGCTCTGTTCTCTCCGGATCCGTCCAGCGAGGAAGCGCGTAGAGTTTTGTGGGAGGACCTGCCGAAGGTCAGCCCGGAGGGCGCCGAAAATCTGGAAGCTCCGCTAAGCCTGGCGGAGCTGACCGGTGCCCTCGACCGGCTCTCGAGGGGAAAATCCCCGGGGCTGGACGGGCTGACCGTGGAGTTCCACAGTGCGTTCTGGGACGTCCTGGGGAGCGACTACGCGCGGGTCCTGGGGGAAAGTCTGGCGACCGGGGAGATGCCCCTCTCTTGGCGCAGGGCAGTCATCGTCCTGCTGCCTAAGAAGGGCGATCTCCGCCTCCTTAAGAACTGGCGCCCGGTCTCCCTCCTCAGCATGGACTACAAAATCTTCGCCAGGGCGATGTCTGCTCGCCTTGGTGCCGTGCTGGACAACATGATCCACCCCGACCAGTCCTACACGGTCCCGGGCCGGACAATCCACGACAACATCCATCTGGTCCGGGACCTCATCCATTGTTCCCAGGAGGCTGGTCTGTCGGTCGCCTTCCTATCCCTCGACCAAGAGAAGGCATTCGACAGGGTGGATCACGACTATATGCTCGGAACTCTGCGCGCTTTCGGGTTCGGGACGCATTTCGTCGCCCGGATCCGACTTTTGTACGCCGCCGCGGAGTGTCTGATTAAGGTTAACGGGTCCTTGACGGCGCCCCTTCGCTTTAGGAGAGTTGTGCGCCAGGGATGCCCCATGTCCGGCCAGTTATACGCCGTTTGCGTGGAGCCTTTCCTGCGCCTCTTGCGGACGAGGTTGACGGGACTGGCTCTGCAAGGGCCGGGCGTGGGGGTCTTCCTCTCGGCTTACACCGATGACGTGCTCCTCGTGGTAGAGGATCCCGCTGACCTGCGGAGGATGCGTGAGTGCCAGGAGATTTACTCGGCCGCGTCCTCCGCCAGGATCAACTGGGAGAAATGTTCCGGACTCCTGGTGGGTCAGTGGCGGGTGGACTCCCTGCCGGAGGAGCTCAGGCCTTTTGCCTGGAGCACGACCCATCTCCTCTATCTGGGAGTCTACCTTAGCCCCGATGAGGGAGCCTGGCCGGCGAACTGGCAGGAGCTGGAGGCCAAGGTCGCCGCTCGCCTAGGGCGCTGGACAGGACTGCTCCGAGTGCTGTCCTACAGGGGTCGAGCGCTAGTCATAAACCAGCTGGTGGCCGCAATGTTGTGGTACCGGCTGGTCACTTTGACCCCTCCCCCTGCGTTTGTCGCCAAGATACAGAAGAAGCTGGTGGACTTCTTCTGGAACAACAGGAAGCACTGGGTCTCTGCTGCGGTCTTGAGTCTCCCGTTTGAGGAGGGCGGTCAGTCGTTGGTGTGCGTCAGCGCCCAGCTCATGACTTTCCGTCTTCAAACCCTGCAGAGATACCTTTACGTCGAGCCCCCTCCTAGGTGGTGTGCTCTGGCGACGTATTTCTTCCGCCAGCAGCGCGACCTCAATTATGACACGCAGCTCCTGTTTGTGAACTTGGGGGGTGTCAGGACCGCCCTCCGGGAGCTGCCTGTCTTTTACAAGGAACTCATCAGGGTCTGGAACAAAGTCTCCACCAAGTGCAGCTCTCCGCCGGCTGGAGTGGCGGCCGTCCTGCAGGAGCCACTGCTCGGGAATCCGTACCTCCACGACCGAGGTTTTATGTGGCGGTCGGAAGAGAGGGCTGTGGCTGGTGAGGTGACCAGGGTCAGGGACCTGCTCGATGGCGGAGGAGCGGGCTGGATGGCGCCAGACACGCTGGCGCGGCGCCTAAATTCTGCCAACGTCCGCCACGCGGCCGATGCCATCGAGTCGCTAAAAACAGCTCTGGGCCCTGACTCCGTTAGGTGCATCGAGGAGGCTCAGGCACGTGGGGAGATCCCGTCCGAACTGACCCCGTCCGGACGGAATTCCTCATCGGCGCCAAACCCCGGAACCTCCCTCGGGGGCCGGCGCCTCACAACTTGAGCCGCCTCGGGGAAATCCCCTCCGTGCCTTTCAGTTCCGCGTGGAGGGGTTTCCTGTACGGGCTGCTCCTGCACACTCTCAACTTTGCCATCCTCGCCTGCCGTCCGGACACGCCATGGCGTACCATCCTGCCGTCCGGAGGAGGCGGGGGTCCCCGATGGAGGGCACTCTACGCAGGGGTCCCCCCACTATTCATCGGGGACTTGGCCTGGAGGGTGGTGCACGGAGCAGTGCCGTGCAATAAATTTTTAAGCAGGTTCACGGACTCCCAGGCCGCCTGCAATTTCTGCGGTCTGGAGGAGTCCGTGTTCCATGTTTTTATTGAGTGCACAAGGTTGCAGCCCCTGTTCCATTATTTGAAGGGGCTGCTCCTGAAATTCTGGCTGCACTTCAGTCCCACTCTCCTGAACTTTGGGTACCCTGTGCGGAGGGGAGCGGGTAGGTCCGAAGGCCTCCTCGTAGGACTGCTCCTGGGCACGGCCAAGGGTGCCATCAGCCGGTCCAGGCAGCGGGCGGTCGAGGGGGTCGTTCAACCTGACTGCCTGCCTCTCTTCCGCTCTTACATCCGGTCCAGGGTGTCCTTGGAGATGGAGCACGCGGTGTCCACCGGTACGCTCGCGGCCTTCCGCGAGAGGTGGGCACCGGAGGGACTGGAGTGCATCATCACACCCGGCAACCAAATTTTAATTTGATTTTACGTTTTAAAGTTTAATTTGTTTTCATTGCCGGTGCTTTGAGTGTCCCCCTCCCCTTTTATAAGGGGCACTGGAAAAAATTTGATTTTACCGCCCCAAAAAAAAACCAAAAAAAAAAGGGGGCCTTGTAAATGTCTGCTGTGTCATCCAGGGCGGGTGGCACGGTTTAATGTCTTTTTATGTTCACAGATAAACTCAAAAAGAGTTTCATGCACCAATGGTGGAGCAGTGGAGGCGTGTCCTGCTCAGTTGGCTGAGTGAGCAGTGAGGAGAGGAGCTCCTGCTTTTGCTCCTGGCTGGGCCTGTGAATTAGCCCAGGAAGAGAAGGAAGGAAGGAAGGGGCTTCACCACCAACTTTCACCCAGAGGGAGAGGAGGAAAGCAGAAAACTTTTTTTTACCATTTCTACAAAGAGTTGGAGAGAGGGGGAAAGACCAACAACAACATCCAGTGTGGAAGGAGGGAGACTCTACTATTCTACAGGTGGGTGTATTGGTGCATTCCCCAATAGACTTTGCTGTATCGGTGGGGGGAGGAAAGAAGACCACTGAGGGCCGGAACATCGCGGGGGTTGTGTGTGTGTGGAAGTGTGTGTGGGGGCCTTGCTTACAACTAGGCCCCACACACAATTGAACCCCCCCCCCCATTGCCTAGCCTGGGGTAGCTGGAGCTACCAGGCTGAAGATTTCTTCAATCACCCGTTAAACATCGTTGGGAGTGTGTGCCTGGGTGGCTCTAGCTGCCCCAGGTGAAGACATCTTCTCCCCTCACCCGAAGACCACCCCAAAGACTATTTGTGTTTTGCCATCTGGGGATTGCACCCACCCACAGATGCGAGGGGAGACCTGCCCTCGCAGTTCCCCCCCCTTTCCACCCCCCTCTCTCTTTCTCTGTTACTCTCTGTTTCTCCCCTCTCTCTCTGAGAGCCCTTCCTCCCAAATTGGAAAAAAAAACAATTGGGAGAACTGAGCAGAGGGAGCAAGGCCCCTCCCCAATTGCCAACTAGGGGAGAGGTGTGCCTCGTTAAGTGCTCCTCTGCTCAGTCATATTAAACGAGGCCAACCAAGACCATTAAGGCCTGTGACTTTGGGGTGGGTGTAGCCCTTAAAGGAACCCCGTGATGGCGACCCCATCCACGCCGGTGGCGGGGCCAGCAAGGACATATGCGCAGGCGGTGTCCACATCCACGGCACCTCCTGCGCCACCCGCTGCCCTGCCACCTTTTACACTAATAACGAAGAAACACGGGGTCAAGAGCTACACTCACCCCACAATGAGCATCGACGAGTGCGTGCGGGCGATGGCTGGGGTAGTCGGCCCCTCGGCCTTTGTCGCAGCCTCCAAGATGTCTGGGAAGGACGTGTTCTTCCTGGGGTCAGAGCGGGCGGTGTCCCTGGCCCTCGAAAAGGGGCTCACGGTGGGCGGGATGTTCCTGCCGGTGGACCCTCTCGAGGCCACCGCGCAGAGGGTCATCGTGTCAAACGTCCCGCCCTTTGTTCCTGCTGAGCTCCTCCTCCCTCACCTACACCAACTGGGGGAGGTAAGGTCGGGGATCAACCCCATACCGCTCGGCCTCAGGGAGAACAACCTGCGCCACATGTTCTCCTTCCGCCGCCAGCTCTTTGTCCGGCTGGCGCGGGAGGACACGACGGAAGGGCATTTTAATGTGGTGCATGAGGGGACTGCCTACCGTGTCTTCTGGATGTCGGACGGCGTGCGGTGCCATGCCTGTAAGGAGGTGGGGCATGTTCGTAAGAACTGCCCCGCCTCCAAGGCCGCCAAACCACCGAGGGCGGCCAAGGCTGGCGCCGCCGCCACCCCTCCCCCTAGTAGCGTCCGTGTGCCGGGAGCTGTGGGTGCGCGGGCATCGCCGGGGGCCTTTGCTTTCACGGCCTCTGGCGGGGGGGAGGGAGAGAGTCTGATCGGAAAGAAGGCGCGGGGGAAGGCGAAACATCCCGAGGCGGGTCCCCTCGGTGCGCCAGACCGCGCTCAGCCCAACCCAGTCACCGGCGAGCGCGTGGTGCCCTGAGCCCATGCCTGAGCCCTTGACCAATACCACAGAGGGGCTCGGGCGCGGGCAAGAAAAGGAAAAGGGGGGGGTGGAGCGGGAGGCCTCGGCAGACATGGAGGTCTCCCTGCCTCCGCGCGCCCCCAGGAACAAAAGGAGGCGCAGTTCCGATGAGGCGGAGGGGGAACAACATCCCTCCGCGGAGGAGTCGGTGCCCGCCGCGTGTCCCGCGTCCCCAACCAGTGCCCCCAAGCTGCGCTGTAGGCGAGAGGAGTCTGTCCCCGGGGAGGGTGAGACAGTCGAGGCTGCCCAGCCTCTGCCTCCCGGGGATGGCGTGGAAGATCTGCCTGTCGTGGGGGGTGTGGGGCCAGCGGAGGAATGCATTGCCGCCGGGCCGGGCGTCCCGGGGACTGAGGCAGGCGGGGCCGAAAAGGCTGAACCTGAGCCCGCCCAGCTATTAATCAACTTCCCCCGGGAGTCGCTCGACCCAGCAGAAAATGAAATTCAGGATTTTAATGACACTGTAAATGCTGGGCCGGGGGGTGGCAGCGGGGAGGGGGAAGAACACCCACCTTCGCCCCTTACTTTGGAGCTGGAGCACTTGGGGAGCCTGGGGATTTCCTATGGCCGGGTCTCTCCTTGTTCCCCGGTTCCTGGGGCGGAGGGGGAACCCCTTCCGCTGTCGTTTCCCGACCCAGCACCGTTTTTAAAAGAGCCCAGTGGGGACTCCTCTGCCGACGATCCTGGGGGTGGGATCGGGGCAGAGCCAGGGCCGGTTGGAGCGGCCGGGTCATTTGCCGTACCTTGTGCGGTCGATGGGCCGGCTGCTGGCGGCCACCTCCCGGAGGAGGACGGGGACTCGGTGGGGGACGCGGGAGAAGAACTAGAGACCACCGCCAGCGAGGCGGTGGATCTGCTCGCGGCCGCCGCTGAGGCCCTCCTCATTCCTGCAAAGGAACTCCGGGACTTTTTGGCCCAGAGCCGGGGTCGCTGCAACCAAGCCCGACTGGCCCTGGAAAAATGGTCCGAGCCAGAGCTGATCAAGGGGTCCGTCCGCGCCGCCGTTAAAACCTTGGCCGCGGGCGGGCCCTTGACAAAGGCGCAACACCTTGAGCTACGCGAGCTCGAGGGACTCCTCGCTGGGCTGCGGAGGGAGTGGAGTTCAACAAAAGACTCCGCTCCCTCCCCCACAATAGGTTAAGGTAGAGGTTGCACTATGCTTTTGCCATGAAGATAACCATAGCCAGCCTCAACATCAACGGCGGCAGAGGGGCACGCTGTAGATTTGACAATTTTTCGCTCCTGCGGGAGGGGAAATATGCGGTGTGCTTCCTGCAAGAAACCCACACCGTTCCGGGAGACGAAGCCACGTGGCTCCTGGAATGGCAAGGAGAGGTCCGCATGAGCCACCTCACCGCCATTTCTAGTGGGGTGGCCATCTTGCTGGGCCCGCATTTTCAGCCGGAGATCTTGGGGGTCGAGGAGCCCGTGCCAGGCCGCTTGCTGCACGTAACGGTTCGCCTGGGGGACGTGCCGCTCCATCTCGTGAACGTGTACGCCCCTCAGCCCGGCCCGCAGCAAACGCGCTTCTTTGAAGAGGTGTCCGCTCTTCTTGGCTCCGTCGACGTCGGCGACTGCATTGTCCTCGGGGGGGATTTTAACTGCACCCTCGAGGCGAGGGACCGCTCCGGTGCCCCGCAGTGCATGACGGCGATGGAGAAGTTGAGGGACCTGGTCGGGTCCTTCGACTTGGTGGACGTCTGGCGAAATCTCCACCCCGACTCCAGCGCCTTTACTTGGGTGAGGCCTGGAGTAGGATGGTCCAGAGTCGACCGCCTTTACGTGTCTCGGGCGTACGTTTCCTGCGTCCCGGCGGCCTCCATGCGGCCGGTGCCGTGTTCGGACCACCACCTGGTGTGGGCGGAGCTCGCTTCGCTCCGCGCGAGGACGGGGTCCGCGTACTGGCACTTTAACAACCGGCTGCTGGAGGACGTGCGGTTCCAGGACTCGTTCCGTCGATTCTGGTCCGACTGGAGAAGGAAGCAGGGGGGCTTCCCCTCCTTGAGGCTATGGTGGGACGTGGGCAAGGCTCACGTCCGCGTCTTCTGTCAAGAGTACGCGAGGGGGTCGACCAAGAGGCGGGCGGCCAGAGTCGGGCGCCTAGAAAAAGAGGTGCTCGACCTGGAAACCCGTCTCGGTCAAGTCGTCCAGGACCCGGCCCTGCGGACGGTGTACGAAGCGAAGAAGGCCGCACTGAAGGACCTGCAGCTCGTCGGGTCCCGAGGCGCGTTCGTGAGGTCGCGGATCCGGTTCCTGCGGGATCTGGACCGCGGCTCCCCCTTCTTCTACTCGCTGGAAAAAAGGCAGAGTGTCCGTAAGCAGCTCTTGACGCTGCTGGCCAACGATGGCTCTCTCGTCTCGGATCCGGAGGGCGTCAACAACAGGGCCCGTGAATATTACGGGGCTCTGTTCTCTCCGGATCCGTCCAGCGAGGAAGCGCGTAGAGTTTTGTGGGAGGACCTGCCGAAGGTCAGCCCGGAAGGCGATGAAAATTTGGAAGCTCCGCTAAGCCTGGCGGAGCTGACCGGTGCCCTCGACCGGCTCTCGAGGGGAAAATCCCCGGGGCTGGATGGGCTGACCGTGGAGTTCCACTGGGCGTTCTGGGACGTCCTGGGGAGCGACTACGCGCGGGTCCTGGGGGAAAGTCTGGCGACCGGGGAGATGCCCCTCTCTTGGCGCAGGGCAGTCATCGTCCTGCTGCCTAAGAAGGGCAATCTCCGCCTCCTTAAGAACTGGCGCCCGGTCTCCCTCCTCAGCACGGACTACAAAATCTTCGCCAGGGCGATGTCTGCTCGCCTTGGTGCCGTGCTGGACCACATGATCCACCCCGACCAGTCCTACACGGTCCCGGGCCGGACAATCCACGATAACATCCATCTGGTCCGGGACTTCATCCATTGTTCCCAGGAGGCTGGTCTGTCGGTCGCCTTCCTATCCCTCGACCAAGAGAAGGCGTTCGACAGGGTGGATCACGATTATCTGCTCGGAACTCTGCGCGCTTTCGGGTTCGGGACGCATTTCGTCGCCCGGATCCGACTTTTGTACGCCGCCGCAGAGTGTCTGATTAAGGTTAACGGGTTCTTGATGGCGCCCCTTCGCTTTAGGAGAGGGGTGCGCCAGGGATGCCCCATGTCCGGCCAGTTATACGCCGTTTGCGTGGAGCCTTTCCTGTGCCTCTTGCGGACGAGGTTGACGGGACTGGCTCTGCAAGGGCCGGGCGTGGAGGTCGTCCTCTCGGCTTACGCCGATGACGTGCTCCTCGCGGTAGAGGATCCCGCTGACCTGCGGAGGATGCGTGAGTGCCAGGAGATTTACTCGGCCGCGTCCTCCGCCAGGATCAACTGGGAGAAATGTTCCGGACTCCTGGTGGGTCAGTGGCGGGTGGACTCCCTGCCGGAGGAGCTCAGGCCTTTTGCCTGGAGCACGACCCATCTCCTCTATCTGGGAGTCTACCTTAGCCCCGACGAGGGAGCCTGGCCGGCGAACTGGCAGGAGCTGGAGGCCAAGGTCGCCGCTCGCCTAGGGCGCTGGACAGGACTGCTCCGAGTGCTGTCCTACAGGGGTCGAGCGCTAGTCATAAACCAGCTGGTGGCCGCAATGTTGTGGTACCGGCTGGTCACTTTGACCCCTCCCCCTGCGTTTGTCGCCAAGATACAGAAGAAGCTGGTGGACGTCTTCTGGAACAACAGGAAGCACTGGGTCTCTGCTGCGGTCTTGAGTCTCCCGCTTGAGGAGGGCGGTCAGTTGTTGGTGTGCGTCAGCGCCCAGCTCGCGACTTTCCGTCTTCAGACCCTGCAGAGATACCTTTACGTCGAGCCCCCTCCTAGGTGGTGTGCTCTGGCGACGTATTTCTTCCGCCAGCAGCGCGACCTCAATTACGACACGCAGCTCCTGTTTGTGAACTTGGGGGGTGTCAGGACCGCCCTCCGGGAGCTGCCTGTCTTTTACAAGGAACTCATCAGGGTCTGGAACAAAGTCTCCACCAAGCGCAGCTCTCCGCCGGCTGGAGTGGCGGCCGTCCTGCAGGAGCCGCTGCTCGGGAATCCGTACCTCCACGACAAAGGTTTTAGGTGGCGGTCGGAAGAGAGGGCTGTGGCTGGTGAGGTGACCAGGGTCAGGGACCTGCTCGATGGCAGAGGAGCGGGCTGGATGGCGCCAGACACGCTGGCGCGGCGCCTAAATTCTGCCAACGTCCGCCACGCGGCCGATGCCATCGAGTCGCTAAAAACAGCTCTGGGCCCTGACCCCGTTAGGTGCATCGAGGAGGCTCAAGCACGTGGGGAGATCCCGTCCGAACTGACCCCCGTCCGGACGGAATTCCTCATCAGCGCCAAACCCCGGAACCTCCCTCGGGGGCCGGCGCCTCACAACTTGAGCCGCCTCGAGGAAATCCCCTCCGTGCCTTTCAGTTCCGCGCGGAGGGGTTTCCTGTACGGGCTGCTCCTGCACACTCTCAACTTTGCCATCCTCGCCGGCCGTCCGGACACGCCATGGCGTACCATCTTGCCGTCCGGAGGAGGCGGGGGTCCCCGATGGAGGGCACTCTACGCAGGGGTCCTCCCACTATTCATCAGGGACTTGGCCTGGAGGGTGGTGCACGGAGCAGTGCCGTGCAACAAATTTTTAAGCCGGTTCACGGACTCCCAGGCCGCCTGCAATTTCTGCGGTCTGGAAGAGTCCATGTTCCATGTTTTTATGGAATGCACAAGGTTGCAGCCCCTGTTTTATTATTTGAAGGGGCTGCTCCTGAAATTCTGGCTGCACTTCAGTCCCACTCTCCTGATCTTTGGGCACCCTGTGCGGAGGGGAGCGGGTAGGTCCGAAGGCCTCCTCGTAGGACTGCTCCTGGGCACGGCCAAGGGTGCCATCAGCCGGTCCAGGCAGCGGGCGGTCGAGGGGGTCGTTCAACCTGACTGCCTGCCTCTCTTCCGCTCTTACATCCGAGCCAGGGTGTCCCTGGAGATGGAGCACGCGGTGTCCACCGGTACGCTCGCGGCCTTCCGCGAGAGGTGGGCACCGGAGGGACTGGAGTGCATCATCACGCCCGGCAACCAAATTTTAATTTGATTTTACGTTTTAAAGTTTAATTTGTTTTAATTGCCGGTGCTTTTAGTGTCCCCTTCCCTTTTATAGGGGGCACTGGGAAAATTGTGATTTTAGTGCCCAAAAAAAAAGCAAAACACCAAAAAATCAAAAAAAGGAAAAAAGGGCCTTGTAAATGTTTGGTGTGTCACCCAGGTCGGGTGGCATGGTTTAATGTTTTTTGTTTTGCAGATAAACTCCAAAAAGAGTTTCATGCACCAATGGTGGAGCAGTGGAGGCGTGTCCTGCTCAGTTGGCTGAGTGAGCAGTGAGGAGAGGAGCTCCTGCTTTTGCTTCTGGCTGGGCCTGTGAATTAGCCCAGGAAGAGAAGGAAGGAAGGAAGGGGCTTCACCACCAACTTTCACCCAGAGGGAGAGGAGGAAAGCAGAAAACATTTTTTTACCATTTCTACAAAGAGTTGGAGAGAGGGGGAAAGACCAACAACAACATCCAGTGTGGAAGGAGGGAGACTCTACTATTCTACAGGTGGGTGTATTGGTGCATTCCCCAATAGACTTTGCTGTATTGGTGGGGGGAGGAAAGAAGACCACTGAGGGCCGGAACATCGCGGGGGGTTTGTGTGTGTGGAAGTGTGTGTGGGGGCCTTGCTTACAACTAGGCCCCACACACAATTGAAACCCCCCCCATTGCCTAGCCTGGGGTAGCTGGAGCTACCAGGCTGAAGATTTCTTCAATCACCCGTTAAACATCGTTGGGAGTGTGTGCCTGGGTGGCTCTAGCTGCCCCAAGTGAAGACATCTTCTCCCCTCACCCGAAGACCACCCCAAAGACTATTTGTGTTTTGCCATCTGGGGATTGCACCCACCCACAGCTGCGAGGGGAGACCTGCCCTCGCAGTTCCCCCCCCTTCCCACCCCCCTCTCTCTTTCTCTGTTACTCTCTGTTTCTCCCCTCTCTCTCTGAGAGCCCTTCCTCCCAAATTGGAAAAAAAAACAATTGGGACAACTGAGCAGAGGGAGCAAGGCCCCTCCCCAATTGCCAACAAGGGGAGATGTGTGCCTCGTTAAGTGCTCCTCTGCTCAGTCATATTAAACGAGGCCAACCAAGACCATTAAGGCCTGTGACTTTGGGGTGGGTGTAGCCCTTAAAGGGACCCCGTGATGGCGACCCCATCCACGCCTGTGGCGGAGCCAGCAAGGACATATGCGCAGGCGGTGTCCACATCCACGGCACCTCCTGCGCCACCCGCTGCCCTGCCACCTTTTACACTAATAACGAAGAAACACGGGGTCAAGAGCTACACTCACCCCACAATGAGCATCGAGGTGTGCGTGCGGGCGATGGCTGGGGTAGTCGGCCCCTCGGCCTTTGTCGCAGCCTCCAAGATGTCTGGGAAGGCCGTGTTCTTCCTGGGGTCGGAGCGGGCGGTGTCCCTGGCCCTCGAAAAGGGGCTCACGGTGGGCGGGACGTTCCTGCCGGTGGACCCTCTCGAGGCCACCGCGCAGAGGGTCATCATGTCAAACGTCCCGCCCTTTGTTCCTGCTGAGCTCCTCCTCCCTCACCTACACCAACTGGGGGAGGTAAGGTCGGGGATCAACCCCATACCGCTCGGCCTCAGGGAGAACAGCCTGCGCCACGTGTTCTCCTTCCGCCGCCAGCACTTGTCCGGCTGGCGCGGGAGGACACGACGGAAGGGCATTTTAATGTGGTGCACGAGGGGACTGCCTACCGCGTCTTCTGGACGTCGGACGGCGTGTGGTGCCATGCCTGTAGGGAGGTGGGGCATGTTCGTAAGAACTGCCCCGCCTCCAAGGCCACCAAACCACCGAAGGCGGCCAAGGCTGGCGCCGCCGCCACCACGCCCCCTAGTTGCGTCCGCGTGCCGGGAGCCGTAGGTGCGCGGGCATCGTCGGAGGCCTTTGTTTTCAGGGCCTCCGGCGGGGGGGAGGGAGAGCGTCCGACCGGAAAGAAGGCGCGGAACAAGGCGAAACATCTTGAGGCGGGTCCCCTCAGTGCGCCAGAAAGTTTGACCACCGCGCTCGGCCCAACCCTGTCACCGGCGAGCGCGGGGTGCACTGAGCCCGTGCCCGAGTCCTTGAACAACACCACAGAGGGGCTCGGGCAAGAAAAAGAAAAGGGGGGGGCGGAGCGGGAGGCCTCGGCAGACACGGTGGTCTCCCTGCCTCAGCGCACCCCCAGCAACAAAAGGAGGCGCCGCTCCGTTGAGGCGGAGAGGGAACAACATCCCTCCGTGGAGGTGTCGGTGCCCACCGCGTGTCCCGCGTCCCCCACCAGCGCCCCCAAGCTGCGCTGTAGGCGAGAGGAGTCTGTCCCCGGGGAGGGTGAGACAGTCGAGGCTGCCCAGCCTCTACCTCCCGGGGATGGCGTGGAAGATCTGCCTGTCGTGGGGGGTGTGGGGCCAGCGGAGGAATGCATTGCCGCCGGGCCGGGCGTCCCGGGGACTGAGGCGGGCGGGGCCGAAAAGGCCGAACCTGAGCCCGCCCAGCCAATATCCAACATCCCCCAGGATTTGCTCGACCCGGAAGAAACACAAATTATTAACAATTTTAATGACACTGTACATGCTGGGCCGGGGGGTGGCAGCGGGGAGGGGGAGGAACACCCACCCTCACCTCTTACTTTGGAGCTGGAGCACTTGGGGAGCCTGGGGATTTCCTATGGCCGGGTCTCTCCTTGTTCCCCAGTTCCTGGGGCGGAGGGGGAACCCCTTCCGCTGTCGTTTCCCGACCCAGCACCATTTTTAAAAGAGCCCAGTGGGGACTCCTCTGCCGACGATCCTGGGGGTGGGATCGGGGCATGGCCAGGGCCGGTTGGAGCGGCCGGGTCATTTGCCGTACCTTGTGCGGTCGATGGGCCGGCTGCTGGCGGCCACCTCCCGGAGGAGGACGGAGACTCGGTGGGGGACGCGGGAGAAGAACTAGAGACCACCGCCAGGGAGGCGGTGGATCTGCTCGCGGCCGCCGCTGAGGCCCTCCTCATTCCTGCAAAGGAACTCCGGGACTTTTTGGCCCAGAGCCGGGGTCGCTGCGACCAAGCCCGACTGGCCCTGGAAAAATGGTCCGAGCCAGAGCTGATCAAGGGGTCCGTCCGCGCCGCCGCTAAAACCTTGGCCGCGGGCGGGCCCTTGACAAAGGCGCAACACCTTGAGCTGCGCGAGCTCGAGGGACTCCTCGCTGGGCTGCGGAGGGAGTGGAGTTCAACAAAAGACTCCGCTCCCTCCCCCACAATAGGTTAAGGTAGAGGTTGCACTATGCTTTTGCCATGAAGATAACCATAGCCAGCCTCAACATCAATGGCGGCAGAGGGGCACGCCGTAGATTTGACAATTTTTCGCTCCTGCGGGAGGGGAAATATGCGGTGTGCTTCCTGCAAAAAACCCACACCGTTCCGGGAGACGAAGCCACGTGGCTCCTGGAATGGCAAGGAGAGGTCCGCATGAGCCACCTCACCGCCACGTCTAGTGGGGTGGCCATCTTGCTGGGCCCGCATTTTCAGCCGGAGATCTTGGGGGTCGAGGAGCCTGTGCCAGGCCGCTTGCTGCACGTAGCAGTTCGCCTGGGGGACGTGCCGCTCCATCTCGTGAACGTGTACGCCCCTCAGCCCGGCCCGCAGCAAACGCGCTTCTTTGAAGAGGTGTCCGTTCTTCTTGGCTCCATCGACGTCGGCGACTGCATTGTCCTCGGGGGGGATTTTAACTGCACCCTCGAGGCGAGGGACCGCTCCGGTGCCCCGCAGTGCATGACGGCGATGGAGAAGTTGAGGGACCTGGTCGGGTCCTTCGACTTGGTGGACGTCTGGCGAAATCTCCACCCCGACTCCAGCGCCTTTACTTGGGTGAAGCCTGGAGTAGGATGGTCCAGAGTCGACCGCCTTTACGTGTCTCGGGCGTACGTTTCCTGCGTCCTGTTGGCCTCCATGCGGCCGGTGCCGTGTTCGGACCACCACCTGGTGTGGGCGGAGCTCGCTTCGCTCCGCGCAAGGACGGGGTCCGCGTACTGGCACTTTAACAACCGGCTGCTGGAGGACGTGCGGTTCCAGGACTCGTTCCGTCGATTCTGGTCCGACTGGAGAAGGAAGCAGGGGGGGGCTTCCCCTCCTTGAGGCTATGGTGGGACGTGGGCAAGGCTCACGTCCGCGTCTTCTGTCAAGAGTATGCGAGGGGGTCAACCAAGAGGCGGGCGGCCAGGGTCGGGCGCCTAGAAAAAGAGGTGCTCGACCTGGAATCCAGTCTCGGTCAAGTCGTCCAGGACCCGGCCCTGCGGACGGTGTACGAAGCAAAGAAGGCCGCGCTGAAGGACCTGCAGCTCGTCGGGTCCCGAGGCGCGTTCGTGAGGTCGCGGATCCGGTTCCTGCGGGATCTGGACCGAGGCTCCCCCTTCTTCTACTCACTGGAAAAAAGGCAAAGTGTCCGTAAGCAGCTCTTGACGCTGCTGGCCGACGACGGCTCTCTCGTCTCGGATCCGGAGGGCGTCAACAACAGGGCCCGTGAATATTACGGGGCTCTGTTCTCTCCGGATCCGTCCAGCGAGGAAGCGCGTAGAGTTTTGTGGGAGGACCTGCCGAAGGTCAGCCCGGAAGGCGCCGAAAATTTGGAAGCTCCGCTAAGCCTGGCGGAGCTGACCGGTGCCCTCGACCGGCTCTCGAGGGGAAAATCCCCGGGGCTGGACGGGCTGACCGTGGAGTTCCACAGGGGGTTCTGGGACGTCCTGGGGAGCGACTACGCGCGGGTCCTGGGGGAAAGTCTGGCGACCGGGGAGATGCCCCTCTCTTGGCGCAGGGCAGTCATCGTCCTGCTGCCTAAGAAGGGCGATCTCCGTCTCCTTAAGAACTGGCGCCCGGACTCCCTCCTCAGCACGGACTACAAAATCTTCGCCAGGGCGATGTCTGCTCGCCTTGGTGCCGTGCTGGACCACATGATCCACCCCGACCAGTCCTACACGGTCCCGGGCCGGACAATCCACGACAACATCCATCTGGTCCGGGACCTCATCCATCATTCCCAGGAGGCTGGTCTGTCGGTCGCCTTCTTATCTCTCGACCAAGAGAAGGCGTTCGACAGGGTGGATCACGACTATCTGCTCGGAACTCTGCGCGCTTTCGGGTTCGGGACGCATTTCATCGCCCGGATCCGACTTTTGTACGCCGCCGCTGAGTGTCTGATTAAGGTTAACGGGTCCTTGATGGCGCCCCTTCGCTTTAGGAGAGGGGTGCGCCAGGGATGCCCCATGTCCGGCCAGTTATACGCCGTTTGCGTGGAGCCTTTCCTGCGCCTCTTGCGGACGAGGTTGACGGGACTGGCTCTGCAAGGGACGGGCGTGGAGGTCGTCCTCTCGGCTTACGCAGATGACATGCTCCTCGCGGTAGAGGATCCCGCTGACCTGCGGAGGATGCGTGAGTGCCAGGAGATTTACTCGGCCGCGTCCTCCGCCAGGATCAACTGAGAGAAATGTTCCGGACTCCTGGTGGGTCAGTGGCGGGTGGACTCCCTGCCGGAGGAGCTCAGGCCTTTTGCCTGGAGCACGACCCATCTCCTCTATCTGGGAGTCTACCTTAGCCAAGACGAGGGAGCCTGGCCGGCGAACTGGCAGGAGCTGGAGGCCAAGGTCGCCGCTCGCCTAGGCCGCTGGACAGCACTGCTCCGAGTGCTGTCCTACAGGGGTCGAGCGCTAGTCATAAACCAGCTGGTGGCCGCAATGTTGTGGTACCGGCTGGTCACTTTGACCCCTCCCCCTGCGTTTGTCGCCAAGATACAGAAGAAGCTGGTGGACTTCTTCTGGAACAACAGGAAGCACTGGGTCTCTGCTGTGGTCTTGAGTCTCCCGCTTGAGGAGGGCGGTCAGTCGTTGGTGTGCGTCAGCGCCCAGCTCGCGACTTTCCGTCTTCAGACCCTGCAGAGATACCTTTACGTCAAGCCCCCTCCTAGGTGGTGTGCTCTGGCGACGTATTTCTTCCGCCAGCAGCGCGACCTCAACTACGACACGCAGCTCCTGTTTGTGAACTTGGGGGGTGTCAGGACCGCCCTCCCGGAGCTGCCTGTCTTTTACAGGGACCTCATCAGGGTCTGGAACAAAGTCTCCACCAAGCGCAGCTCTCCGCCGGCTGGAGTGGAGGCTGTCCTGCAGGAGCCGCTGCTCGGGAATCCGTACCTCCACGACCGAGGTTTTATGTGGCGGTCGGAAGTAAGGGCTGTGGCTGGTGAGGTGACCAGGGTCAGGGACCTGCTCGCTGGTGGAGGAGCGGGCTGGATGGCGCCAGGTACGCTGGCGCGGCGCCTAAATTCAGCCGACGTCCGCCACGCGGCCGATGCCATCGAGGCGCTAAAAACAGCTTTGGGCCCTGATTCTGTTAGGTGCATCGAGGAGGCTCAAGCACGTGGGGAGATCCCGTCCGAACTGACCCCCGTCCGGACGGAATTCCTCATTGCCACCAAATCCCGGAACCTCCCTCGGGGGCCGGCGCCTCACAACTTGAGCCGCCTCGGGGAAATCCGTTCCGTGCCTTTCAGTTCCGCGCGGAGGGGTTTCCTGTACGGGCTGCTCCTGCACACTCTCAACTTTGCCATCCTCGCCGGCCGTCCGGACACGCCATGGCGTACCATCCTGCCGTCCGGAGGAGACGGGGGTCCCCGATGGAGGGCACTCTATGCGGGAGTCCTCCCACTATTCATCGGGGACTTGGCCTGGAGGGTGGTGCATGGAGCAGTGCCGTGCAACAAATGTTTAAGCCGGTTCACGGACTCCCAGGCCGCCTGCAATTTTTGCGGTCTGGAAGAGTCCGTGTTCCATGTTTTTATGGAATGCATGAGGTTGCAGCCCCTGTTTTATTATTTGAAGGGGCTGCTCCTGAAATTCTGGCTGCACTTCAGTCCCACACTCCTGATCTTTGGGCACCCTGTGCGGAGGGGAGCGGGTAGGTCGTAGGACTGCTCCTGGGCACGGCCAAGGGTGCCATCAGCCAGTCCAGGCAGCGGGCGGTCGAGGGGGTCGTTCAACCTGACTGCCTGCCTCTCTTCCGCTCTTACATCCGAGCCAGGGTGTCCCTGGAGATGGAGCACACGGTGTCCACCGGTACGCTCGCGGCCTTCTGCGAGAGGTGGGCACCGGAGGGACTGGAGTGCATCATCACGCCCGGCAACCAAATTTTAATTTGATATTACGTTTTAAAGTTTAATTTGTTTTAATTGCCGGTGCTTTTAGTGTCCACCTCCCCTTTTATAGGGGGCACTGGAAAAAATGTGATTTTAGCGCCCAAAACAAACCCAAAAAAAAAGAAAAACACAAATAAAAACCACAAAAAAAAGAAAAAAAGGGCCTTGTAAATGTCTGCTGTGTCATCCAGGGTGGATGGCACGGTTTAATGTTTATGTTTTTTTTCAGGTAAACTCAAAAAGAGTTTCATGCACAAGGACCCCCAGGTCCCTCTGCACCGCAGCATGTTGTAATTTCTCCCCATTCAAATAATATTTCCTTTCACTGTTTTTTTTCCCAAGGTGAATGACCTCACATTTTCCGACATTGTATTCCATCTGCCAAACCTTAGCCCATTCGCTTAACCTATCTAAATCTCTTTGCAGCCTCTCTGTGTCCTCTACACAACCCGCTTTCCCACTAATCTTTGACATCACCCTCCCCCAAGGTCTTATTGTCTTTATAGATTCAGTCTCTCAGGTGGTCTACGCTCTCGCGTGGAGCGTCTTAGTTGTGGTTCAGTTGTTTGCCTTGGTGCCTGTTTTTCTTTCGGTGTGATTGCTGGTATCTCGCCTGGGCTGTCTGTTTCGTTCAGTATGATTGCTGGTATCTCACCTGGGCTGTCTGTTTCGTTCAGTATGATTGTTGGTATCTCGCCTGGGCTGTCTGTTGAGACTGCCCTTTCCTCAGGTTGTTCCCTCTGTCTGTCCACCAGGTGTGGTGTGAGTTCCGCATTGTAGTCTGCCTCTGGTTCAGCAGTGTTGTTGGTGAATCTACTTTTGACTTGGTCTACATGACTCCGGCAGGTTTGGCCATTGTCCATTTGTACCACCAGTAGCCTGTTTCCTTCCTTGCCTGTTACTGTCCCTGCAAGCCATTTGGGACCCCTGCCATAGATTAGCACAAACACTTTGTCCCCTATCTCATTCCACCTCCCCCTCGAATTTCGGTCATGGTACTCAGTTAGCTTACAGCGCTTTGCCTCAACGATTTCATGCATGTCTGGGAGGATTAATAAAAGCCTTGTCTTTAAGGTCCGTTTCATCAATAGTTGCGCGGGAGGAATCCCAGTCAATGAATGCGGATGAGATCTGTATGCCAGCAGCAGTCGCGACAGGTGGCCTTGCAGTGTGGAACCTTGGATTTTGAGCATGCCTTGTTTAATGATTTGCACTACTCGCTCCGCCTTGCCGTTGGAGGCCGGCTTAAATGGTGCCATCTTAATGTGATTTATACCATGGTCAACTATAAAATCTTGGAATTCTGTGCTGGTGAAGCACGGACCGTTATCACTGACCAATATGTCAGGAATTCCGTGCTTTGCAAACGTAGTTCCAAGGCTCTCCACAATGGTGGAGGTGGTGCTCGAGTTTAAAATGGTGCATTCGAACCACTTTGAAAATGCATCTACTACTACGAGGAACATTTTGCCCATGAATGGGCCCACATAGTTTACATGCACCCGCGACCACGGTTTGGTGGGCCAGGGCCAGGGGCTCAGGGGGGCCTCCCTGGGGGCATTACTAAGTTGGGCACAAATGGTGCACCGTCGGACGCAGAGCTCCAAGTCCGTGTCAATACCAGGCCACCAGACGTGGGATCTGGCTATGGCCTTCATGAGAACGATTCCCGGGTGCTCGCGGTGGAGCTCCCGGACAAATGCCTCTCTGCCTTGCAGATGCATAACTACTCGGCTATCCCACATCAGGCAATCTGCTTGTAGTGACAGCTCATGCATGCGCCTATGGAAAGGTTTGATCTCCTCGGAGCAGGCATCGGGAGCCTCTGCCCAGTCGCCAGTTAAGACACATCTTTTTATTAGGGATAACGTGGGGTCGCTGTTCGTCCAGGCTCTGATTTGGCGAGCTGTCATGGGCGAACCTGTGGACTCAAAAGCATTGGCTGCCATGACTATCTCACAGTCCTGTTCGTCAGACCCTTCCGTGGTTGCCAGGGGTAGCCTGCTAAGCGCGTCAGCACAGTTGTCTGTGCCTGGTCTGTGCCTTATTGTGTAGTCGTAGGATGCCAGCATGAGTGCCCACCGTAGAATGCGCGCCGAGGCATTGGCGTTTATTGCCTTGCTCTCGGATAGGAGGGACATGAGGGGCTTGTGGTCAGTTTCTAATGCGAACTTGGCCCCGAAAAGATATCGGTGCATCTTTTTGACATGGTACACGCACGCGAGCGCCTCCTTCTCAGCTCCACCCGCGAAAGTGACCTGGAGGCATAAGCTATGGGTTGTAATTTACCCGCACCATTGACATGCTGTAAAACGCACCCGACCCCGTACGCTGTCGCATCACATATAAGAACTAGCTTTTTACCTGGATCAAAAAAAGCCGAAACACTGTTGGAACATTGAAGGCGCGTTCCTGGGCGTCCCCCAAAACCAATCACACCCCTTTCTGAGTAGCACGTGGAGAGGCTCCAGCAACATGCTTAGGTTCTGCATAAAGTTCCCAAAGTAATTGAGTAGCCCGAGAAAGGCGCGCAGTTCCGAGACATTCCGGGGCATGGGTGCCAAACGAATTGCTTCGGTTTTGGATTCTGTTGGGCGGATTCCATCAGCGGCAATCTTTCTGCCCAAAAATTCAACCTCAGGCGCGAGAAACAGTCAGTTGGATTTCTTAACTCTTCGGCCTACCCGATCCAACCGCTTTAGTACTTCCTTCAAATTGCGGAGATGGGAGTCGGTGTCCCTGCCCGTGATAAGTATGTCGTCTTGAAATACAACTGTCCCCGGGATGGACTTGAGCAGACTCTCCATGTTGCGCTGGAATATAGCAGCTGCCGACCTGATTCTGAATGGGCATCGATTGTACATGAAAAGGCCTTGATTTGTGTTGATGGTGGTGAGTAGCTTAGACTCTTCGGTCAGTTCTTGCGTCATATACGCAGATGTGCGATCTAGTTTCGAAAAAGGTTTTCCTCCAGCCAATGTGGCAAATAGGTCCTCCGCTCTGGGTAGCGGGTATTGGTCCTGTATGGAGACTCTGTTTATGATAGATTTGTAATCCCCACAGATTCGTACGGATCCATCAGGCTTCATGACTGAGACAATGGGACTTGCCCAGTCGCTAAATTCCACGGGTGAGATAAGGCCTTCCCGCAAAAGCCTGTCCAGTTCATGTTCAATCCTTTCCCTCATCACATAGGGCACAGCTCTAGCTTTGTGATGGACCGGTCTAGCATCCTGAGTGATGTAGATTTTAACTTTAGCCCCTTTGAAGGTGACCACACCTGGCTGAAAGAGATGTTCAAATCGACTTTGAACTGTTGAGCAGGAGGTCCGTTCCTCTGACGACATGGCATGAACATCATCCCATTTCCAATTTGGCTTTGCCAGCCAGCTTCTCCCCAGCAGTGCTGGGAGATTTCCGGGGACAATCCACAGGGGAAGTCGGTTCACTGTCCCTTTGTGTGTGACTGAGAGCATAGCGCTGCCGAGGACTGGGGCGATTTCTTTGGTCTCGGTCCTTAGTTTGGTGTCGACCCTTGTGAGTTTGGTCTGTGCTTTTGTGCGGCCACAGCTGTTCAAATTGTTGAGCGCTCATGTGAGATTGACTCGCTCCCGTATCCAGTTCCATGTTGACGGGTATCCCGTTGAGTAGGACCCTCATCATTATTGGAGGCGTCTTGTTGTAAGAACAGTGTCCATTGATCGTGTTGACCCGCTGTACCTCGGTGTCCCGGGCACTGTCACCACCGTCTTCTGGTCCGCTTTCCGACCCTTCCGATTCGTATACCAGCCGAGCTGCTGTTTTTCTACACATGTGGGCAAGATGCCCTGTATAGTTGCAGTTCCTGCAAACAGCATGCTGAAATCGACACCCCCTTGATGAGTGCCTTCCCCCACATCTCAGCACAGACCGTTTCCATTGTTTCCGAAGGATGAGCTGCGTCTGGCTGATCTCTCTTGAGCTTCTCTCAGTTTGTAGTTGATTGCTCGCATTGTGGGTTGATGAGGTGTGAACGGCCGTTCATGTGGCCCTTGATGGCTTCTGGCGCCACTGCCCACTGTTGAGGGGCTGCTCTCCTGCCTTTGTCTGTGTGTGAGGGTAGCGGCTTGTTTCACGCTGTGAACCCCTTGTTCCGATGTTTCGTTAGTTGTCGTACCCGCAGTGTAGATCAACCTCGTTTTTTTTTCTCCGCCAAGAATGTCTGCGCAACCAGTGCTGCTGCCTCTAGGGTCAGGTTCTTGGTTTCTATGAGCTTTCGGAATATGCCTGCGTGGCCTATTCCTTCAATAAAAAAGTCTCTCAGTACTTCTCTCCTTAGTTCATCGGAGAACTCACATAAACTAGCCAACCTCCGAAGTTCCGCCATAAAGTCGGATATGCAGCATCTGCAGTTGTAGAACCTGTGTCTGGCCATGTGTAGGCTGCTCGCTGGCTTCAGGTGGTCTCTTACCAATGTGCTGAACTCTTCAAATGACTTGCTTGCTTGTTTCTTGGGTGCCAGCAGGTCATTCATTAAGGCGTATGTTTTCGAGCCACAGCTGGTCAAGAGATGGGCTCTTCTCTTGTCTGCCTTATCATCGCCTAACCAGCCTTTGGTTACAAAGCTTTGCTGGAGCCTTTCTATAAAGTCCTCCCAATTATCTCCAGCATTGTATTTTTCATCTGAGCCATTGGTCGCCATTCTGTGGATTCTGTGATCCCGTAACTCGTCGCCACTGTAAAGTCCTGTCCCTGCAGTACAAACTCACACGAGGCACATGCTGAAGTCAAGGTCACTCAGGACCTGCACCTTTATTACACAGCTCTTGAATGCCACATTTGCCTGAGACCTGTCTTTATATACCTGTGTGGAACAGGTATGCAGTGTCTCCTGCAAGTGCATCCCTGGTGGTAAGGTATGCTTGTGGTTACAGGTCATATCTAGTTACAGTCATGTATAGCATGGTAAGATACAGTTATGTGCAGTAGTGTGAGATACATGACAGCACCCAATGTTCAAGCAGGCAGTTCAAACCAACAAGCAGAGCCTGAAACGCGTAACTCACAGTTCCTTGCAGACATGCCTGTCACACATATTGCTCAGTCGCAGGACAAGGCCACACATGCTCACCGGGGTCCCGCCTGCGGAACTATTGATGAAGAGAGGCCTCAAAACCAGGCTCTCTCTAGTCCATCCTGACTTTAACGATCATGTCATAACCCAACGTCAACGCTAGCAGTGGTATCACGACCGTGCCGCAGTGTCAAGTGACATATCTGTAAATGACTCAGTATATGTACTTAACCATGGTCAAGGGCCCAAGTGGCTTCCGAGCAATACGGATAAGGAGGGTAACCGGGTGTATGTGGTTAAGCTCAAGAATGGGCAGATGTGCAGGAAACACATTGATCAAATCAAGCTAAGACACACTGACGAACCGGAACAGTTGGAAGAAGAAACCGCGAGCTTAGGCGACCAATCAGCTCATGTCCAGCCATCAGAAGAACTCACTGTGGTCAAAGCCCAGCCCCAAGTCATGAGAGACTCAGAAAGCACTGGGATTGTACTGAGACGGTCAACCAGGGAGCGAAGGGCTCCGGACCGTCTGAACTTGTAATATGGACTTGTGCCAAGAACTAGGGGGGGGTGGGGGGTGGGGGGGGAGAAATGATGTAATGTATGTACATAAGGTCTGCCCACCAACAGGGGACACTACCATCAGAGATCATAGGGTCATAGGTACACTCGTGCTGGGCCCGATATATAACCTGAACTTCACCTTTGTATCTTCACTTCTGGAAACCATTTTAAAGACTGACCAGGTTACACCTAGTCACTGGCTCACATTACGGAGTTCATTGTATCATTTCATACACTACAGATCTATCATTGCTCATTGGCACTACTGGAAACCAAGGACTCCTTGTAGGCATTCAGCACAAATCCATTATGTGCTGCTGTGTTTCTCTGTTAACATCCATGTTTAACTTCCACATGTCAGGATCAATATTTCACAGACCAATGTGAGGCTGCAAGTTTCAAAATGATTTGCAATGTTTTAGATATATTTACAGCATGTCTGCACAATGGAACAAATTTGGGACTACAAAATGTAATTTCTAAAAGTGCATTATTTTCTAAATCCTGCAACAAGCTTTATTTCAAGGCACCGTCTTCTAAATATGGCGAATTCCCAACCCATATTTTCAAAACCATCTTTCTCAACTGGTCACATTGTTTGGGCAAAATTGCATTACAACTGGCTTCATGTATCTAAAGAACTCCCAAGAAAAATTTTAAATGGAACTTTGCAGTTCTACCACTCTCGGATAGGAATGCTGTAATGCTCACCCAGTCAGGATATAATTGTGATGCAATATGCACTGTGCTTGCTGGCAATTCTCCCCTCATATTCTCCTGGGTCTGTTATGTGCGGCTTTGTGAACACACCAACATGGAACTGAGTAAGACACCGAGGATACTTTGTAGTTAGCAAGTAGAATGATGATGGTCAGTTTTGATAGTTCATTATTATGGTCCAGAATCTCCTGGAGACTTGTGCCATTGGAATGGCGCATCCATGGTGTTGGGTCCGTTTTTCAACGCAAGAGTCACAGAAAACTATGGTGTAAGTAAGTTATGCCATTATTAATGTTGCACCGTAATGTCACGTGATGTTTGCCGATACCCTCATCAAAACCATGAAAAGTTGATTATCGTTTTTGTGGATTTTCAACTCGTTTTCTCGCTGCAGCACTTGGACTGTAAGTTGGAGTTGGGTGGAGCCGATCATAGGGATACTAAAAGGGGAGAGGGAGGAGTCTTCCATACAACCCCTGATAAGTGACCAGTGTTGTTGTGGTGAGTTGCATACAGCACAATTTGCACTGGGGAAAGGGCTTAACCTGGACTTGGCAGATAAGATGCCTGTGGTACCGAAGGGTCCCGATCTGCGTGTGCTGGTCCTTTGGCGGAATACATGCTAACAGCTATCACGACAACCAGAGAGCAGCTGGTTGTATGGGAAGCCATCGCAAAAGCCAGTTTTCAGCGCACAATGTGCATGCGCTGAAAAACGGCTTTTCCGATCTGTCAAGCTGTCCTCAAAACTCTTGCGCCTGATAAAAGCAGGTGCATAGCCTACTTTTACAGGCGTAAGAGTTTTAAAACATACAAAAATATAATAAAATAAAATTTAAAAAACACATTTTATTGTTTAAAACCTTGCCCACTAAGATAAGTTTATTTTTAATCCGAATTACAAAACTTTTTTAAAAATCGGAAATATATATTTTTTTTCTAAGGCATTCATTAACATTAATTTCAATTAATGAGGTATGTTTTTTTATTTTTTATTACGGTGTTAGTGTGTTTGATTTTTTTTCTCATTAATAGCAATGAGAACTCGTAGATACGGAATTCTCATTGCTATTAATGAGAAAGCTGCGGAATACTTTACCTTATTGGCTGCACCTTCTGCGTGGAAACCTGGAGGACGGGAAGAGAAGGCTCCCTACCGCAATCCCATGCTCCCCTGGGACCACAAGGTAAATTTGTAGAAATTTTTCAGGTCGGAGGCATCCGCCCGCGGGAAGCCTCCGACCCCAATTTCTGGGCCATTATGTTGTTGGCTGATCCTCCCTGGGTCTGCAAACACAAGGACTGCCAGACATGAAATGCAACAAGCAATAGAAATGTTATTCAGTAACAAAGTGCAATTAAACTGACAGCAAACAACCTCAGTGAAAAAAAACAGCTGTAATAAACATTTAACATGACTGACCACATCAGAAAAAACTTATTCAAGAAGAAACAGCGCCACTTGAACTGTTTTTAAATCAGAAGACACAGATGCCGAGCTCTAAATCCCCGACATAAAGCGGCATTGCCCGGGCAGCAATGCAGTAGGTGAACTGTAAAGATTCAGACAGAGGAGCTGTAAGAAGGAAGTGGTCAAAGACTGAGAGGCCAGCAACAGTGGCACAGTGGCGAGGTACTACAGTGTCGAGCTATGCCAAGTATTGCAACTGTACAAAGATTTTCCTTTGACAACATATTAAATATATATGTTGAAGATGAATATATACATTTTCTCAAATGAACAGATCTGCATGACTGCTTTTAAAGCAACTAAGAACATCACAAAACTCTTTACAGTTGTCTGGCGCTGAATTTGACTTGTCGGCCGAGATCAGGGAGTTGGGAAGTGGGGAGGTATCCCCATACTGTACTGAAGGGACATGAGGCTGAGGTGACCCTTGACACCTGGAAGTTTGGTCCTGTGAGGAGGCTGTTGTTGGCAGCAACTTGGTCTCGCCTGGCTTGTGCCATTGGCACAGAGCCCAGGGAAAGAAGGTCAGATCCCAGGGAAGTGTCCCAAGGGTTTCTGTCTGAGACTATGCCTATAGCCGCAAGGGGTTGAACTGGTTCGGAAGGCATGGGCATCAACTGAAGGGCACTTGTCACAGCTTCCATTCGATCTCAAAAGCCCTGAAGAACCAGCTGGTAAAAGGTAGCCAATTTGCGTAATCACTTACAACAGCCCCTGACCGCAGCGTTCGGTAGGCACAAATGACAGTTGAGTGACCCCAGAATTTGCACGTTTTTGCGATGCTCCTAAAGCATCCATCTTCAATGACGAGTCCCCCTTAAGTCCACTCCCGTGCCTCCTTAGTCCTTGGCTGCTGTCGATCCTACCTCAATGGGGACAGAGCCACATTTTCCCTCCCTCCTTCCAATTCTCCCTGGTTCGCCTTCGTCATGTCAGACTCAGCCAATGTGCTGAGTGGACCCCGGCTGTTTAGCTTCTCGGGGCTGTTTATTACCATAGGGCTCTCTGTTACTGGGGAGGTGAGTGCATTCTATTGCAGATTGAGAGGGGTCAGGAATTGAATCATAGAATCATAGAATGGTTACAGCACAGAAGGAGGATATTCGCCCCGTCGAGTCCATGCCGGTTCTCTGCAAAAGCATTTCAGCTAGTCCCACTCATCTGCTATTTCCCCATAGCCTTGCAAATTCTTTTCCTTCAGGTACTTATTAAATTCCCTTTTGAAAGCCATGATTGAGTCTGCCTCCACCATCTGTTCAGGCAATTCATTCCAGATCCTAAGCACTCGCTGCATAAAAAAGTTTTCCCTCATGTCGCCTTTGGTTCTTTTGCCAATCACCTTAAATCTGTGTCCTCTGTTTCTTAACCCTACCCACAATGGGAGCAGTTTCCCTCTATCTGCTCTGTCCAGTCCCCTCATGATTTTGAACACCTCTATCAAATCTACTCTCAACCTTCTCTGCTCCAGTCTATCCACGTAACTGAAGTCCCTTATCCCTGGAATCATTCTCGTAATTCTTTTCTGTACCCTCTCTAAGGCCTTCACACCCTCCCTAAATTGCGGTGCTCAGAATTGGACACAATACTCCAGATGAGGCCGAACAAGTGTTTTATAAAGGTTCAACATAGTTTCTTTGCTTTTCTACTCTATACCTCTATTTATGAAGCCCAGTATCCTGTATGCTTTTTAACCACTTTCCTCAAACTTCCCTGTGATATGGTTGCGCTCTCAGATGAGGAGCAAGAAAGGGTGCCCTTTTTTCCTCTCTCCTTCAGTTCAGAGTTTTTAACTATGCAGTGTGGGGACACCTTACCTCCAGACTTTCACCTGGGACTGCTCAGCCTCTTCATCCTCCTACAACAACACAAAAGCAAAATACTGACATACCTCATCCTCCTAATGCACTTCTTTCTCATCCTCCTGCTCCACATCCCCCTCATCATCTTCTCCCCTTGGGTCCTCAGAACCATGTGGACCCTTGGGAAGTAAAGACAACAGGTAAGAATGGTGTAGGTGTGTCCATCCTCATATACAGTCTTGGGATGGTTGGTTGCCCTGAAGATAAAATAAGGTACTCATCTTGCAACGTGCTGAGGTGGGGTTCTGCTGCTCAGTTGCCACTTTGTAAGGGGACTTTCCAGATAATGCAAATGTGTCCTTGAGTGAAAACCTGTTTCTGCCTAATTCAATAAGCAGGTACTTTTAAAAGCCTCTCTGCCAGATTCAAGGAGATCATAAACACATTTGCTGCTGGATGCTGCCCTGAGTAAATAAACACATCTGGCCTGTACACAACTGCCCTTCTCAAATTCCTGCCTGTAAAGGCCACAACCTACTTGTCACCTGTTGTTGAGAGATCCTCTGAAGCGCCTAAACAAGAATTTCCTCTGAAACAGCTTGAAACAAAACCGAAACAGCTTGAAACAAAACCAGAACAAGCTGGTAATACTCAGGAGAACAGGCAGTAAAGGTGCCATGTATCTTACATTATTATATATAACTGTATCCTAACATGCTATACATGACTGTAATAAGATATGACCTGTAACCACCAGCATACCTTACCACCAGGGGTGCACTTGCAAGAGACAGGTGTATAAGGACAGGTCTCAGGCAAGTGCAGCATTCAAGAGCTGTGAAATAAAGGTGCAGGTCCAGAGTGACCTTGACTTCACTACATGCCTCGTGTGAATCTATACTGAGGGGACAGGACTTTATAGTGGCAACGAGTTACGGGATTACAGAATCCACAGAATGGCGAACAGCGGATCAGATGGAAAGTACAATGCGGGAGACAATTGGGAGGACTTTATAGAAATGCTCCAGCAAAGCTTTGTAACCAAAGACTGGTTAGGCGACGATAAGGCAGACAAGAGAAGAGCCCATCTCTTAACCAGCTGTGGCTCGAAAACATACGCTTTAATGAAGGACCTGTTGGCAGCCGAGAAACCAGCAAGCAAGTCGTTTGAAGAATTGAGCACACTGGTAAGAGACCACCTGAAGCCAGCGAGCATGGCAAGACACAGGTTCTACAACTACAGACGCTGTGTGGGTCAGAGCATACCTGACTTCGGAGGTTGGCTAGTTTATGTGAGTTCTCCGATGAACTGAGGAGAGAAATGCTGAGAGACTTTTTCATTGAAGGAATAGGCCACGCAGGCATATTCCAAAAGCTCATAGAGACCAAGAACCTGACCTTTGAGGCAGCAGCACTGGTTGCACAGACATTCTTGGTAGGGGAAGAAGAAACCAGGTTGATTTACAATGCAGGTACGACAACTAACGAAATATCGGAACAAGAAGTTCACAGCACTAAACAAGCTGCTACCCCCACACACAGACAAAACCGGGAGAACAGGCTCTTGACAGCAGGCAGAAGCCATCAAGGTCCACAGGAACGGCCGTTCACACCTCATCAACCCACAATGCGAGCAATCAACTACAAACTGAGAGAAGCTCAAGAGAGATCAGCCAGATGCAGCTCATTCTTTGGGAACACTTTAAACAATGGAACAGGTCTGTGCTGGAGGTGTGGGGGTGGGCACTCATCAAGGGGATGTCGATTTTAGCAGGCTGTTTGCAGAAATTGTGAATATACAGGGCATTTGGCCCGCATGTGCAAAAAAACGGCAGCTCGGCTGGTATACGAATCGGATGGGTCGGAAAGCGGACCAGAAGATGATGGGGACAGTACCCGGGACACCAATGTACAGCACGTCAACACGATCAATGGCCACTGCTCCTACAACAGGACGCCTCCTATAATGACGAGGGTCCTACTCAACGGGATATCTGTCAACATGGAGCTGGGTACGGGAGCGAGTCAATCTCTCATGGGCGCTCAACAATTTGAACAACTGTGGCCGCATAAAAGAGACAGACCAAAACTCACAAGGGTCGACACCACACTAAGGACCTATACCAAAGAAATCGTACCAATCCTCGGCAGCTCTCTGTCACACACAAAGGGACAGTGAACCAACTTCCCCTGTGGATTGTCCCCGGAGACCCCCCCAGCACTGCTGGGGAGAAGCTGGCTGGCAAAACTAAACTGGAAATGGGATGATGTCCATGCCATGTCATTAGAGGAATGAACCTCCTGCTTAACAGTTATAAAGTGATTTGAACATCTCTTTTAGCCAGGTGTGGGCACTTTCAAAGGAGCCAAAGTCAAAATCTACATCACACAGGATGCTAGACCGGTCCATCACAAGGCCAGAGCTGTACCCTATGTGATGAGGGAAAAGATTGAACACGAACTAGACAGGCTTCTGCGAGAAGGCATTATATCACCTGTGGAATTTAGCGACTGGGCAAGTCCCATCGTCCCAGTCATGAAGCCTGATGGATCCGTACGAATCTGTGGGGACTACAAATCTATCATAAACAGAGTCTCCCGACAGGACCAGTACCCGCTGCCCAGAGCGGAGGACTTATTTGCCACATTGGCTGGAGGTCAATTTTTCTCAAAATTAGACCTCACATCTGCGTATATGACGCAAGAATTGACCGAGGAATCCAAGCTACTCACCACCATCAACACACATCGAGGCCTTTTCATGTACAATCGATGCCCATTCGGCATCTGGTCGGCAGCTGCCATATTCCAGCGCAACATGGAGAGTCTGCTCAAGTCCATCCCGGGGACGGTTGTATTTTAAGACGACATACTTATCACGGGCAGGGACACCAACTCCCATCTCCGTAATTTGGAGGAAGTACTAAAGCGGTTGGATCGGGTAAGCCTACGAGTCAAGAAATCCAAGTGCCTGTTTCTCACACCCGAGGTTGAATTTTTGGGCAGAAGGATTTCCGCTGATGGAATCCACCCAACAGAGTCCAAAACAGAAACAATTCGCCTGGCACCCAGGCCCCGGAATGTCTCAGAACTGCACGCCTTTCTCGGGCTACTCAATTACTTTGGGAACTTTATGCAGAACTTAAGCACGCTGCTGGAGCCTCTCCATGTGCTACTCAGGAAGGGGTGCAATTGGTTTTGGGGGGACGCCCAGGAACGCGCCTTCAATAAGGCACGCAACCTTCTGTGTTCCAGCAGTGTTTTGACTTTCTTTGACCCAGGTAAAAAGCTAGTTCTCACATGCGATGCATCAGCGTATGGGGTCGGGTGCGTTTTGCAACATGTCAATAGTGTGGGCAAATTACAACCTATAGCTTATGCCTCCAGGTCACTTTCGCGGGCGGAGCGCGGGTACGGAATGGTAGAGAAGGAGACGCTCGCGTACGTGTACGGTGTCAAAAAGATGCACCAATACCTTTTCGGGGCCAAGTTCGCGTTAGAAACCGACCACAAGCCTCTCACGTCCCTCCTATCTGAGAGCAAGGCAATAAACGCCAATGTCTCGACGCAAATTCAATGGTGGGCACTCATGCTGGCATCCTACGACTACACAATAAGGCACAGACCAGGCACAGACAACTGTGCCAACGCGCTCAGCAGGCTACCCCTGGCGACTACGGAAGGGTCTGACGAACAGGACTGTGAGATAGTCATGGCAATCAATGCCTTTGAGTCCACAGGTTCGCCCATGACAGCTCGCCAAATCAAAGCCTGGACGGCCAGTGACCCCACGTTATCCTTAGTAAAAAGATGTGTCCTAACCGGTGACTGGGCAGAGGCTCGCGATGCCTGCCCCGAGGAATTAAAACCCTTTCACAGGTGCATACATGAGCTATCACTACAAGCAGACTGCCTGTTGTGGGGCAGCCGAGTAGTCATGCCTCTGCGAGGCAGCGAGGCATTTGTCCGGGAGCTCCACCGCGAGCACCCGGGGATCGTTCTCATGAAGGCCATAGCCAGATCCCACGTCTGGTGGCCTGGTATTGACGCGGACTTGGAGCTCTGTGTCCGAAGGTGCACCATTTGTGCCCAACTCAGCAATGCCCCCAGGGAGGCTTCACCAAGCCCCTGGTCCTGGCCTATCAAACCGTGGTCGCAGGTGCACGTAGACTATGCAGGCCCATTCATGGGCAAAATGTTCCTCGTAGTTGTAGATGCATTTTCAAAGTGGATTGAATGCACCATTTTAAACTCGAGCACAACCTCCACCACTATGGAGAGCCTCGCAACCATGTTTGCAATGCACGGAATCCCTGACATATTGGTCAGTGACAATGGTCCGTGCTTCACGCAGAATTCCAAGACTTTATAATTGACCACGGCATAAATCACGTCAAGACGGCACTGTTCAAGCCGGCCTCCAACGGTCAGGCGGAGAGAGCAGTGCAAATCATTAAACAAGGCATGCTCAAAATCCAAGGTCCCACGCTGCAGGGTCGCCTGTCGTGACTGCTGCTGGCATACAGATCTCGTCCGCACTCACTGACTGGGATTCCCCCCGCGCAACTGTTGATGAAAAGGACTTTAAAAACAAGGCTCTCATTAATCCTCCCAGACATGCACGAAATCGTTGAGGCAAAGCGCCGTAAGCTGACCGAGTACCATGACAGAAATTCGAGGGGGGAGATGGAATGAGATAGGGGACAAAGTGTTTGTACTAAACTATGGCACGGGTCCCAAATGGCTTGCAGGGACAGTAACGGGCAAGGAAAGAAACAGGCTACTGGTTGTACAAATGGACAATGGCAAAACCTGCCGGAGGCATGTAGACCAAGTCAAAAGCAGATTTACCAACAACACTGCGGAACCAGAGGCAGACTACAATGTGGAACTCGCACCACACCTGGTGGACAGACAGAGGGAACAACCTGAGAAAGGGGCAATCCCAACAGACAGCTCAGGCGAGTCAACAACAATCACTCCAATCGAAACAGACAGCCCAGGCGAGATACCAGCAACCACACCCAAAAAAAAACAGACACCAAGGCAAACAACTGAACCACAACTCAGACGCTCCACGCGAGAGCATAGGTCACCTGAGAGACTGAACCTATAAAGACAATAAGACCTTGGGGGAGGGTGATGTCATGTATCTTACATTATTATATATAACTGTATCCTAACATGCAATACATGACTGTAATAAGATATGACCTGTAACCACCAGCATACCTTACCACAAGGGGTGCACTTGCAAGAGACAGGTATATAAGGACAGGTCTCAGGCAAGTGCAGCATTCCAGAGCTGTGAAATAAAGGTGCAGGTCCAGAGTGACCTTGACTTCACTACATGCCTCATGTGAATCTGTACTGAGGGGACAGGACTTTACAAAAGGCAATGAAAGGGAAATTTGCAGTGTTTTGGTTTGTTTCTTTTAAGAGTACAGTGAGTGTGTAACCTTGTCTTCCCTGGTCAGGTCATTGTAATATCTTCCAACATTGGGCCTCAGTCCATGGTGTCAATGCAGTCACGCTCAGCGCCACTGCCACCTCTTTCCATGCTGCCTGGCAGACCTTGGCCTCCCCCCACGACATCACCAGTAGCCGCTCACATCGTCTTTCCATCTCCTCTCGAGGATGGCCTACAGGTCATCTATTGGAGTTATTTTATCTCTGTAAAGATGCAGATATTAAGAGATTGGAAATTTACTTTCCGCAGTGTTTTACAGAAATTTTGAACTAAAATTAAATGTTTCACATGATTTAAAATGATTTTAGCCAAGGCAGGTGCAGTATGATGGCACTTGCTTTACACTCCCAAGCCTCACTCTGGGGGTATGGCACCTGTTCTAAGCTTTTGGGAGAGTCGGGATAAATGGTCCTTTTCGGCTTGGAAATCGGTGGTTAGTGGTATGCCACAGGGATCGGTGCTGGGACCACAACTGTTTACAACATACATAGATGACCTGGAAGAGGGGACAGAGTGTAGTGTAACAAAATTTTCAGATGACACTAAGATTAGTGGGAAAGCGGGTTGTGTAGAGTACTCAGAGAGGCTGCAAAGAGATTTAGATAGGTTGAGCGAATGGGCTAAGGTTTGGCAGATGGAATACAATGTCGGAAAATGTGAGGTCATCCACCTTGGAAAAAAAACAGTAAAAGGGAATATTAATTGAATGGGGAGAAATTACAACATGCTGCGGTGCAGAGGGACCTGGGGGTCCTTGTGCATGAATCCCAAAAAGTTAGTTTGCAGGTGCAGTAGGTAATCAGGAAGGCGAATGGAATGTTGGCCTTCATTGCGAGAGGGATGGAGTACAAAAGCAGGGAGGTCCTGCAACAACTGTATAGGGTATTGGTGAGGCCGCACCTGGAGTACTGCGTGCAGTTTTGGTCACCTTTCATAAGGAAGGATATACTAGCTTTGGAAGGGGTACAGAGACGATTCACTAGCTAATTCGAGAAATGAGGGGGTTACCTTATGATGATAGATTGAGTAGACTGGGTCTTTACTTGTTGGAGTTCAGAAGGATGAGGGGTGATCTTATAGAAACATTTAAAATCATGAAAGGGATAGACAAGATAGAGGCAGAGAGGTTGTTTCCACTGGTCGGGGAGACTAGAACTAGGGGGCACAGCCTCAAAATATGGGGGAGCCAATTTAAAACCGAGTTGAGAAGGAATTTATTTTCCCAGAGGGTTGTGAATCTGTGGAATTCTCTGCCCAAGGAAGCAGTTGAGACTAGCTCATTGAATGTATTCAAATCACAGATAGATAGATTTTTAACCAATAAGGGAATTAAGGGTTATGGGGAGTGGGCGGATAAGTGGAGCTGAGTCCATGGCCAGATCAGCCATGATCTTGCTGAATGGCATAGCAGGCTCGAGGGGCTAGATGGCCTACTTCTGTTCCTAATTCTTATGTTCTTATGTTCTTATGTTCTTATGTATAGTGGCAAGTGATCGGTTTTTGGGATAAGCCATTGGCTGTGCCACATCTGAGGTCATCAATTCGTCAATATGCTCACTGTGACGTTTTCAAATTACATTTTCAGCAAATTTCAGCATTATTCGCAATGCAAAGATCAGGATGTAAAACAGGGTAATTTATGGCATATGTCACCAATCATGCCATTCCAAAAAATTCGGGTCCTATATTCCTACTTAATGCTTCTGCTTATTGCAGTTATTATCTGACATTTTCCTCCTCCTGGAAGTCTAGTTTATAACTTTTAATTTTGCTCCTCCTGGGACATGCATTGTACCTGATTTACACAGGAGTCTATTGTAGTGACTACACTCCAAAAATACTTCATTGGCTGTAAAGCGCTTTGAGACGTCCGGTGGTCATGAAAGGCATTATATAAATCCTTCTTCGTTTATAACTGCTTTTGAAATGGAAGATATATATAATTAACATTCATTGCAAAGTATTGTTTGATTGACTGTCACAATTTTCATGGATCCCTTTGAATTTTGCAAATTTCTTGGGCTAAGATTTTGATTGCCCCCCAAAACAGGGCCTGCTTGTTAGAATGATTGTGGTGCGCAGCCCATCGCTGAATGCACTGCTGAGTAGCTGCACACTACAGCAGGGGGGCCCCAAGTTTGTGCGAGGCTAGCACCATTAAATCTAGCCTGCACTTCTTAAAGCCAGCTTGCACCTCATAAAGGGGAGGAGCATTCTGGCTTTAGCAGGTACTGGAAGTCGTTGTAGAGGAGTGCGTGACCCAGAGAGAGGGCTCCCAGATTTTCTGATGCAGCACTCGAGGCCCTGGTATAGGAGATGGATAGGAGGAGAGAGTTCTTCTATCCGTAGGGGGCTAGGCCAGACAAACTGTAAGAAGACAATGGGAGCAGATAGTCGTCGCGGTCAATGCCAGCAGCGTAACCCCGAGGACCTAGATGCAGTACCGCAAAAAGTTTAATGACCTCACTCAAGTGGTCATGTTCTGTGAATTCATCTTCACATGCCATATATCTACAAGTGAACCACTAGGCTCAGACACTGCTCAATTCACCCCCACCCCTCTTGCCCATTTACTCAACTACCAACAATCTCGAGCAATCATGACTCATATCTCACATTCATAGCTTCAGTTCCAGAGCTGGTTCCAGTATCGGAAAAGTTGTGCACCTACACCAAGGAGCTGATCCCAGTCCTTGGTAGTGCGGATGTAAGTGTAATCCATAATGGCATGGTGCACAAGTTACCTCTGTGAATTGTTGCAGGTGATGGTCCACCGCTACTCAGAAGAAGGTGGATGGGGAAGATCCAGTGGAAATGGGAAGACCTCTTCACTCCAGCAATCGATGTCTCCTGTGCTCAGAGGCAGAGCAAAACCTCACCCTCGCTTGGGCCAGGCACCAGATAACAGACCAGTGCAGCACCTGAGGCACAGACCGTCCATCATGGCAATGATCCAACCGAAACAACCTAAAAGTACCTTCCTGGCTCCAGTGGCAGGACTCCTGGGGAGGAAGATCGAATTCACAGGCACTCTTTCAGCTTTTGTGGCAGAATCGCGGGAGAGAAGGATCAAGGCAGTCGACCTCGAGGACAGAGTCAAGATGGCATCACTGCTGCAGCAAGGTGCAGCATGTCTGAAAAAAAAGATGTCCGCGGCCATATCACGAGGTGCAACGCTGAGGAAATGTTGTTGCGAGATGTCCCCAAAAGTATCAAGAGAGCGAATTCGGAGGGTAAAGGCACTGATGCTGATGCCCTGCCCCAGGTGTCCCACAAGTTATAGGCCAGCGACATCAAGAGAGTGAAGGCACTGCCCAGGTCTATCCCATGGTGCAGGCATCCGATGGCACTATTCGACATGGACCTGGAAACGAAAACAGCGCCAATACACGCATTCGGCTGCCATTGTCCACCACCCGGGTGTAGATGGCGCAGCCCCCAGACCTAGTCGCTACCTCGGCCATGTCTGGGAGCGAAAGGTCAGAACCAACGAGTTCCCCAAACGGGACCTGGAACAGCCAGGTTCCCAACACCGTAGAGAGCAGGCAGAAGATTCTGCAGCCCTCAAAGGAGGACAGAGAGGCCACACACATCTGTGGCTCTGCCCACCACTAGGCAATGGCAAAGGCCCTGAGTCCTGGCTAGGTGAGCGAACCAAGCTCACCCCCACTAGCAGGGGGCGCAGCACCGCCATCCAATGACTAGGACCCCGTCCAGTTGCTCTGGAACCTGCGTCCTCGCATACATGCATTGCTACCTCAGTACTGACCATGACTGAACCATGAATGCAATCTACCCAACCCTGATGCACGACCGCAAAACGTAACAAATGTAAGTCACTGAACCAAGGTGTCACGATACAAACTGTAACTTCCTTTCTTTGTACTTGCACTGTGTCTGATCCTGTATGTTAATGTAACGGGCCTGCTGCATGATCTCGCTGTGGGCGGTGGGGGGGTGCGGAGTTGAATGGATGTGTGTAATCATGGACACACACATGGATCACACCCAAAACCCACTGGAACCTCCACTGAACCATCGAAACATCCAAACAGGTAACCACTACCCAATGTTGTGTCAAAAGGACTTGGGGGTTAACAGGGAGAAAGCCAAGCCAAAGCACAGCCAAGGTACAAGGGCTATTGGCACTTAAGTCTGGGAGAGCTAAGCCAGAGCACATAGAGCAAAGGTAATCGGCACAAAGGACTTGGGGGAGAGTGATGTTATATATGCAGACTATAGATATACTCTCTGTGTAGTCACAGTATAGTTGCATAAGATGGAGACTCGTTACCTGATGTACTGTCAATAAGGTTTACACTATGTATATACTATGCTGGCACCATTAGAGGGTGCAACTGGTGGAGACCAGGGTTTCCTGCCCCTGTGGCAGAGGCTGTCCACCAGAGGGCACTGCAGTGGGAGACCTGAGGCTCATCTGCATAGGTGTGCAGAGCCCAGTATAAAAGGCTTCTCACCATGCTTGCGCCTCACTCTGGAGTTACGAATACAGGACCAAGGTCACTACAGTTTGAGTACAACACACTGCCTCGTGGAGTCATTCATAAGTGCATTACAGACATAACAATACCAAATACTACCTATTTTATCTGCACATGTACGATCATGAAAAGACATGTTTGCATATCAATAGTTGACAAGGATAAGCGATAGATAACATGAGTAAACATTGAACGATTATAAACGTTTTGAAACACTAATGTTATTTCAGTTTATGAGTTGTATGGGAACTCAGAAACTAGCTTTTTTTGAGATTTAGTTGCAGGACATCCTGTATAATGTCTGAGCAGTTGCCAAAGCTCAAGTTCCATTAAGATTTCAACCAGGCCGTTTGCTGATCTTGCGACATAGACGACCTTAAATAGTTTTATCAATTTCAGTCGGGAAAAGCGTCATTTGCCTGATGCAACTGTCACAGGCACCGTCAACAGAAATCTGAACACAATACAGAGGTTAAGATAAAGGTCTTGGAGTCTTCTTTTGTAACTATAATCAAGCATATCAATTGGTGTTGACGAAAATTTTAGTGGAAAAGCAGCAACACCTGCATGTATTTCAAGTACTCTGTCAGATGGATCAATATCGCCCACTGTGAATGAAGATTATTGCATTGCTCATCTAGGGTAGCTTCATGAATAACCTTTACTTCTTCAGTGGGTATACAGAAAACCACTCAACCTAACTAAACCATTCAGTGAGGTTGGACAACACCACATCCATTACGTAAAGAAAGAAGTCCCTTTGGAACCTCTCTACAGATGTTTTTGTGGGGTCATCTTGCGCCACATAATAGAAGATGCGTCTCTTTTGTCTCTCCCGAGGGAGTTCCATTAATGCTCATATCTGTTCTGCTATTTCTTGTGCATCGCCATTTACCAATGTGAGTCCGTTGTCCCTACATTCCTAGATATTTTTGCACTGCTTCTACCTCATTCCTGACATTTCTAGTAGGACTCTGAAGGACTTTGTTTGCACAATTAATCTGGCACACGACATTGGAACATATAATAAGGCAGAGAATAAAGCATCATACGTCAATCTCTTCTGCAAGAGTCTCTGCTTCCGAGTTTTTGTTTATGCATGTTTTGCTAAAAGAGTAAAGTGATTCCTAATTACTACTCTACATTTTAAAGTGTTTGAAATGGAAAGTTTGTAATAACTTTCTGGCCAACTTTAAAAAAAATGTAGTATTTATTTAGGGTCCTAGGTGACCAAATTGCTGCACCTAAATTTCTGCTTTGAGGATTTTGAATGCTACAGAGGGATTAGAAGTAGATCCAATCACAATATTATTTTTTAAACTATTGTACACTGAAATAACACTTTAACCCCACGGCTTGAAGGCCATGTTGGTAATAGAAATGCTAAAAGTTTGACTGGTCTTTGCCAAGTTCAACAATATTAGCAATGATAACAGCCTTGTTGCAAATACCAACAAAGCTGGGTCCTTGTGACTGATATTTCCACTAATGTACAGTATAAATATTTAATTCAGAGGTAAAGTATTAAATGCCTATTTTAGACGCACCACTATTATTCTTACTTGTGCCATTATTTCCAAGCAGCTTTATTCCTTAATTATTCCATCATTTGGTGTTCTAAGTGGTAGAGTTACATGTATCACGTTTGCTGTTCTGGCAGGATTGCACTCCTTGTAACTTGGGTGGGCTGAGTAGTCTGCCTCTGTATATTCTGCTAACCAGTATCCTGTGCATATCCCAGGCATCCCCAGTACAGTGATACATGCATTTGGCTCACCATACTGTTTGCCACTGATTCCAGCTTATAAAAACAGGGCCAGCTAGTTAAAGTTTTGTTTCCAAATCTGAAAATAAAGTAATACATGATGCATTCAGGGAAAAATGCTAAACAGCAGAAACTTCTGTTCAGAAAATAAATAAAATAAAAAGATGTGGGTCAGGTGTAAAGGTAAGAATTGTGAATGATAAATATTTACTCCCAGCAATTCTTTTTTTATAGCACTACAATGGCATCAAACTGTATCAAATGGCTGTCTTGTTGTAGTAAAATTGGCATTTGTAGATTAGAGCATTGAGGAGCCACGGTAATTTAGATCAGCTGATCCTATTGGACAGAAAAATGTATTGATGATTATATGGGGTAGAAATCTATAGATAAATAGCATTTTAATCAAACTGTGAACTAATACTAAAAGGAGTAATATATTATTTTCAGTTCAGCAGATGAGAAATTTGGAGGGGTAGAATATTTTAAAAGTTGCTGAAGTGGATTTGAAGCTAACATTCAAAAGGGAGTTGGATGTGGCCGGCATCACTATGTACAGAAGGTAAGTGGGGTATTGGGGGATCTTTCTCCCAGTCACTGGCCTCCTGAAATTTGTTTGATTGGGTTCTGGAGTCAAAGAGGAACTTCCCCAAAAATTGTTCCCTGTTAAATTAGCCTTGAGATTTTTTTTGCATCTCCCAGGAGACTATATGGCTGGCTGGTAGAAGGTGTGGGTGGGATGGAGAGATGATGTGCATCAGTTGCACCATGACAGTATAATGGAGAGATGGTGTGCATCATGATGGTATGATGGACTAGCTGGTCTTTTCCTGTTTGTTGTCTTCATACTTGTAACTTTTTAAGTTACCTACACTTGCTTAAGTGTACAGACAGAATCTGATATGAAAAACTCTTGATAAATCCGCACCCAATAGTACAATAAGAAGTTGTTATGTTCAATAATAAAAACAGAAAATGCTGCAAATCTAAGCAGGTGAGGCAGCATCTGTGGAGAGAAACAGAGTTAACACTTCGGATCTGTGACCCTTTGTCAGAACTGGAAAAGTTTGAGATGTAATAGATTGTTAAGGAAGTGCAAAGGCAGTGAAAGTGGGGGGGGGGGGGGAGGAAAGAACAAAAGGAAAGGTCTGTGATTGGGTGGAAGGCAGGAGTGATTTAAGAGACAAAAGGGATGATGGGAAAAATGAGATGGTAATGGAACAAGTTAGGAAACAAAAGATGAGTCTACATGGGGTGTGAATGGTGGAATCATCACCGGCTGCCATGGGAAAGAGAAAAAAGGGGGCAGGTTGTAAAAAAAAAAGGGAGGAAAGGGAAAAAAATATGGACATAGGTTATGGTCTGAAATTGTTGAACTTGATGTTGAGTCCAAAAGGCTGTAAAGTGCCTAAACGAAAGATGAGGTCATGTTCCTCGAGCTTGCATTGTTGCATTGTTATTTTCAAACTCATTACAAACTATTTAGCTTGCCTGGCTACCCATGTTCTTGCAACCTGGTCCAGTTAGCTTCTGGTTAATAATGGCCCTCATTGTGTTTATGGTGGGAAGCCTGCCAATGGTATTGATGTGGTATTCAAGGGGATGTGGTTGGACCTTTTCTTATTGGAGATGGTCATTGCCATATTGATTATGTCTTCCATTGCTTTGCTGGGAGGAGGCGATAATTGGCCAGAATATATTTGTGTGGATGGGACATACATGGTAAATTTTCACATTGTTTGGGTAGAGGGAGCGAGGGGACAGTGAGTTCTACACTGCAAGCTACTGCTGGGATGTTATCATAGACCGTCGCTGTGACCCATATTATTTCCTAATATCATGTGGAGTGAATCGAATTGACAAACATTTGGCTATGTGTTGATGGGGATCTTAGGAGGAGGCTGAGTAATCATTCATTTGGAGCTTTTGGCTGAAGGCATGTTCAAACATTCACCCTTGTCTCTTGCACAAATGTTCGGTGCCACCACTATTCTCGTCTCTGTGGTAGGGTCAATGATAAAAATAATGCATTTCAAAATCAAGTGATTGATTTAATTTTTAAAAGTCTTTAAAAAATTGCTGCTACCATTTCAATATATCGCCTATTGGATTCTATTCCCGCCAATGCGAATAGCATGGTCCATTTAAATCTTGCTGCCCAGCCATTTTTTTTACCCTACCACTCAGCAGAAGCCAAGTGGACAGTTAAGATTGTACAGGTTACGAACCACCCTTTAAACATCCGGATTCCACTGACTGCAATATTTATGCGAGCTTCTACTGCCCAAAACCGACAGGTCACTTTTTTAAATATATAGATCAGTATCCGATGACGTCATTGAGCCCCAACTGCAATTTTAACTTGCGGTTGAACAGAGAGGCCGCTGTGGCTTCCCTGTCATGCTGAAGGGAGTCCAGACCTGCTGGGAAGATGGAGAGGCTTTTTTTGTTTTCTTTATCAGGTCAGGAGCCATAGTGTTGCCTGAATCACTACTTTCTTTTAAAGTCTTGTATAGCTTCAGTTTGGTATAGCTAAGCAAGATGGATTTTGATCTTACCACCTCCTCAACCATGCTGTAAATGTCAAGCATTGCTGATCATCTATGCTGCAACATCAATAAGACTAAGTTCCTATGTTCCTAGCTTTCACATTGTCTAGCACCTCATGTCACGTAGTCTGTGGTCATCAAGTACAGAACGACATGAGAAACAGAAATGTTCTGAACAATTAATCTCAACTTCCTGGCTGAAAACATAATTAAAATCACCAAATATCATTTCAGTTTCAAAATGAAAGGAAGAACTTGCATTTATATAGTGTCTTTCATGATATCAGGGAGTCACAAAGGACTTCACAGTGAAGTCACTGTTGTAATGCAGGGAAATATGGCAACCAATTCACCTGGCGTGAGGTCCCACAAACAGAAATGAGATAAATGATCAAGTAAACTGTCATTGGTAGAGTTAGTTGAGGGATACATGTTGATCAGAACTCGCTTGCTTCTTTTCAAATAGTTCTCTGGGATCTTTTACATCTGCCTGCAGCTTTTATCACTCAACCCAATTACCTGCTGCAGTTTTGATTCAAAATATTATTTAACATCACCTTCATGACAGTAAGGTTTTTTTTAATGTTATTTGTGGTCATTTTCTCATGTTTTGATTTCTCCATCAACAATATTTTTGTTTTCTTACAACATTGGCATTGGTCACAAACTCCTTTGCTAAATCTTTTAAAAAACTGAAACTATCTCAGGTGCCCAAAATGTACAGACATTGTTACCTGTCAGTTACCATGGGAATGTCCTTCCAAATTAAGTATAGTTAGATCTATTTATAATGTAAATCTGAATAAGCAAATCAAGTGCCAATTTAGTATTGACTTAATCAGCACTGGTATAGTTTGTCCTATTATATGCAGGTCTGGTTGTAAGCAATTTTTTAAAATATCTGTGTTGAACTATTGCATATGTCTAAGAAAATATACTGAATTGAAAAATGAAATTTTTATTATAAAGTGTTTTCAGTTAACATAAAATTATTAGTTCACTGACAAGTTAGCTCAAACTATTCTACTCTTGGAGCTGAGGTTTCTGATCAAGATCGCATAACAAACTCAAGATTTATGGCTATAAATCTAAATAATCAATATTTAAGCACAAGAAAAAAATCATTACTCAAGTCTCACACCATGTTCTTACTACCTGGTCATAACCATTTTAATCATAATGTTCTGCTGCAGGATTTGTCAGCAGTAAGCTGGTATTGCATAAAGCTTACCCCTGATATTAATGATGCCTGGAATACCTCAGAAATGAATTCTGAGCACTGTGCAACAAACATATTCTACTCATTACATGCAAAGTAAAGGACCCTACATGCCATAGATCATAAATGAACTCCTGCCGAAAATGAAATATTGGAGCATCATGCATTGTAAAGCACAATTTAAATGTTTCCACCACACCCATGGGATCTGTCCAAAAAAGAAAAATCAGAAACTGAATCAGCTTTCAATTAGGAAGTTGAAAGGTGACTATTTTTCTCGGGGTGTGACGTAGTTTAAAACTTGTACTGGCCATATTTGGAAAGTTCCTACATCACTCTTCCAGATCAAAAACTATCAGTAGACATTAGCAAGATGGTAAATTATGAAAAGCAAACAAAAATCAAGCATTCCAACTCATTTCTCTTCACTGTTGGAGCAATGTTGACAGCCAAGTTCACCTTTTTCACTAACCAAGCCTACTTTCACAAATCATCTTTCAACCTGTTTAACTTTTCACTTATAGATCCATCTGTTGTGGAGAAAGTGCTCAAAGTCCCTTTGACCTCCACTGCTAAAGGTTTGGATCAGATTGACAAAAAACTCCAAAGATTTGCTGCATATGCTTATTCTGAGCTCATGCGACCAATTCATCTTCTGAGCAAAGCTTAGTGCCCTCTAAGTGGAAATATACTGAGGCTATTTCACTCTGATTAACTACTGGTGTTAACAATTACCTATGTTTTTCCAGTTTGCTAATGTAATCACACCAAGGGGCCAAAATTTGCTGAGAAAATAGCAGCACCTGAATGATACACAGCATTATTAATGTACAAATCAGCCAGCAACTTGTAGCAAGGAAGAGAGACCTCATGAATCGTGAGTTGCCACAAGTTGTTGGCCTATTTGGGCCACTCCGCCGTTAGCTTTGCGAAAACAGCACCTCGCCTTTAACCTCCCAGTGAGTTTCATGAAGTTGCTGCATTTGCGCATTAATTGCCATTAAACTCACTACATAAAGTTAAGCCTAGTAATTAACAGCATAAGCACCCTTTTAATGACGTGATAATTGTGAATGACTGCCAATCAAACTCTCCTGCCCAGAAAATTAGCAATTATGTGGGGAGTCTGATTCCTTAAAGTTGTGAATTGTTTTAGGTGATTTTTAAAATGTTAAATTTTAAATTGAAAAAGTTATTTATTTTCCTTTCTGTCTCTTTTCATTCTCTCTCTCTCTCTCTCTTTAACCAATATTTATTTCCGTCTCTTTAGGCCCAAGTTTCCGATATCTGCTAGAATGACGCACGTCCAAGAGGCCCGCCAATTTTGTAAAATGAAAAGCGCACCAAAAACTTACCTCGCGATTCTCCGAGTGCAGCAGACCTGTTCAGTCAGCGCAATGCAGCACAACAGCGGGGGGGGGGGGGGGGGGCGGAGCTACAGACTTGCGCCGAAAACAGTGCCGGCAGATGCGCGCGCGCGCAGTGGAATCTGCGCGCATGCACAGTAGCTCCTGGCCCTCCCAGCACGTCCTGTCTCCGGGCGACCCTATCACTGGCCGAAGGGACATCGCGATGTTCACATCCCCTATCCCGGGCCGAGTGGCCTGCCTGCCTCACCGTACCTCGCCTTGCCTTGTCGCCATTGCCCTTACCTCCTCGGCGGCGGGGCCCGCCGACCAGCAGCTCTTCGGTGGCGGAGCCTGCCCGAACTCTTCCCCGGTGGCGGGCCCCACCCAACCAGCAACTCTTCAGTGGCGTGCCCCGCCCGACCAGCAGTTCTTCGGTGGCAGGGCCCGCCCGAACTACTCCCTGGTGGCGGGCCCCGCCCAAACACCTCCTCATCAGCGGGGCCGCCCGACCAGCTCTTCAGCAGGCTGTTGGAGGGCTCCCGGTGCTCCCGAATGGATAGGTGCTGCAGTAGGTGGTAGTAGAAACTTTTAATTTTTTATTTATTGATTGATTTTTTTATTTTTTATTTTTGAATTTTTTAATTTTTAATTTTTGATTTTTTGATGTTTTTGATGTTTTTGATTGATTGATTGATTGATTGATTTATTTATCATTTATTATTGATGATGGCTCTTTGTTGGTAAAAGTGAAGTGTTTAATGCTTTGGAAAGTCCCCTAACTTCCCTCTAACTTCTCTCTCCCCCCCCTCCCCCCCCCCCACCTAATTCTAATGTGTACGCAAGGTTTTTCTGAGTGCACAAAAGTCAACACTTACTCCGTTCTAAGTTAGTTTGGAGTAACTTTTCGCTGCCTAAACTTGCAAAACAGGCATAAGTGGCTGGTAACGCCACCACCCCCCCTTTGGAAAAAAACTGAACTAAAATGAAACTAAACTAACTCAGTAGAACTGGAGCAAACCAAATGCTGAGAATTGCAATTTCTAAGATACTCCAAACTAAACTAGTTGCTCCAAAAAAATAGGAGCAACTCCAGCTGAAACTTGGGCCCTTTATTTCACTTTCTGTATCTGATTTGACATTGAATTCACCCACTCTAATTCACTCTATTTCTCAGTCCTTCCACTGTTTATTTTCCAATCCTTAATCTCATTGGTTAAGGAAATACCCCATTGGTTGTACTGTTCACTTAGGTCCCAGATACCCTGTTTCCCTCGCTACGCCGTGATCAGTTCTCACATCCAGAAAACTTATGGACAAAAAATGTTAAAGCCTAAATATGCACAATCAAGTCTAACTAACCGGGCACACCGCAAGATTCTCCTATTCCAGCAAAATCTGGGCCATTGTTCATATTATATAATATACACAGAAAATGCTGGAAATACTCAGCAGGTCAGGCAACATCTGTGATGAGAGAAACAGTTAACATTTCAGGTCGATGACCCTTTGTCAGAACTGTTCTAATGAAGGGTTATCAACCTGAGATATTAATTCTGTTTCTCTCACCACATTTGCTGCTTGACCTGAGTATTTCCAGCATTTACTGTTTTTATTTCAGATTTCCAACATCTGCAGTATTTTGTTTTTGTACCATTGTTCATATTCTTCTCTCTACGTGTCTCTTATGTAACCATCTTCTGGACAATTAATGAGTTGATTTGTGATCGTTCCACTCCATTAATACTGCTTGTGACAAAAATGAAGTATTTTCGTCCAGATTTAGCATGGTATTAGCTGCTTTAGTTCTATCACTCACAGCAAATAGATGCCCTAGTTTATTTTGATACAAGCTTGGCCAATTTTAGTCATTTTATCTCACCCTGGTAACCGAAGGAGGGCTGAACCATTTAATTCAAGTGTAAACCACCTGTTCGACTTGTTCAAATATGGGTTTGACTGGCAGGTTTTTTGAATTTAACTGACATTTATTTAAATTTATTTGGTCCCATTATTTTCTGGAAAATATTTTGCAAACTGACTGGTTAAAATTAGAGGGACCAGTCTTCATGTCTGCGCATAGATAGTGAGGATGTTTAATCATGAGAGCATCACAGCTAAGCATGATCCTGTCACTGCTTGACATCCATACATGCACGCTTCCCGGCATGGGATCACTGAACAGCAATGGGGAGCAGGAAAATAGTTGCTTCTTCCCTCTCTTGAGGATGCTTAAGCCAATTATGCTACCTGAGATCAGCTCACTCACAGACTGGGATATTGGGCCTGGATCCTTTCTGAGTCGGTATGGCTTAGTTTCACACTGCAACGTGCAATTGCCCATTCAGCCTTTACAAACGCTCCCTTTTAAAATTTATATCTGCCGAAGCAACAACTGCTACATTTGCCACAAACTTTACTGCCTTGTAACCAGTTATGTTTTACAACAAAACTACCAGATGTATCTTGAAATATGACCAGCTAACTCTTCACTCTGAACTACATTAGAAGATTTAATTGGCTGCCTCCTGCTGCTGGATCAGAAAATCACTTAGCTGTGCTTATTTACAAGTATGAAAAATAACATCTCCTGCTGACTTAACTAATAACTTATCAAAATGTCATCAACATCCGACCAAGAGATAATGGGAACAATTACTTGCTATGTATTTATGTAAACTTTTACAAATAATCTTTTCTCTATTCTAGTGCTACTTTCTGGAATTCTCTGTTGCATTTTGTCAAGTCTCAATACGCCATCTCTTTCAAACATATGTATAGATTTATACTTGGAAAATCATATTGTATTGTGTGGTCGCAAAAACCTTGAGCGCCTGGTTCTGGTTCAACTATGGTTACACTAATTCAGCAGTAGTTGGGTCTTGCTACTTAAAGTTGCTTGTAGTAACCTTCTACTTCCAGCGGGAACACATTGTAAATGGGATGTGACATCACAGCAATGTTCCTTGAACAATATCTTAAACAAATAAAACAGGAGCTCACTGTATGGTGCAATGGTTCCATTCCTTTTTCTAAAACCCAATTTATGTTTCAGCACTGTCGAGATTACATTCAGTTGGGGTCATGATGACCAGAACTGAATGTGATCCCTTGGGGCACAGAGGGCTGCCTGAATCAGTTCCTACACTGGGATGCTTTAAATTACCCGCCCAATGTATCCACTAAATTTTGATTTCCAGCTGCAATAAATATGAGATTAGCATCAGGCATTTATACTCGTCCCAGACAACACTGAGGTCAAGCAGTGGGAGTTTTTATTGTGAAATCCAATTGACTAGATAAATCTGTATTGTTGTACTTGACCAGTTGCTGCCTCAAATGTAAATTTGCAGCACAAATATAAAGGGAGCATAATTCTGCTTTATAACATACACCATTACGAATGTACATAAAATCAATTTTGCAAATGTTATATGAGAGAAAATGTGTATAGTTTGGAAGCTACAAAGGAAATTCAGTACTAAGGCGGTTCAACCCAGCTCTCCAGAGGTGAAAGGTTATGACTGAGAGTAGTCCGCTAGCTGCATCAACAAACCCACAGGAATGATCTTGTTTTCAAAACACATTAAAACTGACATTTTTTTCCAAACAGACAGAATTCTTTCTAAAGTTCCCTTTGTTTGGATTACTTCCTTCCAGATCCCAATATTGTAAAACGCTGAACAACTTTCATCCATTTTGTTTCAACAAAAGAGCAGAAGATATGAAGGTTACATTGTCAGTATATTCTGAAATATAAATATTATTAATACTGTAATTAAAGCCCTAGGTTTTCTGCTGGATGACTATTAAAAGCTCTCCACTCTCACTAAATCCATTTCAATCCGATACTGGCCATTTTTGACTATTAGTAGTTATCATCAGATTGGAACTCTTAATTTCTACCCTCCCACTCTTTTCCCTTGGCCCTAGCCAAAATAATTGCTTAACCATAGCCTTGGAGTTATGGCTTACTAATATCAAGTAGAAAGGTGTTTATTTAATGAAAAAAATAAAGGAAAGACTTGCATTTATATAGCATCTTTCATGACATCAGCACATCCCTAAACGTTTTACAGCTTTTTTAATGTGCATCAGTTGTAATCATATTCAGTTCAACATTTGACAGTACATGTATTATATAGGTACAGTGAATTGTCCTTAAAATTAATTTTCTCTCATTTCTATTTATGTGTACATCCTTTTCCATTAACTTTAAGGTTGAGAATCTTTCCAGTAATATAATGCTGTGCAGTGTGAATCTATCAAAGCGGTTCTGAGTTTTTGGTTTATTTTGTTGCCATTTGTCCTGGTTAATGTTTCTTTCTTCTGGGATTATTTGGCCTTCAAGCTGGTAGAGTTAGTTTGTCCTCTTTTGACCAGTTAGCATGTTCTTTGCCAATTATTTCAACACCACTTCCCTCCTCACACATGCACTGTATTCCAAGAAAGAGGCACCAGATTAATAAGAATTGTGTTTGTTCCAGTTGTAGTCGATATATTACTTTCTTTAACTGGGCTATTTTCCATGCAGAGGGTGTTCTGGCTGGCACCATTGACATGGGATGCACAGTCGCTATTACCTTTGTGTAAAATGCCTGCTGAGATAGATGGAACACTAAACAGCCAGTGGAAAATTCAGCCCTTATGATTTTTTTTAAACCTATTTATTTCATACCTGTTTTCAGTTGTGTAAAACCAGCTGGAATTCATCCATTGGAATGAAGGGTAACATGAAACTGACAAGAAAAAATGACAAGTATTCTGGAACATACAGTGCCCAAACTCTGTAATGATAGCTTCAGACTATTTTACGGTCTTGTTTTTCAATGTTCTGCAAAAATGGGTCCAGAATGTATTTCCACAACTTTTTTCTGTGCAGAATCTATGAGTACATTTCAAATCACAACTTCTTATACAACGTCATTCATTTATTTTCAACTTAACTGCCCAAGCTCAACTTTATAATTCTAGGAGTTAGTGAGTTAGATACATATATAAAAATGTTGAGATACATCTATCAGACTTCACACCTCACACTTTATGGGCCCAAATTTGGCCAGTACAGATTTTGCCGCTTTTGCAGAACTCCAAGGGCGCCAAAAATCTTCGGCCGAGTGTGGCCGCTCCCCAGCCTCTCCTCTATGCTGGTGTAGCGTGGCAACTGGATTCGGGGGCGGAGCCAGGTTCCAGTGCTGAAAACAGTGTTGGGACCTCTGCACATGCGCGCTAGAGTGTGCGCGCATGCGCAGTAGCTCCTAGCCTCCAGACTCTGAGAGTGTGTGATGCAGGCTGTGTGGGAGGGGCTGACGCTCACCGTCCCTGTCTCGGGCCGAGTGGCCTGCCGCACAGGCCGGCCGCTGCCTTCCCGCGCTGAGGGCTACAAGGGACAGGTTGGTGGGGGGAAGAGTTTTGATCCAGCGGGGTGGGCTCCTGCACCATTTGGGGCAGCCCCACTGTGGATCTCTTCCCTCCCCCCCCATTAAGATGCCGTGTTCACCACCCCCAGCTGCGTTCAGATGCCACATACCCAGGCTGAAGGGACTCCCGCACGACCAGCCACTGCCAAGTTTAGTTGAAGGTAGGATTTACTTCAGTTCTTTATTTGTTAATTTAATTATTTATTTCAGTTCTTTATTTTTTATTGAAAGCTTATTACTTTTTATGCTTTGTTTGGTGCTTGGTGGTGCTTTAAATGTAGTTACTTGCGCCGATTCCTTAACTCTAGGTAAGGTTTTTCTATGCGGACAGAAGTGGCAACATACGCTGGCCTAAGTTAGTTTGGAGCAACTATTTGCTGGCCAACCTCGCTTAAATGGCCAAAACAGGCGTAAGTGGCTAGGAACACCTCCTTTTGAAAAAAAAAAGAAACTGAAAAAAACCTAACTAACTCACTTACACTGGCGCAAATTAAATGGCCAGAATTGCAACTAAAAAGATACTCCAGAAAAATCAAGTTGCTCCCAAAAAAACGGAGCAATTCCTGGGGAAATTTGGGTCCAAATAAGTACCTAATAAAATAAAGAAAGCCAGACATTTCCTGCTGTTTTTCTATCCATGAGACAACCCAGACCTCTCCCCAAGGACAAGAGGCAAGTAGTGGCTGATCTAGAAAAACTTCCAATAGAAACAGCCTTCGATCTCGGGGTGTAGCTATTTAGACCACTTCCCCACAGAGAAATAGCTGTAATGGGACTGGCTCGCCAATAGCCAAACATTACAACTGTACTCCAGAGCCAGATTACCGGTGAACAATGCCACAGAAGATCAGCTAGTAAATCATTAATCAATTTGATCCTCTTTACAATTTCATACATCTGATCTTTAATATTTTGATTTATAACTTAAATGTTGAAAATAAACTAAAATAACCTTACCTTTTTCACAAACATCTCAATAAATTCAATATAGTGAATTACTCTGCAGATTGAGTAAAGGAGAGCATGCTGATAAATTATACAAACTTCTTTTGAAACGGAGATAGAAAAACATAATGAAAAGTTTTCAAACTGGATTCATATGATGCTGATGATGTTGATGTCATTAAATTAATGTCACATGATCAATTCCAAGTAGCCAACGTGAAGGAACACTCCTTCTTAAATGCTACTAAGATTTTGTAGAAAACAGCAAGCAATTTGGAAGAAAACAGCAAGCAGAATTCAGCAATGTCACTCTTACCAACTACTGAAAGCACCAGTATTGTAGGAGCCGCCTGTGTAATTTTATTATGCTCAACCTGTTACCGGCTTGGGACTCACTCGGGGTCTAAAATTCTCCTTAATGAAAAATGAGAGAATCGTTTCTTGACTTAATTAACAACCAGAGAACAAAATCACTGAAAAAACATACAGCTTTGACACATGCAATTTCTGAGAATGCAAGTTCACTAGTTATTTGTTAATTAAAGAACAGGCGTTTTCCCATTTATTTTTTAAAAGAACTTCACCTTCTTTGAGTTTGTTTTGGAGTGAGGTAAGACATGCAAAATGCTAAAAATTTTACTTATGAATTAAGATGGAGCCAAACATATAGCAGTGCAAATTTTTATTCAAGTTCTTCACACAGCTTGTTAAGTGAGGAATATTAAGTAATATTTATCTATTTTTTAAATCTATGGAATTCTTTGCCCCAGAGAGCTGTGGAAGCTGGGTCATTGAATATATTTAAGGCAGAGATAGACAGATTTTTGAGCAATAAGGGAATAAAGAGTTATGGGGAGCGGGCAGGGAAGTGGAGCTGAGTCCATGATCAGATCAGCCATGATCTTATTAAATGGCGCAGCAGGCTCAAGGGGCCAAATGGCCTACTCCCGCTCCTATTTCTTATGTTCTTATGTTATTTTATTTCTAATAAAGAATACCAACATCATGTCAAATAATTTTGATTTTGAAATGCCATGATTGTTATGTAGGCAAACAACAATCATTGTATTTTGAATGGACATAAGAAAGGATTATCCTTTAATATCAAATAGCCATTTTTTAAAATAGTTTGTTAATGCGATTTATGTTTCTATTTCTCTTACTGCCAGAATCTAATACTCAAATCTTAATCCATGTTTACTAATAGGTTATTTTATTTAAACGATTTAGAATGTGTTTTAATATTTATAAACTTTAATATTGAAATTGCTTTGTGTGATTTTAGTAGCAAATGCATTAGCACATTTTTCTGCTTTTTTTAATGGAAGATTTTAATCCTAACAGGTTAATGCCTTTGTTAAAACAATGAACAAAAACATTTCATTCAAACACAATAATACATTTGGTATTAAAATCGCTCAGCAGTTTTAAGTCACCAATTCTTCAGAGTTGAAAGAGTTAAATGACAAAGACAGGTTGAATAAACATGTCATGCAATTCCTTGAGTTCAGATAGTTGAGATATGACCTAATCAAGGTGTTTATAATAATAAAGCAATTTGATTAGGATAGATACAGAGAAACTATTTCCTCTGGTGCAGGAATCCAGAACAAGATTCTTAGGGGGTGAACTTCATTATCACCCCATTTGGGGGCGGTAATATCCAGGAGGCATGAAACTTAGCGGCAGGCGCGGAAGTCCCGCACCGCTTGATAAATTCAAGTTACTAACCCCAGGCTCCACTTCCTTCCTGGGGCGGTAACGGGGCGGACACCTCGACAGCACTACCCACTTGGCCACAAACTGCTGCCGTGTCCGAGGGGCCCTTCCCTCGATTAAAGGGCCCATGCTGCTTATTCTGCAAAAGAAAAAGACACCTATCAGGATCACCGGGGAGCGGGGCTGCCTTGCGATCAGCCCGGCTCTCAAGCAGAGTGCCGGGCTGAACGATCGTGGCCATGGCCCCACGAAGAAACAGCATGAGAAGCCGCAACGAAAAGTTACTTTTTTTCCTGCACTTGGCCGACTCCCCTTTAATTTTTGCCCCGGTAGAGTCCAGTCGCCCGATACGCGTCCCCTGAAGCTATCGCTGATATCACCCGGCGCTGCTTCACAGGGCGAAAGCCACTTACGGGGCCGGGGCACTAACGGAGTGATGTGCATGGCGATGACATCACAATCTCCATGCACAGGAGATCGGGCGCAATGCCATAGTGCCACCGCTAAACTCCCGGCATCATTGCTAGCGTCGCACCCGGGAGGGTTTAGGCATTTGTGCCCTGTTAGCACCCCCAGGGTACTATAGGGAGGTGCAAATGCACTGAATTTCTAGCTCTTAATTTTCAATTTAGAGCTGGGCCATTTAGGTGTGAAATCAGGAAGCACTTGTTCACAGAAAGGATAGTAGAAATCTGGAACTTTCATCCCCAAAAGGCTGTGGATGTTGGGTCAATTAAAATTTTCAAGGCTGCAATCATAAGATTTTAGTTAGCTAAGGGTATTAAGGAATATGCAAAAAAGGCAGATAAATGGAGTTGAGGTATAGATCATTGATCGTGTCATTGAATGGCAGAATAGGCTCAAAGGAATGAATGGTCTACTCCTGTTCTTGTGTTCCTATTAATATAACGATATACCAGAGTATTACAAAGTGAGCTTATCTCATTGACAATTTATTTTGTTAACTTAAGCACTTTGGAAATTGTTTTATTGACAATTGAGTTAAAACTAAAATGATTTGGGAATCGTTTTTCTTGTGAATGCTGGGAAGGAATAAAATGTCAGGATTACAGATTTATTTTCGTTTTTGAAGGAATAATGACTCTTTTCCAAAAATAGGAAGACTGTTGCTATTACTATTAAGTTGCATTTCAAAGACTTTATAATTTGAATTAAAAAAACAAAACTGAAGTGCAGATTCTAAGCACACTTTTGTGCTTTGGACTAACTTTCATGAAGAGTTAAATTATGACTATCTAACCTCATTATATTCAAAAGAATTTAATCGCACTATCTAAGTTGAATCTGAACATAAGGTGGAAAGAAGATGTTTTAACATATGTCATTGAAGAATCTGAGGTCATTATTTTTTAGCAAAGAAAAACTGAGCTCTGGAAATCTGAAGCAAAAAAGCTAGAAATGCACAGAAGTTGATTAGTCTGTGAAAGGGAAAGATGGGTCAAAATGTTGGGTGTAAGCTTGAATCTAACAAAGGATTACCACCAAAATATTGCCCTTTTGTATTTCTGGTGTTTTCTGTTCTTGTTTTCAATCAAATTATTAAAACAGTTTATATCTCATACTTGGATTTTTTTTAATTGCCTGAAAATAGGATTTTTTTCTTGTTTTCTCATTTTATTAATTCCCAAAAAGAACTCCACAAACCAATGTAGAGGTGGTTTCTACATTATCTTTCCTCCATCTCGTGCACAACAATCCAGTTCCCCTTCATTAAGCCACTGTCTGATATGCCACATTCTCTAATATAACATATATTGTTTATGGCTCCCTGATTAATAAGGAAAGTATACAAAACATCCTCATTATAATGCCTGCTTCAATATAACATGTTTTTATATGGTTCCCAAAGGGAGCATTATATCGAGGGGTTGCTGTATTATTCATTACCTGTTTAGTTATTCATGTTTCTTTTTTTTTAAATACTTGCATAAAATTATTTGTTAGAAACATTTTTGACTTTGTACATGGTCATATTATTAGTACAGTGAAATTATTATTGCAAGGAACAGAGCTTAAAAACATTTATTGAAACTGGAAAGTAATATATTTGCTGCCAGTACTGCCTAAAAAGGCCTCTAACAAGAGAGGGTCTAGCAACCTCCCCTTGGCATTCAACAGCATTACCATCGCCGAATCACCCACCATCAATATCCTGGGGGTCACTATTGATCAGAAATTTAACTGAACCAGCCATATAAATCATCATCATCATAGGCATTCCCTTGTATCGAGGATGACTTGCTTTCATGCCAAAAAGGGATGAGTTCACAATTGTTTCAATGAAGGACCTAAAATTCCAGGTCCAGAATTACATGTTGAAGAATGCAAGATGCTTGTGCGTGATAAATACTGTGACTAAAAGAACAAGTCAGAGGTTGGGTATTCTGCGGTGAGTGACTCCCCAAGCCTTTCCACCATCTACAAAGCACAAGTCAGGAGTGTGAAGGAATATACTCCTCTTGCCTAGATGAGTGCAGCTCCAACAACACTCAAGAAGCTCGACACCATCTAGAACAAAGCAGCCCACTTGATTGGCATCCCATCCACCACCTTAAGCATTAATTTCCTCCACCACCAGTACACTGTGGCTGCAGTGTGTACCAGCTACAAGATGCACTGCAGCAACTCACCAAGGCTTCTTCGAAAGCACCTCCCAAAGTCGCAACCTCTACCATCTAGAAGGACAAGGGCAGCAGGCATGTGGGAACACCATCACCTGCAAGTTCCCTGCCAAATCACACACCATTCTGACTTGAAAATATATTGGTGTTCCTTCATTGTCACTGAGTCAAAATCCTGGAATTCCCTCCCTAACACCTTTCACCACCTTCTCAAGGGCAATTAGGGATGGACAATAAATATTGGCCTTGCCAGCAATGCCCACGTCCCATGAATGAATTAAAAAAGTGCAGTTGAACAGCTCTGGTCATAGAGTATTGAACTCTTCAAACAGTTTGAATTCTAGCCTCTGATCACATCGAAAATTATCAACCCCAAAGTAGGTTTTGCAAATGCTAAACCAAGCAGCTAGATTTAGAGGTATTTGGGTGAAATGTGGATGGAAAACATCAGAACTAGTCTCATCGTAGAAATCACATCTTACTGGTCAGTCATGGAGCAATATTGGAGGTGGCTTTTGAAAAAGCCACAGCCAGGCCATCATGCCTCAGAGTACTTAATTCATTCTGGCTGCTGACCTTATCACATAATACTATACTGCACAGACTTAGCTTAATCAGATTTAGCATCTTTAATAGTAATGAATGCCACTTCATCTCTTTTCTAAAGTGCAAAGTACTGTTTAACCATTTTGAAATGAAGATACGTTTAAGGCTTATTTTAAAACAGAATTTCAGTTTGCTTTTTGAACAGTGATAAAATGAAGCAATAATTAAGTGCGTGCAGCAGGGGTTGTAGGCTACTGACAGATTGGCTTAGCAGTTTGTGTTGAACTCATAAGTTACACAACTTCACTTATCAGAAAATACTCAATCCATACATCTGTTTCTGTATCATCTCATTAGTGACTTTTATGTGGCGGCAGACCAACCTCTTCACAAGGAATCCATCGAAGAATGGTTAAAGATGGATAGGAACCATATGATTTAGGAGAAGCAAGGGCAGAATTTTGTCTTCCAGAGTTAATATTAGAGGTGCAGTGCAACTCCAATCTAAAACAATTACCTTTGCCTCCTGGGGACAAGGCATTCCTATTCCTAGAATTTCCTGGATGGTAGCTTGCTTGTTCATATTTGCAGTTAAGCAGATTCAAAATTTTGGACACTGCCATTCGGGATAGTCGTCAAATCTTGCTTCTATTATTCTGCCACCATGAGAAGGTGCCATGTTGAGCCATTCAGCTCTGAGAAAGAAATATTTTGCAGAAATAGCTATTGAAGATTTGTATGACTCTCGGCCGTTTTGCATAGTGTTTGAAGGAACCCTTTCTGTCTCCCAAAATCAGTAGCTATACCTCTGGATCTGTTTTCCAGTTACCAATGATGGTTTGACTGAGTGAAGGCAAGTGATCACAAAACTAAACTTTTGAAGTCACTGTTATGTCTGTAATGCATTTATGAATGACTCCATGAAGCAATGTGTTGAACTCAAACTGTAGTGACCTTGATCCTTTATTTGTAACTCCAGAGTGAGGCACAAGCATGGTGGGCAGTATTTTATACTGGGCCCCACACCTATGCAGGTGACTCTCTGGTCTTCCACCGCAGTGCCCTCTGGTGGAGAGCCCCTGCCACAGGGGCAGGAAACCCCAGTCCCCACCAGTTGCACCCTCTAGTGGTGCTAGCATAGTATATACACAGTGTAAACCTTATTGATAATACATCAGGTAACAGTCTCCACCTTATGCAACTATACAGTGACTACACATATCTATAGTTTGCATATATAATATCACTCTCCCTCAAGTCCTTTGTGCCGATTACCTTTGCACAATGTGCTGTGGCTTAGCTCTCCCCAGACTTAAGTGCCAATAGCCCTTGCACCTTGGCTGTGCTTTGGCTTGGCTCCCTGTTAACCCCCAAGTCCTTTTGCCACAACGTTGGGTAGTGGTTACCAGTTTGGATGGTTCAATGATGCAGTGGAGCTTCCAGTGGGTCCTGGGTGTGATCCATGTGTGTGTCCATGGCTACACACATCCATTTCCTCCACCGCACAGCAAGATCATGCAGCAGGTCCGTTACATTAACATACAAGATCAGACACAGTGCAAGTACAAAGAAAGGAAGTTACCGTATGTATCGTGACATCTTGGTTTAGTGACTTAGATTCATTACGTTTTGTGATCGGGCGCTAGGATTGGGTAGATTGCATTCATGGTTCAGTCATGGTAAGTACTGAAGTAGCAGTACAGATATGCAAGGACGCAGGTTCCAGAGCAACCAGACCAGGTCCTAGTTGTCTGATAGCGGCGCTGCGCCCCCTGCTAGCAGGGTGGGCTTGGTTCGCTCACCTAGCCAGGACTCAGGGCTTTTGTCGTTGCCTAGTGGTGCGCAGAGCCACAGATGTGTGTGGCCTCCCTGTCCTTCTTTGAGGGCTGCAGAATCTTCTGCCTGCTCTCTAACGGTGTTGGGAACCTGGCTGTTCCAGGTCCCCTTTGGGGAACCCGTTGGTTCTGACCCTTCGCTCCTGGACATGGCCGAGGTAGTGACTGGGTCTGGGGGCTGCACCGTCTCCACCCGGGTGGTGGGCAACGGCGGCCGACTGCGTGTATTGGCACCGTTTTCGTTTCTAGGTCTGTGGCGAATAATGCCATTGGGTGCATGCAGTGTGCATAGACCTGGGGCAGGGTATCAGGATCAGCGCCTTTACCCACCCGAATTCACTCGCTTGCTACTTTTGGGGACATTCTATTCCCGACATCTTGCAACAACATTTTGTTCTTCACATTAGGAATAGTACTGACATCTCGCAACAACATTTTGTTCACAATCTTAATCGGTTCGTTACATTGATTGCCATGCATACAATGTCTTTTTAAGTTCAGTTGGTTGCAGGTCTCCTGCTGGCTTTACCCAAATCAAATCCTCTGTTAGACACTACATGTTGGTCCCTCAGCATTGCACCTCGTGATATGGCCGCAGCCATCTGTTTTTTCAACCACGCTGCCCCTCGCTGTAGCAGGGATGCCATCTTGCCTCTGTCCTCGAGTTCAACTGCCTTGATCCTTCTCTCCCGTAATTCTGCCACAAAGGCTGGAAGAGTGCCTGTGAATTTGATCTTCCTCTCCAGGAGTCCTGCCACTAGAGCCGGGAAGGTACTTTTAGGTCGTTCCGGTCGGATCATTGCCACGCAGTCGTGATCAATGGTCTGTGCCTCTGGTGCTGCGCTGGTCTGTTCTCTGGTGCCTGGCCCAAGCGAAGGTGAGGTTTTACTCTGCCTCTGAGCACAGGGGATATTGATTGCTGGAGTGAAGGGGTCTTCCCATTTCCACAGGATCTTCTCCATCCACCTTCTTCCGAGTAGCATTGGACCATCACCTGCAACGATCCACAAAGATAACTTGTGCACCACGCCATTATGGATTAGACTTACATCCGCACTACCAAGGACTGGGATCAGCTCCTTGGTGTAGGTGCGCAACTTTTCCTGTACTGGAACCAGCTCGGGTCGTTTTTCGTTCCATAGTCTCTCAAAGACATCCTGGCTCATCACTGACTGGCTTGCTCCCATGTCCACTTCCATGAAGACTGGAACGCCGTTTATCTCGACTTCCATCTTCACTGGAGGACAATTGGTGGTGCAGGTATACACTCCATACACTTCTTCTTGGGGCTGGGCTGCCTCTCTGGCTAAATCATCATACACCCCGTTGGATTCAAAGTCATCTATCGATTCCTCTGCTAGACGGTGAGTGATATTTCCTTTACACATATGCTGGAGGTGGCCCTTCATGTTACAGGCTTTGCATATATATTCAGCAAACCGACACTGGTGAGCCCTATGGTTTCCTCCGCATGGTTCCACATGATTAGCACCTCTTGGCGGACTCTGAGTTCTGGAACCCTGAGGACTGTGTTCTCTGCCCTGGGCAGAGACATGTTCTACAATTTTGCCTGTGAAAGGCACCATTGTGTGTACAGTACTTGACGAGTTTGAGTCCACAGGATGAATAATTTGCTTGGTGCTGCAAGTCGAGATCATGAACGCCTGACTGATGCTGATGGCCTTCTACAGGTTGACTGTGGTGTCGGCAGATAATAGCTTGTGAAGGAGGCCCTCGTGGCCAATTCCCAAAACGAAGATGTCTCGCAATGCTTCGTTGAGGTGCATGCCGAAAAAAATCACACGGTGCCGCAAGTCTCCTAAGATCAGCAGCATATTTTGCAATCTCCTGACTCTCAGGTCTGCGGTGAGTGTAGAATCTGTGCCTGGTTTGAGGATGCTCTGTTTTGGTTTTAGTTGGTCGCGAATTGGTTCAGTCAGCTCATCGTATGTCTTATCCTTGGCCTTCGTGGGTGCTAGCAAGTCACTGACGAGGCGGTAGACCTCGGGCCCACAACTGGTCAGCAGTATAGCCTTGCGCTTCTCCGCCAATGTGTCCGTCTCCCCTGCCAGGTCGTTTGCCACGAAATATTGCTCGAGTCTTTCCGTGAAGGCATCCCAATCATCACCCTCTGCAAAGTCTTTTAGTGTGCCAAAGGCAGCAATAATTGCGTGAAAGTCCGTATTCACGTCGCCAGTTGTTATATCTGTAATGCACTTATGAATGACTCCATGAGGCAATGTGTTGTACTCAAACTGTAGTGACCTTGGTCCTTTATTCAGAGTGAGGCACAAGGATGGTGGGCAGCCTTTTATACTGGGCCCTGCACACCTATGCAGGTGGCCATCAGGTCTCCCACCGCAGTGCCCTCTGGTGGACAGCCCTTGCCACAGGGGCAGGAAACCCCAATCTCCACCAGTTGCACCCTCTAGTGATGCCAACATAGTATATACGCAGTGTAAACCTTATTAATAGTACATCAGGTAACAAGTCTCCATCTTATGCAACTGTACAGTGACTACACAGAGAATGCATCTATAGTCTGCATATATAACAGTGACAATTGCCTGTTCATAGAATTAGCTCCAATATTTGAATACAATATTTTGTGAACTCCTGGAGGAAATAAAGCAACAGATCTGCTGTGAATTCAAATGACCCCCTGAAGCTACTAAATGCTAATTGGCGATTAAACAATTAGCAAGAAACTACACAGTAACTTTTTGCATCATATACCAATTAGCACCAGGGAAGTTTTTTCTTAGATTGTAGTGTGATCCTTATTTAGATATTGATGCATGTTTTGAATTTCAAGGCGAAATTGTTAAAGGTTGCTCAGGAAGCAGGGAAAGTTTGAATCCATTACTTTTGTTCTTCAACTGACTTGATTTCCACTCTTTCATGCAAGTCAATGTCTGAGCTTAAACATTGAACATTCTTCAACTGAGAAGCTTAAGGGCTGACCCCCAGGAAAGACACAAGAACAAGTAGTCTTCGGTCAACTAGTTTCCTTCATTAGTCAACAGTAAGCAGACAATACGTTCACTTCTTGGTACAAGTCCAAATGATTGATTAATTCAGTTGAGTGGATCTCTGTGTGGGGAATCAACCCACCCGACTGCAGTACCGCTGCTTAGTCTCACCGTTCTTTATATTCCCTGGATCAGTCATATGGCTGGACTGATCCTTGCATCATCATCATAGGCAGTCCCTCGAAATCGAGGAAGACTTCTTCCACTCCAAAAATGAGTTCTCAGGTGACTGAACAGTCCAATATGGGAATTACAGTCTCTGTCACAGGTGGGACAGACAGTGGTTGAAGGAAAGGGTGGGTGGGGAGTCTGGTTTGCCACACACTCCTTCTGCTGCCTGCGCTTGATTTCTGCATGCTCTCGGCGACGAGACTTGAGGTGCTCAGCGCCCTCCCGGATGCTCTTCCTCCACTTAGGGCAGTCTTTGGCCAGGGATTCCCAGGTTTCGATGGGGATGTTGCACTTTATCAAGGAGGCTTTGAGGGTGTCCTTGAAATGTTTCCTCTGCCCACCTGGGGCTTGCTTGCCATGTAGGAGTTCCGAGTAGAGTGCTTGCTTTGGGAGTCTTGTGTCAGGGATGCGGACGTTGTGGCCCGCCCAACAGAGCTGGTCGAGTGTGATCAGTGCTTCAATGCTGGGGATGTTAGCATGATCGAGAACACTGACGTTGGTGCATCTATCCTTCCAAGAAGGTGCAAGAGACACAAGAGACGTTTGTGATTCCCAAGCACCCATCACAAAGAGGAGCATAAGATTTAATCAACAACTGAAGCCTCCAAGGAACATATGCACTCCTCCAGTTCACCCCCAAGTGGACATGTTAAGTCATTGCACATGAACACTTCAAATGCGATATGTGACAAGCAGGTTAACTGTTAAGGAAAAGGAAAAGCATATATAAGTTTTCAATATTAGTCTTGGTGTTTTGTACATTGCAGTAGTATTGAACATATGCACTCCATGCCAAAGCTCTTGGTCTTACAGTGCACAAGCTATACATATACTCCTTCAACATTTATGACACCAAACTGACAATGATATTCCCCTTCAGGAAGATTTTTCAGAAAATGGACATAACCAATATGAAAAAAATAGGAAGGTGGGGATCTCTGATTCTGAGTTACATTTACATTTGATGCTGATTTAAATAAATAGTAATATGCATCTGGCACAATTTCACATTTTTAATGAAATATTTCTTTCTCTCAATGGTTTCACAGTGGTTCCCAAAAGCAAATGTTGTCTCCTATTAATTAGAAGCAATACTTTTTTTTAGTAATCTTCGCTTACAGAGTTGTGTGACCTGAAGATTTCAAATTATCTTATTTGCAGTAATCTGTTTGCATATCCTCGTGCTACCTTAAACTCGAACCAGATTTTACTGGCTACTATTACAACAACAACAACTTTAATGCAGAAAAACATCCCAACTCACTCCACAGTTTGATGTCAGAATAAAGCAGGTACACACGAGGAGTAAAATTGGAGCTTGCCCCGGATATCTTGGCAATCCAAACCATTGCCAAGATATCGTATGTCTCCTTTTTGCAGCCAAGTCATATTAAGTGTTTCTGTCATCTATGTGGACTTGACGACCCCCACACATTAAGTGGTGGACAGAGGTGACTTATCTGACTTTTGAGTTGTCACTGACACATTAGAAAAGTATAATTTTATTGCAGGGATCCATACAGAGAAGCAGTAAACAAATTCAAATAGCCACCAGCTGGCCAGCTAACAAATTTCAATAAAAATTATTATAAATTTTGTTTTTAGGGGCTCAATTTTCACCAGTATTTGTGCCGTTTTTTTTGGAGCAGGCTGCTTTTTCTGGCCTAACTTAATAATCCCCAGTTTCCCCAATCAATTTGCACCAGCGTAACTCAGATAGTTACAAATTTTTTAAGTCCGTTTTTTTTCAGCCAAAGGGGACGTAACCAGCCACCTACGCCACTTCTGGCCAGTTAGGGAAGTTTGGCCAGCTGAGAATTACTCCAGTTCTGATTAGGCCAGTGTATGTGGCCTGTCCTGAAAAACCTTCCGGAGAGTTAAGGAAATCGGCGCAGGTAAGGAAAGCGGTGCACCAGATGCCCGGACACACTGAAAGAATTGAAAAACACATATCAGCAACTTACCTCCAATCCCGCCCGAAGGCTGTCTGGTCCCATTCTCGGTCCCCGGTTCACACACAGAGGGAGAGAGAGAGAGATGGGGTTGGAGGTAAGTTGGTGCTATGTGTTTTTCAATTCTTTTCATGTGTTGGGAGGTGGCTGTATGCTTCACTTTGCAGCCTCAGCTCGCATTTTGTCTCTGGTTACCATGGCAGCCCGATCCTTTTGGTGCAGATCAAGGCTCCACCCTCAAAACTAAAGGTCGAGTTAGGCCACGCCAAAATGAAGAGATCCAACGGGGAAACTTACAACACATTTTTTTTTGCCGTACTTGGGCCCCAAAAATTCAGGAGTAACTCTTCAAGTACGCCAAAAAAATGCTTTGGGGAAAATTGAGCCCTATGATTGGTAACAAGACAAATCTCTAGTCCATCATAGCAGGATTTAGGGAGAATTCTAGAAAATAGGAGCAAAGCAGATAAAGACCGTACCACTGATGGTGGGGTGGAGGAAGATATATTATTCGTGTAGATCAATCAGCAAGAAAATACATTTATATCTCCTAATATCCAACTCTGTGAGGAAGTTTCCAAACAAACAAGCCTGTTGGTTAAGAGTATAACCAATAAAAGCTGAGCAGTTAGCTTCTTAAGATTGCCAGAACCCCCACCACCCCAACCCCACCCCAGATGTTTATACCAATGCAGACATTAACAATTGAAATTAGTTAACCTATCAAGGCTTAAAACACACTATCAGCTTTATTAAAAATGAAAAAATAACAATTCAAATTTCATGACATATTCATTTGTGTAATTTGAGCAAATTGTGCTCTTTAGAATTAAACCCCTTTTAAGAAATACTGCAAGTGTAAATTTATAGTGATGTAGGTGAGCTGTGATTGTAGGAAGGTAATCGTTTTTAAAAAACAGAAAAATACTAACTAATTCCAAATTGACCAAGTTATACATCTGAAGTATAAATTAACATTGATGAAAATGATTACATTCTCTTGTTTTTCAATGTTGCCTTTTACATATGATACTCAGAATAGCAAAACACCTCTTTCTGAACCAATTAATACAAAATGATCATTATGGTAGTTACAATGACATCGAATTGTTCAGACAATCTAGGGTGCAATATGAAAGTCTTAGTTGTCAGAATGCTATATGTTGTTCAATTGTCCTTTCAACCAGATATTAAATCAAAAAGTTAAAGACGGCAATAATTGTTAAACTACATGGACCTAATGTGCAAGCATCTGCAGACTCCTGTCACATATCCAGTGACTCACCACATTAATTTACAAAAGGTTTAGCTTATGAAAATAATTTGAGAGTTCACAGTTTGCTATTCAATTCATCGGAGGTTTATCATTTTCAGTACAGTTCACTCTAACCAATTTGTTTACTAAAGATCTTCATGTGTTCAGTTTGTGTAATTTCAGAGGTGTATTCAGTGAGGATTTTGCATGAAATCTGCTGTAACATGAAATGATTGATTTTGTATCAAGTAATATACCTAACTAGCTTAATACTACTAAATCCTGCTGCAGCAGATGGTCTGTCCTATAGAAATGAACATCATTTCATCAAATTGCATTACATAAATGTAAATGCTTGTACCACAGAACCTCAACAGTTTGAATAAGAGCAGAAATAATTCCAATAATGCATTGAAGAGAAAATATCCTAATTGAAACTACTTTTAAAATCAGAACCATTCCAAAGAATTATCATTGTCTTTCTTTTGCATTTTGTTGCGTATTTGTGTTTAACTAGTGAGTGGTGATGACAGCATTGAGGAACAGACTTGGACCAGTTACTGTGAATCTGTGATGGAGCTAGATTTTTTTAAGTAGCTAGGACTGCTTCAATTTAATTTGGTGTGTGTTAATTCAGCTCACTTGCATTTTCATGGTCAGTAACTGTTCTCAGCCAGCACCTTGATAATGTCTCGTACAAATTTCACAAAAGTTAACAGACATGGACAGGAAAAAAATGAAAGGTGTTAAAAGTTAATTAAAATGTTGTCTAATATTTGATTTTTACAGTGGATCCTGATGGTGGAACTCCTTGGAGCTAGCATCTGAATGATATTTAAAAAATTATAGGCTCACCTGATTGCTTAGTGGAAAAATAGAATACATAGTGTGGCACTGAACCATAATGGTCTCAAAAGTTCAATCCCTGGGCTGTGTCGCATTAGGCAATTGGGCACTAGAGCTTAATATACCTGGGCTAGGAAGGGGGAAAAAATCGGCCAGGGTTCCTCCTGACCACTAGTCCTGCTGGATGGTCTGCATGTGTAGATATTGAACAAGGAAAAGGTCAAGTTCAACTGTGATGCTTTCACAATAAAATTCTGATACTCATAGTACAGACAGACAAACATATGAATAATGGACTCTAGATCAAGGTACTGGGTTATGAATCTGTGCCGATGTGAGTCTCCATCTTCTGGAGGAGAAGGGAAAAGATTGGGAGAGAAAGGAGAACATGTTATCATGAGAAAAGCAAGAAAGAAAGACTTGGATTTATATAGCGCCTTTCATGACCATCGGACATCTCAAAGCGCTTTACAGCCAATGAAGTACTTTAGGAGTGTAGGCACTGTTGTAATGTAGGAAACGTGGCAGCCAATTTGCACACAAGCAAGCTCCCACAAACAGCAATGTGATAATGTGTAAGGATATAAAAGATAGTATAACATCACAACCAAACTAAGTAAATGACCATAAGTGCAAATTGTGAGGGGGGATGGATAGCATGATCCATTTGTCACTATATTGCAATTCTGCTAGGTGTTTTTTTTGCAAATATTCTTTATGAACAGTGAATTAACTTTCTTGCAGACCTTTGCATCTATTGCTCATTTACTGTTCTAATTATAACTAAGGGTTACTTAAAAGGTCTCCTACCCTTCTGGTCAATTTTCATCTCCAACTGAGTAATGCATCTGCCATTATAAACTGCAAGAATCTGCCAGGGCTTTCGGAGAAGCTTCTTCTTGAAATTTTGAAATGTAACTATGAGCAAAAAATTCCTGGTACAAGCAATTCCTCTGTGCAATGGAATAGCCATTTCTGTTAGAAATTAAGGCACCCTATTCATTAGATTAGCTCCATTAAAACAGACCCATCGGGACTAGATTGAAATATATTGGGGATCCGTGCAAAGGAGAGCTCCTCCTTGAACGGTACATCCCTAATAAACAGGACCTCATTAAAAGGCAGCAAGTCTGCCTGAATGGGAAATGTCTGGAACTTGACCATTATTAACCAGTTCCAAAAGTTCTCAGTATTTCAGTTCAACAATGGAGGTACGATCTGGATCTGAAAATGCAGGAACAGGATTTCTAGTTTATATTTTTCTCATTTAAAAGCTGGAGGCATACTCTTAAATCGAGCATCAATTTTGTTATTGTGGGTTTTTTTGTTCTAAAAAACTGCCGTATGCTAGTCTTGTGCTTTTGGAGCTCTGGAAAGTATTTTTGGGCATCCCTAGGGAAACTAACATTGACAAGCAAGTTCAGGACTGGCCTGGAAGGTAATGGAACCAGAATGGAATACTCAGATCCACAATGATCTGGATTCAATTCCAGATTTCCATGGTCTTGCCCATTTATCATCACAACTGCGGTTTGTGGCGGTCTAACATTATTTAAAATTTGCATCCAACCCAATGAAATAAGCTTTAGAGGAACACGAATTTTCCTGTCATCTAATGAAATCATTGGACTTCTCCGGATATAGGTGTAAATTATAGCTACAGCATGTAACATGGTTTCTTTTACAGTTCATGTGTGATATCTGACAAACTGAAAATCCCCGTTTTGTCTCCTTGCGGCACACTGCTTTTTTGCACTCCCTATGAGAAGGTTAAACAATTACATGCTACTAATTGGTGTATGTCAAGACTGATGAGGAGGCAAATAAACAACTAACAAAAGACTGAAGGAAATGCTGGCTAATTAAATAAGTTTATGTAAAAAAAATTAAGGAGAATTCAGAAAAGGGCCAGCTAGCTCTGATGGTTTCACAGTGATGAATTCCTCATTACAGCATTTACTGTGACATGAAGAACATCTCAAATTAGATACAGCACATACATCCTTAATTTAATTCTTCATTCTCATAATTATTTAGCCAAAGCTACGCAGCAGTCCCTGTGTGAAAAATAAAATAAAATTAGTGCGTGTATAACAATTTGATGCAAGATAAAAGGAAGAGAAAAGGTCTTCCTATAAGTGACATTCTGTCCCTTGGTATTTTACTGGGTAAAAATAATCCTTTCATTCTGTCTAAGACCTATAGAAATGATGAATTCCTACACAGATATAGGTGATAACTGTATTTCTTAACTGTCAGGCCTATGAAGGTTGTCCATGGAATAGCCTCACCACTGTCAAAGTATCCGATGTGACATTACTCCACAAGCTTAGCCCCAAAAAGCCCTTTAATCACAGGGGAGATTGTTAGCTTTCTGCAAGGATTATTAAAATGAAGGAAAATTTATGGCGATCACTTTGTAACAATTAATCAAGAGCTGTTGATTAATAAAGTTCATTTTTTATTCTCGATGATTCAGTTATATAAAAAAGGTATTATCAAAAGGACAGTGTCCTTGTCATTTTGATTAACAAACCAGTTTTCATAACCAAAGAAAATACTTTCAGCAGCATCCCTTCCTCCCGTTAAAAAAATAAATATTGAATGAGAATATTAGGCAGTTAACCTTGACTACAATTTGTAATTTTCATGGGGGAAAACTTGCATATTCAGCAAATAAATTGCTGCGGGGATTTAAAAACAAATTGGAGCTGGTGAAGAATGCTACCGTATGAATCCTGTCATTTTTATGGGTTGAAATGATTAATTAGTTTGTTTAGCTCTTCAATTAAGCCAAGGAAAACTGCAGAGGCTGGTGAACATAAATGTTAGAAACAGGCCTAGTACATAGGCTTGCCAAAGCAAAAAAAATTCTAAGGTCACTGATTATTTTTTGTCATTTTCTCCGGTCCCCACCACCCCCCATCTTTCCTTCTTAGCTAGTTGGTTTCACAAACCTACAGGATACGATTGATAGGAGCTTGTCAAGGTGGGATATTGTATTGTATTTAGTTAGTCTGATCAATAACTAAATCAACACTGACATTGATACGTTAGCTGGAATATGTGCCATTGCCATGCCCCTACCTGACCTTTACTCTTTGGGCATATTTTGGGTTATAGGGAGAGACATAGCCCAAGGGGACTTGAGAACAATTCCACCCTAAATTGTCTATAAATGACATTAGTTTTCAAACCCTCTAAAATGTATTCCCCCTTCTCCTCAGTACATACATTCTCTGAGAATCTGAGCTTACTCCCTGACCTCAACATACGTTTACTATTATTTAACATTGAAATAAATTAGATTTCATTTTCTATGTTCAAAATATATTGAAATAATTCCTTTTAAAGCTAATTGTCAGATTGCATACATATTTAGCAATAGAGACTGGACTCTGGTGCAGGGTCGGAGTTCAAATACCATCCTTCACTCTCATTTAAACTTGGATACACTTTATGTGCAAGTATAGCCAGGTTTCCTTGGTGAAGTCCCCCAACAATGATTTCTTTCAAAGGAAGAAAACTTAAGTATGCCTTATATATAAGAGCATATCCAGTTGGCCAATGCATAATGACATTGATCATTTCTGCGAGATCAGGGCATCCTCAAGGCTGAAGTGAATGATGTGGAAGCAGGATGCTGATGAAAAAGGATTTAAAATGGTGGGCAAGATGATAATCAAAAATGCAACTCCTCATATATCATTAACTGGATTTAAAATGCATTTATAAAATTAAAATGTAAAATTAGTCTTAACTTTAAGTCATGACGATTTAATTGTTAATTATAATCTTAAACCCTTTGCACCATTCATATTGCTGATTATTCCCTTCCCCTTTTAATGACCCCGTGTCATACACCATACCACCATCAGGCAGATGACCAGGTAATCAAGCCTCTATGAATGCCATTCTCTCAACCAACCTCTAAGGGATATCACCAGCTTTAATTTTTTTGTTCTCACATCTCTTTTCATTGCCTTGCCCACGGAACTTAATGATAATCAGGAACTCACTGTGTGAAGGAGCTGTTTTGCCTTCCTATAGTGCAGCAAGTTAATCTGCAAATGCACTAAGTCACAGATTTAGCTACCTCTAGTTCTATCTTTTTTTATCTGCTGGGTATTTCACATGTGTGGAAACTCAGGGCCATATTTGATGAGCACATGTTCATGAATCCAACTTCCTGCCTGAGGACTGGTCCGTCACATATGTTATAAAAAGGTCCACTAAAATCCCACTCAGGATCCAGATGAAGTATCTCACTATAGCGAAGCTAATGTAATAGAGGGCTGGCTCATTAATATGTCCTGCCTTGCCCCTCAGCAAACATATTTCATGTCAGCAAATCATGAAGACTCAAAGCTCGGGACAGATGAGAATATGGTAGCCCCACCATCTTGGTGGCAGGAGGGTAAATGTTGGAATGTTTGGAAAAAGATGAGGTAGCTGGGCTGAAAATTGAGGGAGGGGAGAATAAAAACGGCTGCAACCAAACCAAAGAGGAAGCATGTCGGAAGAGACATTCTGCAAAGTGAAATCATAAACAATATTTTTAGTGAACGAAACAGATTAAATACAAGTTGATCATTGCCTCCTAACTGATTGTTATTTGCTATGATCTGGGTTTTTCCAGTATCCCTGCTCTGCCAGCATGGTTCAGCAGGTGCCATAGAATAGTGCATTTCACACAGACCAGGTGTCCTTTCTATCTCTGTAATGACATGTCAGTTGGGACTGTCGCAGACAAGGACAAGGTGCTCTTTTCTCTCAAAATAATCCCCGGCAATATTTAACTCTCTACGGTCCTTGATCCAGAAATAATAGCAATCAACTTAATTGGTTGAGCAAAATCAAGGTATTTATTTTCAAAAGCTGTACCTTTTTAGCTATGTTATCAGATGACTTTTACAAAAGCATTGAGGGAACAAGATAAATTAGTACTTAAAAAGTAGCCATCTCACCACATAATTTGACATCTTGAGGAATGTAGAACTTTCTCTATATATCCAGGCATGGTACTGTATCATAAACTACCCATAATTTGGTGCTAATTGGCATTAAATCAACAGCCTAACTTTTAGAGGACAGGATAGAGAGTGTATGGAATGAATATCGCAAAGGTGCAATGAGTCATTGTGGAATGCATCAATGAAGCAGCCAGCAGTTAGGCAGCTGTGACACGAACATACTTTACTGTAATGACAGTATGTTTTAAAACATAGCCACGATTGATAGGGGGCATCGATTGACTAACATTTAACATTCACCAAATACCTACCAACACTTTATACTAATATTAAATATATTTTCCAAAGTTTCCATTTTGTATGTATACACGATATTATACTTTGGTTTATGTGGTCATTTTGATAACCGATGGAGACTGCAGCTTTAAAAGAACAATGAACATGGAGGAGTAACTACAGACATTGAAATATGAGATAAACTTTTCATTTATATAGTTTTCACCATGAACATATCAAATGAAAGTCACAGAAAAAGTGATCTTGTCTCTTTAAGGCTTAATAGAATGCAATATATGGATGACTTCATTAACCCAAGTTCTGACGAACTCATTTACTGTCAAAATTATAACCCAAAACTCAGTAATAGGCAGGGACCACCCTGCTATACTCCCCAACAGGGATACACACACCTGTACCACCCACAGTCCTCCGGGTCCATCATACTAGATGTAGTCACTGGAAAGCTGTCTAAACATTCCCTCAAATCAGCATTCACCTGCTGTAAATTATAGCTCCGAACACTCTTTCTATTAGTTTGAATGGAATTCAGCCTTGCTAATGGGAGTTCTACCTTATCACTCTGAGGTTGGCCTTCCCTAGCCAGTTACACTTTAGTAAGTGCCAACACATTATTTCTCTCCCTGATTGGATGCCCCACTCTGCTGTTATTGATTGACATATTACAGGGCGATTCTGTTTGATACAGAACTCAACTAGGCACTGGGTTGATTAGACAACCCTATTTCTATTCAAGTAGAAACAGAAAATGCTAGGAATATGCAGCAGGTCAGTTAATATCCAGAAGAGAAAGATAAATTAGTGTTCCAGGTGAAAGAAAGGTAATTTAAGTAATGATGGTGTAAATCTTCAGTTGTGCCGATCAGTTAATAAAGGTTTCACTCAAAATGTTAAACTACCTTTCTGCAAAATACTGCATATGCCAGCAATTTAGAAACAACGGGCCTAAGTTTCCCCAGGAGTTGCTCCTTTTTTTTTGGATTTTTCTGGACTATCTCTTTAGTTGCAATTCTGGCCATTTAATTTGCGCCAGTGTAAGTGAGTTAGTTAGGTTTTTTTTTAGTTTCGTTTTTTTTCAAAAGAGGGTGTTCCCAGCCACTTACCCCTGTTTTAGGTGTTTGGCCAGCAAATAGTTGCTCCAAACTAACTTAGGCCAGCGTATGTTGCGACTTCTGTCCGCACAGAAAAACCTTACCTAGAGTTAAGGAATCGGTGCAAGTAACTACATTTAAAGCACCACCAAGCACCAAACAAAGCACAAAAAGTAATAAGCAATTAATTAACGAATAAAATAGAAGGAACCCTGCACCTAAAGCACCAAAATCAATCAGTAAATAACAAATAAAAAATAGAAGTCCTGCCTTAGGAAATGCAGCAGGCCACCGATGCTGGAGCCCATTCGGCCAGGGCTAGGGACGGCGTGTTTCGGGCCCCTCCCACACAGCCTACAGCATGTGCTCATAGATTCAGCCTGCCAGGAGCTACTGCACATGCGCGCAGACTCTAGCCACTGTTTTCAGCACCGGTACCTGGCTCCACCCCCAATCCATTAGGCCACACTGCGTCACAACCGAATAGAGGCTGGGGAGCGGCCAGAGTACCGAAGTCTTTTTTCGGCGCGCTTGGAGGCGGACAAAAATGGCGCACCTCGGGTGAGGGTGCCAGAAAAACAGGTTAGGGAAACTCTAGCCCATAGAAACATAGAAAATAGGAGCAGTAGTCGGCCATTCGGCCCTTCGCACCTGCACCGTCATTCAATATGATCATGGCTGATCCTCTATCTCAACACCATATTTCTGCTTTCTCCCCATACCCCTTGATGCCTTTTGTGTCTAGAAATCTATCTATCTCCTTCTTAAATACATTTAGTGACCCAGCCTCCACAGCCCACTGTGGCAGAAAATTCCAGAGGTTCACCAACCTCTGAGTTAAGAAATTTTTCCTCATCTCAGTTCTAAATTTTCGACCCCATATCCTGAGACTGTGACAACCTTGTTCTAGACTGCCCAGCCAGCGGAAACATCCTCCCCACATCCAGTCTGTCCAGCCCCGTCAGAATTTTATACGTTTCATAAGAACATAAGAATTAGGAACAGGAGTAGGCCATTCAACAAGATCATGGCTGATCTGGCCGTGGACTCAGCTCCACTTACCCGCCCGCTCCCCATAACCCTTAATTCCCTTATTGGTTAAAAATCTATCTATCTGTGATTTGAATACATTCAATGAGCTAGACTCAACTGCTTCTTTGGGCAGAGAAGTCCACAGATTCACAACCCTCTGGGAGAATAAATTCCTTCTGAACTCAGTTTTAAATTGCCTCCCCCTTATTTTGAGGCTGTGCCCCCTACCAGTCTCCCCTACCAGTGGAAGCAACCTCTCTGCCTCTATCTTGTCTATCCCTTTCATTATTTTAAATGTTTCTAAAAGACCACCCCTCATCCTTCTGAACTCCAACGAGTAAAGACCCAGTCTACTCAATCTATCATCATAAGGTAGCCCCCTCATCTCCGGAATCAGCCTAGTGAATCGTCTCTGTACCCCCTCCAAAGCTAGTATATCCTTCCTTAAGTAAGGTAATCAAAACTGCACACAGTACTCCAGGTGTGGCCTCACCAATACCCTATACAGTTGCAGCAGGACCTCCCTGATTTTGTAGTCCATCCCTCTTGCAATGAAGGCCAACATTCCATTCGCCTTCCTGATTACCTGCTGCACCTGCAAACTAACTTTTTGGGATTCATGCACAAGGACCCCCAGGTCCCTCTGCACCGCAGCATGTTGTAATTTCTCCCCATTCAAATAATATTCCCTTTTACTGTTTTTTTTCCCAAGATGGACGACCTAACATTTTCCGACATTGTATTCCATCTGCCAAACCTTAGCTCATTCGCTTAACCTATCTAAATCTCTTTGCAGCCACTCTGTGTCCTCTACACAACCCGCTTTCCCACTAATATTTGTGTCATCTGCAAATTTTGTTACACTACACTCCGTCCCCTCTTCCAGGTCATCTATGTATATTGTAAAGAGTTATGGTTCCAGCACCGATCCCTGTGGCACACCACTAACCACCGATTTCCAACCTGAAAAGGACCCATGTATCCCGACTCTCTGCTTTCTCTTCGCCAGCCAATTCTCGATCCATGCTAATACATTTCCTCTGACTCCGCGTACCTTTATCTTCTGCAGTAACCTTTTGGGTGGCACCTTATTGAATGTCTTTTGGAAATCTAAATACACCATATCCATCGGTACACCTCTATCCACCATGCTTGTTATATCCTCAAAGAATTCCAGTAAATTAGTTAAACATGACTTCCCCTCCATGAATCCATGTTGCATCTGCTTGATTGCACTATTCCTATCTAGATGTCCCGCTATTTCTTCCTTAATGATAGCTTCAAGCATTTTCCCCACTACAGATGTTAAACTAACCAACATATAGTTACCTGCCTTTTGCCTGCCCCCTTTTTTAAACAGAGGCATTACATTAGCTGCTTTCCAATCCGTTGGTACCTTCCCAGAGTCCAGAGAATTTTGGTAGATTATAACGAATGCATCTGCTATAACTTCCGCCATCTCTTTTAATACCCTGGGATCCATTTCATCAGGACAAGGGGACTTGTCTACCTTGAGTCCCATTAGCCTGTCCAGCACTACCCCCCTAGTGATAGTGATTATCTCAAGTCCTCCCTTCCCACATTCCTGTGACCAGCAATTTTTGGCATGGTTTTTGTGTCTTCCACTGTGAAGACCAAAGCAAAATAATTGTTTAAGGTCTCTGCCATTTCCACATTTCCCATTATTAAATCCCCCTTTTCATCTTCTAAGGGACCAACATTTACTTTAGTCATTCTTTTCCATTTTATATATCGGTAAAAGCTTTTACTATCTGTTTTTATGTTTTGCGCAAGTTTACTTTCGTAATCTATCTTTCCTTTCTTTATTGCTTTCTTAGTTATTCTTTGCTGTCATTTAAAATTTTCCCAATCTTCTAGTTTCCCACTAACCTTGGCCACCTTATATGCATTAGTTTTTAATTTGATACTCCCCTTTATTTCCTTGGTTATCCACGGCTGGTTATCCCTTCTCTTACCGCCCTTCTTTTTCACTGGAATATATTTTTGTTGAGCACTATGAAAGAGCTCCTTAAAAGTCCTCCACTGTTCCTCAATTGTGCCACCATTTAGTCTGGATTCCCAGTCTACTTTAGCCAACTCTGCTCTCATCCCACTGAAGTCCCCTTTGTTTAAGCATAGTACGCTCGTTTGAGACACTACTTCCTCACCCTCAGTCTCTATTACAAATTCAACCATAGTGTGATCACTCATTCCGAGAGGATCTTTTACTAGGAGATCGTTTATTATTCCTGTCTCATTACACGGGACCAGATCTAAGATAGCTTGCTCCCTTGTAGGTTCTGTAACATACTGTTCTAAGAAACAATCCCGTATGTATTCTATGAATTCCTCCTCCAGACTACCCCGTGCGATTTGATTTGACCAATCGATATGTAGGTTAAATCCCCCATGATTTCTGCCGTTCCTTTTTCACATGCCTCCATTATTCCCTTGATTATTGTCCGCCCCACCGTGAAGTTATTATTTGTGGGCCTATAAACTACACCTACCAGTGACTTTTTCCCCTTACTATCTCTAATCTCCACCCACAATGATTCAACATTTTGTTCATTAGAGCCAATATCATCTCTCACAACTGCCCTGATATCATCCTTTATTAACAGAGCTACCCACCTCCTTTCCCTTCTTGTCTATCTTTCCGAATTATCAGACACCCCTGTATGTTTAATTCCCAGTCTTGGCCACCCTGCAACCACGTTTCTGTAATGGCCACCAAATCATACCCATTTGTAATGATTTGTGCCGTCAACTCATTTATTTTATTTCGAATGCTGCGTGCGTTTAGGTAGAGTGTTTTAATACTAGTTTTTAAACCATGATTTTTAGTTTTGACCCCTCCTGCAGCCCCTTTATATTCATACATATTGTCCCTTCCTATCACCTTGTGGTTTGCACTTACCCCAGTGCTACTCTACTCTGTTGCCTCCTGCCTTTTGCATTCTTTCTTGGGGTCCTGTTCATCTGAGCTCTCACCCACTCTAACTAGCTCAGGGCCCTCTCCTGGGTTCCGAATACTCCTCGCATTGAGTCACCGAGCTTTCAGGCTTGCCTTTTTATTACACTTTGACCCTTTAGAATTTTGCTGTACAGTGGCCCTTTTTGTTTTTTGCCTTAGGTTTCTCTGCCCTCCACTTTTACTCATCTCCTTTCTGTCTTTTGCTTCTGTCTCCATTTTGTTTCCCTCTGTCTCCCTGCATTGGTTCCCATCCCCCTGCCACACTAGTTTAACTCCTCCCCAACAGCACTCGCAAACATTCCCCCTAGGACATTGGTTCCAGTCCTCCCTAGGTGCAGAACGTCCGGTTTGTACTGGTCCAACCTCCCCCAGAACCGGTTCCAATGCCCCAGGAATTTGAATCCCTCCCTGCTGCACCACTGCTCAAGCCACGTATTCATCTGAGCTATCCTGCGATTCCTACTCTGACTATCACGTGGCACTGGTAGCAATCCCGAGATTACTACTTTTGAGGTCCTACTTTTTAATTTAGCTCCTAGCTCCTTAAATTCATCTCGTAGGACCTCATCCCTTTTTTTACTTATATCGTGGTAATGAGATCCCCCCTCATTCTTCTAAACTCTAGTGAATACAGGCCTAGTCGATAGTGAATACAGGCCTAGCCTTCCCAATCTCTCCTCATACGACAGTCTTGCCATCCCAGGAATCAGTCTGGTGAACCTTCGCTGCACTCCCTCTCTGGCAATTATATTCTTTCTTTGGTAAGGAGACCAAAACTGCACACAAAACTCCAGGTGTGGTCTCACCAAGGCCCTGTATACTGTAGTAAGACATCTTTGCTCCTGTACTCAAATCCTCTTGCAATGAACACCAACATACCATTTACCTTCCTAACTGCTTGCTGCACCTGCATGTTTGCTCTCAATGACTGATGTACACTGACACCCAGGTCCCTTTGTACATCGACATTTCCCAAGCTATCACTTTGTCTTTATGTTTTTCCTACCAAAGTGGATAACTTCACGTTTATCCATGTTATACTGCATCTGCCATGTGTTTGCCCACTCACTCAACCTATCTAAATCGCATTGCAGCATCTTTACATCCTTCTCATAACTAACAATCCCACCTAGCTTTGTGTCATAAGCAAACTTGGAAATATTACATTTGGTTCCCTCATCAAAATCATTTATATATATTGTGAATAGCTGGGGCCCAAGCAGTGATCCTTGTGGTACCCCAGCAGTCACTGCCCACCACCCCAAAAAAGACCCATTTATTCTTACTTTCTGTTTCCTGTCAGTTACCAATTTTCAATCCATGCCAGTATATTACCCCCAATCCTATGTGCTTTAATTTTGCACATTAACCTCTTATGTGGGATTTTATCAAAGGCCTTCTGAAAATCCAAATACACTACATCCACTGGTTCTCCCTTATCTATTCTATCAGTTACATCCTCAAAAAACTCCAGTAGGTTTTTCAAACACGATTTTCCTTTCATAAATCCATGTTGACTTTATCTAATCCCATTGATATTATCCAAGTGTCTCGTTATCACATCCTTTATAATAGACTCTAGCATTTTCCCTACAACTGATGTTAGGCTACCTCTATTTGTACTCTGGGATGCAGATCATCAGGTCTTGGGGATTTATCAGCTTTCAGTCACATTAGTTTCTCCAACACTATTTTCTTACTAATAATCATTTCCTTTAATTCCTCTTGCTCACTAGACCCTTAGTTCCCTAGCATTTCTGGGATGTTATTTGTGTCCTCTTCCGTGAAGACAGATCCAAAGTAATTATTTAATTGTTCTGCCATTTCCTTGTTACCCATTATAAATTCTCCCTTTTCTGACTGTAAAGGACCTAAATTTGCCTTCGCTAATCTTTTTCTTTTTACATACTCGTAGAAACTTTTGCAGTCGGTTCCTTGAAGTTTACCCTCGTACTCTATTTTACCCCCCTTTATCAATCTCTTGGTCCTTTTTTGCTGAATTCTAAATTGCTCCCAATGTTCAGGCTTGCTACTTTTTCTGGCAACTTTGTATGCCTCCTCTTTGGATCTAATACTATCTTTAATTTCTTTTGTTAGCCATGTTTGGGCCACTTTTCCTTTTGTGTTTTTGTGCCAGAAAGGAATGTATAACTGTTGCAAATCATTCATTCGTTTCTTAAATGTTAGCCATTGCCTATCCACCATCATGCCTTTTAATGAATCTTCCCAATCTATCATAGCCAATTCATTCCTCATAACTTCGTAGTTTCCTTTGTTTAGATTTAGGACCCAAGTTTCGGATTGGACTACTTCACTTTCCATCTTAATAAAGAATTCAATCATGTTATGGTCACTCTTCCCTAAAGGACCCCGCACAACAGCACTATTAATTGATCCCTTCTCATTGCTCAATACCCAATCTAGGATAGCCTGTACCCTAGTAGGCTCCTCAATATACTGGTCTAAAAAACCATCCCGTATACGCTCCAGGAATTCATCCTCCACAGTATTATTACTAGTTTGGTTTGGCTAGTCTATATGTAGATTAAAGTCTCCTACGATTACTGTAGTACCCTTGTTACATGCATCTCTAATTTCCTGTTTAATTCATCTACCTTATTGCGAATGCTTCATGCATTCAGATACAGTGCTTTTAGATTTGTCTTTTTAACATTATTAGACATCTTAACATTTTTTTGGACTATAGCCCTATTTGTCTTATCGCTATTTTTTCTTATCTGAACCCTATTTGTTAGTGCACTCTTTGGTTTGTATGCTCTGTCCCTTCCTGACATAATCTGGTTATCCTAACCACAATCACTTTCCTGCATTGCTTCCTTTTCTTTTCTCTCTAGCATTCTAGATTTCTCTCCACTGGGACCCTCCGCCAACCCCTCTCCGCCTCCCCCACCCTCCCACCCCCGCCCCTCCCCTTATTTAGTTTAAAGCCCTGCCTACCTTCCTAGTTATTCGGTTTGCTAGAACTCTGTTCCCAGCATAGTTCAGGTGTAGTCTGTCCCCATGGAACAGCTCTCTCTTTCCCGAGTATTGGTGCCAATGCCCCATGAATCTAAACCCACTTCTCCCACATCAATCTTTGAGCCACACATTCATCTTCCTGATTCTATTGATCCTGTGCCAATTTGTTTGTGGCTCAGGTAATAATCCAGAGATTATTACCTTTGTGGTTCTGCTTTTCAATTTAGTCCCTAGCTGCTCGAACTCTCTCAGCAGAAGCTCTTTCTTAGTCCTACCTAATTCATTGGTACTTACATGTACCATGACAACTGGATCCTCCCCCTCCCACTCCAAGTTCTTCTCCAGCCTGGGGGAGATGTCCTTTACAACACAGCCTTCAGGACACATGCTCTTGGCTGCAGAGAACCTTACATATCCTCCTCAGTATACTCTCCCCTACTACAACCACCTTTCTCTTTACTCCCCCCACTTGAATGACTTTCTACAGCACGGTGCCTTGGTCAGTCTACTCGTCCACCCCGCAGTCTGCACTTGGCCACAAGGGTTGCAACAACCTCAAATCTATTGGACAAGGGCAGGGACTGAGGCACTTGCAATATTACCTCCTGGATACCCATACCTGCCTCACTCGCAGTAATACCCTCCTGTCCCTGACCATGTGTCAATTCTAAAATATTTAATCTAGAGTGTGTGACTGCCTCCTGACACAAAGGTTCAGGTAACTTTCTCCCTCCCTGATCCTCGTAATATCTGCAGCTCAGACTTCAGCTCCTCAACTCTGAGCCGAAGTTCGTCGAGCCGCAGACACTTACTGCAGATGTAGTCGACCTGGACCAAAATGTCCAGAAGCTCCCACATATTGCAGTAGCAACACATCTCCTGTTTTCTCATTATTTAATTACATTAATTAGTTTAGTGTTAATCAAAGTATTTACCTTATATAGTTTATTAAATTAGTTAAATAAAATAAAGGTTAGTTTTTAGAATTAGTTATATGCTATATGTTAACTTAAAGGAAAAACTTAGCCCACAGTCATTACCAATTACTTAGCTGCCTTACCTGTGATGTCACACTGCAGAGTTCTCCTCACCCGGAGCCGTGCAATCTCCTGGGAGAGGCAAAAAAACAGATAAAAACCCAAGTCAATTGGGGAACAAAATCTGGGAAAATTCCTCTCCAACCCAACCAGACGATCGAAACCAGTCCAGGAGATGCCACTGGCCATATTAGATTCCTTGAAGTTGCAGGTCTGCTGCAGCTTTTATCTCCACTCTCAGGGTTCGGTCTGCTCCCGCTCAGGTACGTCGCCGCTCAAACTCTCTAGTTTCCCACTCTGGGAATATAATTATCGTTTTTGAAATAAAAACAGAGGATGCTGGGAACACACAACCGGTCAGGCAGCGTCTGTGAAGACAACAAACAAGTTATGTTTCAGATGGGTTCCTTTGTTGAAACTGCAGCTGAAATGATTGGTCATCCTGTACATTCCTGTTTGTGGATCTTGGGGAGGAGGTAGAAGCAAATTTGAGGAACTATGATGGAACTATGTGGGAGATCACCAGAAGAATTGAGGTCAGTAATGATCTGGGAAAGGAAGGCTTGGTGTGGAGTGGTGGGGTTGTGGTCCGGGGGAGAAAGGAGGAATTGTCAGAGAGTTGGCATTCAGCATGGCATGGTAGAAGTCCTTCCGCCTTAACACTCACTTTGTCAGTGGGTTTAGATATTGATATCAGGATTGGACCTGGGAGAGTGGAACAGGGTAATTTCAGGGGGAGATAGATTAGAGTGCAAGAAGGGTATAAAGAAACTAACAATGGCCCATATTACATCAGCAGTGCTCAATAAAAAGAATGAGAGAGTAGGAGACCAGAAAGACAGAGTCTAGATGGATTGAGGAAGCTGAATACAAAGAAAGATTCAAAATTGCAGGGGGGAAGCCTCCTGGTGAAAAATGTAGGCACAGAGTGGGCCTACACAGATAAGAGCTCAGCATTATAAAAAGCTTTGACTTCATTGCATTGGGGGTGTAGGGGACTTAAGCTGAGGCTCGTGCTGAGGACAGATTATTAGGGGTAAGAAATGTTCAGGTCAGAGAAAATGGTGAAAATATGGCAAGGGGTGGGATTGGAAAGCAGAGATGGGGTCAGAAGAAAGGAAAGAAGAAGGATCAGGAGATAGGTTGGAATCCAAGAGTTATTGAAACTTGCAGTCCTTACTATCTGAAACAAAATTATTTTTCATGTTAAGGTGCTTCATGCAATGAAGGATGAAATGGAACTGAGAACCAGAACACAGCTTTGCAAAGGGCCCTGCTTGAAATGTCAACTTGTCTGTTCGCTCCACAAATGCTACCAGATTTTTGAATGCATTCTCTGTTTTAGAGGGGAATTTGGCAGGGGGGGTCAGCGGGTGCGATCGGTGGCGGGTCAGGTGGGAAACATTTTTTTTTTGCCAGTGATTTGGGTTCCTGCTGTCAACCCACCACCACACGCCTTTCCCAGCGCTGAGTATCTGACATGCAGTTCTAGGGGAGGCAATTCAGGTCATTATGACCTTGTTAATGACCTGAGGATTAAGAACTATTTATAGCTCACCTTCAGAGTTTCCTACGTCACCCATGGAGTCCACGCTGCTCGGGAATCACGTCACTTAAGCAGGTCGGGAATTGAATGGCCACTGAATCATCACATTACTTGACAGCTGCAAATGTGCTATAAAAGCTCCCATCTCACAGATGTTCACTTTCCAAGCTCAGAAGGTATTCCTCACTGCATTTGGAAGCTAGATTGAGCTTTATGCGGGTTGCAAGTGTTTGGTGTAAACTCTATTTCCAGTGTCACCTCATTGGAACAACCTCTCTCACCATTGACAGATTGTTTCTGCCATCTCAAGTTCACTGGGCATCAATTGCATCACCGTCAGTGCCCTCCAAATTATCTCACATTGGTCCTCAGAATTCCATTATGATCATCAGCACCAGGTTGGCACCACCCCACATCAACACCATAAAGCATCCTGCAATGCCCAAGCCATTCCTTTCACATTCATCACCATTGTGCAGGGTACCGTTATGTCTCAGCATCCACTACAACTCACTAAGCCACTTCCAAAGGTGAAACCAGATCCATCCAAGAAGGCAAAGTGTTGAAAATAAAGGTTTCATTGTTTTTACACCACATTAACAGAAACTTTACATGAACATTGTATAAGATTCCCAAGTGGCTACTCTTGTGTGTTGTTAGTTGGTCCGATTGGACTAGGATGAGGGTGATTGTGAGGGGTGGCTAGTGAGATGGGAATGTGATACTGTAGATAGAGAGAAAGGGATTGGTGAAGGTGCAAGGTAAGTTGGTGGGAGTAAGGATGTGCAGGAGTGGGTTAGGGAAGGCAGAGTGATGGAGATGTGATGAGTGGCAAAGCATTTGCAGTATCCTTTTGTGATCTACTGAGATCCTTGAAAGGTTTGCGCCACTGCAGCCTGGTCCTCCTGACGACATCCCTGCTTTTGCCCTCCTGTGCAATGTGCAACCAGTCTGCGATAGTCTCCTGGGGAGATCTCTTCTGCCCATTGGAAGGGAAGAGAGCCTCCCTGCATGCTGTGACTCCCTCCATAAGCATCTGGAGAGAGTCTGGGAGAGCCTGGGTGCAGCCGTGCATTTCAGTGCAGTGTTTGTCAATGTTTGCAGCACCTCAATGCTGTAGAACTCCAACAGAACAACTGTCAAACTAAATTTGCACATGGTCCCTTTAAGGAAACCAGCTGATGACGCAGCATCAAATGATGTCACCAGACCCGCTTCCTTCAACTGGCCACAAATGTGCTGGGCGGGCTTAACAAGCCCAATCAGGGGAAAATCATTTTGGACAGTGGGCTGGAGCCAGCAACGAGGTCGGGTACCACCACCGACATCGCCTGCCATGGACCCACTGAGGTTGGGAAAATCTAGCCCTTAGTTGCTCTTTCAACCTGCTAAATATTTTGATTTGGGTTTTCTGTTTTTATTCAGTTATTCTCTCTATCTCCTTTAGCTATTGAAGCATTATTGTTTTAATTCCTTAGAACCAATTGCTCATAAAAAAAGTAATGGGGATTTACACTTTTTGTGAGTAATTAGTTCCCTATAAATCTGTTAAGATGGGCAAACTGGCTGCAGGTTCAATCAAGATCTCTAATATCAATGCTATCCTCTACTCGGGCTTCAGCAGACAGGGTTGATGTGAGGCAAGATAACATTTGCCAGGTTTTTTATTATTTTCGCTCCTCCTACTACCATTCATTTCCTACGAGTAAATTTCCCAATTCTCATTTAAACCAATAAAATGTACAGGAAATTTTGAAGTTGTTTTATATTTTTATAATGCAGATGAAGACCGAAAAAAGGAACAATAACTCAGCTCCCTATTTGCCTTTGTATTTGTACTTAAATCAGGGATAACAATACTTGCACTAAAATAAGAATTTTATTTATTTACCACAACAGTCATAAAGAGGAAGTATTCATTCCCTCTCAAAAAATACTGAAAGTGCCCAATTAGAGATATGACGTTCGGGGGCCGATTTTAACCTCCCTCGCCCAGCAAGAATTGTGCATGGGAGGGGTTAAAATCAAGCCGAGTCCACTTATTGACTCGATGCTGCACCATTGCCACCCAGTGACATCTTATCTTGTCAGACTATGAAGGTGAACGAGGTTACCACTGCAGAGTTGCGGGGGCCTACTTTAAATCACGTGCAACCTGATGATGTCATCGGCACAACGGCAGCATTTTAACTTCTTCTTTCGGAAGACCCGCACAGTGCTAACCCCATCTCAACTGCGGCGGAAGTCCATGGAGTGGCCAGAAAAATAGGCTGACCATACGTCTCTGATCTCCGGGGACAGTCCTCGGATGAGGTACTGGCCCAGGCAAACAATGTCCCCAGAAGAGTCCCCGCTTCACAAAACCCTTCCCTGAAGTGTACCCCTGGGCAGTGAATGTATCCCCCTGAGCTGTCCATTTGGGGCTCTAAGGCTAAATTAAACAACAACTTGTACAATGGCCAGTGTGACCCACTGCGCCTGCGCGACTGTGAGGTCTTTCTGCACATGTGCTGGTTGTTGTTTGAGTTTACAGCCAGACTCATGCTGCTGGATTGCCGGCACTGGACATGCCTGGGATCATGGCAACTGGAGTTGCCATGGGGGGACGGCTCAGTTACAGTCACCGGAGGAAAATGGGTCAGTCCTGGGGGGGTTTGGATTCTGGTGTGACCTTAGTCACGGGAGGGAGGGTGGGTATGGTGGTCAGGTGTCTAAATGCACTTCAATAGTGTGACATCACATCCATGCACATTTGCTTTGCATTTTACCTCGCTACGTTGCGCAATACACAGTTTCCATATGGTCACCCTACGGAAAAGGCCACGGTAAGTTTGGAAAAATCACTTTTAAATGGAATCCTTGTGGGCCAGAAAGAGTAGGAGTGCTCCCCCGGGACCTAAAAGGATACTTCGGACTATCTCTAGGGTACTGAAATGAGGACTGAGAATTAAAATCATCCGGGCCTCAGACTCCGGAAGGCCAGACAGATTGCCACCCACTTTGACATCTGCAGCCCTGATTCCTGCCCCCAGGTTAAAATTCACCCAAGTATTTATTTTTTGCGCTCAATTTTACTCCAACAAAAAAACACAAAGTACTAATAAAATCTGGATTTAGAATAACTGAAAAAAATGTCTGAAGTTAACATCTAAAGTAATTTTTTAAAAACTGAACATGTTGTCCTGAAGGTATCCCAACAAGTCAGCCAACCAAGAATTGGCTGACCCTATTGTTGGTATATCTCTGTATGTTAATGAACACTGAAACTAGAATTAGTAAATATGGATGAACTGCCCCTGGTACCAGAACAACTGCGATACCATTCATTGACGAGTTTCACTTGTAGCAGAATTATGTAGTTTCCCACATTACAACAGTGACTTCAGAAACAACTTAATTGGCTGTAAAGCGCTTTGGGATGTCTAGTAGTCGTGAAAGGCGCTATATAAATTCAAGTCTTTCTATCTTTTAGCATTATAGACTTCTCGATTTAAGTTCCAACAACTATGAATCCAAATCAGTGAATCTTATTTTAACCACATTAGTCCTATTGGAAAATGAATGATTTCGATATAAGCCAGATTCAGTATGCTGTCTCTTTATAAGGACCATCCAACGCAATCCATTCATATAGTCACGAATCAGCATAAGTTGCAAATACCCTTTACACCTTTACCAAGGTTGAATCCTATTAAAGAGGAACTCTACCTTGCATTGTTTATTTTAAATTTCAGTCGAGTACATATGCATAACTAGCTATCTTGTCAGTGACAGTGAAAACTCTCAGAGTACTGAAAAGTCATTTTAAAGTATTATCCTGTATTCAGAATCTGGAACTTTCTTTTCTAATTGAACCCTTTCAAACACCTATCAATGCTTCATTTACACTTCATACAATTACCATTTTGATTTTGATGTCAGTAGAAAATGATAAGTCAGCAGTGATTTCTACATTACAGCTCCCTTTTTTGTCAATTTGCAGTCTGCACATGAAAGCTTTTACATGTAGATCACATTTCTGAAACTGTCAAAAATAGTAGTTTATTATAAAACAACACCACTCTACCTATAATCGTCAATAAACTAAGAGCATCATTACCGTCACAGTGTGTTTTTATTTGTGCTCAACTGAGCAAAGCTCTTGTATTAAAAATTACCTGTAACTTATTGGGACTTTAGGTATTAGGATAACACCATTTGCCTTTCTTCATTAGAGTTCTGACTGGGAAATATCTCTGAATCACAGGTAGACAGTTTTCAATTGAGCATCTCCTTTCAAAGGGTTCTGTTTCATCAAGAGCCCACCAGAACTGGTGAGGATTCTTCACGTTGCTATCACATTGTCAAAATCACTACTTAGAAAGCAGGTAGTTCAACATTATCAAAAATGGCAGGAGAAAATGAGAATCTGCAGTGATTTTTACATTAAGGATGTTTATTGAGGATTTCAAATATGCAATCTGCATATGAAAGCCTTTTACAGAAAACTCACACTTTTCAAAACTGTCACAAAATAGTATCTTTATTGTAAAAAGCATAAAAGACATGTGCTTTCTGCAATGATCTTACTTATTAGTGAATCGTCCAAGTGGGGTGCTGCAGGTGACATTGCTTTGAAGTGGTTGTTATGGAAATGGCTTAGACTGTTCTAAGCTGTTGCTCACAGTGCAGCCTTGTCTCCACCCTACCCCGACAAAGCAACAAAACTCCTTTAAGGGCTAAGTTTTTGTTCCCAATAATTTCTTCTCGTCCTCTCCTCCCAAGACATTGATTTTTGCTGAGATCTGGTCCTGAACTCCTCCTGTACCTTGCCTAAGTGGCCAATCTTCATGTGTGCTCCTCGGTAGTGAATTTTGATTGGGTTTTCAACGAGAGAGGCTCCAAAACCAAGCACTATCTGGTCCTCACCCAATGTTCACTCACATGCACTTCCAGCTGGATCAGGAGCAGAGCTCTGGGCAATGTTCCCTGCCAAATCCAGTTGCATTGAAGCCAATCGTATCACCTCTATTGCTACACCTGCTGAGATCAGGTGGTGTAGCGCAGACGCTGAATCAAATCCATCACTTTCCTGGTTCGTATAGCTGACTATTGATGTTCACCTGAGCTATGGGAAAACCGAGTAGCAAATCCTTTGATGTGAGTAGAAAGATTTCTATTGTATTGTTAAACCAGATAAAAATATTTAATTCATGTAAGAAGAACGAAAGCTTTCAGTCAAATCTGATCTGTACATTCTTACTTGCAAACATTAGTTCAAACATTTTGGGGGAGATATTCGGTCGCACCTCTGTTGCGGTGTTGTCCCGGGTGGAGCGGTAAATTTTGCGGCGGCAAATGGATTGGAGTTTGGAGCGGGGCGCTAAGGGAAGTATTGCACACCTTTTTTAGGGTGCTAGGCTGGCTGAGCAAGTGAGAATTCCAAGCTACACAGCCGGCCTCTAAGAGAGGCCTCGCGGGGAAAAAAAAACTAAAAAAAACCCACCAAAAACATTCCCAATTCAGAACTCACACCACCACAACATAAATCGCAAAAAAAAAAACAATCCACAGACGTTCCAGCAGGGCGCTCTACGGAGCACTATGGGTTGGGCGTCAGCCAAAAATCGAGCCGGTGTCGCAACTAGGCGCATTACACACAGGCTCGCCACTTCCAGGCGGTAATGCTCTGCACCCCCTCAAAACCGGCACCGAATGTCCCGGCGGGGCGCTGGAAGCTGGCCGGCTGCCCAGAAGTGCTTACCGCCGCCATTGTCGCCCACCCGGGGCGCTAACAGGGTTGGCAGAAGACCAAAAATCCAGTCCATAAACTATAAATCTTTGTAATTGGACATAAAGAAAAAGAAGTTTAAAGAATTTAGTGATTTTAGACTATTCCCCATGTTCTGCTAAAAATACACTAAAATTAAATAATTGCATAATATTCCTCACTTACCAGCTTGTGTGAAGGACTCTTTAAAAAAAAACCTATGTTAATTTATTATTTTTTTCATGTATTTAGTGTAGTAGGATCCTTAATTCATGAATAATTAATCAATTTGACATTTTCGCTGTCGTTTCCTTCCTCTCCCCGTATTCCCAGCATATTGTTGTGTTCAAAATGGCAGATTTGATGGATGAAATTTGAGGAGCTCTATGATTTTTGCATTCAGATTTTCTGCAAATCTAACCAGTGCCTCAGTAACAGGGATACAACTGAATTATTCTTGAGATTTGCTACTACATATGGTAGTAATGATTTCAGTGTTCATTTTTGAAGAATGCTTCTACAAATACCTCCAAAGTTTCTGGTCACCCACACCCAAGATAAGAAGTGACACACACAAAAAAACCTTCTCAGCATATCTCAGAAAAAGAATGACACCATTTCATCAATCTACTCTCAATACACCTGCATTATCTGATACCAATAGTTTTTCTCGGTTGTAAACATGTTGGTTGACTAGTTAGTATTAGGTGATAGATGTGCCTAAGGAAGAACTTGTTAGTAGTAAAGTGACTAATGGTGAAATATAGAGGAGCATTCCTGTTATTCTCAAAGCTTCCATTTTCAATGGACATGGGCTAGCAGACATGCAGCTGCACATTCCCACCCACATATTATCTGATATCATTTTATTTTCGGAGAGTGGTACAGTAGGCTCATTACCATGTCTGAGATTATATTTGACCTAGATATAGAGCAAGGAGGTAATAACAACTGAGTTGAGGGTGGCCTACTGTGGTGATGGAAAAATAGATGTTTAAAGAACTAAATGCTTCCAATAACAATGCACTCAAGAAAAATGAGGGTTAAATATATAAAAAGAAATAAATAACTTGCATTTACAAAGCACCTTTCATGATCTCAGGATGTCCCAAAGTGCTTTACAGGCAATGAATTATTTCTGAAGTGTAGTCACTGTTATAATGTAGGAATATGCAGCAGCAAAATTGGACACAGCAAGCTCCCACAAACAGCAATGTGATATTGAGCATATCATCTGTTTCAGAGATGTTGGTTCAGGGATAAATATTGGCCAGGACACCGAGATAACTGCCCTGCTCTTCTTTGAATAGTGCCATGGGATCTTTTACATGTATCTGAAAGGGCAGATGGGGCCTCAGTTCAATGTCGCATCTGAAAGACAGCACCTCCGATTGTGCAGCATTCCCTCAATACTGCACTGGAGGGTCAGCCAGGATATATATAAATATGTATATCATTTATTAAGCAATAATAGGTCTGTTTCTCTCCTGCCATGCCAAATTAAGGTCTGTCATGAACCTACCAAACAAATGTATTTATCTTACTACTGGTTAAAAAGAATGTTAATGTTGAAGTTAGGAGCCTCTTTGCTTTGTGTCTTTTCCTTCATATATTTGTAGGTTATATTCTCTTGCTTCCTCAGGTCACCATGTGGCTAGATATTTTGCCAATTCATAATCAGTGGGTGGGAAATCTAACTGTAGTGTATGGAGAAAGAGTCAGACTGAATACTGTGAGCTCAAATTAAAGTGTGACCGTAGCCTTTTATTGCAGGTCTCCAGAGTGCCTCTTCAACCTGTGAAGCCTTCTTAAATACCTGTGCTCCCAAGGGATTATGGAATCCCTTGGGACTCTGGGGAATGAGCCCTCTGGTGGCTGTACAGAGTAAATACAAGTCCACATATATAACAACATCCCCCCCCCCCAAAGTCAATAGGGTAACTATTTACAATGTACGTCGATCTGGGGCCCTTCTTGCCCTGGTTGATCATCTCGGTGTGAAAGCTGGTGTTGTTGAATCATTTGTTGAGCCCTCGCTGGGCTGCTGTGCAGCTGGCCTTGCTGGGCTGCCTGGTGTGTTGGGCCCTGCACGGCTGCTGTGGATGATGGGTTCTGCTTCGTGGTCAACCATGGTATCGGTTGCCACTCGTGTGTATATTGGGGATCAAAAAAAGCAGGGTCCAAGGTGGGTTGCTCAGGGTAGTCCATGAATCTGAGTTTGATTTGTCCAAGTGTTTCCGGTGAATGAGTCCATTTGAAAGTTTGACCCGAAACACCCTGCTCCCCTCTTTGGCCATGACAGTGCCAGGAAGCCACTTGGGAGCTTGTCCATAATTTAATACAAATACAGGATCATTGACTTCAATCTCGCGTGGCACATTTGAGCTCTCATAGTATGCACTTTGTTGAAGCCGCCTGCTCTCTACCTGTTCATGTAGATCAGGGTGAACTAACTTATGTTCTTATGTTGTCTTAAGTGCTCTTTTCATGAGCAGTTCAGCAGGTGGAATCCCAGTGAGTGAGTGGGGTCTCGTGTGGTAGCTAAGCAGGACTCGGGTTAGACGAGTCTGCAGTGAGCCTTCAGTTACCCTCTTCAAGCCTTGCTTGATGGTTTGCACTGCTCTCTCTGCCTGACCATTGGACGCTGGTTTAAATGGGGCAGATGTGACATGTTTGAACCCATTACGGGTCATGAATTCTTTGAACTCAGCACTGGTAAAACATGGCCCGTTGTCGCTCACCAGGACATCGGGTAAGCCGTGAGTGACAAAAATGGCCCACAGGCTTTCAGTAGTGGCAGCGGACGTGCAAGCCGACATTATCTCACATTCAATCCACTTGGAGTACGCATCTACAACCACAAGCAACATTTTACCCAAGAACGGGCCTGCATAGTCGATGTGTACCCTAGACTACGGTTTGGAGGGCCAAGACCATAAGCTTAGCGGCACCTCCCTGGGTACATTGCTTAACTGCGAGCATGTATTACATCTGTGAATGTAGGACTCTAAGTCCGCATAGATACCGGGCCACCACACGTGGGATCTGGCTATTGCTTTCATCATTACGATGCCTGGGTGAGTACTGTGGAGGTCATTGATTAAGCTGTCTTTGCCCTTCTTGGGGACCACTAGTCGATTGCCCCACAGAAGGCAGTCTGCCTGTATAGACATTTCATCTTTGCGTGGCTGGAACGGCTTTATCTCTTCCTGCATTTCCACTGGGTCACTGGACCAGCTCCCGTGAAGCACATAGCTTTTAACTAGAGATAATAAGGGGTCCTGGCTTGTCCGGGTTTTGATCTGCCAGGCAGTGACGGGTGATTGATCACTCTCAAATGCTTCCATAACCATAGCTAGATCTGCGGGCTGTATCATTTCCATCCCCGTGGTGGACAATGGCAGTCTACTGAGAGCATCGGCGCAGTTTTCTGTGCCTGGCCTGTGGCGGATGGCGTAGTTGTATGCGAACAATGTGAGCACCCAACTCTGGATGCAGACCGATGCATTGGTATTTATCCTTTTACTCTCGGAAAACAGGGATATAAGGGGCTTATGGTCAGTTTCCAATTCGAATTTTAGCCCAAACAGGTATTGATGCATTTTCTTTACCCCATAGACACGCTCTAACGCTTTTTTTTCAATCATGCTGTAGGCTCTCTCAGCCTTAGACAGACTCCTGGATGCATAAGCAACCGGTTGCAGTTTCCCAAAATCATTAGCTTGTTGCAGTACATATCCGACGCCATATGAGGACGCATCACATGCTAGTACCAAACGCTTACATGGATCATACAACACAAGAAATTTGTTTGAGCATAACAATTTTCTCGCTTTTACAAAGGCATTTTCTTGGCTTTTGCCCCAAACCCATTCGCCCCATTTTCATAGTAAGATATGTAGTGGTTCTAACAGGGTGCTGAGACCCGGTAAGAAGTTACCAAAGTAGTTCAAGAGTCCCAGAAATGACCGCAGCTCCGTCACGTTCTGTGGCCTCGGTGCGTTCTCGATTGCTTCCATCTTCGCGTTGGTGGGCCTGATGCCGTCCGCCGCAATCCTCCTTCCCAGGAACTCCACTTCAGGCGCCAGGAAAACGCACTTCGAGCATTTTAACCTGAGCCTCACGCGGTTGAGTCGACTAAGAACCTCCTCTTGATACTGCAGGCGCTCGACTGTGTTCCAACCTGCGACCAAGATGTCGTCCTGGAAGACCACGGTGTGCGGGACCGACTTCAGTAAAGTTTCCATGTTTCTCTGGAATATCGCCACCGCTGATCAGATTCCAAATGGACATCTGTTATAAACAAAAAGACCTTTGTGCGTGTTGATGCAGGTGAGGGCCTTCGATGATTCCTCCAGTTCCTGCATCATGTCGGCAGAAGTCAGATCCCGCTTCGTAAACATCTTTCCTCCTGCCAGCGTTGCAAAGAGGTCGTCAGCTTTTGGTCGTGGGTATTGGTCCTGCAGGGAGAAACAATTGATAGTTACTTTGTAATCGCCACAGATTCTGACGGTGCTGTCTCCCTTGAGGACTGGCCCACTCGCTGAACTTGATCGGTGAGATGATGCCCTCTCTTTGTAGCCGGTCTAGCTCGATCTCTACCATTTCACTCATCATGTACGGTACTGCTCTCACCTTGAGATGGATGGGTCGCACCCCCGGAATTAGGTGGATCTGCACTTTTGCTCCTTGGAATTTCCCGATGCCTGGTTCGAACAGCGAAGGAAATTTGTTTAAGACCTGGGCACACGAAGTGTCATCAGCGGGCGATAGCGCTCGGATGTCGTCCCAGTTCCAGCGTATCTTTCCCAGCCAGCTCCTGCCGAGCAGCGTGGGATCATCGCCCGGTACTACCCAGAGTGGTAGCTTGTGCACCGCTCCATCATAGGAGATCTTTATGGTAGCACTGCCAATTACAGAAATCAGTTCTTTTGTGTAAGTTCTCAGTTTCGTGCGAATTGGAGTTAAGACTGGCCTTGAGGCCTTGTTGCACCACAACCTTTCGAAAGTCATTTTGCTCATGATGGACTGGCTTGCGCCCGTGTCCAGCTCCATTTAGTTCAACATTCAGCATTATCGGGGGACAACTCGTGGTGAATGTGTGCACCCCATGTACCTCTGCCTCCTCTATCTGAGACTCTGGTTCGTCGTGATCTTCCATGAATCTGTCCTCCTCTGCAACGTGGTGGTTTGCAGGTTTAACAGGCTTAGCAGCTCGCCTGCACACTCGTTGGAGGTATCCCATTGTTCCACAGCCCTTACAAACGTACTCTTTGAATTGACATGAATGGAAACGATGATCATCCTCGGAGCGCCAACAAGATGTTATTGGCCTTGCCTTCATCACCCTTGATGGTGGACTCTGGGACATCTGCGAACGTGTAGCTGCAGGTATGTGTGACCTGCCTGGTACTTTACGATTCGAAAACATCATTACTTTGTTCACTGTACTTGTAGCAACACTTGTGTGCTGAGAGATTTGCTTAGTATTGTCACTGGTGGCAATGAACGTCTGGGCTATCACTATGGCCTTACTCAAGGTTGGGGTCTCTATAGTCAAAAGTTTGCGAAGTATGGTTTTGTGGCCAATGCCAATGCAAAAAAGTCTCTGAGCATGTGCTCCAAATGTCCTTCAAATTCGCAATGTCCTGCAAGGCGTCTTAGCTCGGCGACATAACTTGCCACTTCCTGACCTTCAGATCTTTTGTAGGTGTAGAACCGAAACCTCGCCATTAGAACGCTTTCCTTTGAGTTCAAATGCTCTCGGACCATTGTGCACAAATCGTCGTACGATTTCTCTGTGGGTTTCGCTGGAGTGAGCGGATTCTTCATGAGGCCATACGTTGGTGCCCCACAGACGGTGAGGAGGATCGCCCTTCGTTTGGCAGCGCTCTCTTCCCCATCTAGCTCGTTGGCCACGAAGTATTCGTCGAGTCGCTCCACAAAAGTTTCCCAATCATCTCCCTCCAAAAATTTCTCCAGGATGCCCACTGTTCTCTGCATCTTTGGGTTTGCTATCTGTAGCTCATCATCAGTTGTAGTGTATGGAGAGTTCAAAGTAAAGTGTGACCGTAGTCTTTTATTGCAGGTCTCCAGAGTGCTTTTCCAACTTGTGAAGCCTTCTTAAATACCTGTGCTCCCAAGGGATTATGGGATCCCTTGGGACTCCGGGGAATGAGCCCTCTGGTGGCTGTACTGAGTAAATACAAGTCCACATATATAACACTAACAATCTAGCAATGTGTCATACACTAACCCCTTTTGAGGGGATTGACATGTTCCCAGTATCTGTTGTGCTTGATCAAATCACTAGGATGTGCAAGAAGAGAGCCAAGTACTTTGAGATTTCTAATTTCCCCACCTTCCTTTTATGGAAGTCTCTCATCTATGCATAGTGCCTCTCCTGGACACGGAAGCACAATGGCAGAATTACTAATAATAAATAGTGAAAGAGCAGTCCTGATATCCCACATAGACTGATCATTTCAACGGACTCGGGCTAACTTCAATTATAATTCATTGTTTGAAGTGTTTTGAGATCTTTCAATATGATGAGACACAATCAAATTGTAAATATTATTATTAAATTTGGGTGGTAATTATTTTGCCAAGAGCTTGAAACAAAACAACAGATTTGCTTATGAACCTTGGTAAAATAGTTCACACAACTGAATACAAGTTTTATCAGAAACTTGGAAAAACTTATATGTGTATGTTACCATAGAAACAGCCTCTACCTGAAAATCTCAAAGATAGATACCTCAAAATAATTATCATCATGAATGCCCTGATGGCAGGATATTTTTCTGAGGTCAGCATTGTTGAGGTTTAAAGGAGTACCAGAACTGTTGCCTGAATCGGACTTTAGAGTGGTAAAATGCCATTAAGGCTATTAACCATAATTCATATTGTCACAGTGGTACAATTCCCTATGGTCACATTCGGGAAATTATATTTTGTAAAATGGTTGTATTTATTCATAGGTCAAAAGGGGATCCAGAACATCCCTACGTAAAGTAAGAAAATAGGATTTAGCAGCTAAAATACCACCCCCAGGACTCTGAATGTTAGCTTGAGATCTGCTTGCAGAAAAGGCCATTAGATTCCTAATGTGACAGCACCTTTTGGGCAGCTGCATCTATATCTCTCTGCAGTGAATGTAAGTAGTACATGACAGGTCTAGTCTGCAACCTCCATAAAAGCAGAGGACACCTACACCATCACACTACGTTGTTACACCCTTCTGAGTATTACTCGTGTCATACTGCATACCATCAGCAGTATTTGTCTGCCATCCCAGTTGTGCCACTTGCTACAGCCTGTAATTTCTGAGCTATTTGCAGAGATATTTTGCTTTGATTTAACATCCACTCTGTGATACTGTAATTAAGTAAATTCGGTACAGTATTTACGCGCTATGTAAAAAGACTAGAATTTAACACTAATCCTGTAATCTGTAATTACTAGTTTTACAAAAATTTACAAATTTTAGAAACTTGGTTAATCAAAGCACACTAAAATGTCCTTTCAAATGCCCTATGCAGAAATCCTGCACGATCCTCGAATATTTTGGGGATTGGTAATGAGCCGACCGATTAACAAAATACATTAGTAGCTTTTCTGTTTCTTTCATAATATAATTATATTTCAAAGAGCAAATTCTAAACGTCTAATCGTATTCTATAGGTCAAACCATAAGGGAGAAAATGTGGAAAATAATATTTGTATGTCCATTTTTTGTTAGTGATATTACAAAGTAGTCAGGTACCTGAATGAATCCCATAGCATATCATGCACACTTTCCAAATCACTATAGCTAATCCATAAGGCTGTCGGCCAAGGTCTATATTGTCAGCTTTACACTTATCGGATATTGCTGCAAGTCGATGGCAATTGTACATTACCACTGGTTGTGCAGCACACTAGAGTGCAGTGATAGCCATCAGTCTAGCCAATCCTTCTCACAACATTACTCACGGCACGATATACAATTCAATTACTGATCCTTAAATAGTTCCTTATTACCCTTGTAGTGAACACTACTGAACTATCTGAGATTTTTCAGCGACTGTAAAACTAGACATTTGTGCATCAATAACGTTTCACTTAGTGCCCCAAATCAATGTTTTCACATAAATATTTTTGTGCTAATAGCCTACCGTTTCATGTAATGGTAATTACATTAAATAGTAACGTAAAAATTTAGTAGTAAATAATAGCTCAAGCTCAACGGGCCATTCACAAGTAGCACTAAAATAATTTTACCATGAAAATACATTGTTTTACAATGCTGCCACCATTTTGCATCAGTAATCTTAATGGATGTAAGGTATGTTAGGAACTGTCATAATCTAATATGAATGTCACATATTTACACAGTATTTTCAAATAGGCAGAGCACACATTAAGAATTGTTTCAGTAGAATACATATTTTTGATATGAAATTATCTGTCCTTCAGCTTTGGTGACTGGACTTGCCTTTCACGTGGGGGAAGGGACGAGGGGTGAATGATATATCCCTTCTCCTGAAAAATGGGAGAATGTCTGTTTTTTTTTGCTATCAACAAGCTCCTAATGAAATTGTTGAAATGTGCGGCTTTGAAACACACAATTCCTGACAATTTAATTTTGTTAGTGAGTCATTGATCGATCATTGGCCATTCCTCTACTTTTCCTTCAGAGTGAAATTTTAGGCACAATCTACTCATTCTACACTGAGCACACACTCAGTGAAACTATGCTAGAAAATAATAAGGATATATTTGTGACATCCATCTTTATTTTAGAATTAATCTTGTTTTGAAGATGTACTGTCCTTTGTGTGATAACATTTTAAAGGGAAGCTGACTTTATGGAAAACTACCTTGCATTGTTTATATACAGTGGAGAGAGTAATGATTTGATTCACAATTACAATGATGTAACTGTGTTGATAATCACTCTATAAACGTGTTGGCCCAGATTTTGCAGTCAGTGACGAACAAACGACCTTTGCCGTTTCTTCCACTTATACTTGTTCTCAGACTTTCTGTGTGCTTTTACAGGTAATTAGAGAGCCGAAATAGCACGGCGCCCTCTACCGGAGATCTGGGACCTGTGTGATCAGGACAAGCAATGGCATGTCTCCTCAACCAGTCGGATTGAAGAATCCTTACTGAACACACAGGCACCGATATTAACTTGGAGGTGGGATGGAAGTGAGGGCGATGTGGGGGGTACTTTAGTGGTCATGAAAACGCGGAAGAACGGATGTCTCTCAGGTCCTGCTGAATTTAACTCAGTACCTGATTAGCATTTTTGGAATTTGTTTCCCAGCGCAGCCAACCAGATTGAGAGGCTGGCTGGCTATCGAGCGGATAGGTCTTCGGCACCAGGGTGGGTCTGGGGTACATCGGATGGGGGGGGACCCGGAGAGATCAGGGGGACATGGCGGAAAGGGCCGGGAGAGCTCGAGCATTGGCGGTGATAACGCCTGAGAGATCAGGGGTCAGGGAAGACACCGATGGGGAGGGCCTGAGAGATCGGGGGTTGCGGGGGACATCAATTCAGAGCCTGAGGGATTGGAGGTCTGGGGAACATCACTAGGGGTCCTGGAGAGATCACCAGTCAGGGTAACATCCTGGAAGGAGCTGGAGAGAGAGATTTGGGGTTGGGGGTGTAATATAGTTCCACCGAGTGGACTACTGCTCCATCTAGTGGGCAACTGTGGTAATGCAGCCATTGCAGTTTACAACAATAAAACAGGAGTTGAAGCCATCTTGTAAGTGCAGTGTGTTCGTGATGTCGTAAGGAATGTACCACAGTGGGGACATCGTGGAAGGGTGCGGGAGAGATCTGGTGTCAGGGGAACATCTTGGAAGGGAATAGGAGAGATCGTGGAAGGAGGGGAAAAGTTTACAGGGGCCCATGAAGGATATGGGGTGGGGGTTGGCAGGATATTTTGGCCCAGGGAGCACATTCAATCATTGGATCGCAGGGGATGGGTCTGATTGCTGGGAAGGTCAACAGGTTTGTTTGGGGGTCCGAGAGGAAGCAATCCTGCTTTTCCTGACCCACAAGCAGTGCTGGAAAAGCACTTAACAGTTCCCTTCAGCAGTCCTCACCTCCCTTTAGCTGTCGGGTTTCGCAAGGCGGGGGAAACCTGACTGGCCAGCGTTAAAGCTAGAACAGAAGAAAAAAAATCTGAGCCACACAGTCTCATTAAATGAGGGACCCGCCTCTGGAAGTGGGTAGGTCACCCACTCCCCTCCCTGTCCCACGTTCGAGGCGGGTTAGGTTTGCGTTTGAGAGCTTTGACATTGTTACTTCCTACCTGTCCAAAATCCACAAATTTTGGGGGTTAAAATTCCTCCCACAGACTTAAAACCAGGAAGTGCAAGTTAGAATATTTAATTCAATGTAAAATCATATACAGAAAGCAAAAAAAAAGAGAGGGAACAAAAGATGGGATTAAGAGAGAGAGATAAAAGAGACAGAAAGAAAAAGTGAAAAACAATGTTTTTTTAAATCTCCAACCATAATTAAAATCTGATAGAATGAGACTCTACACTTGCAAAAGTAAATTTCCAGTGACAGAAAGGTTGTTTTTCAGTAATTAAGACTTAATACACCATTAAAAATTCACTTACACTTCAGTGAACGATCCATATATTTTTCTGGTGTGCTTAGTGGGCTGAGAGTGAGTAAGTACCCAAACTTCAAGCAATTGCAGGTATATGAATGCTGAGTAACTCACCGAGTTACCTGTGTAGCACAACTTGTAGAGGAGCAGGACAACTCAGACAGCAACTTCCTGATTTCCGCATTTAATTGGACATGTACGAGTGCCAAAAGTTGCTGTCTAATTGACTCCTTAATAACGGTGAGCACCGAGAGCCTCATAGTTATTTTTAATGCAAAATCCAGGCCATTATTTTTATCTCTTTTTTTTTGAGAATTTTCTCCTTCTCTACCCGAAACTTCTAGGCTACAATTCCATGCACTTTCACAGCCCCGTGCTACCTCATCCAAGTGCTCTTTCTTCATATTGGCAGAGAGTGTTGGCAGACTATCTGACTGTCGGGAGCATCACAGCTATTCTCACCTGATGGGCTGAATTTTCCAGGGTGCTAGCGGGCATGATCGTTGGTGAGTCGAGTGGGAAAGTTGTTATTTTTGACAGAGGGTCAGGAACCCACTATCATCTCACTCCCACACGAATTCCCAAAGGCATGTTTGTAATTGTAGAGCCCACCCGACCTGCAGCGGCATGGGACCCAATTGAAATCATTAAGAGGTACTTTACAGGCACTTAAGAGACTTTCCACCCTACCTTTTAAATTTCCCTGGCTGCCCACAGGATTCACGCTGTTCAGGAACCACGTCAGTCAACCAGAGGTGTGAGTTCCGTGGCTATTGTTCCAACTGATTACTTGAAAGCATGGAAAACAAATCAAAATAAAAACATGTTGAATACATCAGCTAACTGATTGATGGAGACTCTGTTCTACTTGAGAAGCTACTGGTAAATGTAATTCAGAAATTCTTGAAGGGATGTAAGTGCTACCCTGAATGGTGAGGGAAATACATTTTTTACTGGCCATTCTTGGCTGAAGCCTTCCAACGCAACAGTAATTGCAGTGAATTGATCTGCACTATAAAAATGACATATACAATTTAAATAAATATTTTTGTTGTTCCTGGTCAGGTTTTTCCTCGCAGTGTGCTGTATTTATTTAGTTACACATTAAATCAAATCATCAACCGTAACAATTTCATTCCCATCACTTCTTCCACTGGTTCAATTTGCTTTCAGTCCCTGAATATGACTAATTAAATTTTTCAGTCTGAGACGTTAGGGTGAATTTCTGCAGAGGTTCTCTCACTTGTCCATTGTTAACTTCAATGGAAGAGCTGCAGAAGTCCCAGAAACACATTGTAAGCACCACTTACACCATTTGTCAGGGATTCCGCAGCTCTTCCATTGAACTTGCATAAGATTGTAAATCCACCCCTTTGCAATTATATTTAAAATCCGCTTAACTTTAATATGTTACAAATAAAAATGTGTGTGTATAGGTATCATTTTTGATACAAAAGTCTGTAGTTTTGTGACTAGAGCACCAATAACTTCCCAATTAATGTACTTATTTAAATATGTTCTTGATTATATTTAAAGATGGAGTCATATTAATGATATTATTTAAATATTTATTTCTCTCATATATAACTTTTATTATATTATGGTACAGTAAAGATTCAACACTCACAATGTTAGATTAATTTAAAATCTAATGTGGCCATGGTCCTGTTATGTCTCAAATAAAGCAATGTGACCGAGTACTGTAGACTTGAATAAGTGTGACCTTAGTCTCTTTATTCTGACTCCAGAGTGCTGGCACAACATGGGAGGCCTGATTATATGCAGTGCTCCCAAGAGATGCTGGGATCCCTTGGGACTCCAGCAGATGCACCCTCTGGTAGCGGTAGAATGCTGGTTACAAGGTGTTGCACACATAATATCACTCCCCCCCCCTAAAGTCAATAGTACACTTATTTACAGGGTGAGATGATCTGGGGCTTTCCGCTCCCTGGTCAATCGTCTCGGTACAAACACAGGTGCAGGTGAGTTGGTTGGGCCTTCGCTGGACTGCTGCACAGCTGGCCTTGCTGGGCTGCTGGGGATGATGAGTTCAGCTTCATGGTCAACCGTGATGTCGGTTGCCACTTGCGTGTGTATCGGAGGGTCGAAGTTGGTGGTATCCTCTTCAGGTTGCTCGTGGCTGTCTGCGAATCGCAGTTTGGTTTGGTCCAAATTCTTTCTGCAAGTTAGTCTATTTGCAAGTTTGATCTCAAACACCCTACTCCCTTATTTGGCTACGACAGTGCCAGCAAGCCATTTGGGACCATGTCCATAGTTGAGTACAAATACAGGGTCATTGACTTCAATATCGCGTGACAAATTTGCGCGATCATGATACATGCTTTGCTGATGCCGCCTGCCCTCGACATGATCATGGAGATCAGGGTGGACTAGAGAGAGCCTTGTTTTGAGTGCCCTTTTCATGAGCAGTTCGGCAGGTGGAACCCCGGTGAGCGAGTGGGGTCTTATGCGGTAGCTGAGCAGGACTCGGGACAGGCGGGTCTGCAGGGAGCCTTCTGACACGCGTTTCAAGTTTTGCTTGATTGTTTGGACTGCCCGTTCTGCCAGGCCGTTAGATGCGGGTTTGAACGGGGCAGATGTGACGTGCTTGATCCCAATGCGGGTCATGAATTCCTTGAATTCAGCACTGGTGAAGTACGGCCCATTGTCGCTGACAAGGACATCAGGCAGGCCGTGCATGGCAAACATGGCTCATAGACTTTCGAGGATGGCAGTAGACATGTTTACAGACATTATTACACACTCAATCCATTTTGAATAAGCACCCACAACAACCAAAAACATTTTGCCTAGAAACAGGTCAGCGAAGTCAACGTGAATCCTAGGTCACGGTTTGAAGGTCCACAACCACAAACTTAGCAGTGCCTCCCTGGGTTTACTGATCAGTTGAGAGCAAGTGTTGCATTGGCGCATGCAAGACTCCAAATCTGAATTGATGCCAGGCCACCACACATGGGATCTGGCTATAGCTTTCATCATTACTATGCCTGGGTGGGTACTGTGTAGGTCGCGTATAAACGTTTCCTTGCCTTTCAAAACCACGCGATTACCTCACAAAAGACAGTCCGCGTGTATGGACATTTCGTCTTTGCACCGCTGGAACGGCTTGATCTCTTCATGCATCTCCGCTGGGATGCTGGACCAGCTCCCATGGAGGACACAGTTTTTTACAAGGGACAGTAAAGGATCCATGTCTGGTCTGACGGGCTGTAACGGGTGACTTTTCGTTTTCAAATACATCCATCACCAAGAGCAAGTCTGCAGGCTGTGCCATTTCCACCCCGGTGGTGGGCAATGGTAACCGACTGAGAGCATCAGCACAGTTCTCTGTGCCTGGCCTATGGCGAATTACATAGTTATATGCAGACAGCGCGAGCGCCCATCTTTGGATGCAAGCAGACGCATTGATATTAATACCTTTGCTCTCTGAGAATAGTGATGTAAGCGGCTTATAGTCAGTTTCTAACTTGAACTTAAACCCAAACAGATACTGGTGCATTTTTTTCACCCCGAAAATGCATGCCAGAACTTCTTTTTCAATCATGCTGTAGGCCCATTCGGCCTTGTACAAACTCCTGGGCGCATAAATGACCGGTTGCAATGTTCTCGATTCGTTTGCTTGTTGTAACATACACCCGACCCCATACGAAGATGCATCGCAAGCTAGCACTAAACGTTTACATGGGTCATACAGAACAAGCAGTTTGTTGGAACATTACAGATTTCTGGCTTTCTCAAAAGCAGTCTCTTGTGATTTCCCCCATACCCAGCCATCTCCCTTCCGTAGCAACTTGTGTAGAGGTTCTAGCAAGGTGCTTAACCAGGGTAGGAAATTGCCAAAATAATTGAGGAGTCCCAGGAACGACCGCAGCTCTGTCACGTTCTGCGGTCTCAGCACGTTCTTGATGGCCTCCGTCTTGGCGTCGGTGGGTCTGATGCCATCTGCCGCTATTCTTTTCCCCAAGAACTCGACCTCTGGCACCAGGAAAACACACTTCGAACATTTCAATCTGAGTCCCACACGATCGAGCCGACTGAGAACCTCTTCCAAGTTCTGCAAGTGTTCGATGGAGTCCCGACTTGTGATCAATATGTCGTCCTGAAAAACCACGGTGCGCGGAACCGACTTTAGCAGACTCTCCATATTCCTTTGAAAAATAGCCGCGGCCGATTGAATCACAAATGGGCATTCATTGTAGATGAACAGACCTTTGTGCGTGTTGAAGCAGGTGAGGCCTTTCGAAGATTCCTCCAGCTCCAAGGTCAGGTCCAACTTGGTGAATGCCTTGCCTCCTGCCAGCGTCACAAATAGGTCGTCTGCCTTGGGTAGCGGGTACTGGTCCTGCAGCGAAAAACGTTTAATCGTTACTTTATAGTCCCCACAAATTCTGATCATGCTGTTGCCCTTGAGAACTGGAACAATTGGACTGGCCCACTCGTTGAACTCAACCGGCGCAATGATGCCCTCTCATTGCAGCCTGTCCAGCTCGATCTCCACTTTCTCTTGCATCATGTATGGCACCACATGTGCCTTGTGGTGGATGGGTCATGTACCGGGAACCAAGTGGATCTGCACCTTCGCCCCAGAGAATTTTGCGATGCCTGGCTCAAACAATGTCGGGAACTTGCTGAAAACCTGAGCACATGAGGCGTCTTCAACGGACGAAAGCGCTCGGATGTCGTCCCAGTTCCAACGGATTTTTCCCAACCAGCTTCTGCCGAACAGTGTGGGACCATCTCCTGGTACAATCCATAGTGGCAATTCGTACACTGCTCCATCATAGGAGACTTTTACTGCTGAGCTGCCAATTACAGGGATCAGCTCTTTAGTGTAAGTTCTCAGCTTGGTATGAATAGGGCTCAGCTTAGGCCTTTGTGCCTTGTTGCACCACAGCCTCTCAAAGGCCTTTTTGCTCATGATAGACTGACTCGCACTTGTGTCCAATTCCATGGATATTGGAATTCCGCTCAGTTCAACTTTTAACATGATTGGTGAACATTAAGGTAAGTTCATTTTCTATAGCGAACTGGAGCCAGCAGCGGGGTCGCGACCCACCTCGGACACCAGCCAAGGTAACAAAATTTCCAGCCGATGTCTCTGCACTTGCATTTACCAACAAGAGTTATTGCATAATGGTCAGGACTCAACAGAATATTTCCTTCTGTTGCCCAGTAGCTTGCGTCAATTGTAGCACCCCAATTATTGCCCTGGCTGGCATCAATTTTTATCTCAATGTTAATCAAAGAAATATAGTGCCCACCAACTGCCCAAGTAGCCAAATTAGTAGTCTGTTCTTGAAACTGAGCATACCCAAAGAAGCCCTAATGTGGTGTCACACCATTTTTCTAATAAAATCTAAATCAACTATATTAATGTAATTTGGAAATTGTTGAAATGGTTTTGCAAAGTTATTTTTCAAATAAACACAACTTTCATTGTTGATGGTTAAGAAGGTTAAAAAAGAAGGTTAAGAAAGAAAGAAAGAAATAAAGAAAGAAAAAAAGAAAAAAAAAGAAAGAAAGACTTGGATTTATATAGCGCCTTTCACGACCACCGGAGGTCTTAAAGTGTTTTACAGCCACTGAAGTACTTTTGGAGTGTAGTCACTGTTGTAATGTAGGTTGTTAATGCTGGGAGTCATAAGAACATAATAACATAAGAAATAGGAGCAGGAGTCGGCCATTTGGCCCCTCGAGCTTGCTCCACCTTTCAATAAGATCATGGCTGATCTGATCCTGGCTTCAACTCCACTTCCCAGCCCACTCCCCATAACCCTTGACTCCCTTATCATTCACAAATCTGTCTATCTCCACCTTAGTGCACTTAATGCAGTGCATTAGTGCTTGAGCACTATCATTGTCCTTTGCTCACTCATGTCTAGTCTAGCAGACTGGGGGAGCCATCACCAGTAGTGCCATGGAATTTAATCACTTGTCACACAGTGACATTTCTTTTATTGCCATTAAAAAGGTGCCAAAAGAGTCGCTTTATAGTTAAATGACTATTATAGACTGCTTTTAAGGAGGTGCATAAAACACCACAAAAGTTCTACCTACATTAAACATTAATCTTAATACATTTTTGCAGTATGGTCTGATTTATAATAAGAAAGAAAATAACTCTTTTTGATCTTTTATTTTATCAAAAAATACCAATAACAGTTCACGAAATGACACCAAGGCCGCGATTCCCCTGATCTCGGTGGTCCAGTGCAGCCGGGGTCGGTGGCGGGTCCCAACCTTGCCTGGCTCCAGCCTGCTCTGTGAAATGATTTTACCGTGATTAGGTTTGTTAAGCCCGCCCAGCGCGTTTCCCAGCCAATTGATGGACGTGAATCTGATGACATCGTTTGATGACGCATCATCAGCCCGTTTCCTTAAAGGTACCATGCGCAAATTGATTTTCACAGCTGTGCTGTCAATGTTCTACAGTATTGAGATGCTACAAACACTGACAAGCACAGCACAGAGGTGCACAGCTGCACCCGCCCTCTCCCATGACACCCTCCATATTCTTGGGAGGTTCGCTTCCCTTCCAATGGGTGGAAGAGACCTCCCCAGGAGATCAACGCAACCTGGTTGCAGGAGGACACAAGCAGGGATGTTGTCAGGAAGACCAGGCTGCAGTGGTGCAAACCTGTCAATGATCTCAGTGGATCACGAAATGTCAACCTCATCCTGCTGTGCTACTCACCACATCCCCATCACTCTGCCTTCCCTACCCTACTCCTGTACATCCTTACTCACACCAACTTACCTTGCACCTCCACCCATCCTTCTCTATCTATGTTATCACTTCCCCATCTCACTAGCCACCCTTCACACTCACCCTCATCTTAATGCAATCATACCAACTAACAATACACAAGGGTAAGCACTTGGGTGTTTTAGCCAATGTTCATGTAAAGTTTCTGTTAATGTGCTGTCAAACATTAAAATCTTTATTTTCAACAATCTGCCTTCTTGGACAGATTTGTGTGCGCCTTTGGAAGTGGCATAGTGAATTGCAGTGAATGGTGAGACATAACGGTGCCCCCCGCAATGATGATGAGTGTGAAAGGAATGGTTTGGGCATTGTTGGGATGCTTTACGGCGTTGGTGTGGGGTGGTGCTAACCTGGAGCATCATGTGGCAACCAGGATGCACAGCGTCAAGTGAAGTAAATCTGGCCATGGTGAGGCCATCCCTGTCATCTCAGGCAGCAATATGCTTGAGTGCTGATGCCTTCTGTCCTGTGCAGCATCAGTTGATTGCAGAGAAGATTGGTGTTGTTGTTGGTACTGCTGGTGTGCCTGGTCATGTTGGTGTTGGGGCTAATTGTGATGGGATTCTGAGGATTCTAGTTTCAAGGGCACCAATGCTACTGTAATAGATGGCAGGTGAACTTGAGATGACAGGGCAATCTATCAATGGTGAGAGAGGTTGTTCCAATGAGATGACACTTGCAACCTGCATAAAGCTCAATCTGCCTTTCAAATGCAGTAAGTAACAGCTTTTAATCTTGGATACGGAACCTGTGGGATGAGAGCTTTATTTAGCATAATTGCAGCTGTCAAGTAAAAAAATGGTCACACAACTTCCGGCATCCTTACCTGACGTGATCCCCGAGCATCGTTTACCCCATGGATAACATGGTAAAATGGTAAGTCCAGCTCAAAATTATTTTTAATAGGTTCTTAACATAATGACCGAAATTGCCTCCCCCACCACTGCGTGTGTAGGGTCTGTTCAGCCCTGACAGACCAGACATCTCGGAAAGTAGCATGGAGGTGGCTTGACAGCGGGATCCCGACCCGCTATCAGAAAGACAATTTTCCCAGCCAACCTGCCGCCAAATGTATCCACTGAGCCCCCGAAAAATCTCAGCTAACAAGTTTCTACAACAGTTTGCCTTTAATTTATTACAGGAGATTAAAATTATTGCATATTATTTTGTCTAAAGCACATTTTAGACTCTTTCTAAAATTCCTGAGTGCACCCCAAGTTTTAGCTTACAATATTTAGCAGTAGAAATTGAAAAAGATTTGAATCTGCATTTTTCACATAAAACAAAAACAAAAAAAAATTTTGAAAGCAGCAAATGAAAAACAAGGGAAGGAGGGTCAGTAAAATATAATGAAAACATTTTGGACACTTTCTGAGTTGTGGTATACGCAAAGAAAACTTGTTCATGGATCCTTCTAAAGAATTGATAGTGCCAGTCTAGTATGCCTTAACCTTTAACACTAACCCTTGCATTGGAATTTCTCCCTCCAAACTCAAAATAAAATGGTTATAGTTTCACTTAAATAAAAGAGAACAATTAAATTCATTTATTGTTCATAGATTGGTGTACAATACATTGCACTTAAAAGCATTACAATGCCCTATAGCTGTATTAACACAATGGTGCAAAGTACAAAGTGCAAGGGAATCAAAAAGGGATGATTAATGACTGCAATCTTCGTCGCTCAAAGTATTGGGTCTGATCTGAATGGAAAACTCCCCTTTAAAATATATTATTTGTAGCCAAATATCCATCTTACACTTTCTTCCTTTCCACATATTCAATTACTTTTTTCATTCTTGTTTACTATGAAATCTGGCTGGGTTTGCAGTCTGTTACAAATAGAATAAGACAGCTCTGTAGCAATAACCTAAGACCTGTAAGCTCCCATGTCTATTGCAGCTGACAAAGTACAAACAAGCCCTGTCATTAGGAGGTGGATGTCAGCATAAAATGCCATTGGCTTTCATTGAGCTTAGACTGACCATTTAATAAAATCCCTACATATATCCCAAATTTTCTTGATGATCCTCCAAAAACATATATGCAAATATCCACTATAGTATTTGGCTACCCTGAAATTCTATTAGAGATTTAAATGAAAATCTCTCTGGGCAATAGTTATCCAACTCTTTTTTGCTGTTTCTGAGCAGAAAGCTGAATAATACAAACAAAATAATTACAAAATCTCTTCAAAATGAAGACACGTGAGGTTGTTCTTTACAATTCACGGGATTGCAGGTAGTGGGCTCATCTATGAATATGAATGTGAACTCATGGCTATATCAGATCTATCTTTTTTTTAACGAAAGCTTACAGATCAAGCTCAGGCTAGTATCATCCTCCTTATTCTTTATCTGCATATTTGATCGCTAATTCACTCCTTAATTTGGACACAAAAGAAAGAAAGACCTGATTTATATAGCGCCTTTCACGAGGTCAGGATGTCCCAAAGTGCTTTGCAGTCAACAAAATACTTTTGAAATGTAGACACTGTTGTAATGTAGGAAACATGGCAGCCAATTTGCACACAGCAAGGTCCCACAAATGGCAATCTGATAATGACCAGATAATCTGCTTTTTAATGATGTTGATTGAGGGATAAACATTGGTCAAGACACTAGGGATAACTCACCTACTCTTCTTCAAAATAGTGCCATGGGATGTTTTATTTCCACCTGAGAGAGCAGACGGGGCCTCAGTTTAACGTCTCCCTGAGTACTGCACTGGAGTGTCAGCCTAAATTTTTGTGTTGAAGTCTCTGGCGTAGGACTTGAACCCACAACCTTCTGACTCAGAGGCTGAGCTACGGCTGATGGTCTGACAAGTCTACACTGCAGCACTATAGTATAACATGCTACAAAGTTTGTTTTCTCCATGTAAAGCTTTGTTTCATGGCATCTTATTGTACCAACGATATAGGTAAAAAAAAGGGATGAGGTCCTACGAGAAGAATTTAAGCAGCTAGGAGCTAAATTAAAAAGTAGGACCTCAAAAGTAGTAATCTCGGGATTGCTACCAGTGCCATGTGCTAGTCAGAGTAGGAATCGCAGGATAGCTCAGATGAATACGTGGCTTGAGCAGTGGTGCAGCAGGGAGGGATTCAAATTCCTGGGGCATTGGAACCGGTTCTGGGGGAGGTGGGACCAGTACAAACCGGACGGTCTGCACCTGGGCAGGACCAGAACCAATGCCCTAGGGGGAGTGTTTGCGAGTGCTGTTGAGGGGGAGTTAAACTAATATGGCAGGGGGATGGGAACCAGTGCAGGGAGACACAGGGAAACAAAATTGAGACAGAAGCAAAAGACAGAAAGCAGATGAGTAAAAGTGGAGGACAGAGAAACCCAAGGCAAAAAAATTCTAAAGGGTCAAAGTGTAATAAAAAGGCAAGCATGAAAGCTCAGTGCCTCAATGCAAGGAGTATTCGGAACCCAGGAGAGGACTCTGAGCTAGTTAGAGTGGGTGAGAGCTCAGATGAACAGGACCCCAAGAAAGAATGCAAAAGGCAGGAGGCAACAGAGCAGAGTAGCACTGGGGTAAGTGTAAACCACAAGGTGATAGGAAGGGACAATATGTATGAATATAAAGGGGCTGCAGGAGGGGTCAAAACTAAAAATCACGGTTTAAAAACTAGTACTAAAACACTCTACCTAAACGCATGCAGCATTCAAAATAAAGTAAATGAGTTGACGGCACAAATCATTACAAATGGGTGTGATTTGGTGGCCATTACAGAAACGTGGTTGCAGGGTGGCAAAGACTGGGAATTAAACATACAGGGGTATCTTACAATTCGGAAAGATAGAAAAGAAGGGAAAGGAGGTGGGGTAATTCTGTTAATAAAGGATGATATCAGGGCAGTTGTGAGAGATGATATTGGCTCTAATGAACAAAATATTGAATCATTGTGGGTGGAGATTAGAGATAGTAAGGGGAAAAAGTCACTGGTGCGCGTAGTTTATAGGCCCTCAAATAATAACTTCACGGTGGGGCGGACAATAATCAAGGGAATAATGGAGGCTTGTGAAAAAGGAACGGCAGAAATCATGAGGGATTTTAACCGACATATCGATTGGTCAAATCAAGTCGCACGGGGTAGCCTGGAGGAGCAATTCATAGAATGCATACGGGATTGTTTCTACGAACAGTATGTTACAGAACCTACAAGGGAGCAACTATCTTAGATCTGGTCCTGTGTAATGAAACAGGAATAATAAATCTCCTAGTAAAAGATCCTCTCGGAATGAGTGATCACAGTATGGTTGAATTTATAATATAGATTGAGGGTGAGGAAGTAATGTCTCAAACGAGAGTACTATGCTTAAACAAAGGGGACTGCAGTGGGATGAGGGCAGAGTTGGCTAAAGTAGACTAGAAACGCAGACTAAACGGTGGCACAATTGAGGAACAGTGGAGGACTTTTAAGGAGCTCTTTCATAGTGCTCAACAAAAATATATTCCAGTGAAAAAGAAGGGCGGTAAGAGAAGGGATAACCAGCCGTGGATAACCAAGGAAATAAAGGAGAGTATCAAATTAAAAACCAATGCGTATAAGGTGGCCAAGGTTGGTGAGAAACTAGAAGATTGGGAACATTTTAAACGACAGCAAAGAATGACTAAGAAAGCAATAAAGAAAGGAAAGATAGATTACGAAAGTAAACTTGCGCAAAACATAAAAACAGATAGTAAAAGCTTTTACCGATATATAAAACGGAAAAGAGTGACTAAAGTAAATGTTGGTCCCTTAGAAGATGAGAAGGGGGATTTAATAATGGGAAATGTGGATTGAGACCTTAAACAATTATTTTGCTTTGGTCTTCATAGTGGAAGACACAAAAACCATGCCAAAAATTGCTGGGAATGTGGGAAGGAAGGACCTTGAGACAATCACTATCACTAGAGGAGTTGTGCTGGACAGGCTAATGGGACTCAAGGTAGACAAGTTCCCTGGTCCTGATGAAATGCATCCCAGGGTATTAAAAGAGATGGCGGAAGTTATAGCAGATGCATTCGTTATAATCTACCAAAATTCTCTGAACTCTGGGGAGGTACCAGCGGATTGGAAAGCAGCTAATGTAACGCCTCTGTTTAAAAAAGGGGGCAGACTAAAGGCAGGTAACTATAGGCCGGTTAGTTTAACATCTGTAGTGAGGAAAATGCTTGAAGCTATCATTAAGGAAGAAATAGCAGGACATCTGGATAGGAATAGTGCAATCAAGCAGACGCAACATGGATTCATGAAGGGGAAATTACTGGAATTCTTTGAGGATATAACGAGCAAGGTGGATAGAGGTGTTCCGATGGATGTGGTGTATTTAGATTTCCAAAAAGCATTCGATAAGGTGTCACACAAAAGGTTACTGCAGAAGATAAAGTATGCGGAGTCAGAGGAAATGTATCAGCATGGATCGAGAATTGGCTGGCTAAGAGAAAGCAGAGAGTCGGGATAAATTTTCCAACATTCCATTGACTCTGGATCAGTTCCTATGGAGTGGAGGGTAGCCAATGTAACCCCACTTTTTAAAAAAGGAGGGAGAGAGAAAACAGGGAATTATAGACCGGTCAGCCTGACATCGGTAGTGGGTAAAATGATGGAATCAATTATTAAGGATGTCATAGCAGTGCATTTGGAAAGAGGTGACATGATAGGTCCAAGTCAGCATGGATTTGTGAAAGGGAAATCATGCTTGACAAATCTTTTGGAATTTTTTGAGGATGTTTCCAGTAGAGTGGATAAGGGAGAACCAGTTGATGTGGTATATTTGGACTTTCAGAAGGCGTTCGACAAGGTCCCACACAAGAGATTGATGTGCAAAGTTAGAGCACATGGGATTGGGGGTAGTGTACTGACATGGATTGAGAACTGGTTGTCAGACAGGAAGCAAAGAGTAGGAGTAAATGGGTACTTTTCAGAATGGCAGGCAGTGACTAGTGGGGTACCGCAAGGTTCTGTGCTGGGGCCCCAGCTGTTTACACTGTACATTAATGATTTAGATGAGGGGATTAAATGTAGTATCTCCAAATTTGCGGATGACACTAAGTTGGGTGGCAGTGTGAGCTGCGAGGAGGATGCTGTGAGGCTGCAGAGCGACTTGGATAGGTTAGGTGAGTGGGCAAATGCATGGCAGATGAAGTATAATGTGGATAAATGTGAGGTTATCCACTTTGGTGGTAAAAACAGAGAGACAGACTATTATCTGAATGGTGACAGATTAGGAAAAGGGGAGGTGCAAAGAGACCTGGGTGTCATGGTACATCAGTCATTGAAGGTTGGCATGCAGGTGCAGCAGGCGGTTAAGAAAGCAAATGGCATGTTGGCCTTCATAGCAAGGGGATTTGAGTACAGGGGCAGGGAGGTGTTGCTACAGTTGTACAGGGCATTGGTGAGGCCACACCTGGAGTATTGTGTACAGTTTTGGTCTCCTAACCTGAGGAAGGACATTCTTGCTATTGAGGGAGTGCAGCGAAGGTTCACCAGACTGATTCCCGGGATGGCGGGACTGACCTATCAAGAAAGACTGGATCAACTGGGCTTGTATTCACTGGAGTTCAGAAGAATGAGAGGGGACCTCATAGAAACATATAAAATTCTGACGGGGTTAGACAGGTTAGATGCAGGAAGAATGTTCCCAATGTTGGGGAAGTCCAGAACCAGGGGTCACAGTCTAAGGATAAGGGGTAAGCCATTTAGGACCGAGATGCGGAGGAACTTCTTCACCCAGAGAGTGGTGAACCTGTGGAATTCTCTACCACAGAAAGTTGTTGAGGCCAATTCACTAAATATATTCAAAAAGGAGTTAGATGAGGTCCTTACTGCTAGGGGGATCAAGGGGTATGGCGAGAAAGCAGGAATGGGGTACTGAAGTTGAATGTTCAGCCATGAACTCATTGAATGGCGGTGCAGGCTAGAAGGGCCGAATGGCCTACTCCTGCACCTATTTTCTATGTTTCTATGTTTCTATGTTTCTATGTGTAGAGGACACAGAGAGGCTGCAAAGAGATTTAGATAGGTTGAGCGAATGGACTAAGGTTTGGCAGATGGAATACAATGTCAGAAAATGTGAGGTCATCCACCTTGGGAAAAAAACAGTAAAAGGGAATATTATTTGAATGGGGAGAAATTACAACATGCTGCAGAGGGACCTGGGGGTCCTTGTGCATGAAACTCTTTTTGAGTTTATCTGTAAAACAAAAAACATTAAACCGTGCCACCCGCCCTGGATGACACAGCAGACATTTACAAGGCCCTTTTTTTTTTCCTTTTTGGTGGTTTTTTTTTTGTGTTTTTCTTTTTTTTTTTGGGGGCGCTAAAATCACATTTTTCCAAGTGCCCCCTATAAAAGGGGAGGGGGACACTAAAAGCACCGGCAATTAAAACAAATTAAACTTTAAAACGTAAAATCAAATTAAAATTTGGTTGCCGGGCGTGATAATGCACTCTAGTCCCTCCGATGCCCACCTCTCGCGGAAGGCCGCGAGCGTACCGGTGGACACAGCGTGCTCCATCTCCAAATACACCCTGGACCGGATGTAAGAGCGGAAGAGAGGCAGGCAGTCAGGTTGAACGACCCCCTCGACCGCCCGCTGCCTGGACCGGCTGGTGGCACCCTTGGCCGTGCCCAGGAGCAGTCCTACGAGGAGGCCTTCGGACCTACCCGCTCCCCTCCGCACAGGGTGCCCAAAGATCAGGAGAGTGGGACTGAAGTGCAGCCAGAATTTCAGGAGCAGCCCCTTCAAATAGTGGAACAGGGGCTGCAACCTCGTGCACTCAATAAAAACATGGAACACGGACTCCTCCAGACCGCAGAAATTGCAGGCGGCCTGGGAGTCCGTGAACCGGCTTAAAAATTTATTGCACGGCACTGCTCCGTGCACCACCCTCCAGGCCAAGTCCCTGATGAATAGTGGGAGGACCCCTGCATAGAGTGCCCTCCATCGGGGACCCCCGCCTCCTCCGGACGGCAAGATGGTACGCCATGGCGTGTCCGGACAGCAGGCGAGGATGGCAAAGTTGAGAGTGTGCAGGAGCAGCCCGTACAGGAAACCCCTCCGCGCGGAACTGAAAGGCACGGAGGGGATTTCCCCGAGGCGGCTCAAGTTGTGAGGCGCCGGCCCCCGAGGGAGGTTCCGGGGTTTGGCGCCGATGAGGAATTCCGTCCGGACGGGGGTCAGTTCGGATGGGATCTCCCCACGTGCTTGAGCCTCCTCGATGCACCTAACGGAGTCAGCGCCCAAAGCTGTTTTTAGCGACTTGATGGCTTCGGCCGCGCGGCCGACATCGGCTGAATTTAGGCGCCGCGCCAGCGTGCCTGGCGCCATCCAGCCCGCTCCTCCACCATCGAGCAGGTCCCTGACCCTGGTCACCTCACCAGCCACAGCCCTCTCTTCCGACCGCCACATAAAACCTCGGTCGTGGAGGTACGGAATCCCGAGCAGCGGCTCCTGCAGGACGGCCGCCACTCCAGCCGGTGGAGAGCTGCGGTTAGTGGAGACTTTGTTCCAGACCCTGATGAGTTCCTTGTAAAAGACAGGCAGCTCCCGGAGGGCGGTCCTGACACCCCCCAAGTTCACAAACAGGAGCTGCGTGTCGTAATTGAGGTCGTGCTGCTGTCGGAAGAAATACATCACCAGAGCGCACCACCTAGGAGAGGGCTCGACGTAAAGGTATCTCTGCAGGGTCTGAAGACGGAAAGTCGCGAGCTGACGCACACCAACGACTGACCGCCCTCCTCAAGCGGGAGACTCAAGACCGCGGCAGTGACCCAGTGCTTCTTCTTGTTCCAGAAGAAGTCCACCAGCTTCTTCTGTATCTTGGCGACAAACGCAGGGGGAGGGGTCAAAGTGACCAGCCGGTACCACAACATTGCGGCCACCAGCTGGTTTATGACTAGCGCTCGACCCCTGTAGGACAGCACTCGGAGCAGTCCTGTCCAGCGCCCTAGGCGAGCGGCGACCTTGGCCTCCAGCTCCTGCCAGTTCGCCGGCCAGGCTCCTTCGTCGGGGCTAAGGTAGACTCCCAGATAGAGGAGATGGGTCGTGCTCCAGGCAAAAGGCCTGAGCTCCTCCGGCAGGGAGTCCACCCGCCACTGACCCACCAGGAGTCCGGAACATTTCTCCCAGTTGATTCTGGCGGAGGACGCGGCCGAGTAAATCTCTTGGCACTCACTCATCCTCCGCAGGTCAGCGGGATCCTCTACCGCGAGGAGCACGTCATCGGCGTAAGCCGAGAGGATGACCTCCACACCCGGCCCTTGCAGAGTCAGTTCCGTCAACCTCGTCCGCAAGAGGCGCAGGAAAGGCTCCACGCAGATGGCATATAACTGGCCGGACATGGGGCATCCCTGGCGCACCCCTCTCCTAAAGCGAAGGGGCGCCGTCCTTGTGCATGAATCCCAAAAAGTTAGTTTGCAGGTGCAGCAGGTAATCAGGAAGGCGAATGGAATGTTGGCCTTCATTGCGAGAGGGGGATGGAGTACAAAAGCAGGGAGGTCCTGCTGCAACTGGACAGGGTATTGGTGAGGCCGCACCTGGAGTACTGCGTGCAGTTTTGGTCACCTTACTTAAGGAAGGATATACTAGCTTTGGAGGGGGTACAGAGACGATTCACTAGGCTGATTCCGGAGATGAGGGGGTTACCTTGTGATGATAGATTGAGTAGACTGGGTCTTTACTTGTTGGAGTTCAGAAGAATGAGGGGTGATCATATAGAAACAATTAAAATAATGAAAGGGATAGACAAGATAGAGGCAGATAGGTTGTTTCCACTGGTCGGGGAGACTAGAACTAGGGGGCACAGCCTCAAAATACGGGGGAGCCAATTTAAAACCGAGTTGAGAAGGAATTTCTTCTCCCAGAGGGTTGTGAATCTGTGGACTTCTCTGCCCAAGGAAGCAGTTGAAGCTAGCTCATTGAATGTATTCAAATCACAGATAGATAGATTTTTAACCAATAAGGGAATTAAGGGTTATGGGGAGCGGGCGGGTAAGTGGAGCTGAGTCCACGGCCAGATCAGCCCTGATCTTGTTGAATGGCGGAGCAGGCTCGAGGGGCTAGATGGCCTACTCCTGTTCCTAATTCTTATGTTTTTATGTTCTTATGTAAAGTATGTTTTGCTGTTCTAGGTGCCGAAGAGGAGAAAGTGGGTAAGCCAATGCCCTGTGTCAACCGAGCATTCCTGAAGCACTGAAATATGTCCCATTCTTGGTAGGGTGGTAGAGAGGGGGGCAGGGTGGCGCAGTCAGTTAGTTAATTGCAGGATGGAGTACCTGGTGAAGCACAAGTGAGAAGGATCAGGCACAGGTGGATTTGCAGGTGACATAAACATCTGGCATGGACAGCTATTTCAAGGGCTCCTACAACAGCTGAACGCAGGAGTGGAGACACACCTCATTTACTCTTAAAGCCCTGCTGCAGCTATTTAAAGAGTCACCGGCAGACTGCAATTAAGATGTCTATGTCTATTCTTTGGTGAACTAAAACATAGAAATACAAGGTAATAAATATTCTGAATTAAACTCTTATTTCCTTTCAATAAGAAGGGTAGGAGATGAAAGAATTATACCATTTCTCACAAATGGAGGGTTCTAATAGCACTCGGGGACATTTGTGGATGGCCTTGAGGTTTAGATGCATTCTGTGAGGCAAATAAGGATCACAGTGTTTGACACTCAAGGGCGTCCTTCCCACAGAGTTTTCTGGCGGGAGATAGCAGGTGGATGAGTGCACTCTGCCGCCCCCAGAGCACCTGTCTGCAAATGTGACAGAAGAAGGCAGATCTGAACAAAAGTTGCCAAGGAAATGTTAGCCAGCTGTTTCCTATAACAAGTATCTGTCCTGAGTATGTATGCTACAAAGTATGTCCTCAGAACCTGTTACTCTTTTGCTGCTCACTATTCAAAGATTTATTGCAACCTTACAGTCCTTTGACTATTTAGTATACATGGCCACACAGCAGCATGGCACACATTCAGGCTGTAATTTACATCTGAACTGTTGTCATACTGAAATATTAAACAGTTTCACACAGCAAATATTTCAAACACTCCCATGCTGCAGTTCTTAACATATGGAATAAGTTGCAAATTGGGCAAATGTCTGTCATTATGTGCACTTCTTAAACTTACAACATCTCAAAACTGCTTTCCTGCTTGTAGAATAAGATGACACATCAGGGGTGAAATTCAGGAGCACCCCGTTTGGGGTGTTAACTTTTAAAATTTTGATAAGTTAGCACCAGGTGCAGACAATTGCTATCTTCTGTTAAACTGAGCTTTAGCGCCCCAGGAAGGAAGTGGGTTGGTAACTGAGGTGCTAATGATCTCAGTGGGCCGCTGCAGGGTGCTAATAGCAGAACGCTACCCAATTTCAGGTGACTTGTCTTCAGCAATCATCCTTCAATCCTTGACACTGGCTGATTCCAGCTTTTAAAGGGAAGGTTATATCAAGCTGCTCATTTTCAGCAGTGCTGCATTTGAGGGAGAGCTGTGAGTGAGTGCAATAACTTTCTGGGATGGCTGCCGCAAATCGTGCTGGAACGGAGAAGGCAAGGCGATTCAATGATGTGGCATTGGAGGAATTTGGGGGGCAGTGGAGGGAAGGAAGGATGCACTGTTCCCTGCGTCTGGAAGAAGGCCATTGCCACAGGTCTTCAGGGCCATGTGGCGAGGAGTGGCTGAGGAGGTGTCGGCCAGCACTGTCGTGGATCAAACTCTCACACAGTGCCAGAAGAAGTTCAATGACCTCAGTTGGGTGGTCAAGGTGAGTACATGCTTCCACACCTCCTACATACCAGCGTCTTAATCTCTGTCTGTGCACACTGCGCAAACCAGCACTCCCCCACCACTCACCCACCAAACATCTGCAACTACTCAAACTCACATCCTCATCGTATGCTTTGCCAACATTAAATGCTATTCAACGACAGCAGGCATATGTCCCAGACAGATAGCTGGACTCTGACTCACACAAATTCCTTTCTTTTGCAGGCCAAGATGGCACATAATCGGAGGGAGCAACGGAGAACAGGCGGGGGTGAACCTCAGCTGCAGGAGCTCTCAGACAACAAGAAGCAAGTGCTGCAGCTCATTAGCCCGCAGATGGTGGGCACCATAGCTGGCAGAGATGTCGAACACGCTGAGGGCAACAACGGTATCTTTATTCCCTCTCCTTTTCTCATCCCACTTCCCTGTCGTACCAGAAGGCTTTATCACTTTCTAGCTCCTGATACTGTCTGCCTTCCTTGCTTCATTCCTGCCCCTCTGCCCACACCTTAACGCGAGTCATTTATGCTTTCAGATACTCAGCAAGCAGATGCGTAGCCTGTACCTGAGCCCCCCTCCATGACACTGACGAGGAAGAAGAGGAGGAGGAGAACCAAAGCACTGCATCATTACATCTCTCACCCACAGGCACCAGTTCAGAGACTGGCACTACGCGGTCCTTAGAGGTTAGCTTAGCAGAAGGATCTGCACTGGGGTCCAGCAGGCTTCAGCAAGGTCAAGGGGCAAGGGTAGCTGGGGTACCAGCCCCCCTGAAGGAGAGTTCACGTGTGAGTTCAGCTGCACAGGACTCAGATGTAGACCTCATTGGCGAGGCATTCACAAGAAGCGTGATGGCCATGTACTCTGACATGATAGGTGCAATGGCAAGGGTGCCCGAGAGCCTCTCACCAATGTTAAGGAATGTGGATGAGCCCATCACCAACATTGCACAGAGCTCTGCGTGCAGCATGGAGCCCCTCATTGTCAGTCTGCAGATGATGGTGGACTCCTCGAGAGACCGTGTGGATCCAGACTTCATGACGCATGTCTTGGGCGATGTGGCAGCTTCCATTGCGGCACAAACGGAAGCAACACAACGTCTTAGTGCTGTCATGCAGTCATCGAGTCTTAGACTGCTCTTACTCAGTCTTAGCTGAATGCCCCGTGTGCTCTGACTGCTGCCATCGCTGCTGGGTCCACCACAGCCCACCGGGGATCTCATGGTGTCACAGCAGGCCACCAATCTATGCTCTAGCAGATTAGTGTGGATGCTGAGGTGCTGCCCTGTGGCTCAACGGAGCAGGAATCTGCTGTCCTCTCTCAGATTGACAGCATTCCTGATCCCACCAATGCCACTCTGCCATTGCACTTGTTGCTGCCTGTCACCCAGCCAGCCCAGACAGCCACCGCCCAGCCTGAGATGTACACCGGGCCTTCCAGGCCCAGAACTGGTCGAGGGCCATCTGTAGTCTCTGGCCTTGACACTCAGCAGTCTTTCACCAGCCCTTCCACAGCCACAGGGGAAACATTGCGGAGGAGTTCTAGAATAGTGTTAAGAGGGAATATAAGGTACTGCATAAGGATGATTCTTAAATATAGTTGTTGTATATATATTTGAAGTAAAAGAGCTGGAGCGGCGTACCACTTCAACCTCCAGCGCGAGCTGCTCCAAGTATGCGACGATTTTGGGTGACATCATCAAAACCCTAGTCGCCGTTTTGGAGTGTGAGCCAGAAACATCGGCAGGGCCCAGGTACAGAGCAGTGGGAAGGTCGGGGCGGATGAGCGGCGAGTGTTTGTGGTGAGATGCGGTAAATGTTTATGGCGAAGGAGCGATGAGAGATCGTGGCGGAGGTGCGACAGATGAGGATACGGGCCCAGAAGAGCTGAGGACCCAGGGGCAGCACGGGCCAGCCCACACTACGATATATGTGTGCTAGGTCCATGCAGCAGAGCAGGTCTCCAGTCGTCCTGGTTAACCCTTGCCACTGGATAAAGGCCTATCTCTGTCAAGCCCGTGTGATGGCTGGTGTGCAACGATCACCACACATTAAAAAAATTCACGCACAGGCATCTTCCACCCCTGGAGTTCAGGACTAGAACATCGGGTTCTTCATCAAAACAACTGTGAACTCGTGGAAGCAAGTCATCCTCATTCGAGAGACTGCTTATGATGATAATGTTGTTTATGATGGTGTTAAATGTTATGAGGTACATTTTAATTAGAATGTGGCATCTTTGCTGGTGTCTCTCATTTCAGTTTTGGGGCTGTGGTATGTGGTATGGAAGGGGAAATTGATTTGCTGATGGTGACAAGCAAAGCAATCGATGTCTGATGAGACGGTCGCAGACCACCCTTGCAGAATCACGATTGAGTGGTTGCCTCCTCCGTCGCTGCTGTTGCTGCTCCTGCTCCTCTTCGTCCTCCTCCTCTTCATCCTTTTGTTCCTCTTCCTGCTCATCCTTCTGCCCCTTCTCCTCATGAGGTGGTGGAGCTATGCCTGGTGGCAATGGCTACGCCCTCATGATGGCCAAGTTGTGCAGCCTGCAGCTGACAACGACAAAAAGGGACACCCGCTCAGCCGAGTACTGGAGGGCTCCTCCTGAGCAGTCAAGGCAGCAGAACCATTGCTAGAGCACTCTGATGGTCTACTCAATGATGTTCCTGGTGGCAGCATGGCTCTCATTGTATGACTGTTGAGCAGGAGTGTTGGGGTTGCGGAGGAGAGTCATGAGCCAGGTAGAGAGCAGATAGCTCTTATCTCCAAACAGCCAACCACCGAGCTCGATGTGGTGGCTGCAAGAGTGCTGGCACACCAGTCTGGCGCAGGATGAAGGCATCATGGCTGCTGCCAGGGTAGCAGGCATTGACAGTGAGGATTCCGCCTGTGTGGTTGCACACCAACTGTACATTCAGTGAATGGTAGTTTTTGCAGTTATGGAATACCTCAGAATTGTGATGCTGTAAGAAATCGTGAATTGGAAGAAATAACTTAAGACTAAAAAGCCTTTTTAGACTAGTGTTAGAATTGAAGGATTCATTAGACAGTACAATAGCTAAAGCAACTTGAACAGCGTGAACATAAATAACTGATAACATGCAGCTCCAAACATCTGAAGGCCAAGAATGGCATGTCTGACTCCAACCTTAGGAGGATGTAAAGGGGAGTGTTTCACCCAAGAGTTGAGTCAAAGAACCCGACATATTATAGATTAAATGGTACTGCCAATATCCTACACCAGATCCACCCGTATAGAGAGAATAAAAGAAAGACACAGAAGGCGTTTCAGGGCAGTCGGTGAAGATAAGAACTGTTCGTACCACCAGCCGTCTGTCCGATCGGGACTAATAACAGCTATTTGTCATGGTCGTATGTCTACTAAGTCTATCCTGATTGTGTGTTGTGTTTGACTATATTTTAACTACCGCTCCCTTAATAAATTGCCTTATAACTCCGAAGACACTAGGTATCTGTGAGTGAACTGTGATCCTAAATATCTTACAATGCGGTGCTCGCAAAGCAGCATGGGTGCAGTCAATGGCACCCGACAACATGGGGAAGCCCGCTATTCTGGCAAAGCCACATGCATGCTCCAGCTCTGGTCTTGGGGAAGAAAATGAATTCTCTTCTCTTTCTGTACAGAGCATCTGTGTCCTCACAAATGGAACAATGGACAGCAAACTGGGAGATGCTGGAGATGTCTCCTGTCGCACACTGGAAGGATCCGCTGGCGTAGAAATTGAGCGCGATGGTGACCTTGACTGCCACTGAGAGAGCTGTCTCACCTTAGTCTGAAAATCAAGGTCTGGTTGCAGGACATGGGAGAGCTCTGTGACCACGTCCTTGCTGAAGCGCAGCCTTCGAACACACTGTTCCTCAGTGAAATTGATGCATGAGAACTGCTGCCAGAATACCCTGGGAGGGTAAGGTCTCCTGTTGACAGCCCTGTTGGGCCTTCTCCCTCTGGCCACATTTTGTGTCTTTCTCTCTGCCTTTTTCTCTGCCTAAGTTGTCTGTGACGGACATCAGAGCAGGAGGTCGAGTGCCACCACAGCCCCCATGAAACGATATAAATGATATTGCTTCAAATCTGTCCTCAATGAAAGACAGGAATGGTTAAAAGCCGGAACAATCCTTCAACTTAAAATTGCTGCATGTCTATGTGGAAGAAAGCTGCAAACAGTAATGGCCAAACAAGAATTTTTCCAAAGATATTAGCACCACCGCAAAGCCCCTGCCCAATTTAGCAGGAGATACTGTTCTCGCAGCATCCAGGCAAAATCTAATTTATGCCCCATTAGCCCCCCCCCCCACCCCCCATGGGCATTAATAGGAGGCGCAAAGTACCCAAATTTCATCCACATAGTAAAAGTGAACTAACTCAAACTGGAGGAGGTGCCCAGAAATGACGTGCCTTTGACTCACTTTTGAGGAGGCGACACTGAATGTGCTGGCCAATAAAAGCTTTAAGTAACTGTGGAAATCGAAGCCAGATACCTCTCACTAGCTCAGGGCTGGTTCTGCCTTGGTCTTCTTATGTCCATGTTGCTTTTTATGCACCGACAGGAATATACACAACTGCAAAACCTCACACAAAGAATCTTGCAATGTGAACTATCTTTGAAGATGTCCCTTGTAATAATGCTGATGTCAGCATTCTAACATTTGTTTTTCCTTTGTTAGTGTGGACTTGAACGAACAGCCTGCCAGCATTGCCAGTGGGCCAAATCAAGTCAGCACCTCACAGCCCTCTGCATGTCTCACACCAATGTATGCAAGCACCAGCACACCTACACAAATCTAGAGGATACAAATAGTGAACTTGAAGGGGTAGTGCTGGGTGAATCACAATGAATAGATGAAGAGGTGCATGAACCTTCTTGCCGATTAGCCACATGGATGCCCTCACTGACCTCTTGTCCTTTGAGAAATCCAGCAGTACAGTGAAATCGAGCAGTCGTGTTATGCTCCTGTTGCTATTCAATGGGAAAGGAGATTGCAATGTAGTTCCTTTTCAAAATATGCATCAGGCTTGTGCTTGATGCAAATGCAGGTAACAAATTGACTGATACTGCAGCTGATCTCTATGTTAGCCTGGAGGAAATGGAGACAGAAACATTAAGAGGTGACCCTGAGTACCACTAGCAGTGTAATAGTGGACATTGGTAATGGGTACCATCATAGAAAATGGCTTGGCTCTGCAATTGCTGCCATTACTGAAGTAGAGCCTACAAAGGGAGTTGCCCTTGGTCTTCATCAGTTACTTATGCCCGGTTCTGTAAATATGTTTTGTGGCTTAATGGCAGCGATGGGCAGTACATTTGTTTTGCCATCACACCTTCTTTAAGCTCATTACCCCTTTTGAATGAAATCTTATTACAGGACTGGTTTTGGTCTCCTTACCTAAGGAAGGATATACTTGCCTTAGAAGGAGTGCAACAATGTTCAGTAGATAGCTTCCTGGGATGAGGGGATTGTCCTATGAGGAGGGATTGAGTAGACTAAGCCTACATTCCCTATAGTTTAGAAGAATGAGAGATGATCTCATTGAAACATATAAAATTCTTAAAGGGTTTGTCAGAGTAGATACTGGGAAGATGATTCCCCTGGCTGGGGAGTCTAGTACTAGGGGTCACAGTCTCAGAATAAGGGGTCGGACTGAGATGAGGAGAAATTTCTTCACTCAAAAGGTTATGAATCTTTGGAATTCACTATCCCAGAGAGCTGTATATACTCAGTCTTTGAGTATATTCAAGTCAGAGATTGATAGAATTTTGAATACTAAGGGACTCAAGGGATTATGGGGTAGTGCGGGAAGGAATTGAGGCCGAAGATCAGCCATGATCTTATTGAATGGTGGAGAGGGCTCGAAGGGCTGACTCCTGCTCCTATTTCTTATGTTCTTATGGTTTGAACGTAATCCCCATCTATTACAATAAAGTGGCAAGTTAAAAATGATCTCTCTATCGGAGACGATATCCTCACTGTTCTTAACATCCATTTTAAATGGGAGGAGCTGAATCTGTGCATTATACCAGGAAAACCAAGGACTGCATCAAATTGTCCTCAATTGAATTGCATTTCACTGCCTAATGAAGCTCTCTCATATTCTCATACAAGTGGAAAGCCAGAAATCCATCTAAGGGAAATTGTACTGTGCATTCATCAGGGGCGCCTATGGCAAATTTATGAGGTGGCTGGTTTTCTCTCCTCCCCCACCCTTTACCCAGTTCTCATAACTTATGCAATAGACTGGGAGAGACCAGAATATTACTTACAAGTAAACTACTATATTGTATAACTGGAATTCTGTACTGAATTAATTAGAAAAAATTTATTTGCATCAGATTTCCATACATATGATTTGGACTCTCTTTTACAAAGCCTGTTTTCTTTTTAATGCAGGATATCCTCTTACAACAGTGTCTGTCGTCCATGGGATATGGAAATTATTTTCCGTTCAATGTAGCATTGCCTGGAGTAAAGGAGGAATAGACGTATTACTATATTTTAAAACTGTTGAAAGTTTGCATAGCTAGTGTGCTATTCTCATTACATTTCAAAGCAAATCTATGTATAGCACATTCGTTTTCAAAGTGATATCAGATCAAATCAAAACTGAAATAATCAATCTCTCAATTGTAGAGGTTGCTCTCATGTGTAAAACTCCACAACACTTTTTTTTAAAAACAGTAGCAATTTCCTTGACTCACTGTAATTATTCTTCCTCTATGTATCACCATATGGCCCAGGGGAGGCGTGAGCTCAGGGCCAGGGGCAGTACGGGCCAGCCCACACTGCGAAATGTGTGCACACTAGGTCGGTGCAGCAGAGCTGGTCTCCAGTCATCTTGGGTAATCCTTGCCACTGGATAAAGACCTAGCTCTGTCAAGCCCGTGTAGTGGCTGGTGTGCAACGGCCACCACACGTTAAAAAAATCCATGCACAGGCATCTTTCACCTTTGAGGATATAGTTCGGGTCCTTCATTGAAACACCTGTGAACTCATCCTTTTTTGGAGTGGAAACAAGTCATCCTCGTTTCGAGGGACCGCCTATGATGTACCACCTCTACAAGTGCAGAATTTCTTAGAAAATGAAAATACTCTGGAATTTTTCTAATAAAGTATGATCCGCTGTACGGAAAGAATAATGACCATGCATTTATATAGAGCTTTTCATGATCTCAAGATGTCCCAGAGCCCTTTATAACCAATGACCTACTTTTGAAGTGTAGTCACTATCGTAATTTATGGAAACACAATTGAATGGTGGAACAGGCTTGAGCGGCTAAATAGTCAATTCCTATTATATTCCTGTATTCAGGAGTAAGTGAATTTTTAATGATGTGATTAGTCGTAATTACTCCCAAACAACCTCTCTGGCACTGAAAATTTAATTTTATGTGTGGAGTCTCATTCCTTCAGAAGTTAATTAGTGTTGGAGAGTTTTTCTCAATTAACATTTTTTTTTACTTTTTCTGTCTGTCTCTTTTATCTCTCTCTCTCTCTCTTAATCCCATCTTTCTTTCCAATCTTTACTTCACTTTCCGTACATGTTTCAAATCTAATTTGTATTTCCTGGTTTAGACTGCGTGTCGCAATGAGGACTCTTCAATCTGATTGGTTGAAAAGCCTCACTGTTTTCTTGACGCCCTGGATCAGATGCCAGATTAGAGCAAGTCTGCACTCTAAAGCCCACATAAACTTTGTGGGTGGTTGTCAGTGAGATGAATAGCAAGTGTCGTTCCTTCACCGCTAACTGAAAAATCTGGACCATTATATAGCAAACAAATTTGTGTTTTATATAACCATGACTTCTACTTCACTAACGAATTATTATAAGAATTTGTCAGAAACTCAGCCACTTTATTAAACAAAAAACAACTAATTTCCCCAATCTCTCTGGCTGCTATTAGTACTAACAGGTTGACATACATTCAGTGGCTGACTGAGTATTGTGCCTCACTTATGCATCATTATTAATTGGGTTTACATTGCTTGGTGAGTGAGAATCGAAGGCAGTAAAGGCTTTACTCTCTGATGCCAGTAAAAAATATTACCCTCCGATTGAGGAACTTGGCCGTTTGATTTATACAATGTGAAATGACACAATATTTGTTTTAGGATGCTGTTTTTAATATAAACTAGAATTTTTTGATTGTCTTTCATTGTTAACCTGTTGCTGTTATGGTTACAGTATAAAGTTCTCAGCCTTCAGTTTTGTGCAATAGAACGTATGGTGTGACTTTCCCTCAGGAGAGTAATAGTAGATTTACCACGTAAAATCTCTTGGGCCAGAAACATTGTATTGCAGGTTCTATTAGCTGCCAAGATAATCTTATGTGCAGCAATATGCTTTTCCCCAGCTGCCAACAATAAGCATTGGACATTAACAATGCTGGTGTGGTAGACTTTTTTTTTTAATATTTCTTTTCATTTTTATATCTTTCTCTTTTTTAGGAATAATACTATGATCTCCTATTGAGACATCAAGTCAGCAACATAATCTAGGCTAACCCTTCAGTGCAGTACTGAGGGAATGTTGCACTGTTGAGGTGCTGTCTTTCAGATGAGACAACGACTCTGTTTGCCCTCTCGGGTGGAGAGAAAAGATTCCATGCCACTATTAGTAGATGAGCAGGGAAGTTCTCGAATTGTCCCTCATTGCAGTTTGTGGGACCTTGCTGTGTGCAAATTGGATGTCACACTTCCCTACTTTAAAACAGTGACTACGCTTCAAAAAGTACATTATTGGCTATAAAGTGCTTTGGAACATCCTGAGATCATGAAAGGCACTGTATAAATGCAAGTTTGTTCTTTTTTTATTTCATTCTTCGGACTCTGGTTCTCAACTTAAACTGTCAACCTTTACCTTTTTCCAGATGCTTAAGGATTTACAGTGACTTTCCAGTGTTTTCTACAATTTCCTTTTTACAATGGTCTGTTTTGATTAGCCCGTAAACGTTGACTCCCTACTTTACTATGGTAAAATGCTTCACCTTTACTCAGTACATTTCCCTAATGATTCCCCGCCCAGCTTAAATCAGTGAAATAGCAGACATGGCATAGTGTGAGGGAGAGCAAAATAATATGCCACAGACTGCCATTTATTTTCAATTATTTAAGTTAATGTTTCACTGCCTTATGTCCCTCCTTCCCATAGAAACACACACACACTATTACTCCAGGTGAGCTACTCACAAGGCTCTAACAATGCTGCTCTCCAACTATCTCATAGATATTCAAGTGTTTTTCAGAGTGATTAACCCATCAGTTTTAGTCCTTGCTTGTGGGACAGCTATTGCCCTCTGCTTAGTACCTTCTGCTGACAGCAACTCTTTAGGAACTCATTGTGTCACTGTGGACAAAAGTTCAGTATATGATTATAGGATTACATAGGATATACGGTACAGAAACAGGCCATTCGGCCCAACCAGTCCAAGCCGGTGTTTATGTTCCAGTTGGAGGGCCCTTGGTAGTAGGCCTTGGTAGTCGACCTGGAAAAGTAAGTCAAGATTGGGGGATAGGGGTGGGCAGTGGGCCCTTGCAGCACGGGTTTTAGGGGTAGGAAGGTACTTTGGGGGGTCGAAGTTAGGGTCAGAAGTGGCTTAGACAATGGTGGGGGGGAGGTTGAGGGAGAGAGATTTGAAGGATGGCAGCATATGGCCAGAGGAAGGTTTGGTCGAGGAGAGCTCCCTCAGGAGCTGATATCCCATCCGCCATTTTGGACACGGACATCCCCAAAAGTTTGTCGTCATCCTCCGCCTTCTCCACGATGGCATGCAAGCCGTGATCCTGACCAACAGATCCACCACAGACTCAATCAACGTCCGAACCTGGGATCAAGCAGGGCTGCATCATCGTGCCAACCCTCTTCTCGATCTTCCTCGCTGCAATGCTCTACCTCACACTCAACAAGCTCCCCGCTGGAGTGGAATTAAACTATAGAACCAGTGGAAACCGGTTCAACCTTCATCGCCTCCAGGCCAGATCCAAGATCGTCCCAACCTCTGTTGTCAAACTACAGTACGCTGACAACACTTACGTCTGCACACATTCAGAGGCTGAACTCCAAATCATCATCAACATCTTAAACAAGGCGTACGAAAGCATGGACCTTACACTAAACATCCGTAAGACAAAGGTCCTCCACCAACCTGACCCCGCCACTCAGCACTGCCCCCCAGGATCAAGATCTACAGCACGACCCTTGACAATGTGGACCACTTTCCAGACCTCGGGAGCCTATTATCAGCAAGGGCAGACATCGACGACGAGGTTCAACACCGCCTCCAGTGCGCCAGTGCAGCATTCGACCACCTGAGGAAGAGAGTGTTCAAAGATCAGGCCCTCAAATCTGGCACCAAGCTTATGGTCTACAGGGCTGTAGTAATATCCGTCCTCCTGTATGACCCAGAGACGTGGACCATATACAGCAGATACCTCAAATCGCTGGAGAAATACCATCAACGATGCCTCCGCAAGATCGTGCAAATCCCCTGGGAGGACAGACGTACCAACGTCAGTGTTCTTGATCAGGCCAACATCCCCAGCATCGAAGCACTGACCACACTCAACCATCTCCGTTGGGCGGGCCACATCGTCTGAATGCCGGACACAAGCCTCCCAAAACAAGCACTCTATTCGGAACTCCTACACGGCAAGCGTGCCCTAGGTGGGCAGAGGAAACGTTTCAAGGACACCCTCAAAGCCTTGATAAAGTGCAACATCCCCACTGACACCTGGGAGTCCCTAGCCAAAGACCGCCCTAAGTGGAGGAACAGCATCTGGGAGGGCGCTGAGCACCTCGAGTCTTGTCGCCGAGAGCATGCAGAAAACGAGCATAGGCAGCGACTAACCAGACTTCCCACCCATCCTTTCTTCCAACCACTGTCTGTCCCACCTGCGACAGAGACTGTAATTCCCGAATTGGATTGTCAGTCACCTGAGAACTCATTTTTGAGTAGAAGCAAGTCTTCATCGATTTTGAGGGACTGCCCATGATAAATCTATCCGCATTCCCTTTCTCCCTCATATGCTTTTCTAACCTCCCCTTAAATGCATCTATACTATTTGCTTCAACTACTCTCTGTGATAGCGAGTTCCACATTCTCACCACTCTTTGGTAAAGAATTTTCTTCTGAATTTCCTATTGGATTTCTTGGTGACCATCTTATATTGATAGCCTTTAGTTATGCTTTTCCTCACAAGTGGAAACATTCTCTCTGTATTCATTCTATTAAAAACTTTCATAATTTTAAAAATCTCTATTAGGTCACCCCTCAGCCTTATTTTTACAAGAGAAAAGAAACCCAGCCTGTCCATCTTTTCCTGATATATATACCCTCACATTTCTGGTACCATCCTTGTACATCTTCTTTGCACCCTCTCCAGTGCTTAATATATCCTTTTTATAACATGGCGACCAGAACTGTATGCAGTAACAGGGAAATGGCAGAGATTTTGAACAAATATTTTGTATCGGTCTTCATGGTAGAAGACACTAAAAACATCCCAATAATTGATAATCAAGGAGCTATGGGGGGGGTGGGGGGCACTTAAAACAATCATTATCATTAGAGATATGATTCCCCTGGACCTGATGACCTGCATCTGAAGGTCTTAAAAGAAGTGGCTGCAGAGATAGTGGATACATTGGTTGTAATCTACCAAAATTCCCTTGTGTCTGGAGAGGTCCCAACTGCAAATGTAACAGCCCTATTTAAGAAAGGAGGGAGACAGAAAGCAGGAAACTATAGACCAGTTAGTCTAACATCTGTCAGTGGGAAAATGCTGGAGACAATCATTAAGGAAACAGTAGTGGGACATTTAGAAAATCATAATGCAGTCAAGCAGAGACAGCATGGTTTTATTAAAGGGAAATCATGTTTGACAAATTTGCTGGAGTTCTTTGAGGATGATATGAGCAGGGTGAATAAAGGGTAACCAGTAGATGTCTTGTATTTGGATTTTCAGAAAGCATTCGATAAGGTGCAACATAAAATGTTACAGCACAAGATAAGAGCTCATGGGGTTGGGGGTAATATATTAGCATGGATAGAGGATTGGCTAAGTAACAAGAAACAGAGTGTTGAGATAAATGGGTTATTTTCAGGTTGGCGAGCTGTAACTAGTGGGGTACCACAAGAATCAGTGCTGGGGCCTCAACTATTCATAATTTATATTAATGTCTTGGATTAAGGGACCAAGTGTAATGAAGCTAAATTTGCTGATGATACAAAGAGAGGTAGGAAAGCAAGTTGTGAGGAGGATGCAAAGAATCTACACAGGGATATAGACAGGCACAGTGACTGGGCAAAAATTTGTCAGATGGAGTATAATGTGGGAAAATGTGAGGTTATCCACTTTGGTAGGAAAAATAAAACAGAAAATTACGATTTAAATGGGGAGAGATTACAAAATGCTGCAGTAGAGAGGGACCTGGGGTTCTTGTACATGAAACACAAAAAGTTAGCATGCAGGTACAACAAATAATCAGGAAGGCAAATGGAATGTTGGCCTTTATTGCAAGGGGGATGGAGTATAAAAGCAGGGAAGTGCTGCTCCAACTGTACAGGGCATTGGTAAGATCATACCTGGAGTACTACATACAATTTTTGTCTGCTTATTTGAGGAAGGATATACTTGCATAAGAAGCAGTTCAGAGAAGGTTCACAAGGTTGATTCTGAGATGAAGGAGTTTTCATATGAAGATAGGTTGAGCAGGATGGGCCTATACTCATTGGAGTTTAGAAGAATGAGAGGTGATCTTATTGAAACATATAAGATTCTGAGGAGTCTTGACAGAGTAGATGCAGAGAGGATGTTTCCCCTCATGAGGAAATGGGGGATTTCAACTACCCTGAGATTAATTGGACAGAAGAGGTAGGTAAAGTGGATAAGTGAATGGAGTTCACCTTTCTAAAAAAAGCCCAACAAGGGAGGATTTGCTATTGGATCTAGTAATGGGGAATGAACCAGAGTAGATAAGAGAAGTAAAAGTCGTGAAAATCTAGGCAATAGTGACCATAATGCAATACGCTTTAAGATGATAATTAAGGACATAAGTATGATGAGAACCAAGGTAATAGATTGGAGAAAAGCTGATTTTGAAGGGCTTAGAATAGAACTTGGGAAAATAAAATGGGCAAAAATATTGGCAAAAAACGATGTAGAGCAGCAATGGGAAACATTTAAAATGGTGTTCAGCAGAGTGCAGGAATAATATATTCCATTAAAAGGAAAGAACAAACTGAACACTAATGAGACTCCATAGATGAATAAAGTCATAAGGGAACAATTGAGGATAAGGAAAGAGGCATACATTAAGTACATAAACATAGAATCAGGGAGTGCATGATAAGGGAGAATATGAAAAGATTAGGAGAGATGTCAAAATAACAATTAGGAAAGCAAAGAGGAACTATGAAATTAAATTATCAAGGAACATAAAATGAAATAGTAAAATATTTTACAGGCACATCAAAAAAAAGGATGGCTGGGATGGGAATAAGGCCATGAAGGGATAGACAGGATAATATCACAGGTAACGATAGAGAGATGGCAGAAATATTAAATAATTAATTTGCTTTAGTATGTACCAGTGAGATGGAACAGGTGGACACGACATTGGATGATGAGATTAATAATGAGATGAGAACATTTAAAATAAAAAGAGGGGATATATTAAATAAACTAATCAAACTCAAAGAGGATAAAACCCCTGGGGGTGGAAATCCGGTCGTGCCTCAGTTGCGGTGTTAATCCAGTGGAGCGGTGAACTTTGCGCCATTAATGGTTTATGTCTACAGCCGCAAAATTTATTGGCTGGGACTTACATTATTGTATGTTTTTTACTCATTTCCCTAATTTGTCTGCATATTTCTTCCTCCACCTTCCTTCCACTATTAGGTAGTCTGTAGATCCCCCTAATTATAGAGTCCCCTATCACTACCACATTTCTATTCTGCTCTTCCCCCCCCCCCCCCCCCCCCCCCCACCAGACAGCCTTCTGGGCCACAGTGCCTTGATCTGAATTGTGGCTGCCCTCCCTGCAGTCTTTCACCTTGTCCCCACAGGTCACGAGTACATGGTACCTGTTGGACAGGACCAGTGACTGCAGGACCTCCTTCTCAACCTCTCCTCAATCCCTGCTACCCGGCTCCCTAACAGCCACACCCTCCCTTTCCTGAACCTGTGCTTTCATCTGGGGTGTGACTGTATTCTGGATAAAACTATCCAGAAATTCCTTCTCCTCCCTTATGTGTAGGAGTGTCTCCAACTCGCAGTCCAGCTCAATGACTCTGAGCCGGAGAGATTCGAGATGGAGGCATCTCCTGCAGACGTGTTTGCTCAGGACAGTCTTACTGTCCACAAACTCCCACACACTGCAGTCCAGACACACAACCTGCTCTGCCATATCTTAGTCTAGCCTTATTTTATTTATTTAATTAGTTAAAGTCTTTATTCAATGATTATTTAAAGGTATATTAGTTTAACTAGTTAAGTTATGAATTTAATATTGTTCTTTATACTCTCGCACCTAGTTTAAACCACAATCTTTGGTTGGTGAGTAGTTAGGTTTTTTTTCTCACTTTTCTCACTAACCTATCACCAACCTGCTGTCCTTGTTTTATTTGGAAATCGTCAAAGGTTCTGCCGCTGCTGTTGCCTCCTCCAATTAGGTCCTTCCGCCTCTTCTCCAAATTCCCATTTTTTCCAAATTCCCAAATAAACCACTCTGTTTAAGTCCATTCTGGTTAAGACACTCTGTGCAGAGCACAGAGCATGTTATGGCTACTGCCATTTCAGAAATAAGGCCAGCTTTCAAATGGTCATCTTCACCAGGACTAAAATAAGAAAGTCAGTTGCCAAGTTTAACTTTTTCCTTGAACCACATTATTCATTTGGGAGCAGAGCCCAGCAGTACGTTGCAATAATCAGTACCATCAAATATAAACTACAACTTTTATTGGTGGGAAAATCAGAGCACACCATCACCTTGGTAATCCTCAGGACAATATTTTGTTGCTGCAGCACTCAAAGGCAGGCAATTAAATTATTTCACAAAGTGAAATTCTATTGGAATTGAACCCTGTTCATTGGTTCTTATGGTCAGATATGGGTGTTGAGTGCACTTCCTGAACTTTTGGTTCTTTTCCAGGATCTATGGTTTCCCATCTAGTCAATAATTCAGCTAGTTTCAAATGCAATCACTACTAAGTCTAACCTGGGGAATGGAGATTTCAAAATCCTTCTGTTTTTAAGATGTCATTTGCTGTAACCTTTTCACTCAATAGGTATTTTATTTCCAAATTATATCAGCATTTCTTGAAGGGTGATTCCTTCTGGTCAACCATTCTTTGTTCCACCTCGAAATAGGTCCTGGATGTTGCAATTACCAGCTGTAGCTGGAAGGCCGATTGTGACTCCACTTCTCCTGTGACTTTAAACACATCCACAATGAACATGTGAAGCTTCTCTCACAAAAATACAAAATAAAATGTTCATCTAAATAAAAGTGGATGGTTGGGAACAGTACCTGACATCATCCATTGATGCAAGCTGAATCTCACATTGTGGGTCTGACTGGGCCCCATAACCATGTGGGTTATTTTCACTTTAAAGAAGTCCTATAATCCATTGGAGCTACTTTCATGGAATAAAAATATAATTTTCATCAATAAAACATGAGGGAGTTTAACAAAAATATTTAATGGAAAATGATAGAAATGACAGTAAAGAAAAATAAACAAGAAGCAACAGTCAAGAGGTGAATGCTTTGTACATTGATATGCAAATAGAAATAGCCGGTCAATGATTTTTCACATTTATGTTGCAAAAGTCTTGGTATGAAAGCACTGTGAAGTCAAATTGTAATATGGACCATAAAATGCAAAAATATATATACCATATGCTTTAAGTGTTGTGGTTCAGAAAATGTTGACTATGTAATATATAAAGAATGAAGAGAAAGAACTTGCATTTATGTTGCATCTTTCATGTGCCAAAGTACAAAATCAAAATCTTTTGCTGGGACTGAGCAAATTGCTTTTTCCTTTTTTCCATTTAAAGCATTGATTGGCCAGAAATCTGCCTCACTTACAACTGAATTGGGAATAGAGGGCTAAGGGGTTTCTTCACTTGGGATTGCCAGAAAAAAGGATGAAAATGGGTGATAGATCCTGAACATGAAGGAAGGAAGAAGATAAATGAGCTGAATGGATATTCCTCATACTTAACTTTTGAGTTCTTATGCTCTTAGAATGCAAAATCTCAAATTGAATCATCCGGATCTTTGCACCCAGCATTAGACAATATATTTCAAGGAACAGTTTTATTGTATTTCTGTAACATGATTTACAAAGTCCGATATGTAATAAGTAGGTGCAGAACAGTACTTACTGCCTGTAGTGTTTTCTGGAAATGTGCAACCCCAGTCACCTTTCGCAATATGTTCTGGGAAGCTGAGAAGCTGCTAGATAGCATACATTTCTTACATTACACTATACATCGACGTGTGATTAGCTACAGAGCTTTAGTAACCGCCAAGAAAAAAAATAGTTTAAAACGTATTGCTATCCGACTTTGGATGCAAAAACAGCTTTTTTATGTTTCATTTCAATCAGTTTCATGCTAAATTTAGAATGAGAGACATGCTAGCACTGCTCATTTATCTTACCCATGGGAACTCCTAAAAAAGGTAAAGTTTAGAATCCTCTTCAAAATAAGTGCCAGTATGGAGTAGAATTGAGTGCTGTCCCAGTTTCAACGCTGACCGAGAAGTCCTAAAATTAATAGCGGCATTAGCATTAATCTCTGAGTAAGTAGGAAGAAGGGTCAGCTGTAAATTGCTTGGACCATGTCTATATGGTAGCATGATGCTCAGAAGGTTGAAGATTGTGCTCTGAGGGATATTTGCCACTCGGATCCACCTACCTCTCCTCAGCGGTTTGACTTTGCTTTTTGCGGACCACTAGATGGGAGTGCTGTATGTTTCATTTTCGGAGATTAAAAAGCTAACCAGTGGCATCTCCTGCCTGTTTAAATCACTGATAGCCAATTGTGGAGCAGAAGGAACAATTGTGGCAGAGAAATCTGAGGCCAAGGACCTTGAAGGAGAGAATGTTCGAAACTGTACAAAAAAAACCACAAGTGGATTACCTCAACCTTGCTTTTGACTAATGTGTGGTCCTGCCTTAGGACTGAGTATGCAAATCTAGAATCTCATGAATAGTTCTATCTAAGAAGATCAGAAGCTCAAGCAGCAGGCCATTTAATTTCGGAGTATAAAGACTCACATTTGAGTTCCAAGGCTGTCTGTCAAACTCCCTTCCCCAGCTGAGTTATTTATGTGAGTACTCTGCAATGTCAATAAATGAAGTGTGTAAAATTATAAGCCATTTCCATCTTTAAGTGGAAGGGACCATAATTATGATAATCTGATTCATCCCGCTATGAATGTCGCCTCCTACTAACTGATCATGGAGTTACATACATGACAACTGTGGAGAAGTTTATAACCCAGATGGTCCCAGCACTCCAGCTGAAAGGGGTTACATGAAGCTACATGGAAAAAGATTACATTAATGGGAAGAATAATATGTGTTAAAGTGAAGAATTATTTTATATTCCCTGACATGGTTCTTGGGTAAGAATCATTGTAAAAGCATAATTCCCACCCCACTATCTTTTTGAGGGAAAGAGGGAAGAGATGCAGAGTTTAATCATGCTTCAAGAATACCTTGTTGCCTTGGTGATAATGACCTATTCTTGTCTTACCCACTTTTTCATTAAACTGCAAAGCTATTAGTTGAGAGGAATAAAGAGACAGTGGGGGATTATGACAATAAATGAATGGGTCATTGTATCTTCCTTGAAAATAATTTCAATTTATCAGAGAGTAATTTGATCTTAAACAGAATTTGATCTGAAGAAATATGTTAATATTGACTACAAGTTAATGCAATATAGGCTTTTTCTCCTCAGATGAGATTGACAATTATTTTTAATACTATACATTCAGGAATATGTGCAGCATGTGCTTGAGACATCGCATGGTAGAACAAGGCGCTGCACAAACTAAGTCTTCATTCTGTCTAAAGGGATGTGGAGACACAAAGCAATTCTTTGGAGCAAAACGTTTGGTTTCAATGAACATAGACAGAAATGATGGTCTATAAGTTGGATGGCAGATAGCATTTGATTGCATCTAGTTCACATTATGCACAATAAGACAAACTAGCAGAAATGTTCTGGTGCTAAAGTGACAGCAAGCTTAACATTTGTTCTCTTTCCATCAGGACAGGGACCTGGGATTTTCTAGCATCAGCCCTAATTAATTATTCAGAGCGAGCTTCCAGCCACATTGGGCCTGGTGCTGGGAGGTCACCAAAGTGAGAGCAGTAATTGCTTGTCATCATTAAAATTTAAAGGGATGTGCCAACCCAGAGCTAAGTCACTGCATGTATGTGGGCAAACATTGGCAGGTTACAAGTATTTCAACATTTTTTTTAGCTTTTACAAAGATTGTATGGCTCAAAAAATGGCTGCAAAAAAGAATGCCAGGCAAAATAAAGAAGGAAGCAGAAAACAGGAAGCTGCGGGCAAGTGTTCAAGCAGTGCAGAACGCTAATCCTTTGCTTGATAGCTGGCAAAGTGGAAGTGCTGCTGCATGAGATGAATATGAAGAAAATTGTCCTGTTTGGCACAAAGCTCCCCCTGTAGAGGGTAGCTGCAGCATATCTGACAGGAGGTTACAGGCAGTTCCTGCATGACCTGGGAACAGACGTGAAAGAAGACGGAACACCTTAAAGAAACTGCTTAGGTAAGATTAATACCACGTACTAGGTACATACCCCAAGTATGCATCCCACAAATATGAACCTATTGCCCATTTCCGTTTTCTTTGATGACCATTCATTCCAACAGGGCACATGTTCAAGCTGCAACTTACAATTGAAAGTGTTGACACAATGACATTGTCAAAGGACTTCACACATAAAAGCATTGTAACACAACCTAGCTATATGGTGCATGGTCACTACTGACACACAGGATGGCTACAGATTGAGCTAGAGCCTGCCACTGTGTATATGTTCTTTCAACTATGAAGATTACTTATATGTTGCATGACAAGATGCCACAGAATTATCATCATCATAGGCAGTCCCTCGGAGTCAAGGATGACTTACTTCCACTCTTAAAGTGAGTCCTCAGGTGACTCAGGAGTCCCATGCGGGACCTACAGGTGAGTCACACAGTGGTTGAAGGAAAAGATTGGTGGGGAGCCTAGGTTGATGCATGCTCCTTCCACTGTCTAACCTTGGTTTTGGCTTGTTCTCGGCAATGGGACTCGAGGTGCTCAGCACCATCCCGGATGCTCTTTTTCTATTTTGGGCAGTCGTGGGCCACGGATTCCCAGGTGTTGGTGGGGATGTTGCACTTTATTAAGGAGGCTTTGAGCGTGTCCTTGAAGCGTTTCCTCTGCCCACCTGGGGTTCGCTTGCCATGTCGAAGCTCTGCATAGAGTGCTTGCTTTGGGAGTCTTGTGTCGGGCATGCAGACAATGTGGCCCACCCAATGGAACTGATCGAGCGTGGTCAGTGCTTCAATGCTTTGATGACAAGATGCCACAGAATACAATGGGATATAACAAACATTCCCTTGGAGCCACTATAGGCTTTCTTGCATATAAGGATGGGGTAAGCAAAGGTGAAGCCACGTGCCTCCCCTAGGATCAAGGCTAGTACGATTCTACTCTTGTGTCTACTTCCCTTCTCATTCATCCCCACACAAGCCCAAGCACAACCACTAAACATCACACACAGTTAGGATATTACAATGGGAACGCTGTTAGAGTGTGTGCCTCGCAGCCAGATTCCATTTGTAAATTCTCTGTCATTATAGGTCTGCCACTACCAACAGTGGTCCTAAACAAGCCTCAAAGCATACTGATTTTCCTTCAACATTTGCAAGTACCACTTCAGCGATAAACATGTCAGACGTGTGGCTTGTGGAGATAGCATCAGTTGAATCACAGGGAGGGAGGTGTAAGTGGTGGTACCAGGAACCTTCTGCTTGGGATAGCCATCAGTGACCTCTCTATTTTATGGAAATGCAGTAATGCAGTCAGGTTTTTAATGCATCTGTGTTGACCCAAATCTCATCAATTTGCCTTATAAAAATCAAACTATTATCAAGAATTGTGAATCATTTTAACAACCGCTCATTTTTTTTCTGTCAATTTCTGTTTACTTTTATTGCTTCACTGCTGAGTGTTAGTAACTTTATTTGTGGAACGAGCTAAGAAGTGTTACTGAACATATTATGAGAGAGCCGAATTGATATACAGGTATTCAATTATACTATGATCTTTGAACCGCATTTTTAAAGCTGCTAAATTCCTCCAATTTATCTGCAACATTTTCATGAGACCCACTCAAATAAATGATTCTGTAACACAGTAGTGTTGGGTTGGATCCAGTTTAACAGCTGGAGCTAATACAGCACACCAAAATGTTCCGCACAACATGAAGTTGCAATTCAGTTTGAAATAATCCTATACAAATCAACAATTTTTTTTATTCATTAATGGAATGTGGACATCACTGGCAAGGCCAACATTTATTGTCCATCCTTAATTGTCCTTGAGAAGGTAGTGGTGAGCTGCCTTCCTGATCCGCTGCAGTCCATGTGGTGAAGGTACTCCCACAGTGCTGTTCGGGAGGGATATCCAGGATTTTGACCCAGCGTCGATGAAGGAATGACGATATACTTCCAAGGCAGGATGGTGTGTAACTTGGAGGGGAACTTGGAGGTGGTGGTGTTCCCAAACGCCTGCTGCCCTTGTCCTTCTAGGTGGTAGAGTTTGCGCATTTGGGAGGTGCTGCCAAAGAAGCCTTGGTGAGTTGCTGCAGTGCATCTTATAGATGGTACACACTGCAGCCACGGTACACCGGTGGTGGAGGGAGTGAATGTTTAAGGTAGTGGATGGGGTGCCAATGAAATGGGCTGCTTTGTCCTGGATGGTGTTGAACTTCTTGAGTGTTGTTGGAGCTGCACTCATCCAGGCAAGTGGAGAGTATTCCACCATACTCCTGAATTGTGCCTTATTGATTGTGCAAAGGTTTTGGGGAGTCAGGAGATGAGACACTTGCTGCTGACTACTAGCCTCTGATCTGTTCTTGCTGCCACAGTATTTATGGCCAGTTAAGTTTCTAGTCAATGGTGACCCCCAGGATGTTGATGATGGGGATTCAGTAGTCCGGTTGAATGTCAAGGAGCGGTGTTACACTCTCGCTTGTCATTGCCTGGCACTTGTGTGGCGCGAATGTTACTTGCCACTTATCACCCCAAGCCTGAATGTCGTCCAGGTCTTGCTGCATGCAGGCATGGACTGCTCCATTATCTGAGGAGTTATGAATGACACTGGACACTGCGTAGTCATGAGCGAACATCCCCACCTTATGATGGAGTGAAGGTCATTGATGAAGCAGCTGAAGATGGTTGGGCCCTGGACACTGCCCTGAGGAACTCCAGCAGCGCTGTCCGAGGGCTGTGATGATTGACCTCCAACACCCACAACCATCTTCCTTTGTGCTAAGTGTGACTCCAGCCAGTGGAGAGTTTTCCCCCCTGCTTCCCATTGACTTCAATTTTACTAGGGCTCCTTGATGCCACACATGGTCAGTTGCTGCCTTGATACCAAGGGCAGTCACTCTCACCTCACCTGTGGAATTCAGCTCTTTTGTCCATGCTTGGACCAAGGCTGTAATGAGGTCTGGAGCTGAATGATCCTGGTGGAACCCAAACTGAGCATCAGTGAGCAGGTTATTGGTGAGTAAATGCCACTTGATAGAACAACCTCTAGGACTAGTAGACTCACACCAGTAATTAGTTGTAACAGATTTCCAACATTGCAAAAACTGGGTGTGCCAGTCTCCTCCAAAATGCAGAGCACCAAAGCACGTCTACCTGATATGTGTTGCAGCTTGAAGAAAACTTGATTACACAGTGCATGCAGCAAATATAACCCAAGTGAGATGCGTCAAGAGAGATGGTATTCAATTCATCACGTATGCCCTTACATATAATACAAAGTAAATGCTACATAATAGTGATGTAAAATAATAGTTGTTAAGATGCCACAATTAATAATTACAAATAAAAACTGCTGGAAACACTCAGCAGTTCAGCCAGCATCTGTGGAGAGGACAAAGGAACAAATGGTTTGGGTGTTGGCTCTATTTTGACAAAGGGTCCATACCCGAAATGTCAATTCTCCTGTTCTCGCCAAAGATGCTACTGAGTGTTTCCAGCTTCTGCAGTTTTGGCTTTTTGTTCAATTCATACGTATTTCTCTGCAGAAATTGTCCTGATCCGTCACCTGGCTCCCAACCTCTCCAAGCCAACTCCTGTTGTTGTATGAACATTTATGGGCAAATTACACACCCTCAACAGCTGGGAGAGGGTACTAAGAAATTGCACATGCACTGACCATAATTTTCCCTCCATTCATTTTATAGGAAGTTTTGGGCTGGGATTGCACACTTGTAAAATTTATCCTTTAAGTATTCAGCAGAACTGGTCACAAATTCAACAGGCCTGGTAAAACAAAAAAAAGGATGTTCAAGGTTATTTATGATTCTTTGGAGCATTTTGATTTTATGTGAACATTACTGCAGCATCAAATTTCTAGATACAGGACTCCAAACCTCCAACTGAGACCAAGGCAAAATCCCAATGGAACAAGAGGGCCTCTTTGTAATTGATTACCTTTCCCGAGTAAAGGTTTAGGAGCTTTTTACAAGCCTTACAAGGACTCAGGCCGGATCTCAGTTAGTAGCTGGCGTGAGTTCTGCTGAGGCCAACGGAGGGCGTAATGGGAGGAACTCTTGGGATAGGCTGGGAAATTTCCTCGGCATGCTTCCTTGACATGAGGGAGAAGCAAACAGTAGGTCCACTCATCCCCTTCCTTCCATATCAGCATTTCATACAACTTGGACTCGGCCTCAATTACGAATATAGCTCTTTTTTGTTCCAACACCGCCCGGTTATTATCTTCATTACCGGAAATTTCAATGATATTATTTGCAGTGAAAAACATTTCTAGCCGATCCACATATGCTCTGAAACTTTCACAGTCGTGTTGAAATTGCCCCAAATACCATATAACTCCCATAGGGGTAGCCATTTTGACTCTGGCAGTTTAACCAATTTCGTAATTTACCTCGGATTTATTGCTGTTTCCAAAAATAGAGAAGCTCTCAAAATTTCTCTGTCGGCTGGCTGAATCCTTCACCAATAAAAATTTCAGCTTTCTCTTATCCGATTATATCCCATTCTCGTCGCCAAATGTCATATCTTTGGAGAACACACAACACACAACCTGTAAGATGGCTGCAGGTTCAAAGTAAAAGGCGGTGGGGCCCCAAAGTCTCAGAAACTGGAAATGGGAACAGAATATTGATGTCCTGCAATCGGTCCCTGGGACAACACATTGATCAAAGTTGTCCATATGTGAAGACAGAGTGTTTCTTCTGCAGGAAAACTGGGCATCTTGCGAAGGCATGCTGATTGAAGAGTAAACCAGCATTCAAAGCTATGAGTAGAAATCCCGAGAGACTACATAGCATGGAAGAACAACAACAGGATGAGGATATGTTAGAGTTAAAAGTCATCAGGAGCACGAGGTTAATGGACGGCGATTCGAAAAGTATCATATTCCACATAGATGTTGCAGGATTCAAGATACCCATGGAAATCGACACTGGTGCATCCGTGAGTGTAGTACCGACGCCGCTATATCTTGGCAAAATGCGGGATTTCCCATTGGAGAAAACCAAGATAGAGCTCCGAAGCTACTCGGGAGAGAACATTCCAATGGTAGGCCATATCACCATATCGGTGAAATACAAGGATCAAGTTCAGAGCTTGCCTCTAATAGTAGTGGCAGGAGACAAACCTGCCTTACTGGGAAGAAATTGGTTGGGATCACTGGAGCTGGATTGGAGTGAGATTTTTCGTGTTGAAATGAGATTTGCGTCAAAGGCCCAGCAGCTGTGAGAGGCGGCGGCAGTCGGCGAGAGCCGGGAGCAGTGTTGGTGAGGCCTATAAAGGCCCAGCTTGTGCAGCTCCAGCCGGGAGAAAAAGCAAAAAAGGGGTAAGTGATTGGCTGGTGATTAGTGAGTAGCTTTTCTTTTTCTTTTTTATATCAGTAAGTAACCTGTTAACATTGTTGGTGCCAATTTAAGTGTATCTAAGGGTTAAGTCATGGCAGGAGAGCTCGGTCACGTGATATGCTCCTCCTGTACCATGTGGGAACTCAGGGACACTTCCGGTGTCCCTGACAACTACGTGTGCAGGAAGTGTATCCGCCTCCAGCTTCTGACGGACTGCGTTGCGGCCCTGGAGCTGAGGGTGGATTCACACTGGAGCATCCACGATGCTGAGAATGACGTGAGTAGCACGTTTAGTGAGTTGGTCTTACCGCAGGTGAAGGGTCCACAGCCAGATAGGGAATGGAAGACCAGCAGGAAGAGCAGTGCAAGTAAAGTAGTGCAGGGGTCCCCTGCGGTCATCCCCTGCAAAACAGATACACCGCTTTGAGTACTGTTGAGGGGGATGACTCATCAGGGGAGGGCAGCAACAGCCAAGTTCATGGCATCGTGGCTGGCTCTGTTGCACAGGAGGGCAGGAAAAAGAATGGGAGAGCGATAGTGATAGGGGATTCAATTGTAAGGGGAATAGATAGGCGTTTCTGCAGCCGCAACCGAGACTCCAGGATGGTATGTTGCCTCCCTGGTGCAAGGGTCAAGGTTGTCTTGGAGTGGGTGCAGGACATTCTGAAAAGGGAGGGAGAACAGCCAGTTGTCGTGGTGCACATTGGTACCAACGACATAGGTAAAAAAAGGGATGAGGTTCTACGAGACGAATTTAAGGAGCTAGGAGCTAAATTAAAAAGTAGGACCTCAAAAGTAGTAATCTCGGGATTGCTACCAGTGCCATGTGCTAGTCAGAGTAGGAATCGCAGGATAGTGCAGATGAATACGTGGCTTGAGCAGTGGTGCAGCAGGGAGGGATTCAAATTCCTGGGGCATTGGAATCGGTTCTGGTGGAGGTGGGACCAGTCTGCACCTGGGCAGGACCGGAACCAATGTCCTCGGGGGAGTGTTTGCTAGTGCTGTTGGGGAGGAGTTAAACTAATATGGCTATGGGGATGGGAACCAATGCAGGGAGACAGAGGGAAACAAAATGGAGACAGAAGCAAAAGACAGAAAGGAGATAAGTAAAAGTGGAGGGCAGAGAAACCCAAGGCAAAAAACAAAAAGGGCCTATGTACAGCAAAATTCTAAAGGATCAAAGTGTAATAAAAAGGCAAGCCTGAAAGCTCGGTGCCTCAATGCGAGGAGTATTCACAACCCAGGAGAGGGCTCTGAGCTAGTCAGAGCGCAGATGAACAGGACCCCCAAGGAAGAATGCAAAAGGCAGGAGGCAACAAAGCAGAGTAGCACTGGGGTAAGTGTAAACCACAAGGTGATAGGAAGGGACAATATGTATGAATATAAAGGGGGTGCAAGAGAGGTCAAAACTAAAAATCATGGTTTAAAAACTAGTATTAAATCACTCGACCTAAATGTACGCAGCATTCAAAATAAAGTAAATGAGTTGACGGCACAAATCATTACAAATGGGTATGATTTGGTGGCCATTACAGAAACGTGGTTGCAGGGTGGCCAAGACTGGGAATTAAACATACAGGGGTATCTGATAATTCGGAAGGATAGACAAGAAGGGAAAGGAGGTGGGGTAGCTCTGTTATTAAAGGATGATATCAGGGCAGTTGTGAGAGATAATATTGGCTCGAATGAACAAAATGTTGAATCATTGTGGGTGGAGATTAGAGATAGTAAGGGGAAAAATTCACTGGTGGGCGTAGTTTATAGGTCCCCAAATAATAACTTCACGGTGGGTCGGACAATAATCAAGAGAATGATAGAGGCATGTGAAAAAGGAACGGCAGTAATCATAGAAACATAGAAACATAGAAAATAGGTGCAGGAGTAGGCCATTCAGCCCTTCTAGCCTGCACCACCATTCAATGAGTTCATGGCTGAACATGTAACTTCAGTACCCCATTCCTGCTTTCTAGCCATACCCCTTGATCCCCCTAGTAGTAAGGACTTCATCTAACTCCCTTTTGAATATATTTAGTGAATTGGCCTCAACTACTTTCTGTGGTAGAGAATTCCACAGGTTCACCACTCTCTGGGTGAAGAAGTTTCTCCTCATCTCGGTCCTAAATGGCTTACCCCTTATCCTTAGACTGTGACCCCTGGTTCTGGACTTCCCCAACATTGGGAACATTCTTCCTGCATCTAACCTGTCTAAACCCGTCAGAATTTTAAACGTTTCTATGAGGTCCCCTCTCATTCTTCTGAACTCCAGTGAATACAAGCCCAGTTGATCCATTCTTTCTTGACAGGTCAGTCCCACCATCCCGTGAATCAGTCTGGTGAATCTTCGCTGCACTCCCTCAATAGCAAGAATGTCCTTCCTCAAGTTAGGAGACCAAAACTGTACACAATACTCCAGGTGTGGCCTCACCAAGGCCCTGTACAACTGTAGCAACACCTCTCTGCCCCTGTACTCGCTATGAAGGCCAACATGCCATTTGCTTTCTTAACCGCCTGCTGTACCTGCATGCCAACCTTCAATGACTGATGTACCATGACACCCAGGTCTCTTTGCACCTCCCCTTTTCCTAATCTGTCACCATTCAGATAATAGTCTGTCTCTCTGTTTTTACCACCAAAGTGGATAACCTCACATTTATCCACATTATACTTCATCTGCCATGCATTTGCCCACTCACCTAACCTATCCAAGTCACTCTGCAGCCTCATAGCATCCTCCTCGCAGCTCACACTGCCACCCAACTTAGTGTCATCCGCAAATTTGGAGATACTACATTTAATCCCCTCGTCTAAATCATTAATGTACAATGTAAACAGCTGGGGCCCCAGCACAGAACCTTGCGGTACCCCACTAGTCACTGCCTGCCATTCTGAAAAGTACCCATTTACTCCTACTCTTTGCTTCCTGTCTGACAACCAGTTCTCAATCCATGTCAGCACACTACCCCCAATCCCATGTGCTTTAACTTTGCACATTAATCTCTTGTGTGGGACCTTGTCGAAAGCCTACTGAAAGTCCAAATATACCACATCAACTGGTTCTCCCTTGTCCACTCTACTAGAAACATTCTCAAAAAATTCCAGAAGATTTGTCAAGCATGATTTCCCTTTCACAAATCCATGCTGACTTGGACCTATCATGTCACCGTTTTCCAAATGCGCTGCTATGACATCCTTAATAATTGATTCCATCATTTTACCCACTACTGAGGTCAGGCTGACCGGTCTATAATTCCCTGTTTTCTCTCTCCCTCCTTTTTTAAAAAGTGGGGTTACATTGGCTACCCTCCACTCGATAGGAACTGATCCAGAGTCAATGGAATGTTGGAAAATGACTGTCAATGCATCCGCTATTTCCAAGGCCACCTCCTTAAGTACTCTGGGATGCAGTCCATCAGGCTCTGGGGATTTATCGGCCTTCAATCCCATCAATTTCGCCAACACAATTTCCCGACTAATAAAGATTTCCCTAACCCTAACCCTAACCCTAACCCTAACCCTAACCCTAACCCTAACCCTAACCCTCCTCCTTACTAGACCCTCTGACCCCTTTTAGAGCCAGAAGGTTGTTTGTGTCCTCCTTAGTGAATACCGACCCAAAGTACTTGTTCAATTGGTCTGCCATTTCTTTGTTCCCCGTTATGACTTCCCCTGATTCTGACTGCAGGGGACCTACGTTTGTCTTTACTAATCTTTTTCTCTTTACATATCGATAGAAACTTTTGCAAGCTTCTTCTCGTACTCCATTTTCCCTGCCCTAATCAAACCCTTTGTTCTCCTCTGCTGAGTTCTAAATTTCTCCCAGTCCCCGGGTTTGCTGCTATTTCTGGTCAATTTGTATGCCACTTCCTTGGCTTTAATACTATCCCTGATTTCCCTTGATAGCCATGGTTGAGCCACCTTCCCTTTTTTATTTTTACGCCAGACAGGAATGTACAATTGTTGTAGTTCATCCATGCGGTCTTTAATGTCTGCCATTGCCCATCCACAGTCAACCCCTTAAGTATCATTCGCCAATCTATCCGAGCCAATTCACGCCTCATACCTTCAAAGTTACCCTTCTTTAAGTTCTGGACCTTGGTCTCTGAATTAACTGTTTCATTCTCCATCCTAATGCAGAATTCCACCATATTATGGCCACTCTTCCCCAAGGGGCCTCGCACAATGAGATTGCTAATTAATCCTCTCTCATTACACAACACCCAGTCTAAGATGGCCTCCCCCCTAGTTGGTTCCTCGACATATTGGTCTAGAAAACCATCCCTTATGCACTCCAGGAAATCCTCCTCCACCGTATTGCTTCCAGTTTGGCTAGCCCAACCTATGTGCATATTAAAGTCACCCATTATAACTGCTGCACCTTTATTGCATGCACCCCTAATTTCCTGTTTGATGCCCTCCCCAACATCATCACTACTGTTTGGAGGTCTGTACACAACTCCCACTAACGTTTTTTGCCCTTTGGTGTTCTGCAGCTCTACCCATATAGATTCCACATCATCCAAGCTAATGTCTTTCCTAACTATTGCATTAATCTCCTCTTTACCAGCAATGCTACTTCACCTCCTTTTCCTTTTATTCTATCCTTCCTGAATGTTGAATACCCCTGGATGTTGAGTTCCCAGCCCTGATCATCCTGGAGCCACGTCTCCGTAATCCCAATCACATCATATTTGTTAACATCTATTTGCACAGTTAATTCATCCACCTTATTGCGGATACTCTTTGCATTAAGACACAAAGCCTTCAGGCTTGTCATGGGGTATTTTAACCTCCATATCGATTGGACAAATCAAATCGCACGGGGTAGCCTGGAGGAGGAATTCATAGAATGCATACGGGATTGTTTCTTAGAACAGTATGTTACAGAATCTACAAGGGAGCAAGCTATCTTCGATCTGGTCCTGTGTAATGAGACAGGAATAATAGCGATCTCCTCGTAAAAGATCCTCTCGGAATGAGTGATCACAGTATGGTTGAATTTGTAATACAGATTGAGGGTGAGGAAGTAATGTCTCAAACGAGCGTACTATGCTTAAACAAAGGGGACAACAGTGGGATGAGGGCAGAGTTAGTTAAAGTAGATTGGGAACACAGACTAAATGGTGGCACAATTGAGGAACAGTGGAGGACTTTTAAGGAGCTCTTTCATAGTGCTCAACAAAAATATATTCCAGTGAAAAAGAAGGGCGGTAAGAGAAGGGATAACCAGCTGTGGATAACCAAGGAAATAAAGGAGAGTATCAAATTAAAAACCAATGCGAATAAGGTGGCCAAGGTTAGTGGGAAAATAGAAGATTGGGAAAATTTTAAACGACACCAAAGAATAACTAAGAAAGCAATAAAGAAAGGAAAGATAGATTACGAAAGTAAACTTGCGCAAAACATAAAAACAGATAGTAAAAGCTTTTACCGATATATAAAACGGAAGAGAGTGCCTAAAGTAAATGTTGGTCCCTTAGAAGATGAGAAGGGGGATTTAATAATGGGAAATGTGGAAATGGCTGAGACATGAAACAATTATTTTGCTTCGGTCTTCACAGTGGAAGACACAAAAACCATGCCAAAAATTGCTGGTCACGGAAATGTGGGAAGGGAGGACCTTGAGACAATCACTTTCATTAGGGAGGTAGTGCTGGACAGGCTAATGGGATTCAAGGTAGACAAGTCCCCTGGTCCTGATGAAATGCATCCCAGGGTATTAAAAGAAATGGCGGAAGTTATAGCAGATGCATTCATTATAATCTACCAAAATTCTCTGGACTCTGGGGAGGTACCAGCGGATTGGAAAGCAGCTAATGTAATGTCTCTGTTTAAAAAAGGGGGCAGACAAAAGGCAGGTAACTATAGGCCAGTTAGTTTAACATCTGTCGTAGGGAAAATGCTTGAAGCTATCATTAAGGAAGAAATAGCTGGACATCTGGATAAGAATAGTGCAATCAAGCAGACGCAACATGGATTCATGAAGCGGAAATCATGTTTAACTAATTTACTGGAATTCTTTGAGGATATAACGAGCATGGTGGATAGAGGTGTACCGATGGATGTGGTGTATTTAGATTTCCAAAAGGCATTCATTAAGGTGCCACACAAAAGGTTACTGCAGAAGATAAAGGTACGCGGAGTCAGAGGAACTGTATTTGCATGGATCAAGAATTGGTTGGCCAACAGAAAGCAGAGAGCCGGGATAAATGGGTCCTTTTCGGGTTGGAAATCGGTGGTTAGTGGTGTGCCACAGGGATCAGTGCTGGGACCATAACTCTTTACAATATACATAGATGACCTGGAAGAGGGGACAGAGTGTAGTGTAACAAAATTTGCAGATGACACAAAGATTAGTGGGAAAGGGGGTTGTGTAGAGGACACAGAGAGGCTGCAAAGAGATTTAGATAGGTTAAGCAAATGGGCTAATGTTTGGCAGATGGAATACAATGTCGGAAAATGTGAGGTCATCCACCTTGGGGAAAATAAACAGTAAAAGGGAATATTATTTGAATGGGGAGAAATTAAAACATGCTGCGGTGCAGAGGGACCTGGGGGTCCTTGTGTATGAATCCCAAAAAGTTAGTTTGCAGTTGCAGCAAGTAATCAGGAAGGCGAATGGAATGTTGGCCTTCATTGCGAGAGGAATGGAGTACAAAAGCAGGGAGTTCCTGCTGCAACTGTACAGGGTATTGGTGAGGCCGCACCTGGAGTACTGCGTGCAGTTTTGGTCACCTTACTTAAGGAAGGATATACTAGCTTTGGAGGGGGTACAGAGACGATTCACTAGGCTGATTCCGGAGATGAGGGGGTTACCTTATGATGATAGATTGAGTAGACTGGGTCTTTACTCGTTGGAGTTCAGAAGGATGAGAGGTGATCTTATAGAAACATTTAAAATAATGAAAGGGATAGACAAGATACAGGCAGAGAGGTTGTTTCCACTGGTCGGGGAGACTAGAACTAGGGGGCACAGCCTCAAAATACGGGGGAGCCAATTTAAAACCAAGTTGAGAAGGAATTTCTTCTCCCAGAGGGTTGTGAATCTGTGGAATTGTCTGCTCAAGGAAGCAGTTGAGGCTAGCTCATTGAATGTATTCAAATCACAGATAGATAGATTTTTAACCAATAAGGGAATTAACGGTTATGGGGAGCAGGCGGGTAAGTGGAGCTGAGTCCACGGCCAGATCAGCCATGATCTTTTTGAATGGCGGAGCAGGCTCGAGGGGATCGATGGCCTACTCCTGTTCCTAATTCTTATGTTCTTATGTTCTTATGATGTCATCAAGAATTATCCGAAGGTGTTCTGCGAAACGGCAGGCCGAACCAAGGCTTCAAGGTGAATGTCAGAATACAGAAAGACACTAGATCGGTTTACTGCAAGTCACGTTGCATACGATATGCACTCAAGAGAAAGTTGAGCAGGAACTCAAAACACTAGAGATTGAGAACATTATTTCTAAGACAGATCGATGTAATTGGGCTACACCCATTGTTGTTATACCTAAGTCCGATGGTAAGGTAAGATTGTGTGGTGATTATAAAGTAACCGTAAACCAGGTTCTAGAGGGTAATGTCCCCAATACATTGCCAAATATAGAAGATTTGTTCACAACACTGATAGGGGGTCAGATTTTCTCAAAGTTGGATCTGACGAATGCCTACTTACAGCTTGAACTAGATGAGGAGTCCAAGTCATGCTTGACTATAAATACTCATCTCGGCCTATATCAATTTAATAGGCTACCATTTGAAGTGTCCTCTGCCCCTGCCATATTCTAAGGGGTAATGAACCAGATTTTGCAAGGTATTGAAGGGGTAGTATATTCTTTAAATGACATACTAATTTCAGTACCAAATAGGCAAATTCATAATAACATATTGAATGAAGTCCTCAAACGGCTAGAGAAGCATATAGTAAAGTGGCTGTTCGCAAGTGTGAGTTATTTGAAAACTCAGTGGAGTAAATAGGGTATAGAGTAGACAAAGATGGTTTACATCCAACCAAGGAAAAACTGGATGCAATCAGAAATGCACCCACTCCCAAGAATGTCACTGAACTTCGATCATTTTGGGGTCTTTTGAACTATAATGGGAAGTTCTTACCAAATTTGGCTACACTATTATATCCACTGAATGACCTATTGAAAAAATAAGTCCATTGGAAGTGGTCAGAAGAATGCGATACAGCATTCAAGGAGTGTAAAAGCAACTTGGTAGAGAGCACCTTGTTAGTTCACCAAGACGTATCGCAGGAAATCAGGAAATCTCTCATGTATTACGTAGTGTAGAGGAGAGACAAATTGCTATTGCTTCACGCACTCTCAGTGCCAGTGCGCGTAATTATGCGCAGAACGATAGGGAAGCTTTGGCATTATCTTTTGGGATCAAGAAGTTCCACAAATACTTGAATGGTCTTAAGTTTACTCTCATTACAACCATAACCCCCTGACAGCAATCCTCCATCCAAAGTCCCCAGTTCCAACATTAGCTGCAGCCCGAATGCAGAGATGGGCTTTGATTTTGTCAGCATATACATATGTTATTAAATACAGATGATCAACTGATCACGGTAATACTGATGCTTTTTCTAGATTGCCTTCCCCATCACAAGTTACACCCGATAGGGAAGAGGTGTTCTATTTTTCATACACCGATGAACTGCCAGTCACAGTTGAAGAGATTAGGAGGGCAACCAAACGTGAACCAGTTATGTTAAAGGTGTTTGATTATATTGCAAACGGATGGCCAAACCAGGTAATAGACAAAGATATTCATCCATTCTTCATTCATAGGAATGAATTATCAGTCAATAAAGATTGTATCATGTGGGGTGCAAGAGTAGTTATACCAAATAAATTCAAGTCCAAATTATTAGGAGACCTCCATGACCAGCACCTGGGAATGTGCTTGACCAAGAGTTTTGCACGCAGTTACTTATGGTGGCCAGGTCTTGATAAAGATATAAAGTACATCGTCAGTCAGTATATGACATGTCAATCGGTAAGCAAGCAACCACCACCAGTACCATTACAGCCATGGAAATGTCCTCCCAGGGTTGGCAAAGGCTACATATCGATTTTGTTGAGCTGGAAGGCCAACAATTGTTCATTGTGATTGATAGTCATTCAAAGTGGGTAGAGGTGTTTCTAATGCGGAAAACAACAATAAGTAAAACACTGGACAATTTGCGAAGATTGTTTTCTTTATATAGCCACCCAGAAGAAATTGTGTCTGATAATGGGCCGCAATTTTGTTCAGAAGAATTTGCACAGTTCATGAGCAAAAATGATGTGAAACATACCAAGGTTCCACCGTACTACCCTGCTTCGAATGGTGCAGCAGAGCGCGCTGTATAAATTGTAAAACGTGCTCTCATCAAACAAATGTTGGATCCAAATCCAAAGAAATGATAGTTGGCATTGGACCACAAATTGGCTAATTTTCTAATAACGTATTGTAATACTCCTCACACAACTACTGGTAGAACACCAGCAGAGTTGTTTCTCAAACAACAGCCACGAACCAGATTCTTGTTGTTAAAACCAACTTGGCACAATCCGTAGAAGAGACACAATTAAGACAGAAAGAGAATCATGATAGAGGTAGAGTAAAAGAGGGAAGTGTGAAATTAAATCAGAGGGTGAGAGTGAAGAACCATCACCATAAATGGTTAAAGTGGTTACCAAGAAGAGTGGTGAAGATATGTGGTCCTCGCACTTATTTGGTCAAGATGTTTGATAATGGACAGGTTAGGTTTGTTCAAATTGATCATATTTTACCCACAGACATGGAAGTAGTTGAAGGTGGGAGTGATTCAATTATTCTGACTCATCAGATGGTTTTGATACACCAGTAGCATATCCTACATTCAATTTACTGGAATCAAATCCAAGAAAAAGTCAGAATTTCAATCTGAGTCAGAGTCAGGAAAACAAACAGTCTGAAGTTCGAGAGAATTCAAATTGAAATCAAGAGCATCCCTTGGATGAAACCTTCCCTCAGGATCAGCCTTGAATTAGTTTAAATTTGACACCATGTTTGGAAGGTTCTGGTCGAGAGCGAAGGCATCCTCTTCAAAACAGAAAACAAGTGGTTAAGCTTGATTTGTAAATAGGGCAAAATAAGGCCATATCCTTTGTCATGTATAACCATGCAAGTTATCTATGATGATGGTTTGTTATAATAACTCTTCATTAAGGAGGGAGAAGTGTAATGTCTGTAGCTCCACACTTTGGACGCCTGTGTTACTGCAACTAGTGCTGTTTAATAAAGAGCAGGTCACCTGACCAGCAGGTCAGAAGATTCCGGAACCTGCAGCCATCATACAGGTTGTGTGTTGTGCTCTCCAAAGATATGACAATTATATTTAGAAGCTTTTTACAGGTCTTACAGGAACTCAGGCCAGATCTTAGTTAGCAGCTGGCGTAAGTTCTGCTGAGGCCTATGGAGGACGTAATGGGAGGAACTCTTGGGATAGGCTGGGAAATTTCATAGGCATGCTTCCTTGACATGAGGGAGAAGCAAGCAGAAGATCACTCATCTCCTTCCCTCCACCCCCTGACCCCTCCCCCCCACCCAGAGAATGGTGGGATGGAAATATACAGGGCAGTAACCCAGCATAAACAGGTTCCTTCCCAAGAGAAATCTGCCAGGGCCCCATTCAAAATGTTGGTGCCCAATTATCTAAAGCAATGCCTTACATTATCTATAATTGTAACTACTGATTAGGTTTTTTCATCTATTCATTGACTGGCATATTTGGAAAGTCGGCAACCAGAAAATAAATTTCAATAAGAAAAGACTTGCATTTATATGGCGCCTTTCATGAGCATCTGACGTCTTAAAGTGCTTTACAACCAATTAAATACTTTTGGAGTGTAGTCACTGTTGTAATGTATGAAATGCGGCAGGCAATTTGCGCATAGCAAACTCCCACAATCAGCAATGTGATAATGACCAGATAATCTGTTTTTATTATGACGATTTAGGGATAAATATTGGCCGGGACACCTGGGATAACTCCCCTGCTGTTCTTTGAAATAGTGCCATGGGATCTTTTACGTCCACCTGAGAGAACAGACGGAGTCTCGGTTTAACATCTCCTCTGAAAGACAGCAGCTCCGACAGTACAGCACTCCCTCATTACTACACTGGAATGTCAGCCTAGATTTATGTTCTCAAATCTCTGGAGTGGGACTTGAACCCACAAACAGAAGGTTTATTGGAATCATTTACCTTAGCGGAATACAATGTTGAAGGGCCTTGGAAATGTTTTTGCTGCAGTCACTGATAGAGACCTGTGTTCCAATGTTTCCATCCACAGTAGTTATCACTTCCAAGAGAGCAGGCAAGAGACTGGCTCCCAAGCTTTTGCCAATACCACTCTGTAACCAGCTGCAAGGATCACTCGAGTCTGTTGACTTACCCTCTGTAATATAGCTCCACTTAGTGGACTGCTTCTCCACCAAGTGGACTACTGTAGTAATGCAACTACTGATGTATAACAATAAAAGCAACATGTCACATGATGACAGTTTCTGTGTTGGAGCCATCTTGTAGAGTATGTTTATTAGTGATGTCGTAAGAAGGTATCAAATTGGCGAAAGAGGATAGGATTTTTGGATTCCCTAGCTGAAATTTTTGTTGGTGGAAGATCCAGCCAACCGATCGAGAGACATTGAGAGTTTTTCTTTTGCAGAACAACTAAAAATCCAAGGTAAATTACAAGCACACTTGGCTGAACTGTCAGAGTCCAGATGGGAATAATAGAGCATTTGGGTGAGTTCCATTGCAACCAAGAGACTTTCGAAGCATATGTGGAGTGGCTAGACATGTTTTTCATCGCAAATAGTATCATCGAAGTCCCCGATGATGAAAATCGTAACAGGGTGATTTTAGAAAGGAAACATACTATTTTCTTGACTAAAGCAGGCCCCGAGGTGTATGAAACCCTGAAAAATTTTCTGGTTCCTGTTAAGCCAAAGGACATGCCAATGACAGAGATTTTAACCAAGTTAGAACAATACTACAGTCCTGAGCCCCTGGAAAGTGCTGAAAGTTATCGTTTTGGACCATGAAATCAATTGAATGATGAGAGTATCAGTGAGTATATTGTAGCTTTAAAAAAGCTATCCATTCACTGTCATTTCAGAAACTTTCAGGACCGAGCTTTGCGTGACCGCTTTGTTTGTGGAATGAAAAATGAAGCAATCAGTAGAAAGTTGTTGCCAGCGCTAACTTAACTTTTGATTTAGCTTGTCAGACAGCTATGTCAATGGATATGGCTGACCAATACTCCAGAGAATTTTATACCATTTTCAGTCATCAGACATCTAGTGGTCCTCCGGTCATTCCCGCCTCCACTCTGAAGGGGCCGGCCCCAAGCACCTCTCCACAGGGCACCCCATTTGTCCCTAGGACAGCACCGACTCTGCTGAGGCCTTGTGGACGCGGCAGGTCTGTTCCGCGAGCGCGACATGGCTGCGGAGAGATGGTACAGTTGTCCAGGAGGACTGTAGACATTGGTGACCAGCTCAGCGAGGCATTGGGTGGCATATCCCGACACTTGTCCACCATGACCGAGTACATTCCGCGCATGGCGGAGTCTCTCGATGCGATAGCCAGGAACACTGCTGCCACAGACCTCCCAGTGGTCCCCGAGCGTGGCACTCCACCCCTGCGAATGACAGATGAGAGCAAGGAGCAAGATCCTGCTTCTGCATCAGAGAATGTTGCCCTCTCGGCACCCCCCACTCCCGTACCCATGCAACAACTGCATCTGCCTTCATCCCCCCCAATGAGGCAGCATCTGAGGAGCTCCTCGGCCAGGTGCTGTGGAGCGAGGAGGGGAAGGGGTAGAGGTGGGGAGAAGGAGAGGGGGGGAAGGAAATTGAGGTGCATGTGCGCAGGTGATGGCTGTGTTATATCTCCATCTGGGTGTAAGCAATTTGTTGCAATGTATGGGGGCTGGGGACCAGGCTCCTGCTTTGCATTTGTATTCTGTGTTGCTGGACATGTTGAGAAAAGTTGGGTGTCGGTGGGAGTTGGGTGTTATTGGCTGTGATACTTATGATTTCAGACCAATGTTGCTATTAAACTTTTGTAATTGAACATAACCTTGTTGCACATTGCTTTAGATAGCTGGACCGTTACACACTGGTGATTCCTTACCGTAAAAGGGTTAAATACAACTTATCAGTCAACAGTAAATTTTAACTGGCACCAAGGTGATGTGCACCATTGAAGTCTGAGCTGCACATACACAGCAGTGTGTCAGCGTTGTCACTCACATCAGCGCTCTTTCAGGCAAATCTTTCTGATATCAGCTCCTCATGTAAGAGTGGGATTTAACAAATGCCAGCCACACCACTGGCGTCCATCCCAGTTAGTTCCATTTTTTGTGGGCGGTTTTTTGAGCGGGCGATATTCTGGGCGATATGTGTGCGAGGTGGTGAAATTAACGGTGGGCGATCTCCATGGCCGCTAGTTTGGGTAAATATGCTTTTTACAACAAAAAACAGTTGCCGGGCGTTATTATTGAATCTCGGCGTAGAGTCCATGAGGAAAGTAATGCTGGGCAATAACATGGGTGTTGAAATCGCCCATTCTGCTGATTCTGCCCACAAAAAACTGGGCGGGCGATAATATTTTCTCTCGGCATTAAGCCCATTGAGAAAATAATGCTCAGCGATAAGTCTCCTAAAAAAGCCAGTCCATTTCCATTTTGTGCCAAAATGGGCGATATATGGGCATTATACGTCATTTCAGCGGTAAAATGGGCATTAAGTGGGCGTTAAGCATGCAAGAAAAGTGGGGGTTCTAGCCCATAGAGTACGTCGTTAGTCTGTGTGCAACATGTCAATCAGTAAACAAGAAACCATCATCAGTACTATTATAGCCATGGAAATGGCCTCCCAGGGTGTAGCAAAGGTTGCATGTAGATTTTGCTCAGCTAGAAGGACAACAATTGTTCATTGTGATTGATGGTCATTCAAAGTGGGTAGAGGTGTTTCTGATGTGGAAAACAACATTAAGTAAAACACTGGACAAGTTACGAAGATTATTTTCTTCATATAGCCTCCCAGAAGAAATTGTGTCTGATAATGGGCCGCAACTTTGTTCAGAAGAATTTGCACAGTTCATGAGCAAAAATGGTGTGAAACATACCAAATGGTGCAGCAGAGCACACAGTACAAATTGTAAATGGTGCCCTCATAAAGCAAATGTTGGATCCAAATCCAAAAAAACGGTAGTTGTCGTTGAACCACAAACTAGCAAATTTTCTAATTACTTATCATAATATCCCTCATACAACTACTGGTAGAACACCAGCAGAGTTGTTTCTCCAATGACTGTCACGAACCAAGTTCTCATTGTTAAAACCAAATTTGGCATGGTCAGTAAAAAAGAAACAATTAAGACAGAAAGAAAATCATGATAGAGGTAGAGTAAGAGAGAGAAGTGTGAAATTGAAATGATTCTATTATTTCTGGTGTGGTGAGTCAGATAGTCTTGTTACAAGTAAAGTATCAGTAGCAAATCCCACATCTAGATGTTCTAGAAACAAGTCCAAGAGAAAGTCAGAATTTAAGTCTGATTCCGAGTCAGGCAGACAAACGGTCTGGTTGTAGAGAATCCACAGGTAGATCAACGGTTGCTCTTGGATAAAAACTCTCCTCAGGCTCAGCCTAGAATGAGTTGAAGTTTGAAACCAAGCTTGGAAAGTTCTGTTCAAGATCAAAGGTATCCTCTTTGAAACAGAAAACCAGTGAATAAGTGTGATTTGTAAATATGGCAAAATAAGTCCATATCTTTTGTTGTGTATACCATGCAAATTATGTATGAGGATTATTTTGTTATGATTACTTCTTCATTAAGGAGGGAGAAGTGCAATATAGCTCCACTTAGTGGGCTACTGCTCCACCTAGTAGACTACTGCAGTAATGCAATTACTGGTGTATAACATTAAATGGATCATGTGACAAGGTCGCATGATGACAGTTTCTGTGTTGGAGCCATCTTGTAGAGTGTGTTTGTTAGTGACGTCATAAAAAGATATCACACCCTCCAATTTAAGTTCTCTCTCTCACCTTAATTTACTGCCTCCCCCAAATGTCATGGTTTAGGGGGGAAATCCATAATGTGAGAACTTGTGGGCATAAACCCTCATCTAACTATTGTGACAGTGTTTTGATGCAACAATGGGTGCAACAATCTGGCAATCTAATATTTTATTTATTAATACAATCAAACAATGACCTCTAAACCTACCTTCACAGCTAAACTGTTTCTTCACGGGGGCGGGGTGGGGGGATTCATCTGCCTTTTAGCACATAAGTTTTTAACTGTTGAAACTGAGTTTACATTTCTAATAATCTATTTCTATTAGAGATGCATCTTGTTGTTAAGCAACAAAATGCATTTTGAAATACATTAAAACTTACCTACATTATATGGAAGCAGCCCAGTAGTATGGCAGTAACTTGCTGGGAATCAGTAATGTTATCACAAACATAAAATATTAAACTGTGGAAATAATAAATCTTTATAACAGTTATTTTAACAATTTTGTTCCTACCATTTGCTACACTGCTCATCATTAGGGAACCCTTTGTCCTATTTAAACTGTCACAAGGCAACCCATGTTCATGCTCAACACAGCTTCCACATTCCAAATAAGCCTTTAAATGATGGTGAGTTGGGCCATAAAAGCCTTCACCTAAATACCCACTTGTATGCTGCATATTCTTGCAATCTTGGAAGGCATCGTCACCAATCGCAGAGCAAAGGCAAGACTCGTGAAACAGCATTTCACTAATCTCTTTTTGATTGCAAGAGAAAGAAAACCAAAGTTGAAGGGAGAGACCATCAAGTAGTGACAGGACATCTAACCTCAAACTCCAAACCCACCTGAAGGAAGTAATGAGCCCACAGCTACCTTTGGTACTAGTCTGGAGATGCGCGTGGCCCATGGTTAACTCTTCTTATTCATAGTTACCATTGCTTTGATGACACAACCCCATATGGCCACATGGATTCCATCAGCAAGGTTCGATACTCTTCGGAAACCAGCCACTCTGAAAAAGTGAAGAGCCCTGTCTTAAGAAAAGTAATGAAAAGCTTCTACCTAACACTCCTACTCCTCCCGGGTCCACATTCATAAGATTTTAAACAAAATTACCTTCTTGGTGGTGGTCTGCCTTCGTCCCTTTAAGGACCATTGGTTAGGCCGCATATAGACCTCATTTTCCTGAAAGCAGTCGGCCCGGCGTTGGCTGCGTTCAGGGCAGACCAATTTTGTAAAGAGGGCGTCAAACACCACTAACACCCCTTACTTGCATATGCATAGGGCTAAACACCTGTTCCAGATATGGGCCCTGGATGGCTCTTTTTCTGCCTTCAACAATACAGCAGGCAGCAACCGTGAGCACATTCCACATTGGAAGTGCACCGCCAGCTGTACTGCACACTTTGGCACCTGTTTTACACCTGTAAAACGGGTGCAGTGTCACCAATCTCAAGCCTTTGTGTCAAATAATGATTCAAGCTCATTTTTGCACATATAAATAGAAGTGAAGGTGTAATAAACAGAATATCACATCAGGACAGGGGTACTGTGAGGTTATTTCACTTACTAGAACTGCAGATTATATCCTAGGTTTCATGCGCCTCTCCCAACCTCCTCATTGACTTAAGTACATCTCTGCAGGGGAGCGGGGGCAGGACTTTGACCTGCCATCAACTTTCAGGGTCATTAGGATTCTAGAAGGGCAAGAGTGCAGAATTCAGCGGCAGTAGCTCTCAGAGCCTGTCAAAGTGTGGAAATGCAAGTAACCTTCATGCTGTTGTCAGAATAGGAATTTTTTTTAATCCAAAAAGACTTTACTCCCCTTATTCAGTCTCTGCAAATCAATGCTCTGTGAGCACAAACACAGGCTCTGGCTGGCAGGAAACATTTTCATCGCCTTTCTGCCAGCTGATGAACATGGAATGGTTGGGCCAAACCAAGAGCTCTTGCATCCAACGTTCAAACAGCACAAATAGCAGGAAGCATTGCAGAGGCCATATTTTACATATTCGTAGTCTCTCTATTATATACCCACTCAGTTATAGATGGGCATGTCTTTGCTGATGGGAAATGGGGGTGAGAAGCATAAAACTCCTGAGACTGTGGCCGCAATTACCATCCTGCCCCTGCCCACCACAGATTTGTTGAAAAGGTGGCGGGAGAGGGGAAAATTTAAGCCTATGCATCTTTTACACTTATAAACAATAACCAGTGATCTATGATATCATACAAGATTTCCTAATTTTTCTAAATTTCCATGTGCAAAATCTGTACAACTTTATTATTCATAGCCATTTTGTATTGCTTTTCAGGGAATTAGATTCATGGGTGTTTAATGGTCAGAATGGTGATTCAGTACTTGTACTATCGCGTTGTTGATTATTAAAGCACACAAATCTGTAATGATACCTTCTAAATTGTTCTTTATTTTGCCCCAGATCTATCATAATGGTATACCTAATTAGCAAGGCAATCTAAAAAAAATTACAAAACTTTAAATAATTATCAAAATGAAACCAACAAATTATTTAAATATACAACAAATACATATGAATAAATCAGAATCTCTCTGATATAGAACTTACTTATATATTAAGAGCAAAACATTCAGGATGCAAAGGGAGAATGCTCCACATGGTTCAGAGAGTGAGGTCTCCATTTTAATATTGGTAGCATAATTTGGTAAATGAAATCCCAATGGTAAAATGGTATTTATTCCATTAAAATCCACTGGTGGAAGAATTACTGCCAGTTGACATTTTCTATCTACTGTTAATGACTTGCAATAATGGTTACCTGCAGAATCATTAAGAGACACAATTAAACTAATAATTACAGCCCAATTATAATCTTCAAACACAAATTCCTTTGCTAAACACTGGCAATAAGAGGGCCCACCAGAGCATTATAAAAGTGTTCTCAAATACAGAATTTGTTTTGTTTACACCAATGTTTCCATTAACAGTTTAGATGGTATATTACATATGGGAGCAATGGTTACACAACATGAAAGAAGGAAGGCGAGGCATTAATCTGTCCATAGAATTTACTGATTAAAAGTCAACTATCTGAGTCACCTGAAAACAGCATCCAAGGAAAATTTAGTTCATCTGATGATTTTGCCTGACCTGTGTCACATATTGCAGACTGATGTACAAACATGACAGGAAATTTCCTTGCATTACTAGTAGCTTTAAAGCCTACAGCAGCTATTAATTTATGAACGCATTTATTTGTACTGCCAAAATGGTCAACATGCTCTACCCTTTGTTTCTAATTGGTCCCAATGGAGGATAAGCCACACCTTGAAGTTTCACAGAAATGTATAACTGGGAATCGCCCATCACAAGGTCTCACTGACTTTTCAAATTGTTACTCGATCCACCTTGACTTCCTGAAGCGACAGAGGACAGAGCTCCCCAGAAGACAGCAAGGGCCAGCCAAAGTGCCTTACCCCAGTCCAAGTGCATCCCTCCCCAAGCCGAAGTGCCCAACCCCAATCCAAATGCATGCCTCCCTTAGTCGAAGTGCCTTACCCCAGTCCAAGTGCATGCCTCCCCTAGTCGAAAGTGCCTTACCTCAGCGCAAGTGCATCCTCGCCAACCTCATCCCCCCCCCGGACCATAGATGGGACAAACATTATGTATGGAATGTTAACAGGTTTATTGGGAATTAAGTGAATAGTGACAGTGTCATGACATCTGAATATCATCCACTCCAACAATGTCCCTTGAAGAGGGTTGGGAGAACGTGATCTGTCTTCCCTGAGTTCCCTCTCTCCCCTCCGACCGACCACCACCCCCTCCCCCACCCACCGCATCTCTCTCTATCCCCAGCCTCACTCTCTCTCCTCCCCAGCCTCACTCTTTCTTCTCCCCACCCCAACCTCTCTCTCCCCTCTGCCTCTCTCTCTCTTCCCCCCCCTCCCCACCCCCAGCCGTTCTCTCTCACCAGTCTGTCTCTCTCTCTCCCCAGTCTCTTTCTCTCTCCCCCCTCAGCCTCTCTCTCTCTTTTCCCCCTGGCTCTCCCTCTCCCCCAGCCTCTCTCTCTCTCCCCCACTGCCACCCTCCTCCCCGCCAGCCTCTCTCTCTCCCCCAGTCTCTCTCTCTACCCTCCCCGCACCCCAGCCTCTATGGGCCCAATTTTACCCAACCCCTTTTTTTGGCGCACTTACCTTAAATGCGGCGACTTTGCATGCTGGAAACGGCGCCGAAAAAAAGGGCCCCATCCTGCCCGCTCTGCCAAGTCTCCGCTGTCCCAGCGTGGCGTAGCTAGTGAAGTGGGGGGGGGGGGGGCAGTGGGGCAACAGGCCAGAGCAGAAAGCACTACCGTCAGCTGCGCGTATGCGCAGTGAAGTCTGCGCACATGCTCCTGCCCTCCCAGCGTGTCATGCGGGCTGTGAGCAGGACCCGATGCTCGCAGCCCCTATCCCCAGTCGAAGGGATGCCCCGATCTTCGCCGCACCCTATCCTTGGCCGAGTGACCTCCCGCACCGGCCGGCCGGCCCGCTGACTTCCCGGGCCAAGGTGGGACTTCAATTTTATTTTTTACTTATTGATGGTTGTGCTTGAGAGTTTTGATTGGGGAGAGGGAGGAGGAGAGTTTTGCGGGGAGGGGTAGGGGGGGAGAAAGAACGTTTTGATGGGGAGGGGGACTTTAAAAAAAAAACTTGGTTCTGGCATAAAGGTAGGACTTCTATTTTTTATGTGTTATTGATTGATTGCTTATTAATTTTTGTTTAGTGCTTTGTAAGTCTTGGTGCAGGTCCTTTCAGCTTCCTTGTATTTTTTATTTGTTATTGAATGCTTATTTAGTGCTTTGTAAGTTTTGGTGCATTAAATGTACTAACCTGCGCCGAATTCTTAACTGCCTGCAAGGTTTTTCAGAGCTGGCCACATACGCTGACCTAAGTCGATTTGGAGTAAGTTTTATCTGGCCAAAGTGCCATAAATAGCCAAAACTGGCGTAAGTGTCTGGAAACGCCCCCTTTTGAAAAAGAAAACCGAACTAAAAAAAAAATCGTACCTAACTGACTTACTCTGGAGCAAATTTTGGGGGGAAAATGGCATTTTTTAAATTACGCCAGGAAAAACAACTTACTCCAAAAGAATTGATGCAAGTCCTGGCCAAAATTGGGCCCAAATCTCCCTCCCCAGCCTCTCTCTTGCCATCGGGCCCCCCACCCGCTGCAATCGGGCCCTGGCCGGCCGGGAGGGGAAAGAGAGTCATCAATGTGATGTCACAGCAAGAGGTTCGGGGACATCGGAGCGGCTTATAAAGGCCCAGCGGCAGTCGAGAGGCGCCAGCAGTCGGAGAGGTGAGAGTTCAGGGACGTTGCAGCGGCCTATAAAGGCCAGCTGATGCAGCTGCAGCAGGGAGAGAAGGCAAAAAGAAGTAGAAAGAAATCGAAAAGTGACGTCACAGCCAAGGGGATAAGTGATTGGTTGGTGATTGGCGAGTAGTTTTCTTTTTCTTTTCTTTATCAGTAAGTAACCTTTAGCATTATTGTTGCCAAATTAAGTTAATCTAGGGGTTAAGTCATGACAGGAGAGTTCAGACATGTGTTATGTTCCTCTTGTACAATGTGGGAAGTCAGGGACGCTTCCAGTGTCCCTGACAACTATATATGCGGGAAGTGTATCCGGCTACAGCTCCTGACAGACCGCAATGTGGCATTGGAGCTGTGGGTTGATTCACTCTGGAGCATCCACAATGCTGAGAATGACGTGAATAGCATGTTTAGTGAGTTGGTCTTACAGCAGGTAAAGGTTACACAGCCAGATAGGGGATGGGTAACCAACAGGAAGAGCAGTGCAAGGAAGGTAATGCAGGGGTCCCCTGCGGTCAGAAGAGTGGGAGAGCTACAGTGATAGGGGATTCTATTTTAAGGGGAATAGATAGACGTTTCTGCGGGTGCAACTGAGATTCCAGGATGGTATGTTGCCTCCCTGGTGCAAGGATCAAGGATGTCTCGGAGCAGGTGCAGGACATTTTAAAGGGGGAGGGTTCATATAGGTACCAATGATATAGGTAAAAAATGGGATGAGGTCCTACAAGATTAATTTAGGGAGCTAGGAGCTAAATTAAAAAGTAGGACCTCAAAAGTAGAAATCTCAGGATTGCTACCAGTGCCATGTGCTAGTCACAGTAGGAATCGCAGGATAGCTCAGATGAATACGTGGCTTGAGGAGTGGTGCAGAAGGGAGGGATTCAAATCCCTGGGACATTGGAACCGGTTCTGGGGGAGGTGGGACCAGTACAAATCGGAGGGTCTGCAACTGGGCAGGACCAGAACCAATGTCCTAGGGGATGTGTTTGCTAATGCTGTTGGGGAGGGGTTAAACTAATATGGCAGGGGGATGGGAACCTATGCAGGGAGACAGAGGGAAGTAGAATGGGGGCAGAAGCAAAAGATAGAAAGAAGAAAAGTAAAAGTGGAGGACAGAGAAACCCAAGGCAAAGAGCAAAAAGGGCCACATTACAGCAAAATCCTAAAGGGGCAAAGGGTGTTAAAAAGACAAGCTTGAAGGCTCTGTGCCTCAATGCGAGGAGTATTTGGAATAAGGTCGACAAATTAACTGCGCAGATAGCAGTTAACGGATATGATGTAATTGGCATCACGGAGACATGGCTCCAGGGTGACCAAGGCTGGGAACTCAACATCCAGGGGTATTCAACATTTAGGAAGGATAGTCAGAAAGGAAAAGGAGGTGGGCGGCATTGCTGGTTAAAGAGAAAATTAATGCAATAGTAAGGAAGGACATTAGCATGGATTATGTGGAATCAATATGGGTCGAACTACGGAATATCAAAGGGCAGAAAACGCTAGTGGGAGTTGTGTACAGACCACCAAACAGTAGTAGTGAGGTTGGGGACAGCATCAAACAAGAAATTAGGGATGCGTGCAACAAAGGTACAGCAGTTATCATGGACGACTTTAATCTTCATATTGACTGGGCTAAACAGACTGGTAGCAATGCGGTGGAGGAGGATTTCCTGGAGTGTATTAGGGATGGTTTTCTAGACCAATATGTCGGGGAACCAACTAGAGGGCTGGCCATCCTAGACTGCGTGATGTGTAATGAGAAAGGACTAATTAACAATCTCGATGTGCGAGGCTCCTTGGGGAAGAGTGACCATAATATGGTAGATTTCTTTATTAAGATGGAGAGTGACACAGTTAATTCAGAGACGAGGATTCTGAACTTGGGGAAAGGTAACTTCGATGGTATGAGACGTGAATTGGCTAGAATAGACTGACGAGTGATACTTAAAGGGGTGACAGTGGATAGGCAGTGGCAAACGTTTAAAGATCACGTGGATGAACTTCAACAATTGTATATCCCTGTCTGGACTAAAAATAAAACGGGGAAGGTGGCTCAACCGTGGCTAACAAGGAAAGTTAAGGATAGTGTTAAATCCAAGGAGGAGGCATATAAATTGGCCAGAAAAAGCAGAAAACCTGAGGACTGGGAGAATTTTGTACTACAGCAGAAGAGGACAAGGGGTTTAATTAGGGAAAATAAAGTATGAGAGGAAGCTTGCTGGGAACATAAAAACTGACTGCAAAAACTTCTATAGATATGTGGAGAGAAAAAGATTAGTGAAGACAAACGTAGGTCCCTTGCAGTCAGATTCAGGTGAATTTATAATGGGGAATAAAGAAATAGCGGACCAGTTAAACAAATACTTTGGTTCTGTTTTCACGACGGAAGACACAAATAGCCTTCCGGAAATACTAGGGGATTGAGGGTCGAGTGAGAAGGAGGAACTGAAGGATGTCCTTATAAAGTGGGAAATTGTGTCAGGGAAATTGATGGGATTGAAGACTGATAAATCCCTGGGCCTGATAGGCTGCATCCCAGAGAACTTAAGGAAGTGACCATAGAAATAGTGGATGCATTGGTGATCATTTTCCAACAGTCTATCGACTCGGGATCAGTTTCTATGGACTGGAGGGTAGCTAATGTAACACCACTATTTAAAAAAGGAGGGAAAGAGAAAATGGGTAATTATAGACCGGTTAGCCTGACATCAGTGGTGGGGAAAATGTTGGAATCAATTATTAAGGATGAAATAGCAGCGCATTTGGAAAGCAGTGACAGGATCGGTCCAAATCAGCATGGATTATGAAAGGGAAACCATGCTTGACAAAATTATGGAATTTTTTGAGGATATAACTAGTAGAGTGGACAAGGGAGGGCCAATGGATGTGATGTATTTGGACTTTCAAAAGGCTTTTGACAAGGTCCCACACAAGAGATTGTGTGCAAAATCAAAGCACATGATATTGGGGGTAATGCACTGACGTGGATAGAGAACTGGTTGGCAGACAGGAAGCAGAGAGTTGGGATAAATGGGTCCTTTTCAGAATGGCAGGCAGTGACTAGTGGAGTGCCGCAGGGCTCAGTGCTGGGACCCCAGCTCTTTACAATGTACAGTAATGATTTAGATGAAGGAATTGAGTGTAATATCTCCAAGTTTGCAGATGACACTAAACTGGGTGGCGGTGTGAGCTGTGAGGAGGATGCTAAAAGGCTGCAGGGTGACTTGGACAGGTTAGGTGAGTGGGCAAATGCATGGCAGATGCATTATAATGTGGATAAATGTGAGGTTATCCACTTTGGGGGCAAAAACACAAAGGCAGAATATTATCTGAATGGCAGCAGATTAGGAAAGGGGGAGGTGCAACAAGAACTGGGTGTCATGGTTCATCAGTCATTGAAAGTTGGCATGCAGGTACAGCAGGTGGTGAAGAAGGCAAGTGTTATGTTGGCCTTCATAGCTAGCGGATTTGAGTATAGGAGCAGGGAGGTCTTATTGCAGTTGTACAGGGCCTTGGTGAGGCCTCACCTAGAATATTGTTATTGTGTTCCGAACACAGATGAGACAGCACACAGGGATGTTAAAGTAACAGTGACTTTAATAAGCCACTCCAGAGGGAGGAACCGGTCTTAGGGACCGGCTTTTATACAGTGTCCCAAGGGTTGCTGAGATCCCGTGGGACTTCAGTGGATGAGCTCCCTGGTGGCGGAACTTGGGAGTGCATGCTTTACAGATACACATCACTCCCCGTCCCCCGTCCCCCAAGTCAAAGTGAAAACTATTTACAAGGTGAGGCGATCGGGAGCCTTTCTTTTCCTGGTGGACCGCCTCGGTACAAATGTTGGTTCTGGTGTGTTGGCTGTGCCCTCGCTGGGCTGGCGTGTCGTTGGCCCTGCAGGGCTGCTAGGTGAGCCTGGCCTTGCTGGGCTGTTGGGCGTGATGGGTTCGATTTCCTGGTCCGGCGTGGTGTCGTTGATCCTTTGGGTGTGTGTTGTGGGCTCGAAAAAGGTGGTGTCTGCTGTGGATTGTTCAAGGCAGTCTGTGAACCACAGCCTCGTTTGGTCCAGGTGCTTTCTGCAAATTTGTCCATTGTCCAGTTTGACTACAAACACCCTATTCCCTTCTTTAGCTATCACTGTGCCCGCGATCCACTTGGGACCATGTCCATAGTTTAGCACATACACAGGGTCATTCAGATCAATTTCCCGTGACACAGTGGCGCGACCATCGTTTACATTTTGTTGCTGCCGCCTGCTCTCTACCTGATCATGCAGGTTGGGGTGAACCAGCGAGAGTCTGGTTTTAAGTGTCCTTTTCATGAGTAGCTCAGCCGGGGGCACCCCTGCGAGCAAGTGGGTTCTCGTGCGGTAGCTGAGCTGTATTCGGGACAGGCGGGTTTGGAGTGAGCCTTCTGTGACTCATTTAAGGCTCTGTTTGATGGTGTGTACTGCCCGCTCTGCCTGCCCATTGGAGTCTGGTTTAAACGGGGCCAAGGTGACATGTTTGATCCCATTGCGGGTCATGAATTCTTTAAATTCAGCATTGGTCAAACATGGCCCGTTGTCACTGACCAGTATGTCAGGCAGGCCGTGGGTGGCAAACATGGCCCTCAGGCTTTCAATGGTGGCGGTGGCGGTGCTTCCCGACATTATTTCACATTCAATCCATTTTGTAAAAGCATCCACCACCACCAGGAACATTTTACCGAGAAACGGGCCTGCACAGTCTACATGGATCCTCGACCATGGTCTGGAGGGCCAGGACCACAAACTTAGTGGTGCTTCTCTGGGCACGTTGCTCAACTGAGCAGATACGCTGCATTGCCGTACACAGGACTCTAAGTCAGAGTCGATACCGGGCCACCACACGTGGGATCTGGCTATCGCTTTCATCATTACTATACCTGGGTGTGTGCTGTGGAGATCCAAGATGAACGTCTCCCTGCCCCTTTTTGGTAGCACGACGCGTTTACCCCACAACAGGCAGTCTGCCTGAATGGACGGCTCGTCCTTTTGCCGCTGGAACGGTTTGATTGGCTCTTGCATTTCAATAGGGATGCTGGCCCAGATCCCATGCAGTACACAGTTTTTTACTAGGGACAGCAGAGGATCTTGGCTGGTCTAAGTCCTAATCTGGCGGGCCGTCACAGGTGATTTATAATTTTCAAACGCTTCCATGACCATCAACAAGTCTGCGGCCTGCGCCACCATCAACAAGTTTGCAGGCTGCGCCATTTCCACCCCCGTGGTGGGCAATGGTAGCTGACTGAGAGCATCCGCACAGTTCTCGGTGCCTGGCCTGTGGTGGATGGTACAGTTATACGCTGATAGCGCGAGTGCCCACCTTTGTATGCGGGCTGAGGCATTAGTATTTATCCCCTTGTTGTCAGCAAACAGGGATGTGAGGGGCTTGTGATCAGTTTCCAGCTCAAATTTGAGGCCAAACAGGTACTGATACATTTTCTTTACCCCGAAAACATACGCTAATGCCTCATGCTGTCGGCCCTTTCGGCCTTAGACAAGCTCCTGGAAACATAGGCGACAGGTTGCAACTTCCCCACGACGTTAGTTTGTTGTAATACACACCCGACTCCGTATGTCGACGCGTCATATGCTAGCACAAGTCTTTTACATGGGTTATACAATACAAGCAGCTTGTTGGAGCATAAAATGTTTCTCGTTTCTCTGGAAGATCGCTGCAGCCGACTGAATTCCAAACGGGCATCTGTTGTAGATGAACAGTCCCTTGTGCATGTTAATGCAAGTGAGGCCCTTCGAAGACTCCTCCAGCTCCTGCGTCATGTAGGCCGAAGTCAGGTCGAGCTTGGTGAACGTCTTGCCTCCTGCCAGCATCGCAAATAGGTCGTCTGCCTTAGGTAGCGGGTATTGGTCCTGTAGCGGGAAATGATTAATAGTTACTTTATAATCGCCGCAAATCATGACCGTGCCATCGCCTTTGAGTATTGGCCCACTCGCTGAATTCCACTGGGAATATGATGCCCTCGCGTTGCAGCCTGTCCAGCTCGATTTCCACTCTCTCTCTCATCATGTGAGGTACAGCTCGCGCCTTGTGGTGAATGGGTCGTGCCTCTGGGACTAAGTGGATCCACACCTTTGCCCCGGAACAGTTTCCAATGCCTGGCTCAAAAAGGGAAGGAAATTTGTTAAGAGCCTGGGTACATGAGGCTTCATCGACATGTGATAACGCTCGGATGTCATCCCAGTTCCAGCGGATTTTGCCCAGTCAGCTCCTTCCAAGCAGTGTGGGCCATCGCTCAGGATAATCCAAAGTGGCAGTTTGTGCACCGTGCCCTCGTAGGTGACCTTGACCATGGCGCTGCCCAGAACAGTGATAAGCTCTTTGGTGTACGTTCTCAGTTTCATGTGGATGGGGCTCAGGGTTGGTCTGAATGCCTTGTTGCACCACAGACTCTCAAACATCTTTTTACTCATGATGGATTGGCTCGCGCCAGTGTCCAGGTCCATGGCTACTGGTAATTCATTCAATTTTACGATTAGCATTATAGGTGGACATTTCGTCGAAAATGTGTGCACCCCATGTACTTCAGCATCTGCCTCCTCTCTCTGACACTCAAAATTGCTTTGATCCACCATGGACCGATCTTCCTCTGCCACGTGGTGGTTGGCAGGTTTTGCAGAGCTTGCAGCTCGTTTGCAAGCTCGTTGGAGGTGCCCCATTGTTCTACAGCTCTTGCAAACATACCCTTTGAAGCAGCATGAATAGGCTGAATAGAATCCTCCACAACGCCAACAAGGTGTGAATTGCCTTGCATTCATCCTTTGTTGGGGACTCTGAGTCATCTGGGTCACCTGAGGCCTGCTGGCAGTTGCAGACTCGTGGTTTCTGCCCTGTACATTTCTGCTCGCAAACACAGTTCCAGTTAATTTATGAACATTGCTAGCACTTTTGTGCTGAGAGATTTGTTTGGTGTTATCACTGGTGGACATAAAATCTGTGCCATCGCAATGGCCTTACTGAGGGTCGGTGTCTCTACAGTCAATAGTTTTTATAGGATGGTCTCGTGGCCAATGCCCAGTACAAAAAAGTCTTTGAGCATTTGCTCCAGATAGCCATCAAACTCACATTGTCCTGCAAGTCGCCTTAGCTCTGCGACGTAGCTCACCACTTCCTGACCTTCAGATCGCTGGCACATGTAGAACCGACACCTCGCCATCAGCACGCTCTCCTTTGAGTTAAGATGCTCCCGAACCAGTGTAAACAGCTCCTCATATGACTTCTCTGTGGGTTTCACCGGAGCCAGAAGATTCTTCATGAGGAAGCAGGTCGGTGCCCTGCAGACTGTGAGGAGGACCGCTCTTCTTTTTGCAGCGCTTCCTTCTCCGTCCAGTCGTTGGCTACAAAGTACTGGTCTAGCCGTTCGACATATGCTTCCCAGTCCTCACCCTCTGAGAACTTCTCCAGGATGCCCACAGTTTGCTGTATCTTTGCGTTGGATTCGTATTCTCGTCGCCAGTTATTGTGTTCCTAACACAGATGAGGCTGCACACAGGGAGGTTAAAGTAACAGTGACCTCAGTCTTTAATAAGACACTCCAGAGTGAGGAACAGGCCTTAGGGGCTGGCTTTTATACAGTGATCCCAAGGGATGCTGGGATCCCTTGGGACTTCAGGAGATGAGCTGCCTGGTGGCAGAACATGGGAGTGCATGCTTTACAGATACACAACAATTGTGTTCAGTTTTGGTCTCCTAATCTGAGGAAGGACATTCTTGCTATTGAGGGAGTGCAGCGAAGTTTTACCAGACTGATTCCCGGGATGGCGGGGCTGACATATGAAGAGAGACTGGATCAACTGGGCCTTTATACACTGGAGTTTAGAAGGATGAGAGGGGATCTCATAGAAACTTAAAAGATTCTGACGGGACTTGACAGGTTAGATGCAGAAAGAATGTTCTCAATGATGGGGAAGTCCAGAACCAGGGGACATAGTCTTAGGATAAGGGGTAGGCCATTTAGGACTGAGATGAGGAGAAACTTCTTCACTCAGAGAGTTGTTGATGCCAGTTCATTGGATATATTCAAGCGGGAGTTAGATGTGGCCCTTACGGCTAAAGGGATCAAGGGGTATGGAGAGAAAGTAGGAAAAGGGTACTGAAGAAATGATCGGCCATGATCTTATTGAATGGTGGTGCAGGCTCGAAGGGCCGAATGGCCTACTCCTGCACCTATTTTCTATGTTTCTATGTAAGAGTTAATACCTAAAAACAGTGTTGATGACTCAACTATTTATTGCTCAAACCCCTTCTGAGCATAGATATGCCAAATGTACAGTTCTACTCAAACAGTTATCAAACATACTTTTGGAGCGTTGAAGAAGCACTTCTGATTTTTGGCAAGACAGATTGTGCTCTTCAATAAACCCTTGAGACGGTCTGCATAATATTTGCAGTTTGTTGTATCTTGCACAATATTGGCTTTAAGACTAGCATCATCGAGGACCTTTCAGTTGAGAGACTACTTTTCTTAGCTGTGAAAAATAATGAGCTAAAGCAGAAGTCAAAGACTGTTTTGCAAACAGTATACTGAGGCATCGTTTAGCTTTTCTCCCAACAATCAAAAAATATTTAGAATAAAGATTCTTGGTGCCCACATAGCACAAAAGCTTGAGGGAGAAAAATATTGAAGATCAATAGTTGATGGGCAAGCACAGTAAATACAGCAAGCATTAGAATCTTGATGAGGGCTGCTAAATACAAGGCAGTGCAATTTCACCAAAGGTTTTTGAAGGACTGAGCTCTGTCAACCTTTTCATGAATGAAAATCATACCAGTTAGTTAGAGCAAACAAGTAATGAATCAGAAGATAAATCAAGGTCATTGTGTTATGAAAGGGAATATGTTTAATTAATGTATTTACCTAAATATATTTTGTGCATATAAGTGTTTTCTTAATGATATGTTCCCCTATATAGTTTCAGTATGACTTCCCTCAGCGTGATATGATCTGAAGTCATCAGGAACAAATTCTCCTTTGATGATAAAATGTAAGACGAAGGATCAGAGCCATTAATCTGGTCCAGGTTATCCTGAAAATGGATCGGAATATCTGTCACTGTGATATCTGGGGAAGGTCTAATTGGCATTATCTTTGAGCTGGTGGAGGAGATGTTTGGTTTGAAAGCAGCTTGATGAAGAGGCCAACTCCTGAGCCACATTCAACGAGACTTTTTTCTAACCAGCTCACAAATTTGTACAATTATAATTATTACCAATTTGAATGAGGCTGCTTTGGAAATAGTACGCATTTCAGATAGATCAATCTATTGGTCTGGTATGGCAAACTGAATATTTCATGTGGAGCTACAATGTCAGTTGGTTCATCATTGCCAGTCAGTATGGGGGATTACAGACCATGATGATCTGTATAGCTGTATATAGTTGCAGCAGTCTTATATTCTTTATCTTTTGGTGCTTCATAATTTCTTTGTGGAATGTTAGATCAATAAACAGGGATTATCTGTGTCTTATTCTATCTCCTGATGACATAAATCACTGTGTCTCCCAGTTGAAATGTCAATGGTTAATTATTGCATCTACCAGACTGTTGCGAGGTGAACTGGCCAGGAGCTGGGTACTTTCCCATGTTGCGTTCTCATATGATGGTGAATCCAACTGATTGTGGTAATCTGTACCTTCTGTAGTGATATCTATGTGTGATTCAAGAGTATGTAGTGCTTGTGTAACTCCAGATGATGGTATATCTGTATCTGTAATAATTGTGAAAAATAACTATGAGGAAAAGAACATGAACAGAGAATTGAATGTTTTCTTATAAATGTATATTGAAAGCAGTAACATTGTTGTAAGAAAGTAAGACAGAGCTTCCTATAAGAGACTATTTAGAAATTGTGTTTCTACATGCAAGAGACGGTTGTAAAGCATTATATTTTCCAATGCGTAGATTAATGTTTCATGTTTCTGTGGTATGTATACCTTTAAATGACAAGATCGCCCTGAATCAGTGGTGTGATTACTAAATTGCATTCCTCTGACTATGTGCCATTACAATAAAGAGTCATGCAATCTTCTCCTCAGGAAAAGTAATGGGCTTAATGACTGGGACTCTTCCCCTTTCTCATGTGCTCTGCACAATACCTATCATAGGCAAACATTACATAACTTAAACACTTTATGTAACCCTTTCTGCTGTTGGAGACTACATTCAATAAATTGATAATCCTTCTCACTCTAAAATTCAAGGATTAGCCTTGGTTCAAATACAACTGTACTCTGTGGCCTTGGTCCACATAAGTTTTACTTCTGCCTAAAAGAAAAAAAAACATAAAAGTATAGGACTATTGGCTTCTCAGAAGTGTGGTAAGATTAATGAAGATGTGACCACAGCTAAAAAAATTGAATAACTTCTTTAGTTCCGGATTTACAAGAGACAGGACAGAACAAGGTCTGCGACAAAGTGAGTGTTTCAAGATAATCAGAATGATGGGTGTAATAAAATTAGTATTATTACAGAGTTGGTGACTGAGTGATTGAACAAGATCTGAGTGAATAAAACTCCTTATCCAAATGGGGTTCATTCTAGGGTTCTTAGGGAACTCAAAGAGGTGCTGGCAGAACCATTGGCAGAAATATTTAGGATTCATTGGATAAAGGAGTAAAACAGGAGGAAAGCAAATATATTCCCCTAATTTAAAACAGGATCTAAGGTGAATCTGGGAACTGTAGACCAGTTAATTTTGCGTCAGTACCAGAGACAATTCTACAATTCATTGTCATAGACAAGCTGCTGGAAGATTTAGGAAGATGTAAATTAACTGATAAGAGACAGTGCAGATTTACAAAACCAATTGAAAAGAATACTTTGATAAAATAAATAAGGTTGTAGATAGGGTTGACAATGCAGATGCAATTTATTTGCATTTTATTTCCCTGCAATGGGATATCCTTGCTTCATTTGAAATCTCTCGTTTTAAATGCTGCCACTAGTGTTAATACCACTAGATTCATTTATAAAGGTCAAATGGCTAATTTCTAGCTCATTAAAGTCATTAATTTTTATACTTGCAACTGGGTAGCTAAATCTGTGGCCAGCAGATTTATTATTCTAGGAAAAAGTGGAAAATATAGCCTATAACACCCACCAAGAGAAAATCGAAGCCCATGGTCTCATTTAGAAAAAAAAATCTTTTAAAAATACCTGTAAATCAAAATTATACTTTTCATCTTTTATTACAGATTAGATTGAGTGTTTGTGTTGGAAATTCCCCAGACAGAACAGCCTGTTGAACAATCACATCTGGATTGGAGCAAACTAAAGGGTCACTGCATGCTGGTCATGGAGACCTGGTTTTTTTTTTCAACCCCATTTCTTGCACTGCTCATTACTGAGCAGTTGTGAGCAATCTGAATATAATGGTAGGAAATTAGAAGGAAGTAATCTTTTCATGAAGCCTTGTGCCATCCCTTTTGAACACCATCAACAAAGCTACCCAAAGTCCAAAGTTGCAATTAAGGCTTATTTCTGTGACAGCACTTCCATGTGGATAGATATCTCTTCTTGAATAACCACAGACCAGTCCAGGTCCTGAGGCAGTGGAGGACTCTCCATTTGCTTATTTTCAAACATGAGTTAAGGAGCTAAGAAAACGGCAAGATTTTGAATCCAGAATAGAGTAATAACTTGAAGGAAATATAGAAACAAAACCTTATATATGGGTTTTTGAATTTTCTGGCTTAGTAGTATCCTTCATGGTACTGCACTGCAAATCAACTGTAATTTCTTCACTCTTCAAGAATAGTATTATTGAACATAATACAAAGGATTCAAATTTCACCATTGAGCTGCTTTGTGCTGCCACTATCAATACCGTCTCAGCTGTTCCATTCTGTTACTCAGCTGATGCACCTACTATCTCCAGTGAGATGACAGAATCTTTTAATAATAACACAAACAATATAAATATGATATGAATATTGGCAATCAATCTATTTTATTTGTTCGCAAAATACATTACTTCAAAATCTTTCTGAAATATTTTAATGGGAAAAGGGGTATTCCGGAATTTGGTTTCAGCAACATTTCCCATTCATGGGTATTCATAGCCTTACAAAATAATCATGCAAGATGAAAAGAACTCTACACAGCCAAGTCTTAAGTATCCATAATTGCAATGGCTGTAGATACACATTTCTGTACAAATCTAATCTTTGTAATTGCTCAAAAACATCATAATAAGAATTGCAGCAAGTATCAATGCCACCAACCGTGTGCGTAGCTCTGATCTGATCACCTGGGATCAAGGCCCCGATTTTAACTCTAGCTGCTCAGGCCTGAATTAAAATTACAGTCAGTTCTCAATGATATCATCGGGCCACAACATGTATGTGTAAAGAAGGACCCTGTTGGCTCCGGGCGTGTGTCCTTGCTGCCTGCTCAGGAGAGCAGATTAAAATTGCGGATGTTGCGATCATGGTAGCTTTCAGACAAGTAGGAGCCAGGGTGATTTTAATCACCAAGTTTCTACTGAGCAGGTAGGGTTAAAATCGCCCCCCTGTCTTACAAGATCCTTTTGTAAAGATCCTTTTAAGCAATTGTATGTGTGCAGTGTAACAATTACAGTGGCTCGGTGGTGGCGCTCTCGCTTATGAGTCAGATGGTTGTGGATTCAAGTCCCACTCCAGGGACCTAAGCACAAAATCTAGACTGACACTCCAGTGCAGTACTGAGGGAGAGTCAACTTTCGGATGAGACATTTAACCGAGACCTCATCTGCCCTGTCAGGTGGGCATAATAGATCCCATAGCACTATTCTGAAGAACAGCAGGCAAGTTTCCCCAGTGTCCTGGACAACATTTATCCCTCAACCAACATCATTAAAACAGATTATCTGGTCATTATCTCATTGTTGTTTGTGGGACCTTGCTGTGCACAAATGTTCTGCCTTACAACAGTGACTACACTTCAAAAGTACTTCATTGGACCAACTTTTGGACCTCCCGAGGTTGTGAAAGTTTTTCTTTCATTAAGTTTGGCTCCTTCATGAAACATAATTGGTACAGCCATCAATCTAGTTGTGTCAGATTAAAATATTTGATGACTGGCAAACTGGTTCAGACAGGACTGAAGGTATGTTTATATGATGCATAATTTGGGTGTAGCTGAAATAATAGATTTGTTGTTTTAACTCACAGGCTGTGTTGAGTATAGCACACAGTGTATTAAAGTAGTAAACAGGCAAGGTTAGGCAAGTTTGGGGATGTTCTGAATGACTGACTTGACAGATTTGGTTTCTGGGTGTGTTGATATAATTGACAGGCCATGTTAGGCAAGGCATGAGAATGATGTGCAATGAACAGATTGAGTCTGGGTAGAATGTATCTAACTTTATGTAATTGGAATATAAACTGGAAGTGCAATTTTTTTTCTACATGTGGACATGTTACTGGACTAGTAATCCAGAGGCTTGGACTAATAACCCAGATCATATGAGTTCAAATCCCAGCATGGCAATTTGAGAATTTGAATTCAGTTTTTTTTTAAATCTGGCAATAAAAAGCTGGTATCAGTAACGGTGGCCATGAAGCTGCTGGATTATCATAAAAACCCAACTGGTTCACTAATGTCCAGTAGGGAATGAGTCCATCACACCAAGGTTGTTGACTCATAACTGCCCTCTGAAGTGGCTTAGCAAATCATTCAGTTGGATAAAGCTGTGAATGCCCACCACCACCTTTTAAGGACAATTAGGCATGGGCAGTAAATGCCGGCATTATCAGCAATGTCCACATCCTGAGAATGAAAAAAAAGCCTTGGATGACAGCAAAGATTTTGGCAAGCAGTAAGTATTGACTCCAATTAGGATCACAACCTCACAAACGAGTATAAATGAGACATTTCTCTAGCCAGAGGATTTTTAAATAGACTTTAATATAATGAGTCCAGCCCACATAATGATGCTGATTCCTGTAAACTTGTGTGCAGAGCTCATAGCACGTGTGAAACTTTCTCTCTACTTGATCTATCATCTAAAAAGCAGGCATCACATTGTCTTGCTGAATTGCTTGGTCACGTAAGCCTAGTACTATCACAAACTTTTGTGTAGGATAATCAAAGGTGAATGAAACATGGATGACTTATTAGCAAAAAGAGGTGAGCATGATCTAGGAAACATTGATAGGATGAATTGTAGTGAAATAAATAATTTAGCTATGTGATTAACATTTAACAGTACCTATGGGTTTGTATTTGGATTGATAGACTGGAAGCTATGGATATGGTTATGCTTGTCAAGGTATGCTTAAGATAGTTTTGGGGCGAACATGAACTTAACTAACAGATTAAAGGCTAGACGTTCAGCACATATTCACCCATTTAGTGCTCATATAACCGCCGAGATTCAGTTTATCGCTCATTTTTGATGAGAAATGGAAACTAGCGCCCGATTATCGCCGGCGGAACTTTCGGCATACAGGAATGAGCTGTATCGCCCGGCCTATTTTTTTATAAAGTCTGACGTCATTAATCGTGGCAGGCCCAGAATACTGTTTATAATGGAAACTAACGCCCACATATCGCCCAGATTGTCGCCGAGTGCTACTTTCGGCATTTTGCCCACATTGCCCCCAAATGATCGCTCGCCCAAAAAGGCACTCAAGAAAAGCTGCACTCACCTGACCTTAACCCGGCAGTATGGATGTCATTTTGTATATCGGAGGAAGTTTAATAAAAGGCTGCTTCAAGTTGATGGGAGCATTGAAGTAATTTGTGAGTGATTTTTAAGGGCGTTTTAGAATCTTGCCAATCACCTAATCACATTGTGGTCAATTTCGAGATTATATTGTGTTTGTTGGGGACAATTTAAGAATTTTGAAGACAGATTAGGGATTTATAGTGATTTATAGTGATGGGGCCTGTAATTTCTCAACCAGTATTGATGACTACTCACATGCTGCAGAATAGAGATGGGAGAAGGTTCATTGAAGAGCATTATGTGCCCAATCAAAGAGGTGGCAGACTGCTGTGGAAGAGGAGACCTTACACCCAAGAGTAGTGTAGGACCCTGGGGTGACATTGAATGTTTTGATATAGGCAGTAATGACTGGCAGAGAGATCTTAGGGTTAGAAAGAATGATTGCTGATGACTATCTGGAGTCAGGGTGAGAATAGAATAGACATGACTATGATCGACAGATTGGGGTTATATTAGGAATTGGATATGTCTAATTATGACTGGTGACAGCAAAGAGATGGAGGTACATAGATGCTGATTGACAGAATCGAGTTTAGATAGGTTTTGGATGCAGATGATGATGCAAAAAGTAGGATTAGTGTCGAAATAGAATGTTTCTGATTAGGGTTGACAGACCACAGATAGACAAGGAGTGAGATGTGTCATGTTATGATAAGAGACAGGATAGGGTGAAAATTAGATGAATATTATTATTATAGAAATACTGGAGGTAAAATAAAAATTGGATCATCAGATAATAAATATATACTTTAATGTTCTATCTCTTCAAAATAGAGTATATTTTTTCCTAGTAAATTCTTCTCTTCATTTAAGTCTACCCTATTACACCCATGGACTATCCTCACAATATAAAACACCCATCTTCCTCTCATATGATGTGTATAATGCATAGATTAGAGTTGTCAAGCACCTGAGATCATTATGTTCTGTGTAGTTGCTAGAGTTCAAGAGGTGATCACATATCTTAATGAAGTACAGAACTGGATTGAATCAATTCTCAGACATGTGTGAGCTGTGTATTCTGTAAATCAGCAATAAAGAAGTCACTTTAGAAAAGAAGCTACTGTGTATGTAATAAATAGAAGACATTTTTACAGTGTGGATCCAAATAGGAAACTCTGAGTGGCTAAAGTGATGGCAATTAGCAATAGAAGATTTGAACGTTGTTAACTTCCAGCACAAAAGCTCTTCAAATACAAGCATAACAACCAAATATTATAAAAAATGATGTTTGGAAGTATGTTTCAGGTTGTAACACGCGCTCAAGATTTGGATGATTGTTCACCGTTTGAGCTTTGTTCTTATAGTTTATGAAGTTTTCTTATTTGTAGAGTGTGTTACGTCCTTAAACTTAGACTCAACTATAACATATTTCTCTATATGTTTAGAACTTTGCTCTCTTGTATTTGTCATGAATTACACTTCAAATTACACATTCTAATAAAAGAAAATGGGTATTTGCCTAAACGTGTTGCACTACTAAAATGTCACAGGGATATATATATTATAGTACAGACACACACACACACATTTACCTAAGGCATCCTGAACTATACAGTCTTCTTGCTATGCAGGTATGAAAACAGAAAATTGGTGTATTTTATTACATAGAATAATGGATGGCAGAGAATTAAGTACAGCTATGAATATAGTGGGGTCAATGGAAATTGTAGTGTAGGAGTGACATACAAAATCAATTCAGGACCATACAAACATTTATAACTCACCTTTGATATTATCTTATATGTACTTTAATTGCTTGACAAAATTGGGAATTAATAGTACTTCTAGCTATCCTTATAGGCTGTATATGGTAGACATAATTAGCTGCCTGTTGTAGAACATAAGATGGATTATTACATCTCATTAACAGTCAAAGATACTAAAAGAGCTAGATTGTAAGATTATGATGAATAACATTGCTTAAGGTCGATTTGAAAATATTAGATTGTGTTTGCAGAAAGAGGGTTGAATCACAGTGGAATTGAATGGGAAAAGCTGTAATCAGCCAACACAGTCAAATATGTTTGGCACACTGCAGGTTAGGATACTATTTCAATCCTCCTATTCCTTAGTTAGAATAAAGTGAAGAATATTTGATTGTAAAAATGGTAAGACAGCCTTCAGCTGGAAATAGATGTCTGTAAATATGTTTTATATAATGGGGTTAGGATGACTACACATCTGATTTTAATTTAGAGCCAAAGTGAAAATAGAGATGGATTATTAAATTTTCATTAATAGACTGATCATAAAGTGGAAATTATAAGTATTGCCTATGAACATACTTCATCAGATTGTGACGGTGCAGAGATCATTTATTTCATTACCTGTATGTAGCCATTATACTGTATCGAAATGGCATAATTGTAAATAGAACAGTGTGTCTACCAGGACTACTTAATCATGAGGAATACCATATCACTACAAGGACTGCACTTTGAATGATCCTGACAGATGGGGTTTACTGTATGTGAGCATAATTGACAGAGTTAAAGTTGAAAGAATGATTGACAGATTGGGTTCAAGGTGGAATTGGAAAGTAATTATGATTGACAGATTGGACTTCAGGGTAGAATTAGAATTTTGAATTAATTTTTCACAGATTTGGGGTTCAGGGTAGAATTTGAATTATGGCCGACAGATTTGGGGGTTCAGGAAGCTTGTATGATTATCAACTACAGATCGGATTTTAGGATAAAAAGCGACATTGAAGGAGGGGGTAAGACATTGTAAAGCTGGAATTATGTAATAAGCTTATGTCTCCCAGATAGAGGTTCAGAATGGAAACCGGAAGAATAATTATACCGACTGCATGAGGTTCGGTGAAGGATTGAAGTAATATAATTAAGAAGTTTAGGTTTCGTTCCAGCTGGAATAATGTCTTTTTGATCGACAGATTAGGATTAACATGAGGGTTAAATGAAAATCATTTAGATCGCTTTATATTGGGGTTCGGGATGTTTAAAGACCCATATCATTATTTCAGTTCATGCTGCATTATTACTAATACGGGATTGGAGGCTGAGACAGGAATTGTGTAATTACATTGTCAAACTGTTGATTACACTGACACCGCAATACACGTTATGATTGGCAGATCGTGTAAGATGTAGGGGAGATCAGAACTGCGGGATGGTTTATAGTGGGTGAAAGGTTTTATTGATTGTAATTGGATTGGGGTGTACAAACACGATTGGCGGAGTACGTTGGGCTGGGAGTTGTAGTTTCTGCTGCTCTATTACATGAGGCGGGCTCACGGTCATTCAATTGACATAACAGAGGTTAACCCATGGTCGGTGGTTTTGCTTGCTGGTTTAGTTGATTAGATTACATGTCTTTGATGGTTTCCTAATCACTCAGTAGCCGATCGGTGCAGCCTGCCAGTGAGTTTAGCTAATCGAAGAGGGTTGGAGATGTCAGTGATCAGAGATTTCTGTGATCCATTGCCGTCCAGGGACAGATAGCACTGACAAAAGCAGCTTCGGCTCAAGTTCTTGTACAAGGGGATTGCAAAGCGCGCAAGTCTCTTGGATTTCTAACATAATACAAGGGATAGAAATCATTTGTATGTTAACCATCAAGGATAACCAGCCGAAGTTCATCAACTGACTCTTCCAAACAATCCAGTAAATTATTGATGTGCCTTCGAAATCCTGGGACTTGGTAATTCGTAAGTACGGACACAGTCCGCTCATCCATCAATCTTAAAATATATTGGTAACGTTACTCATCAAAGCCATATTGATGCAATGTAACACGACACAACTTTATTGGTTTGTCGCGTCGTGTGTACATTATTCTAGGCAGTGCATTAGGTTAGGGCATACTAAATTGTAGTGGTCAAACATTTTATGAATATGATTTTATATGCTTTTTAAAATCTGGTTACAAATTCATTCATTTTAACCATTCCTTCTTCGTATTTTTCAATTGTGAGTTGAATATCTCATAACTGACTGCTATTTTTGTTTCTCCAACTAATCAACTATTTTTATATGTAATCATAAACGCTCATTTGGTTTTACAAAGCGAGATTAGCTTTGTTCAACTTTCTGAATTCCAAAATTAAACTTAACTTCGCGCCAAATGTGTTTTTGAATTTATTGGTTTTAAAATACGCTCTAAGTCTAAGCTTAGTCTTACAAAAACGTGCAATTTGACTGAAGGGATTCTTATGAATTAGTAGGTTTATCGAGTGCGTTGTTGTATATTGTCCTGGAATATTTAGTATCACGAAATTTTAAACCTGGTTTCCGTTGGCTCCGGCCCAACATGTCTGATTTATACAGTGCTGCACATGCATTCATAGCAAAGGTGATTTATACCTACATATTTTTGCTAGCTATGGAATTATAATTCGCGTTTCATTTACATTTAACATAACTTATAAAACAATTCAGATACAGTTCATATTTTGGTTTTTTTCTTATCGACATTTCTAAATTTACTTGAAGATATAAATGCATAACATCTGCATACACAATGTTTACCATGAATTGATTTCAGGTATTACAGTAGTATCGGTATTTATTCTATGTATGTCTGCAGTTGCGAGTTTTCATACTTCATTAACATATGTTGAAAAGCAGAACAAACTTGTTTTTTTAACTTTCTGGGGGCAATTCATTTGTAACATTCATGAAAAAAATATAATCCCCAGGGATATATGACGTTTTTCTGTTTGCATACTTGATTCAAACATATCGCTGTAATTTATGTTCATCTATTTTACTAAACGTACAATATGTGTACCTTTCACTTGCTTGCACATCCCCGTATGCGTATCATTTATATAGGACAGACCCAATCGTTCTGTTTATCAACATTATGAGGAAACATATGTTAAAGCAAATTGCGTATTGGGTTATGTGTAACGTAAGTAGCTACATCTAAAGCTTACTCGCGAATATTTGCCTTGTTTATATATAAATATTTCCGTGTGCAGTGTAAATAGGACATCTACGAAAAGAACTTTCACAAAAAAAGTTGGCAGAAATGACATATTCGAGAATTAAATGTCGCTACAAATTGAAACAGTTCCAAAAGTTCATTTTATGGGTCATTTTTTTCAGAGAATACTTCGGAATAATGTTACATTGGATAGGTACATGTATGCGTATATGTGTGAAAATGTTCACCCAATTCTCAGATCGGATATAATTAATAATTTTGTCATTATGCAATAACATTGTTTTATTGCCGTTAACAAATACCCAGCGCCTTGTTATTGATAGATCTCTCTTCTGCTTTCATTTTTCACTGTTCCAGATGCTGTCAAAATGCAAGGATGAGGCTGCTATAGATTGCATTTGACTTTGCCAGAAGGAGGAGCAGGAGGAGGAGGAGGAGGAGATCGATGCTCGCTTCTATCGCTTGCCCGTGTCTGTGCGAGTGAGACTGAGCCCAGTCCCTCCGGAAAAGCTGCCAGCCACCGACCGACGGAGAGCAGCAGCAGCAGGCTCGGATCCGCCGCTGATCAGCAGCCGCTCGGGGAGAGGAGCGAGAGGGGGCGAAAGAGAGAGCGAGCGAGCGAGGCAGCAGCGACAGCTTGCGACCGTCCAGCCGGGGGGGTGCGTCCCTGTGCCAATCCAGCCAGCAACTCCCCCCGAAAGACATCCACACATTTTTTTTGTTATATTTTAATATATCATATATGCAATATACTGTATAGATAACACCTAGACATCTATACACACAGACAACACACAGACACAGCCCGCGATCGGGGACGAGCCTCCGCCGAGCAGCCCCCCCCCCCCTCTCCCCTTCCCCACACCCCCTCCCCTCATCACCTCTTACACACCTGAAGAAAAGTCAACTTGAAACTCTCACAGCATGCCGCGGAGGAAGCAGCAAGCACCCAAACGGGCTGCAGGTAAACAAACAACTTCTCTATACTACCTCTGCCTAGACGATCACATTATTATCCTCATCAAAAAATATATATTTTTAATTTCTTCCTGACAAAAAAAAATGTGTTTATTACACAGCTCCTGTGCTGGGGTCGTGTTTTTTGTTGTCTCCGGAGATACTTTTTTCCGCTTTAAGTTTTAGTTGTAAGTGTGTGTGTGAATTCTTTTGATGTATTTAGCGACGACTTAAGTGATCTGACGCTGATGGGGTGGTGGGGTTTCGCTGGTCCAGCACAATGTAACCCGTTTTGGTGTTTATCCCCTGTCAGTCAGGGAGAATTTAGTCTCTCTGCAACAAAAAAAAGATGGATGGGTTACAATATTTGACTGTAATCTGATACAATGTTTGCAATGCAGGGGTGATTTGTACTCTCCGCGGCTAAAATCGGCAAACTGCAAGCTGGTTGAAGAATTGCGGGGCCCGCCAACTTAAAAAAAATCACGAAATTGTTGTTGAAGAGCATGCACTTTGCAATCTGAGAGGGAGGGGGGAATGGGAAACTGTGCGAGCCGCTCGAACTTTGTGCGTGTGCAATTGTAGCTCAAGTCTTCAAAAACACCGTTTTACAAGAGAGGAATCTAATCGGTGAAATAAATTGCCTGCTTAAACCTTTTTTTCCCTCCTGAGAGTTGTGATATTTGGTGTTGTGGGGCACAGAAATAAAAGTTCATTTTTCATCCGCCGGATCCACCCACTTAACTGGTCTTAAAGTCGATTGCCATCTTTGATTTGACGCGTGATTGATCACCTGTCATCTGGCCGGCTTTGATCTATTCATTCTCGATAAATATCAATAAATCACTCACTATGGCAACGCATGTGCTAGTGACGTAACGCCTGCCCCTGTCATTTCCTTGCCCAGACATGCACAATTATTTTGTTTAGTTTTTTTTTAATGTGAGTGTTTTTCTTCATTTCCTTTCCTTTAAGGAGAGTGGGATGAATACATTATGAAGAAATCTTAGCTATTAGTTTACACGCTTTCAACTTGCATGGCTGTAATCTGGTAAATGTGTCACTGCTATAGAAATAACCCTCCAGAAGACTTTCTTCATTGTTGAGGTAATTGTCTCTCCCTTGACAGGCACATTCATCAGTGGCTTAATGGTCAATCAAAAGTTGGCAGGCTGAGTGTTTTCATTCTTTCCTATACACTACATTAGGCATACTTAATCAAAATGTCTCTGTGTAATGGCTGTGAAGAGTTCATGACTGAGTGATCTGTTGTCTGCACAGATAGAAAATTAACAGCTCAGTGCTGGAAGATGTGAGCTTGCAGATAAACAAATCGTGCATTAATATTTCATCTTTGAGACCTCGATGTGCTATCAGCAGCATATTCTTGGCTGTTCTTCTTCCTGATGGTTTCACAGCTGTAACTCATTTCACTGATGACTTTACTGGGGTTACCAAGAGTGACGACAAATTGATTACCTGGCAGTACAGGAAGGGGCGAAGAGATGTGGGTTGACAGATGTGATATAATAATAAGTTCAACAATGTATGGGAGGAAAGAGGGGGAGAGGGATAGATATCAAATCACATTCATGAAAAAAAACTTTGAACAAGGTTGCAATGTTTTAAAAGAAACTTATTTATTTAAAGAAATGTCAGTTCTCAGTGTTCCTGTCATTCCTGAAACTTGACACTACCATCAACCAGGGAATTCAAAAAATGTCTGGTAACAATATGTTTTATGATTTGAAAGTTTGATGAGGTTAAAAGTGCAATAAGACCACTTGGTGGGGTCCACCAGTTTATATAGTGTCAAATATGTCTATCGTACGTTGTCTACAAGTTAACTGTGAACGTAATGTCCCATTGAAGACATTCAAACAAAACTAAAATCCTTCACAAACAAATCCACTTACAGGTTCAAGAAGAAGAAAAACATAATCAAATAGTATTGTATCTGCTTTCAGAAGGCAGTTTTCAAATTTGATTTGTTTCCAAATCAATTTTGCTTTATCAATATATTTTTCTTGATGTTGTTTTTAATGTGACCCCACAACTTACCACACATGTAATACGCTAATTGATGTATATATCTATGGATGATATTTACATTTATTTTAAAATAATATTTGTGTGGATGGTGAATGTTAGAAAATGTGTACTGTGATATATAATTCATAAAGTGCAGAAAAAAATGCAGATAGAATTAAAATAGAATTAGAATTATTCTAAGCCTCTAATAAATGAAAGTTTATTCTAGATAATACTATCTAAAAGTTCAAAATATACTTTACGAGCCAGACTTAAAAAAAAATTGCATTACAGAAAATCTGCGATTTAGGGTTTAGTTACTTACAGTGGACAAGGATCAACAAACTGCATTTAGGAGGTCTCGCTTTCAGCTGCAACCCTATCGTTCTTTATTTTATCAATATAACTATTGTTAGTACTCCTTTGAACTTTCTTGCCTTGTTCTTCTAAGCTCCAAAAGCCCTGTCCAACGTCGTCTTTGCTTTACACCAGAACTGTGTAGAAATCAAGACATATCACAGTGCCTGAACTTATACTCTCCAAAGATCTCAAACGTGTAAAACTCTTTGCACCTCTCACCCATGCCAGTCTTTCCATCCTGCTACAATCTTCAGGCTTTTAAAACCAAACTTGGTATCACCTAATCACAACAACCCTGATTTACCTCATTGTGCCTTTCAGTCTTTTCAGCTTTGGTGGCACACTGCACTTACAGGCCTTACTTAGTCCTTTACCCTGGTTTCTCACTTAAACATAAATCACTAATGTCACAAAGATATTGACTAGTTTAACTAGCCGTGAGAATAACCTGTGCGCAAGAGTAACTTCTGCTTAGAATTCAGTCTCTGTGGCCCCTCCATATGCAAACCAATAGTGGAAACTATTTAAAATTAGTTTTCCAACTGTACAAGGAGCAGATTACAGGAAAGGTTAATCACTCTGTTTTAAGCATTAATTTTTTTAATGATTAACATTCTAGCTGATTGTATCAGTTCTAAGTGGGTCAACACATACACTACACTGTTTCTTAAAATACAGCCTGCCAAGACATATCACTAAGTGCAAGTCTGTCCCCATATTGGGTAGTTCTGAGTGACTCCATGGATGGCATGGTCACTGACTGGCTGTGATTAATTTTTGACTTTGATTAACATCTGCAGGTTCACTGGGTGAATCTTTTCTGAAGTTCAAAGTCTTCATTCAGGAATAGTTCCCCTCAATGCTTGAATGTGTAGAATCTCTTGCATTTACATACGTAACACTAATGTTTTGGAGTGAGATTATATTTGCTTGAAACTAGTATGTGTTGCTATCTTGATGATGTGAAGCCATGCAAGAGTCACTTCACTTCATAGTTCTATGGGTATAATAAATCCCAGGAGACAAAATAGAGGAGCTAAAAAGAAAAAGTGAGAGTGTTGGAAACGTGAAGTAGTAAAATAGAAAATGCTGGAAGCGTACAGCAGGTACAGCATCATCTGAAAAGACAGGTTAATGTTTCAAGTGCAGATCCTTCATTAGAACTCTGATGAAAGGTCTCAGTCCAAAACATTAATGTGAGTTTTCTCTTTTCAGAGCCTGATGAAACTGCATTATATTTCAAGCATTTTCTGTTTGATTCTAGGAGAGAACGTGTTCATTGTAAAATCAAAAGGACGTGTGTTACAGCTTTTAAATCATGATACTTTCCAGCCCAACATTTTCATGGTGGACCATGCTGCAACAATTTGTGATAACAAGTGGTTATTCACTAAACAGGAATTAACTGTAATAATTACAGTTATACGTAAGCTCCACACGAAGTAATTATAGATTATGAACACCTGTGTCCGGAAGGGTAGAACAGACTTAAATTCTTGCTTTGAACAATTCCACTAATTGTACTAGTAAAACAAAACAAAGAATAACGGTAAAAACACAAGAAAGGTTTGTTGATTTTAACATCTGTTTTCAATGTATATATTTTTGAGAAAAGAAAACATTTATTAGATACGTTTTCTTCAGTGTGGAAACATAAATTTGTGAGTCTCTTGAGTGTGCTTTTAAAATTGTGGCAAATTCTGCACTAATTCCTTGTGTCTGTTAGTGGCAGTTCAACATTTGGTTAAGTCTTACTTTTGAAGGTACTCCCACCTTATAGTAAAACGTTGCCCAATTTGGTTGACCCTTGCTTATTTGACAGAACATAGATTGACAAGGCTAAAGATTCTACCATGCTTGCACCTGTAAGGTCAATGTGCAAATCACACTTTTTAATATCTCCTAATTGGTGTGGAACTTACTAAAATGTTACACTTAACTTGCATTTGTAGGTTGAGAACTAAGATGCAAATTGGAAAAACTATAATTTTTTTAATTTTAGAAATTGATTGCAATAATGCCCATTTTATATGCTCATGTTGCTGACCTCTGATCTTTGCCCATGGTTTATTGCTAATCAAAGGGACAGAAGTCCAGAGGACAGCGGTGTGAGTTCACTAACTGTGCATCACCAAAGTCAAACTCTGCTGCAGACATTTAAATACATTCCAACAAGTGTATCCAAGGAACACAATTCTTTTTGTGAGAAGTAGACTACTTTAGTTTCTATTTGTCAATAAAGGATATTAATTATCAGTTACAAATAATAACAAACTTAACTAGATGAGTAAGTTGACTCTCATTGGATCTCTAGAATCATTCAAGAGGCAGGTGGATGTTGTATATGGGAATTGCTGTGAAAAGGGGCATTGTAACTTTCTATGGAAGGTTGAACTAAATGGGCAGACTGGCCTCCCTCAGCTTTACTTATCTTTGTCACCAGCATGGGTACAGGGAACATCAACACTAAACCAGTACCACCAGGATCATAGAAATTCAGCACAGAATGACGCCATTTGGTCCATCATGCCATTGCTGGTGCTAGTAACATATCAGAATTATTTCCTTTAATCCCATTTCCCTGCACTTACTCTTTACCTTCCGAATATTGTTCTTCCACAGTTCATCTAATTCCCTCTTAAAAGTCATGGTTCATGCAACTTCAGTAGTCACTTTTGATAATCCATTCAATATCCCAGTAAACTTTTGTGTAAAAAAAAAAAATCTGCTAACCTCCCTCGTATGCTTCTCATTGTAATGCAACATTTATGCGCCTGTGATCTGAACACTTGGTGCCCAGAAAGCAAACTACTGAAGACAAGATTTCATTGTACTAATTTAATTCTCTACATCATTGGGTTTTGTGCTGTATAGCTAGGCGGAGCAAAACTTTGAAGCAGCAAAGTGTAAATAGTTTGAGTAGGGCTACTACTGTAATCAGTCTTCCCCCACCCAATATCTATAGGGAGACTTATCTCCAATAGCAGTTCAATGCAATAATGGTGAGGTGATGCCATTGGCTGAGTGCTCAAAATATAGTAGCATTTTATAGAATTTACTTGCTACATTATAAATGTACTTGGGTCCCAGCTAGAAAGTTATGAGTTCAGATCGCAGGGCTGTCCTCAATGTAGTGCTACACTCATTGTGTATTGAGGTGGCCAGTGAAAGAATGGAGGAGATGTTGGTTGTGGAGAAGATTTTGCCTTGAATTTCCTCACCTGCTTGTTTGACCGAGAGATGTGGTAGTTAGTGGCCAAGAAAAAGTAACATTTTTTTTTTGCGAAGTATTAGCTTGAAGGGCACCTCAGTAGCATAGAATAAAAACAATAGCTTCTTGTGGATGTCTGGGCTTTCCTATTAATAACCTAAATGGAGTTGTGTCTTTTTTCATGATTTACTATCGGAAACAGATGCTGCTTGCTGATTAAAGGTATATAGGTAATGACCACACTGCAGTGCAACAGTAAGGAATATATTTTAATCAAAAGCATCTGTTTCTCACTTCCACTGCCATATTTGTATAAAAACTGTACATTAGTATAAGTTGCAGGACCCTGTGGGAAACCTTTCATTCTGCCAACAAACCAGAGCAGTCATGTTACATCTCTTTGCCCATCTTCCATTTTTCACCACTGACTGGGTTCTTGATGCTTTTTGTTGCTTTGTTGTAAGTCTTCAGTTGTTGGACCTAGAGACATCAGCAGATTCCGATGCATCATAATCCTGTTTGCACTAGTGAAATGTTTAGTCTATTTGATTAGTCATTTCTTCTCATCAGTTGAGGGCCCACGCTCAGCTCCATTTCCATAAAGCAGATGGACCCAAAAGCTCCAAGAATAGTGGTTTTCTCAGAATGAACATTTTTACGATGCTAAAAGGCCATTGATCTAAAGATGTGGTAAATATGTGGGCGAGAACGAAACATTGGTCATTGCAAAAGATAACATGGTGAATCACTGGGGGAATGTCATGTTGCAATTTGCCACAGTGCAAATGCTTCCTTGGTTCTTTTACACCGATGCCTTAATCTTGCTTTTGTGAATAAGCTCGTGATCTATCCCACTGTGTGTTTACACCTCTCTGAATGAAACCACTCCAGTAGTAATTGGCCATTTTAGTTGCCATAAAAATAGAATTGGTTTGTGTCTCTACAAAATCCTTTGGTTTTCAGCCTGCCAATTTGTTCTTTTTTAGAATGCATTTAAGTCACTTTAAAACTTTCTGTGGAGTGTTTTTTTTATTCTAAGGAACACAGGCTTTAATTCAAAATGGTGGCTGCTTTGAATCTTGCTGTTTCGGTGAGCCTGTTGCTTATTGAACCATATCACCGACACCAAGAGCTGTAGGTAAAAACTTTCACAACTGAAGGGAAGAAAAATGAAAGCAGAGAAAAAAAAAGATACAATACGAAAGAAAGCGACACAAATAGCAAAAAAATTACCTTTTGTAGAGGATGGACGGAGAAAGAGAGCGTTTGATCAGTTGCCACACAGAGTCCATGTGATCTGCAGCTGCAAACCAAAGTTAAAATTTAGGCAATTCAGATTTATCTATGCCTATCAAGTGTTTAATTGGTTGCCTAAGTATCCAGTTGAATTGAAACTCTTTTTGGAGTTTATCTGAAAAACATAAAACATTAATCCGTGCCACCCGACCTGGATGACACACCAGACATTTACAAGGCCCTTTTTTTCCAGTTGAATTGAATAAGTAAATGTAAAGTTCCAGCTTGCAGACTACAGACTGGTGATTTTTTTTTTACTTAAAAGTGAAATTGGGTTTGAAATGTCAATTTGTAGCCCAGATAAATCTTGTAGTAAAAGTGTAGCATACAGTTCTCTTGTCAATTTTCTCCCCTGCCCATGGCAGTGGGTATTTGCTGAAGTACAGCTTACAATACAGGGCCCAAGTATCAATTCGTATTTCAGTGTTCACATGTGAGTGTTTACAACCAAGTCCAATCATGTGATGTCCATATGTTCCATATTTTCATTTGTGTTTCACAAAATGACAAGATATATTACAGATGAGTATGGCTATTTGGACTATTCTAGCACCTATGCAGAAAAAAACAGTTCTTCCAAGATTTTTGCTTCTAGCACCCAACTCCAATGAGCATTCCAAATATTGTTCACTTTGTGTGAAAGTGTTCCCCCAGATATTGGCCTTTTTACTATATTTAGTCTATCCTTACTTATTCCTTATCTTGAATAGTGCCCCATAATTAGCTTATCTTTCAAAGCTAAATAATTACAGGCTTTCCACTCTTTCCTCATAACTCTTGTACCACTTCCATGGCGTGAATGTTTCCATTATGTCTGTTGACCAAAACAGAACAGAAGACTCAACGCAGTCTAACCAGACAGAGTATTGTACGATTTTAACTTGGCATCTTCTGCCTTTACGGATATAATAATGTAATTCAGAATTCTACTTGCATTGTTAAATTGCTGCTTCACAGTAATCTAATGGACATGTTAAGTGACAAGTCTACTGTGACTCCCAGATCCTTCCCAAATTCACCTGTTACCTGTTTCTAGACCTTACACCCACTTTTCCTCACAAATTATGCTTTCCATTTGTCCGTATCAAATTTGATGTTACTGTTCCATCAATTTACAGATTTTGCCCATTTTAATGGGAGATCCCTGACTGTTGCCCCCTCACTACTGTGGTAACATCTATGATTTTAGCCAATTTGCAGAGTTTCTGAATCAGCATCATTAATGTTGATTAGGAGAATAGGGATTCCTGGGATACTCTATTCAGTTAATGCCCCCATAACCCCAACATCATTCCCCTTACAAATACCCAGTGCTTACTGATTCCTTTGGCTTAAGTATTATAAGCCTGTCTAGAATTCCACTTGATTGTTACCCTCCAGTTGGCTGTGGTGGAAGCTGTAGTCCAACACTGTGGGGGAGGTGGGGGGAATTGCACATTTTTGCAGCTAACGGCAAGAGTTGCACTAGCCTGCACACTGTAAGGAATATCTAGCCATGGCTTCTCTTTCCACTTTTGCAATGTCACCTCTGGAGGCCCCAAAAGGAACAAAACTTTGGCCCTCCCTTTCCACCTTTTGGTGACATCATCCAAAGCCATGGCAGCTAGCTTCCACATTACTGCCAATACCTCCAAGCTCTACATTTCTACCACTTCTTTAGACTCTTTGACTTTCTCTCACTATCCGTATTCGGATTAAGGTGGACGAATTAACTGCGCAGATAGCAGTTAACGGGTATGATGTAATTGGCATCACGGGGTCATGGCTCCAGGGTGACCAAGGCTGGGAACTCAACATCCAGGGATATTCAACATTTAGGAAGGATATGAGTAAAGGGTCAGGGAGGTGTTGCTACAGTTACAGGGCCTTGGTGAGGTCACACCTGGAGTATTGTGTACAGTTTTGGTCTCCTAACCTGAGGAAGGACATTCTTGCTATTGAGGGAGTGCAGCGAAGGTTTACCAGACTGATTCCCGGGATGGCGGGACTGACCTATCAGGAAAGACTGGATCAACTGGGCTTGTATTCACTGGAATTCAGAAGAATGAGAGGGGACCTCATAGAAACGTTTAAAATTCTGATGGGTTTAGACAGGTTAGATGCAGGAAGAATGTTCCCAATGTTGGGGAAGTCCAGAACCAGGGGTCACAGTCTAAGGAGAAGGGGTAAGCCATTTAGGACCGAGATGAGGAAAAACTTTTTCACCCAGAGAGTGGTGAACCTGTGGAATTCTCTACCACAGAAAGTAGTTGAGGCCAATTCACTAAATATATTCAAAAAGGAGTTAGATGAAGTCCTTACTACGAGGGGGATCAAGGGGTATGGCGAGAAAGCAGGAATGGGGTACTGAAGTTGCATGTTCAGCCATGAACTCATTGAATAGCGGTGCAGGCTAGAAGGGCCGAATGACCTACTCCTGCACCTATTTTCTATGTTTTTATGATAGACAGAAAGGAAAAGGAGGCGGGGTGGCATTGCTGGTTAAAGAGAAAATTAATGCAATAATAAGAAAGGACATTAGCTTGGATGATGTGGAATCGTTATGGGTGGAGCTGCGGAATACCATGGGGCAAAAAACGCGAGTGGGAGTTGTGTACAGACCACCAAACAGTAGTAGTAAAGTTGGGGACAGCATCAAACAAGAAATTAGGGATGCATGCAGTAATGGTACAGCAGTTATCATGGGTGACATAAATCTACATATTGACTGGGCTAACCAAACTGGTAGCAATGCGGTGGAGGAGGATTTCCTGGAGTGTATTAGGGATGGTTTTCTCGACCAATATGTCGAGGAACCAACCAGGGAGCTGGCCATCCTATACTGGGTGATGTGTAATGAGAAAGGACGAATTAGAAATCTTGTTGTGTGAGACCCCTTGGGGAAGAGTGACCATAACATGGTAGAATTTTTTATTAGGATGGAGAGTGACACAGTTAATTCAGAAACTAGGGTCCTGAACTTAAGGAAAGGTAACTTCGATGGTTTGAGGTGTGAATTGGCGAGAATAGACTGGCAAATGATACTTAAAGGGTTGACGGTGGATAGGCAATGGCAAACATTTAAAGATCACATGGATGAACTTCAGCAATTGTACATCCCTGTCTGGAATAAAAATAAAACGGGGAAGGTGGCTCAACCGTGGCTAACAAGGGAAATTAAGGATCGTGTTAAATCCAAGGAAGAGGCATATAAATTGGCCACAAAAAGCAGCAAACCTGAGGACTGGGAGAAATTTAGAATTCAGCAGAGGAGGGCAAAGGGTTTAATTAAGAGGGGGGAAATAGAGTACAAGAAGAAGCTTGCTGGGAACATAAAAACTGAATGTAAAAGCTTTTACAGATATGTGAAGAGAAAAAGATTAGTGAAGACAAACGTAGGTCCTTTGCAGTCAGATTCAGGTGACTTTAGACTGGGGAACAAGGAAATGGCAGACCAATTGAACAAATACTTTGGTTCTGTCTTCACGAAGGAAGACACAAATAACCTTCCAGATGTATTTGGGGACCGGGGGTCTAGTGAGAAGGAGGTACTGAAGGATATCCTTATTAGGCGGTAAATTGCGTTAGGAAAATAGATGGGGTTGAAGGCCGATAAATCCCCGGGGCCTGATAATCTGCATCCCAGAGTACTTAAGGAAGTGGCCCTAGAAATAGTAGATGCATTTGTGATCATTTTCCAACAGTCTATCGACTCGGGATCAGTTCCTATGGATTGGAGGGTAGCTAATGTAACACCACTTTTTAAAAAGGGAGGGAGAGAGAAAGCAGGTAATTATAGACCGGTTAGCCTGACATCAGTGGTGGGGAAAATGTTGGAATCAATTATTAAGGATGAAGTAGCAGCGCATTTGGAAAGCAGTGACGGGATCGGTCCAAGTCAGCATGGATTTATGAAGGGGAAATCATGCTTGACAAATCTTCTGGAATTTTTTGAGGATGTAACCAGTAGAGTGGACAAGGGCGAACCAGTGGATGTGGTGTATTTGGACTTTCAAAAAGGCTTTTGACAAGGTCCCACACAAGAGATTGGTGTGCAAAATCAAAGCACATGGAATTGGGGTTAATATACTGATGTGGATAGAAAACTGGTTGGCAGACAGGAAGCAGAGAGTCAGGATAAACGGAATGGCAGGCAGTGACTAGTGGAGTGCCGCAGGGCTCAGTGCTGGGACCCCAGCTCTTTACAATATACATCAATGATTTGGATGAAGGAATTGTGAGTAATGTCTCCAAGTTTGCAGATGACACTAAACTGGGTGGCGGTGTGAGCTGTGAGGAGGACGCTAAGAGGCTGCAGGGTGATTTAGACAGATTAGGTGAGTGGGCAAATGCATGGCAGATGCAGTATAATGTGGATAAATGTGAGGTTATCCACTTTGGGGGCAAAAACACGAAGACAGAATATTATCTGAATGGTGGCAGATTAGGAAAAGGGGAGGTGCAACGAGACCTGGATGTCATGGTTCATCAGTCATTGAAAGTTGGCATACATGTACAGCAGGCGATGAAGAAGGCAAATGGTATGTTGGCCTTCATAGCTAGGGGATTTGAGGATAGGAGCAGGGAGGTCTTACTACAGTTGTACAGGGCCTTGGTGAGGCCTCACCTGGAATATTGTGTTCAGTTTTGGTCTCCTAATCTGAGGAAGGACGTTCTTGCTATTGAGGGAGTGCAGCGAAGGTTCACCAGACTGATTCCCGGGATGGCTGGACTGACATATGAGGAGAGACTGGATCAACTGGGCTTTTATACATTGGAGTTTAGAAGGATATGAGGGGATCTCATCAAAACATACAAGATTCTGATGGGACTGGACAGGTTAGATGTGGGTAGATTGTTCCCGATGTTGCGGAAGTCCAGAACCAGGGGACACCATCTTAGGATAAGGGGTAGGCCATTTAAGACAGAGATGAGGACAAACTTCTTCACTCAGAGAGCCTTTAACCTGTGGAATTCCCTACCGCAGAGAGTTGTTGATGCCAGTTCATTGGATATATTCAAGAGGGAGTTAGATATGGCCCTTACGGCTAAGGGGATCAAGGGGTGTGGAGAGAAAGCAGGAAAGGGATAATGAGGGAATGATCCGCCATGATCTCATCGAATGGTGGTGCAGGCTCGAAGGGCCGAATGGCCTACTCCTGCACCTATTTTCTATGTTTCTATCAGACAGCTTGCCTGACATTCAGGCTAAACATTGCAAAGATCAAAGCCATTATCTTTGGCTTCCACCACAATCTCCATGCCTTTCCTACTGCCTCAAGCTTTTTACAACTTACTTCCAACTCTGTAATATCACCCACCTCCATCCCTATCTCAGCCCAGCTTCTGCTAAGACCACCATGCATGCCTTTGTCACCTCCAGACTTGATTCTTCCAATGTACTCCTGGCCGGCCTCCCATTCTCCACCCTCCATAAACTTCAGCTCATTCCAAATTCTGCTTTCTGTTTCCAATGCTGCACCAGGTCACACTCACCCATCCTCACTGACCTACATTGGCATCGCCCAATGCCTCAGATTTAAAACTCTCACGTACTTGTATTACATCTCTCCACAGCCTCAACCCACCCTAAATCTAACTTCCTCCAGCCTTATAACCCCTACCCCCTGAAGTCTCCATTTCTCTGACCTCTTGTCTACCCCCCTCCCCCCTGCCCCTTTACACTGCCATCGCGAGTGATGTGCAGCCCTCGAGGTTTCACTTTCTAAAATATGCTCCCGAAACATTTCTGTCTCTTCCCTTCACTCTCTTTTAAGACACTCATTAAAATCCCTTCTTTGATGAAACATTTGGATACCTCCTTCTAGCTTTGGCTCAGCATCTGTTTTTCTTCATGTCTCTGTGAAGCATCTTTGGGTATTTTTCTGTTAAAGGCACTACAGAAATGTAAGTTGGAGGTTCTCTGTATATAGACCCATCAGGTACAGGGATAATATTAATCATGCTTTGCAATGTCTTACATAGACAAATAATTTTGTTTCCCAATATTGAAATTTCCAGGCTAATTCCCCAATCGTACACCTGGCATGGGAATGCTAATCAGAAAATCATAGGCCTGCTGATCCATCTGTTTCAATGAATGTCAGGAAAATCGGACTGTGGGCTTAAAGCTTCCTGATCAGCCCTTTTGGCAGCAGAATTGAGGTGGGCGATGTTACACAGGTGGGAATGCCAATCCTTGCCAGGGACACTCAGTCGAGGAAATCAGCCCTATAATATTTACACATCATATTTTGAGATTACGTACGAGTTCAAAATACCTATATACGGTATTGGTGAGGCCAGAGTGGAATACTGCGTGCAGTTTTGGTTTCCATATTTACGAAAGGATATACTTGCTTTGGAGGCAGTTCAGAGAAGGTTCACTCGGCTGATTCCGGGGATTGACTTATGAAGAAAGGTTGAGTAGGTTGGGCCTCTACTCATTGGAATGCAGAAGAATGAGAGGTGATCTTATAGAAACATACAAGATTATGAGGGGGCTTGACAAGGTGGATACAGAGAGGATGTTTCCTCTGATGGGAGAAACTAAAACTAGAGGGCATGACCTTAGAATAAGGGGCTTCCCATTTAAAACAGATGAGGAGAAATTTCTTCTCTCAGGGTTGTAAATCTGTGGCGAGCTGTGGAAGCTGGGACATTGAATAAATTCAAGACATAAATAGACAGTTTCTTAAACGATAACCAAATTAATATTTCCTCATTTTTTTTCAGAAATGCACGATTTGGTAATCATCTTTACTGATGCTTTGCTGCTTTTCTGGCACCTAATGTAATAATCATTAGACTCAATCTAAACGCTAGCTATAATGAAGTTTCAAAACTTATGTTCACACTTTGCTACCTTTTTTTTGTTCAGAACAGCAACTTTTACCTTCCTTCCTCTTGTGGTCTACATACCTCAGCTTACACAAATGAAGAACAGCAACAGCAAAAAAAAAAGCTAGCTCTAAAGCATCTTACCAGGCGGAGATCCAAAAAATGTCAAGCTCTGGAACCTAAGCTTTGTGCTGCTATTTAACTGCAAAGTTGATGGATTTTTGACAGGTTTATAGCTGACAAGTTCCATGGCTAGTCAAGCAGTGCAATTATGTTTGAGTTAATTTGATATAATCAAGTTGATGTTATGCAGTCCCAGTTGACTCGAGCAGTGTATGTAGTCAATTTTCTGCTGGAGGTTATAAATAAGCATTGAAATTTGGCTAATCCCATCACAGAAAAAAACATCTTGCACAGTGGTATGTTTCAAGTTTGTTGTGGTTTCTAAAATAGTACTAAAAGCAGCCGATAATGTCGCAGGTAGCCGAATCAGTCACAAATAGAGAGGAGAACATTTAGTTGTTAGTGAGCAAAGCAATAAATGCTGTGGCACGGTACTTGTTTTGAAATGTTTCTTTTGAATGTTTCTTTTAGTGTAGTTAAACTGGCAGGGGCTGTCTCCTTTCTGAACTGAGCAGAGCATGCATGCTTGAGAAAGCGTGTCATGGGAACAAGCTTTGGGGAATCTGCTTGCTACAATGTACACTGCCTTTGCAGATGTGCTCAGTACTAATGCATAAACTGGCAGCAGGGAGTTTAGGGTTGATACAGGTTTCACTGTGTTTGAACCCACACATTGAGTTTTGGCATGGGAAGATGTGTATGACCCTAATCATATCTTGAACAAACATTGAAAATAATCTCTCTCTATCAGACAATAATTAAACATGTTTTTTTCCCCTGCAGTTAATAAGACATCCGCCCTTCAGTCAAGAAAGGCTTGAGTCAGAAGTAGGATCAAAAGCTGCTGCCAGACGGGGCAGTAGAAGGGCAAGAATCAGAGTTCGAATTCAGAGATTTGCTTTACTACTGTTGAAAATTTTAATAACCGTAATCATTTTTGGGTACCTTTTCTTTTAAGATAGATTTCTGGGGTGCAGTTTGCAAGCTATAACTATCCTGGTCCAAAACTAGACAATGGCAGGTCTTGTTAAATGCAATGCGGTATACCCTCAGAATATGCCTCAATTCAAGGAGACCACATTATGATGTATTGCATGACTGTGGCCTCTCTGAGTAGGACTACTAAACTAAGTTTAAAGACTGCTTCGTGCAATGGATTTGCATCCAATGATTTACTTCACAGACCTGTAGCATGCCTTAAAGTGAAAAGACTACCTTAACAAATCAGTAGGTATACACATACTGGCCGGAATCTTCCCAGCCCTGCGAGTGCGGGTTTTGAGGCGGGCCCGCTGTCAAAATGGCCCTGATTGACAACAAGGTGGAAGTCCGCTCTGAACCCGCCTCCGTGTCAGTTTCTCAACTGTCGGGTCTGCATGTGGATCGCAGACACGACACCAAGCGGCGGCCAGTCAATTAAGATGCTTAAGAAATAATTTAAAGGTATTTAAAAGGAGTTTACACATGCACTTACCATTTTACCAAGTTTTCAACGAGTGCCATCCCTCGTGTTTCATGTCAGGTAAGTGTGTTGGGTTCTCAGTGACTCTTCATTGCTTTGGCAAGGTGACAGCTGCAGATGTGGTATAAAAGCTACCATTTCACAGCTGTTCACTTTCCAATGTCAGAAGCTGAAGCCTTCAGGATTTGGAAGAGACCTTTGAGCTGTATGCAGCTTGGAAGTGTTGGAGTGAAATCTCTACCCACTGTCACCTCCTTGGAGCAACCTCTCTCACCATTGACCAGTCGCTTCTGTCATCTAAACCTCACCTGCCATCTCTTCCAGCAGCCTCGATGCCCTTGGGAGAAAAAATCTCACCTTGGTCCTCAGAAACCCACCACGATCAGCCTCAATACCAATATCATTAAACACACCAGCATCATCAACAACAACCTTCTCCGAAATCACCTGATGCTGCACAGGGTATCAGCACCTGACCACATTGCTGCCAGGGATGGCCTCACCATGGCCACATTTACTTCACTTGACGATATGCACCCTGGCTGCCACATGATGTGCCAGGTTGGCACCACCCCACACCAGCACCATAAAGCATCCCTGCAATGCCCAAGCCATTCCTTTCACACTCAATCACCATTTTGCAAGGTACCCTTATGTCTTACCATTCACTGCACCTCACTAAGTCACTTCCAAAGGGGCACACAAATCTGTCCAAGAACACAAAGTGTTGAAAATAAAGATTTTAATGTTTGACAACACATTTGCAGAAACTCTACATGAACTTTGGCTAAAAGACCCAAGTGCCTACCCTTATGTGTTGTTAGTTGGTATGATTGGCCAAGGATCAGGGTGAATGTGAGGAGTGGCTAGTGAGATGGGGAAGTGATAATGTTGATAGAGAGAGAGGGATGGATGGTGCAAGGTAAGGCACAGCAGGATGAGATTGAGTGTGGCTTTGCAGTAACTTCTCGTGATCTGCTGAGATCATTGAAAGGTTTGTGCCACTGCAGCCAGGGTCCTCCTGATGACATCCCTGCTTGAGCCCTCCTATGCAGTGTGCAACCAGACTGCATTAATCTCCTGGGGCGGTCTCTTCCACCCACTGGAAGGGAAGAGAACCTCCCTGCGTGCTGTGACTCCCTCCATCAGCATCTGGAGGGGGTGGAGGTGGGGGGGAGGGGTGGCGGTGGGGTCATAGGAGAGCCTGGGTGCAGTCTTGCATCTTTTTGCAGTGTTTGCAGTAGAACACTGATAAAACAGCTATCAAAAAAAGATTAGCCACGGTCTCTTTAAGGAAACTGGCTGATGATGCGTCATCAAATGACATCATCAGACCCGCTTCCTGTTAATTGGCTGAGAACCTCACAGGGCGCGCTTAACAAACTCAATCAAGGTAAAATCAGATCAACAGAGCTCCATGGAAGTGGGAGCGGGGCTGCATTCAGCCACTGATCTTGGCTGCGCTTAGCCCGCCTCGGTAAATAAAATCGCAGCCACCTTGTGGTCCCTGAAGGTCTTATTACAGAATGCTGCAGGTCTTCTCTTGCCATAGTCTTTTTACCAGTCAGCTAAGTAATATCTAGGAAGACAGTCCAATGCAGTACTAAGGGAGTGATGTGCCATCTGAGCTGCCGCCTTTCAGATAAGACATGAAACCGAGGCTTCGTCTGCCCTCTGAGATGGACGTAATAGAACCCAAGACACTATTTCAAAGAAGAGCAGGGAGTTTTCCCGGTGTCTTGGCCAATATTAATCCCTTAATCAACATAACAAACTGATTATCTGGTCATTATCACATTGCTGTTTGTGAGATCTCACTATGCGCAAATTGGCTGCCGTGTTTCCAACATTACAACAGTGACGGCATGCAAAAGTATTACATCCGAGGTGAAGCATTATAGAAATGCAAAGCCTTATGTTTCTTTGGTTAATGAGCTTTTAATGCACTTCAGTCATGGATGTATTTCGAAGTAAAAAATAGATGGAACGATTGTGTCTGATGCGGAACATCACACTTGCTGGCCATAATATGTCACTCATATTTGTTAGTGCACATTCAAACCACATTCAAAATGTTTCTATTAGGATCTTTGAACCTTTTGACTGGAGGGTTGCTAATGTAACACTTTTTAAAAAAGGAGGGAGAGAGAAAACGGGTAATTATAGACCGGTTAGCCTGATATCAGTAGTGGGGAAAATGTTGGAATCAATCATTAAGGATGAAATAGCAGCACATTTGGAAAGCAGTGACAGGATCGGTCCAAGTCAGCATGGATTTATGAAAGGGAAATCATGCTTGACAAATCTTCTGGAATTTTTTGAGGATGTAACTAGTAGAGTGGACAAGGGAGAACCAATGGATGTGGTGTACTTGGACTTTCAAAAGACTTTTGACAAGGTCCCACACAAGAGATTGGTGTGCAAAATCAAAGCACATGGTATTGGGGGTAATGTACTGACGTGGATAGAGAACTGGCTGGCAGACAGGAAGCAGAGAGTCGGGATAAACGGGTCCTTTTCAGATAGGCAGGCAGTGACTAGTGGAGTACTGCAGGGCTCAGTGCTGGGACACCAGCTCTTTACAATATATATTAATGATTTAAATGATGGAATTGAGTGTAATATCTCCAAGTTTGCAGATGACATGAAACTGGGCGGCGGTGTGAGCTGTGAGGAGGACGCTAAGAGGCTGCAGGGTGACTTGGACAGGTTAGGCGAATGGGCAAATACATGGCAGATGCAGTATAATGTGGATAAATGGAGGCAAAAACACGAAGACAGAATATTATCTGAATGGCGGCAGATTAGGAAAAGGGGAGGTGCAGCGAGACCTGGGTGTCATAATGCATCAATCATTGAAAGTTGGCATGCAGGTACAGCAGGCGATGAAGAAGGCAAATGGTATGTTGGCCTTCATAGCAAGGAGATTTGAGTATAGGAGCAGGGAGGTCTTACTGCAGTTGTACAGGGCCTTGGTGAGGCCTCACCTGGAATATTGTGTTCAGTTTTGGTCTTCTAATCTGAGGAAGGACGTTGTTGCTATTGAGGGAGTGCAGCGAAGGTTCACCAGACTGATTCCAGGGATGGCTGGACTGACATATGAGGAGAGACTGGATCAACTGGGCCTTTATACACTGGAATTTAGAAGGATGAGAGGGGATCTCATAGGAACATATAAGATTCTGATGGGACTGGACAGGTTAGATGCGGGAAGAATGTTCCCGATGTTGGGGAAGTCCAGAACCAGGGAACACAGTCTTAGTCCAAAATGGCCTGCCCCTTATCCTGAGATAAGGAGAAACTTCTTCACTCAGAGAGTTGTTAACCCGTGGAATTCCCTGCCGCAGAGAGTTGTTGATGGCAGTTCATTGGATATAATCAAGAGGGAGTTAGATATGGCCCTTATGGCTAAGGGGATCAGGGGATATGGAGAGAAAGCAGGAAAGGGGTACTGAGGGAAGGATCGGCCATGATCTTATTAAATGGCAGTGCAGGCTCGAAGGGCCGAATGGCCTACTCCTGCACCTATTTTCTATGTTTCAGCTACGTTCTCTTGTGCTGGGAAAGTGGCCTTTACCTACAGTTGTTACATTTGTTCATATTAGTTGTACAGTGTGATGATTAAACCTAAGAAATGTAATTAAATGCACTGTTGTGTCCAAAGAATTAGCTGTCACCTTTAATTTGGTATTTGTACGGAATTAAACTAAGTTTTCAAATTGGGGTCCCTGGATTTCACTGCACCTACCTTCTGGATTTCTGTTCGTTGACTTAACAACACTTTGGGTCCAAGTTTCGAGGCGCGCCTAGAACGGCGCAGTCCCGACCTGGACGCCCGTTTTTCGCGCCACAAAGTGCGCCTAAACAAAACCTCCGTATTCTCCACCTCCCTGCAGGCCCTCGGCGCAGCGCAGCAGGAGCTGTAGGGGGCGGAGCCAGGTCCCTGCACTGAAAACAGTGCCGGGACCTCTGCACATGCGCACTACAGTGGGCACGCATGTGCAGTAGCTCCAGGCGCCCGAAACTGTGTGGGAGGGGCCGAAGCACGCAGCCCCTAGCTCTGGCCGAATGGCCTCAGTGGGGCTGCATGAATAAGGCTTCTTCCACGGCCAGCTCCTGCTTCCTCCCGACCCGACTCGACTCCCGCTTCCTGCCTCCGGACCCGACCCGACTCTCCCGCTCCCCGCCCCCCCCCCCGGACCCGACCCGACCCGACTCCCGGTCCCCCCCCCTGACTGGACCCGACCCGACTCCCGGTTCCCCCCGCCCCCGGACTGGATCCGACCTGACCTCCCTCTCCCCGACCCGAACCGAACCTCCCTCCCTCCCACCACCCCCCCCGACCCAACCCAACGCCACCTACCTGTAAATCTGGTGCTGGGGACGGGCCCTGCCCGAAGTCTCGGGCCCGACCCGTTCAGCCTCCCTCCCCTTTCTCCTTCTCCCCCCCTAATCTCCTTCTCCCCCCCCCATCTCCTTCCCCCCCCCAATCTCTTCCCCCCCCAATCTCCTTCCCCCCCCAATCTCCTTCCCCCCCCAATCTCCTTCCCCCCCATCTCCTTCCCCCCCAATCTCCTTCCCCCCCAATCTCCTTCCCCCCCCAATCTCCTTCCCCCCCCAATCTCCTTCCCCCCCCCAATCTCCTTCCCCCCCCAATCTCCTTCCCCCCCCAATCTCCTTCCCCCCCCAATCTCCTTCCCCCCCAATCTCCTTCCCCCCCAATCTCCTTCCCCCCCCAATCTCCTTCCCCCCCAATCTCCTTCCCCCCCAATCTCCTTCCCCCCCAATCTCCTTCCCCCCCAATCTCCTTCCCCCCCAATCTCCTTCCCCCCCCAATCTCCTTCCCCCCCCAATCTCCTTCCCCCCCCCAATCTCCTTCCCCCCCAATCTCCTTCCCCCCCAATCTCCTTCCCCCCCCAATCTCCTTCCCCCCCAATCTCCTTCCCCCCCCAAATCTCCTTCTCCCCCCCAAATCTCCTTCTCCCCCCCATCTCCTTACCCCCAATCTTCTTCCCCCCCTCAATCTCCTTCCCCCTCTCAATCTCCTTCCCCCTCCCAATCTCCTTCCCCCCCAACCTCCTTCTCCCCCCCCCAACCTCCTTCTCCCCCCCCAACCTCCTTCTCCCCCCCCAACCTCCTTCTCCCCCCCCCAACCTCCTTCTCCCCCCCAACCTCCTTCTCCCCCCCAACCTCCTTCTCCCCCCCCCCAACCTCCTTCTCCCCCCCCCAACCTCCTCCCCCCCCCCAACCTCCTTCTCCCCCCCCCAACCTCCTTCTCCCCCCCCAACCTCCTTCTCCCCCCCCCCAACCTCCTTCTCCCCCCCAACCTCCTTCTCCCCCCCAACCTCCTTCTCCCCCCCAACCTCCTTCTCCCCCCCCCAATCTCCTTCTCCCCCCCAATCTCCTTCTCCCCCCCACAATCTCCTTCTCCCCCCCCCCAATCTCCTTCTCCCCCCCCCCATCTCCTTCTCCCCCCCCATCTCCTTCTCCCCCCCCATCTCCTTCTCCCCCCCCATCTCCTTCTCCCCCCCATCTCCTTCTCCCCCCCCATCTCCTTCTCCCCCCCCATCTCCTTCTCCCCCCCATCTCCTTCTCCCCCCCATCTCCTTCTCCCCCCATCTCCTTCTCCCCCCCATCTCCTTCTCCCCTCCATCTCCTTCTCCCCCCCCCCATCTCCTTCTCCCCCCCCATCTCCTTCTCCCCCCCCATCTCCTTCTCCCCCCCCATCTCCTTCTCCCCCCCATCTCCTTCTCCCCCCCCATCTCCTTCTCCCCCCCCATCTCCTTCTCCCCCCCATCTCCTTCTCCCCCCCCATCTCCTTCTCCCCCCCCATCTCCTTCTCCCCCCCCATCTCCTTCTCCCCCCCATCTCCTTCTCCCCCCATCTCCTTCTCCCCCCCATCTCCTTCTCCCCCCATCTCCTTCTCCCCCCCATCTCCTTCTCCCCCCCATCTCCTTCTCCCCCCATCTCCTTCTCCTCCCCCCATCTCCTTCTCCCCCCCATCTCCTTCTCCCCCCCATCTCCTTCTCCCCCCATCTCCTTCTCCCCCCCATCTCCTTCTCCCCCCCCCCATCTCCTTCTCCCCCCCATCTCCTTCTCCCCCCCCATCTCCTTCTCCCCCCCCATCTCCTTCTCCCCCCCATCTCCTTCTCCCCCCCCAGCTCCTTCTCCCCCCCCATCTCCTTCTCCCCCCCCCATCTCCTTCTCCCTCCATCTCCTTTATCCCCTTCTCCCCCCTCCCCCCTTCTCCCCCATCCCTCCCCCTGCTCCCCTCCTCCGCCTCCCCTCGCTGTCAGAAACACAGACACTGACAGAGAATGAGACACACACACAGACAGACAGAGAGATAGAGACACTGACAGAGACACACTGAGAGGGGAGAGCGGGGGGGCATCCCAGCACGCTGTTGGAGGGCTCCCGGTGCTGCAGTCGGTAAGTAGAAAATGTTTTATTTATTGATTTAAAAAAAAATTATTTCTTATTAATTTTTTTTGATTGATTTATTGGTTGATTTATTGATGTATTTATCATTTATTATTGATGATGGCTCTTTATTTGTAAAACTGAAGTGTTTAATGTTTGTAAACTTCCCTTTAAACCCCCCCCCCTCACCATTCCCTACGCCTGATTTGTAACCTACGCCTGATTTTCTAAAGTGTAGACAAGGTTTTTTCGAGCGTACAAAAATCTTCACTCACTCCATTCTAAGTTAGTTTGGAGTAAGTTTTCACTGACGAAACTTTGAAAACAGGCGTAAGTGGCTGGACACGCCCCCTTTTGAAAAAAAAATTGTGTTCAAAGTGAAACTGTTCAAACTGACTAGAACTGGAGCAAACTAAATGACGAGAATTCCGATTTCTAAGATACTCCGTTCTACACCAGTTGCTCCTAAAAATCAGGAGCAAATCATGTGGAAACTTGGGGCCTTTATTTCTGTATCTGTAAACAAATAAAAACACATCTCCAGTAATGATAGTGCTGTTTTCCTTTTGGAGAAAAGATGATCTTGTCTTTTGGAAGCTAGGACAGGGAAGGTCTCCAGAAATAGACACCGCATATGGAAAATTTGAAAATCACCGGATTAAAGGGCAAAGAGGCTATTCAGAAAAGCCTCTAAAATGTTTAGTTTCAACCCCATGTATACAGGAACATTCCAACCCAACAAAAGAAAGTGCCACTTTTGAGTAAAGTGCTCTTTTCCTTTTGAGTTATGAGATTATTGATCTAGTTTCGAAAAAATACCAGCTCTGGTCAGATGCGCGATGAAATGCAACTTCTGTGTTGTTAGTGGTAGATGTGGTGGAAGAAAAACTGGTGGCACTAACAGAAGGTCCAGACTTCAGCTGTAAAACCTGGCTGAAAGGGCTTAGTAACATAGATACACACAAAAAAACAAGGCTTAAGCATTCTGATACACTTTAAATGTATGCATATACAGGTATTGAACATTTCTGGGAGAATCTTTTTAGAACCATAAATTAACAACCTTCAATGTTTGTCAAATATTTGTTTTGTTTTTGCTGTTAAAGAACTCATTGAAAGCCACACTTAGACACTCTAAGTCAACTGTTGTTCTCTATTTTCAAAAACTATCGACTAGTCCATCCCAGTCTATAAACACTGGGTAGGTTGTATATAGCTTGTTCAGTAAATTCTCATTGTTACTGCGTTTTATAAGATGCTTCTCTTTCCTGATGGTGGCATTGTAAAGTGAATACTGCCACTAGTCATTCACTCCTGTTGTCTAAAATGCTGGCAAGTGACAAAAGAATGTACCTATTATATCGGCAGACATTTTTTGCATTTTTAATTAAGAAAATTGCAACTGATAGCATTTGGAAAAATTACCATCTTTGCATGCATGCAATAAGGTGACTTGAAATCGTGTCGGGTTAAATTAAATCTAGGTTTCCTCAATATAAATGCATTGCACATCAAATTTAATCCACAAAGATAATGTGTTCATTCCTGATGTGTTTTTTTTCTTTCAAGTTGTCTTGTCTGATGCATATGAACTGTTTTGAGTCGACTGCAAGCATTATTTCTATTTGTGAATGCAGGCAAAAGTGGCAGCTTGTAAACGCTGTTGAGTTAATTTGATGTGCATCAAAATAAAGTTGACTCCAATTTGAAGTTGACTTGTGTCATGCGTGTAAATGTGGTACATGTCAATACGCGTTTTTGTTTACCTGACTGCCATCCGCTGGAAATGTTGCCATTTTGTTGGAGTGTTCCAGTGGTAAACTCAGATCTGTCATATCTGAATCTACGGTTCTGATTGCTTAGCAGTAAGGTGATGCATTTAAAACCACTTTTCTTCATCTGATTCAAGTAAAGAGTGAAGTTTTATTGAATACAAAGCCAAGCACACACAGACTAATAAGGAAACATAGCAGAATTTGATTGATGTGTTATTTTAATTTAATTTAATATAATTCTTAAAACACGACCTTTGTCAGCAATAGTTTGGTTTTTTTCGTCTATTTTTTAAATTATTTTTTCAGTGTGAGTCCTTGTGTTTGACAAAGTGAAGGCTGTTTATGGCTGTTTGTTGCAGAGAGCCTCAGGTCAGGATTGAGTAATGAAGATGTGGGGATAGATAAATACTCTGGACTTTCGATTGCCTTTGGGGATCAGGGAGTGGGTTGTGCAGAAGTTTCACTTAGATTAAATAGATGGGGTACAGTGCGCAAAGGCCCTCGGGTCAGGGTTAAATAGTGAAGATGTGTGGGGATAGATAAATATTGTGGAGTCTTGATTGCCTTGAGCTTGACTTGGGTTAAATAAATGGGGTAGTATCCAGGATTGTGTATCAATCTGAAAGGAGCAGCCTTCATGGACCAAAATGTCCTTTTCTTGTTAAGTTTTGTAATGGTTTTCAAACTGTGGATTGGAGATTATTTTTACTGAACTATTATCAAACTCTCTCAGGTGAGTCACAGTTTGATGGTACTTTGTGCAGTAATCCTGCACCCACTAGGGACTGAGTTGAGATTCCCCGAATTTATTTCACATAACACTATTATAGCCAACGGTGTGAGAGGACGATTTTCCTCTAATCCTGCATTGGATTTGAATCATGATTCCAGGAGTTAAAGCAGAACACTCTCATTTACTGAACCACCCATTTCTAATTCTACATATAAGGAAAACATTCAATATAGTTCAAAAGTATTAGTGCATTATTTTATTAAGAGAACAGCTGAAGTTTCTAACATCTATCTCTTCAAAGTAAGAGAGGGAAAGTTTGCTGTGGTCACTGTGTAGTGATCTTGTAAACATGTTCTTTTAAATGTATGGGCGATAGCTACACATAGCAACCAGATCAATCCTTTGTCCTTTCAAGGGACATTATCCATTAAGTGAAGGACCTTGTGAGAAATCCGTACATCTCAAAACTGTGCACATGATAAGACTGACCCAATAGTGCATATTGTAACTTTTACAATATATTAGGATATGAGAATGGGATTAGAGTGGACAACTCCAGCTGAAGAGCTGGAACTGGCACAAAGAGGCACCTTCTGCGCTGTGATTTCTGTGATGAATCTTAAGGCCTGATTTTGCGACACTCGCAGGTGTCACTGGCCAAGATCACCCATCAGCAAAATCGGCCCTTATTGTTTACAAATAGAAATAATAATGAGCGTGTTGCTATGAAAACTCCGGGGGAATTACACTGGAGCCAATCAATGTGCCGATTTTTATCAGTATCATTTCTGGCACCCTAAGCAGCACACATTGTCTGTTTCAGGATCTGAACCAACCTCCTACTACTCATAAGGACCATGGTCCTTTAACCTTTTGGACATTGTCTTTGGTTCTGGTATTTCCTTTTTTAATGGTGTTTCTGTGCGCTGACAGATTGAGGGCCTGAAAATCCTTGCGGGAGATGCTCCATCAGTGGCAGAGCGGAAGTCAGTTGTGGGGACAATCTGCAAGGGATTATTGAGTTCAACAGTGAAAAAATAAACGGAGATATGTAGAAATGAAATGGCACAATTGCCGGAACATAGAAACATAGAAAATAGGTGCAGGAGTAGGCTATTCGGCCCTTCGAGCCTACACCGCCATTCAATAAGATCATGGCTGATCATTCCTTCCGTACCCCTTTCCTGCTTTCTCTCCATACCCCTTGATCCCTTTAGCCGTAAGGGTCATATCTAACTCCCTCTTGAATATATCCAATGAACTGGCATCAACAACACTCTGCGGCAAGGAATTCAATAGGTTAACAACCCTCTGAGTGTAGAAGTTTCTCCTCATCTCAGTTGTAAATGGCCTACCCCTTATCCTAAGACTATGTCCCCTGGTTCTGGACTTCCCCAACATCGGGAACATTCTTCCCGCATCTAACCTGTCCAGTCCCGTCAGAATCTTATACGTTTCTATGAGATCCCATCTCATCCTTCGAAACTCCAGTGAATAAAGGCCCAGTTGATCCAGTCCCTCCTCATATGACAGTCCAGCCATCCCTGGAATCAGTCTGGTGAGCCTTCGCTGCACTCCCTCAATAGCAAGAATGTCCTTCCTCAGATTAGCAGACTAAAACGGTACACAATATTCCAGGTGAGGCCTCACTAAGGCCCTGTACAACTGCAGTAAGACCTCCCTGCTCCTATACTCAAATCCTCTAGCTATGAAGGCCAACATACCATTTGCCTTTTTCACCGTCTGCTGTACCTGCATGCCCACTTTCAGTGGCTGATGTACCATGACACCCAGGTTTCATTGCACCTCCCCTTTTCCTAATCTGCCGCCATCCAGATAATATTCTGCCTTCGTGTTTTTGCCCCCAAAATAGATAACCTCACATTTATCCACATTATACTGCATCTGCCATGCATTTGCCCACTCACCTAACCTGTCCAAGTCACCCTGCACCTCTTAGCGTCCTCCTCACAGCTCACACCACCACCCAGTTTAGTGACATCCGCAAACTTGGAGACATTACACTCAATTCCTTCATCTAAATCGTTAATGTATATTGTAAAGAGCTGGGGTCCCAGCACTGAGCCCTGCGGCACTCCACTAGTCACTGCCTGCCATTCTGAAAAGGACCCGTTTATCCCGACTCTCTGCTTCCTGTCTGCCAACCAGTTCTCTATCCACGTCAGTACATTATCCCCAATACCATGCGCTTTGATTTTGCACACCCATCTCTTGTGCGGGACCTTGTCAAAAGCCTTTTGAAAGTCCAAATACACCACATCCACTGGTTCTCCCTTGTCCATTCTGCTAGTTACATCCTTAAAAAAATTCCAGAAGATTCGTCAAGCATGATTTCTCTTTCATAAATCCATGCTGACTTGGACCAATCCTGTCACTACTTTTCAAATGCGCTGCTATTTCATCCTTAATGATTGATTTCCCTAGTACTGATGTCAGGCTAACCAGTCTATACTTATCTGTTTTCTCTCTCCCTCCTTTTTTAAAAAATGGTGTTACATTAGCTACCCTCCAGTCCATAGGAACTGATCCAGAGTTGATAGACTGTTGGAAAATGATCACCAATGCATCCACTATTTCTAGGGCCACTTCCTTAAGTACTCTGGGATGCAGACTATCAGGCCCCAGGAATTTATCGACCTTCAATCCCATCAATTTCCCTAACACAATTTCCCACCTAATAAGGATATCCTTCAGTTCCTCCTTCTCACTAGACCTACTGTCCCCCAGTACAATCGGAAGGTTATTTGTGTCTTCCTTCATGAAGACAGAACCGAAGTATTTGTTCAATTGTTCTGCCATTTCCTTGTTCCCCATTATAAAGTCACCTGATTCTGACTGCAAGGGACCTACGTTTGTCTTCAATAATCTTTTTCTCTTCACATATTTTTAGAAGCTTTTGCAGTCAGTTTTTAAGTTCCCTGAAAGTTTCCTCTCGTACACTATTTTCCCCCTCTTAAATAAACTCTTAGTCTTCCTCTGTTGAATTCTAAATTTCTCCCAGTCCTTAAGTTTGTTGCTTTTTCTAGCCAAATTATATGCCTCTTCCTTGGCTTTAACACTATCCTTAATTTCCCTTGTTAGCCATGGTTGAGCCACCTTCCCCATTTTATTTTTACTCCAGACAGGGATGTACAATTGCTGAAGTTCATCCATGTGATCTATAAATGTTTGCCATTGCCTATCCACTGTCAACCCTTTAAGTATCCTTTGCCCATTTATTCTAGCCAATTCACGCCTCATACCGTCGAAGTTACCTTTCCTTAAGTTCAGGACCCTAGTTTCCGAATTAACTGTCACTCTCCATCTTAATAAAGAATTCTACCATATTAAGATCACTCTTCGCCAAGGGGCCTCGCACAACAAGATTGCTAATTAGTCTCTTCTCATTACACATCACCCAGTCTAGGATGGCCAGCTCCCTGGTTGGTTCCTCAACTTATTGGTCTAGAAAACCATCCCTAATACACTCCAGGAAATCCTCCTCCACCGCATTGCTACCAGTTTGGTTAGCCCAATCAATATGTAGATTAATGTCGCCCATGATAACTGCTGTACCTTTATTGCACACATCCCTTATTTTTTGTTTGATGCTGTCCCCAACCTCATTACTACTGTTTGGTGGTCTGTACACAACTCCCACTAGCGTTTTCTGCCCTTTGGAATTCCGCAGCTCCACCCATATCAATTCCACATCATCCAGGCTAATGTCCTTCCTTACTATTGCATTAATTTCCTCTTTAACCAGCAACGCCACCCCGCCTCCTTTTCCTTTCTATCTATTCTTCCTAAATGCTGAATACTCTTGGATGTTGAGTTCCAAGCCTTGGTCACCCTGGAGCCATGTCTCCGTGATGCCAATTACATCATACCCATTAACTGCTATCTGCGCAGTTAATTTGTCCACCTTATTCCGAATACTCATCGCATTGAGGCACAGAGCCTTCAGGCTTGTCTTTTCAACACACTTTGCCCCTTTATAATTTTGCTGTAATGTGGCCCTTTTTGTTTTTTGCCTTTGGTTTCTCTGCCCTCCACTTTTACTATTCTCCTTTCTATCTTTTGCTTCTGACTCCATTTTATTTCCCTCTGCCTCCCTGCATAGGTTCCCATCCCCCTGCCATATTATTTTAACTCCTCCCCAACAGCACTAGCAAACACTCCCCCTAGGACATTGGTTCCGGTCCTGCCCAGGTGCAGACCGTCCGGTTTGTACTGGTCTCACCTCCCAGGTTAATGACTGTATCTCTCCTGATATTAATCCAGCTGGGTCACACTGTCTTAATTCAGTAACTACTCCAAATCATCATTCTGCCAGTGATGGCATCAGATCGCCCAACAGAAGGCATTTTTTTTAACGTACAGAAATAGACTGGATAAAAGACAAAAAGTTGTTGGTATCCATCACCAATATCTTTCTTTCTCTGATACTGTGTCAGGGGGAAGATCTAGTTGTAATTGTTAACAGAATATCTGAAGTTTTTCTGCAATGTAGGGTGTCAGTTGCAAAGGCAAATAATTCTTGGAGTTCATTGGGCCCAAGTTTCGAGCCGCGCCTAGAACGGCGCAGTCCCGACCTGGACGCCTGTTTTTTGCGCCACAAAGTGCGCCTAAAAAAAACCTCCGTATTCTCCACCTCCCTGGCCCTCGGCGCAGCTGTAGGGGGCGGAGCCAGGTCCCTGCGCTGAAAACAGTGCCGGGACCTCTGCACATGCGCGCTACAGTGGGCGCGCATGTTCAGTAGCTCCAGGCGCCTGAAACTGTGTGGGAGGGGCCCGAAGCACGCAGCCCCTAGCCTTGGCCGAATGGCCTCACTGGGGCTGCGTGAATAAGGCTCCTCCCACGCCCAGCTCCTGACCCGACTCGACTCCCGCTTCCCGCACCCTGACCGGACCCGACACCCGCCCCCCGCCCCTGGACTGGACCCAACACCCGCTCCCCGCCCCCAGACCGGACCCGACACCCGCTCCCCCCACCCCCCATGCCCCCAGCCCCCGGACAGGACCCGACACCCGCTCCCCCCACCCCCCTGCCCCCAGCCCCCGGACCGGACCCGACACCCGCTCCCCCCCCGCCCTCGGACCGGAGCCGACACCGCTCCCCCCACCCCCCGCCCCCGGACCGGACCCGACACCCGCTCCCCCCACCCCCCCGCCCTCGGACCGGAGCCGACACCCGCTCCCCCCGCCCACCGCCCCCGGACCGGACCCGACACCCGCTCCCCCCCCTCTCCGCACCCGGACTGGATCCGACCTGACCTCCCTCCCCCCGACCTGACCTCCCTCTCCCTCCTTCCCTCCCCCCGACCCGAACCGAACCGACCTCCCTCCCACCACCCTCCCCGACCCGACCCAACGCCACCTACCTGTAAATCTGTTGCTGGGGACGGGCCCGGCCCGAAATCTTGGGCCCGGCCCATTCAGCCTCCCATCCCCTTCTCCTTACCCCCCCACCACCCCCAATCTCCTTCCCCCCCCAATCTCCTTCCCCCCCAATCTCCTTTCCCCCCCCAATCTCCTTCCCCCCCAATCTCCTCCTCCCTCCCCAATCTCCTTCTCCCTTCTCCCCCCCCCCAATCTCCTTCTCCTCCCCAATCTCCATCTCCCCCTCCCCCAATCTCCTTCTCCCCCCTCCCCCAATCTCCTTCTCCCCCCTCCCCCAATCTCCTTCTCCCCCCTCCCCCAATCTCCTTCTCCCCCCCAATCTCCTTCTCCCCCCTCTCCCAATCTCCTTCTCCCCCCTCCCCCAATCTCCTTCTCCCCCCTCCCCCAATCTCCTTCTCCCCTCTCCCCCAATCTCCTTCTCCCCTCTCCCCCAATCTCCTTCTCCCCCCTCCCCCAATCTCCTTCTCCCCCCTCCCCCAATCTCCTTCTCCCCCCTCCCCCAATCTCCTTCTCCCCCCTCCCCCAATCTCCTTCTCCCCCCTCCCCCAATCTCCTTCTCCCCCGTCCCCCAATCTCCTTCTCCCCCGTCCCCCAATCTCCTTCTCCCCCGTCCCCCAATCTCCTTCTCCCCCGTCCCCCAATCTCCTTCTCCCCCGTCCCCCAATCTCCTTCTCCCCCGTCCCCCAATCTCCTTCTCCCCCGTCCCCCAATCTCCTTCTCCCCCGTCCCCCAATCTCCTTCTCCCCCGTCCCCCAATCTCCTTCTCCCCCGTCCCCCAATCTCCTTCTCCCCCCTCCCCCAATCTCCTTCTCCCCCCTCCCCCAATCTCCTTCTCCCCCCTCCCCCAATCTCCTTCTCCCCCCCCCAATCTCCTTCCCCCCCCCCCAATCTCCTCCCCCCCAATCTCGTTCTCCCGCCTCAATCTCCTCCCCCCCCCATCTCCCCCCCCCCCAATCTCCTCCCCCCCCCCAATCTCCTCCCCCCCCAATCTCCTTCCCCCCCCAATCTCCTTCCCCCCCCAATCTCCTTCCCCCCCCAATCTCCTTCCCCCCCCAATCTCCTTCCCCCCCCAATCTCCCTCCCCCCCCAATCTCCTTCCCCCCCCAATCTCCTTCCCCCCCCAATCTCCTTCCCCCCCCAATCTCCTTCCCCCCCAATCTCCTTCCCCCCAATCTCCTCCCCCCCCCAATCTCCTCCCCCCCCCCAATCTCCTCCCCCCCCAATCTCCTCCCCCCCCAATCTCCTTCCCCCCCCCCAATCTCCTTCCCCCCCCCCAATCTCCTTCCCCCCCCCCAATCTCCTCCCCACCCCAATCTCCTCCAATCTCCTTCTCCCCCCACATCTCCTCCCCACCCCAATCTCCTCCCCCCCAATCTCGTTCTCCCACCCCAATCCCGTTCTCCCGCCCCAATCTCCTTCCAACCCCAATCTCCTTCCCCCCCCAATCTCCTTCCCCCCCCAATCTCCTTCCCCCCCCAATCTCCTTCCCCCCCCAATCTCCTCCCCCTCAATCTCCTTCTCCCCCTCAATCTCCTTCTCCCCCCCAATCTCCTTCTCCCCCCCAATCTCCTTCTCCCCCCCAATCTCCTTCTCCCCCCCAATCTCCTCCTCCCCCCCAATCTCCTCCTCCCCCCCAATCTCCTCCTCCCCCCCAATCTCCTCCTCCCCCCCAATCTCCTCCTCCCCCCCAATCTCCTCCTCCCCCCCAATCTCCTCCTCCCCCCAATCTCCTTCTCCCCCCCAATCTCCTTCTCCCCCCCAATCTCCTTCTCCCCCCCAATCTCCTTCTCCCCCCCAATCTCCTTCTCCCCCCCCCAATCTCCTTCTCCCTGCCCAAATCTCCTTCTCCCCGCCCAAATCTCCTTCTCCCCCCTCCCCCAATCTCCTTCTCCCCCCTCCCCCAATCTCCTTCTCCCCCCTCCCCCAATCTCCTTCTCCCCCCTCCCCCAATCTCCTTCTCCCCCCTCCCCCAATCTCCTTCTCCCCCCTCCCCCAATCTCCTTCTCCCCCCTCCCCCAATCTCCTTCTCCCCTCTCCCCCAATCTCCTTCTCCCCCTCCCCCAATCTCCTTCTCCCCCCTCCCCCAATCTCCTTCTCCCCCCTCCCCAATCTCCTTCTCCCCCCTCCCCCAATCTCCTTCTCCCCCCTCCCCCAATCTCCTTCTCCCCCCTCCCCCAATCTCCTTCTCCCCCCTCCCCCAATCTCCTTCTCCCCCCTCCCCCAATCTCCTTCTCCCCCCTCCCCCAATCTCCTTCTCCCCCCTCCCCCAATCTCCTTCTCCCCCCTCCCCCAATCTCCTTCTCCCCCCTCCCCCAATCTCCTTCTCCCCCCTCCCCCAATCTCCTTCTCCCCCCTCCCCCAATCTCCTTCTCCCCCCTCCCCCAATCTCCTTCTCCCCCCTCCCCAATCTCCTTCTCCCCCCCAATCTCCTTCTCCCCCCAATCTCCTTCTCCCCCCCCATCTCCTTCCCCCCCCAACTCCTTCTCCCCCCAATCTCCTTCTCCTCCCCAATTCTCCTTCTCCTCCCCAATCTCCTTCTCCACCCCAATCCCTTCTCCACCCCACATCTCCACCCCCCCACATCTCTCTCCCCCCCAATCTCCCCCCCCCCCACATCTCCTCCCCCCCACACTCACCTCCTCCCCCCCCACATCTCCTCCCCCCCCACATCTCCTCCCCCCCCACATCTCCTCCCCCCCCACATCTCCTCCCACCCCCACATCTCCTCCCCCCCACTTCTCCTCCCCCCCCACATCTCCCCCCCCCCCATCTCCTCCCCCCCCCACATCTCCTCCCCCCCCCACATCTCCTCCCCCCCCCACATCTCCTCCTCCCCCACATCTCCTCCCCCCCCACATCTCCTCCCCCCCCACATCTCCTCCCCCCCCCACATCTCCTCCCCCCCCCACATCTCCTCCCCCCCCCACATCTCCTCCCCCCCCACATCTCCTTCGCCCCCCCACATCTCCTTCCCCCCCCCACATCTCCTTCCCCCCCCCACATCTCCTTCCCCCCCCCACATCTCCTTCCCCCCCCCACATCTCCTTCCCCCCCCCACATCTCCTTCCCCCCCCCCACATCTCCTTCCCCCCCCAATCTCCCCATTCTCCTTTCCCCTCCCAATCTCCTTTCCCCTCCCAATCTCCTTCCCCTCCCAATCTCCTTCCCCCCCATCTCCTTCCCCCCCATCTCCTTCCCCCCCCATCTCCTTCCCCCCCCATCTCCTTCCCCCCCCATCTCCTTCCTTCCCCCCATCTCCTTCCTTCCCCCCATCTCCTTCCCCCCATCTCCTTCCCCCCATCTCCTTCCCCCCATCTCCTTCCCCCCATCTCCTTCCCCCCATCTCCTTCCCCCCCATCTCCTTCCCCCCCATCTCCTTCCCCCCCCCATCTCCTTCCCCCCATCTCCTTCCCCCCCATCTCCTTCCCCCCCCATCTCCTTCCCCCCCCATCTCCTCCCCCCCCATCTCCTTCCCCCCCCATCTCCTTCCCCCCCATCTCCTTCCCCCCCATCTCCTTCCCCCCCATCTCCTTCCCCCCCATCTCCTTCCCCCCCATCTCCTTCCCCCCCATCTCCTTCCCCCCCATCTCCTTCCCCCCCATCTCCTTCTCCCCCATCTCCTTCTCCCCCATCTCCTTCCCCCCCATCTCCTTCCCCCCCATCTCCTTCCCCCCCATCTCCTTCCCCCCCATCTCCTTCCCCCCCATCTCCTTCCCCCCCCATCTCCTTCCCCCCCCATCTCCTTCCCCCCCATCTCCTTCCCCCCCCATCCTTCCCCCCCCCATCCTTCCCCCCATCTCCTTTCCCCCCATCTCCTTTCCCCCCATCTCCTTTCCCCCCCATCTCCTTTCCCCCCCATCTCCTTTCCCCCCATCTCCTTTCCATCCCATCTCCTTTCCCCCCATCTCCTTTCCCCCCATCTCCTTTCCCCCCCATCTCTCCTTTATCCCCATCTCTCCTTTATCCCCATCTCCCCTTTATCCCATCTCCCCTTTATCCCCATCTCCCCTTTATCCCCCCCATCCCCCCCTTCTCCCCATCCCTCCCTCTTCTCCCCCATCCCTCCCCCTTCTCCCCCATCCCTCCCCGTTCCCCCCCTCTCCCTCCTCCCCCTCCCCTCGCTGTCAGAAACACAGACACTGACAGACAGAGAATGAGAGACACACAGACAGACAGAGAGATAGAGACACTGACAGAGACACACTGAGGGGGGCATCCCAGCACGCTGTTGGAGGGCTCCCGGTGCTGCAATCGGTAAGTAGAAAATGTTTTATTTATTGATTTAAAAAATAAAATATTTCTTATTAATTTTTTTGGATTGATTTATTGGTTGATTTATTGATGTATTTATCATTTATTATTGATGATGGCTCTTTATTTGTAAAATTGAAGTGTTTAATGTTTGTAAACTTCCCTTTAAACACCCCCCCCCCCCACCATTCCCTACGCCTGATTTGTAACCTACGCCTGATTTTCTAAAGTATAGACAAGGTTTTTTCGAGTGTACAAAAATCTTCACTTACTCCATTCTAAGTTAGTTTGAAGTAAGTTTTCACTGACGAAACTTTGAAATCAGGCGTAAGTGTCTGGACACACCCCCTTTTGAAAAAAAAATTCTGTTCCAAAGTGAAACTGTTCTAACTGACTAGAACTGGAGCAAACTAAATGACGAGAATTCCGATTTCTAAGATACTTCGTTCTACACCAGTTGTTCCTAAAAATCAGGAGCAAATCATGTGGAAACTTGGGGCCATTAAGTCTAAGAAGATAATAATGACACTGCAAGTTATTCGCGAGACCAAGTGAAGTATTGTGTCCAGTTGTAGCTACTGTACAAGCAGTGGAATGTTTCACAGTAAAGACAATTAAGGCTATATTTTAGATCACGGAGTTAAGAAAGGCTGTCATCATTGGGGGAAAAACAAATATCAGCAGGCTAGGCAATTCTACTTTGTGGAATAATGAAGGCAATTGAAAAAGGGGCTGTGGAGAGAATTTGGGGAACATGCTGTGCGCAGTTTTCTGACCATCTGAATGAATGGGTGAAAAAAAAATGCGGCGGGGGGTCGGGGGGGCTAGGAACTCTCAATTTCCTGACCTTTGCTTACCAAGAGGACCTGATTGGGTAATCAGCCCCATCATCGTCACACACAAAATTGTCACCTGAGGGAGCAAGCTAGCTCCTGGTTCACTCAAGTGAAGCATTGAGACATGAATAAGGTTAATTTGGCATTCAGCAAAGTCAGATTTGAGTTTGAAGTGGGACAAAATGAGTCAAGTCTTGTACTGAAATGTTAAAGTATGAAGTCGGGCTCTGCATTCTGAGCCTCAACCCTGAACTCTGAATCAGTCAGTATTGAGATGTACAGCATCATCATCCATCCCCTTTAAAAATATTCAGTAATTTTAATTTAAAATCATGATGAGCATTCCAAATAATATGTTCACCAAGCAGCAAATAAAAATAAAGGTCGATTCACAGTGAAATGCAAACTGCCAAAAGAACCAACCTGGCTTGTAATGCCGTAAAATTGTAATGCTATTAAAATGTGGAATGGGTGCCCAGAGGGGACAAACACCCACATTTAGAAATTGCTCAAGTGTACTTGCAGTATAATATATGCCTCCTAGGAACTCGAGAGTCTGCTTTACATCGGTTATGGGGACATGCATTATCCAGCCTTTGTAAATCAGGACATTCCTAAAAACCAGATGTCCATTCCCTGTAGACACCCCACTCTGTTTTTTTCCGACAGTTTGGTTCAGATGACAGTTCGCTTCGTCTTAACTGAATTCCACAACACAACAGTTGTCATATTTGATTTGTCATATTCAATTAAGTTTATTTGTAATACCCTGAACAGTTTGACAGGTTCAAATAAGCAGAAGAGAATGATGTACAAGTTTCCATTTTAAAAATTTAGACTATATTGGCCAACAAAAAGGGTACTACCTTTTTTGAGTGTATCATCTGGATAAAATAACATTTGACAGCGCACAGATGCCACTCGAAGTTTTAAAACATTAAATAAATGCTTCTGCATACAAGGAAGGATCGGAATTACCAGCGAAGAGCATTTTGCACAGTCAGCGATGTGGCTGCATTAAAAGTGTCGTACAAGGCAGTTACACTATCGACACAACATTCTTCCAGGCCAGGTGACATACAGAACAAACACTAAAGCTGCATACTTGCCTGCTTTAGAGGTCATTAGACCACTTGAAAACAACAGTAAATGGCCTTTGCCAATTCTTCGATTGTTGCATGAAGATTTCACTCTATCAACTGTTCTGCAGTGATGCATCCACTTCAGACTGATGAACAATCAGGAACTTTCTTGCCGCCATTTTCATTTTGAATGCTTTGGATTGCAGCCATTCTGGTTTTCAAAAGGAGTTCGGCAGTAGACATTACTTGTGCCTAAATATTAATCATATTGTTACAGGTTGCAGAGTTGCTGTGTGAAAGATGTGAATGATCTCCAGGTTGACAGGCTTTAACCCTTTTGTGGACTGCAAGTGCAATTCAGCAGAAATATATAAACGGTGACCCTGGGTTGTTGAGCATGTTAGTTCATTGACATGATTTACCAGAGAGAGTCAGGACATGGATTCTATATGATTCCTGTCACAGGAAACATCTTCAAAGGAGATGTTGACCGAAGAAAAATGACCCAGAAAGAATAACGTAATAAAATGGGAGGGGGTGAAAAAATAATACTTATTGAATATACATGATAATACTTTCTAATTAATTTTCCTAATAGTTTGAATTAATTAGGATTATTTTCATTTTTTGTAGATTTTTATAAATCCATTGCCTAATATTTATCATTATTTATTAAAGGGACTTTGCCACCTTTGTAAAGTTAGGCAATGCTCTTGCTCTTGCTTTATAGAAGTGATCATAAAATTTCAAAAGTGTGTAGATTAAACAAGTGGATGGAGCAATGTTACGTACAGTTAAACGTAACCAAGTGTGAGAGTTGGATACCAGAATGGCAGATGGAAGTATAATCTAAATGGGATTAGTTGAACAAAAGGATAAGGGGGTGCAGGTACATAAGTCACTAAAAGCTAGCAGAAAGGCTGATGGGATGCTGGGCTTCCTCACAAGAAGTTTAGAGTATAAATGCAAGGAAGTACTTAGGCAGTTTTACCGAGCAGTGGTCAGAACACATTTAGGCGACTGTGTTAAATTTTGGACCTTCCACCTTGGGAAGGATATACAGATTACCAGAGCGATACTTGAGTTGAAGGGTTTAGGTTATGATGAGAGACTGTAAACGGGTTATATTCTCTGAAGATGAGGGGGTCAAGGGAAGATATAATCAAAGTTTTAAAGTAAAATAATGAAGAGGATTGATAGTCTCGACTGGTGACAACTCTTTCTCTTATAGAGGAATCTAGTAGAAAGGGACATAATCTTAGCATTTGAACTAAGCCAGTTAAAACCATGAATCTAAGAAAAAAATAAACAATTGTGCAATATTTTGCACCAGAAGGACATAGATGCAAAGTCAATTGAAATGTTTACAAGGGAGATAGATATTTATTTGGGAAGGAGTTGCTAAATAAATTTTTGTGCTGTTTTGCTCTAGGTATCTTTTTGAGTTCAGTATCACTCCCTATGTCCCAGAGAGTTCTTTCACTTGTCCAGATATCTAGTTAAATTTGCAGCATGCCCTGGGCAAACAGAGAACCCTCTTCACTTTGTTTCAGCTTACTGGTTTTATGATGTGCCCTCAAGTGATCTTCCTTGACTTTGGAAGGCATCAGAATAACATTAACTTGACTGTTACTTGGGTTTTAATGGTCAAATAAATGCATTAAACATTAAAAAATAAGTGAATGGTAGCAATGACACAACACTGAATTCACAAATTTTAAGCTTGGCTATCTCTTCGAGTAATAGTCACATAAGACATAAGAAATAGGAACAGGAGTAGGCCATTTGGTCCCTTGAACCTGCTCCACCATTCAATAAGATCATTGCTGATCTGATCTTGGGCTCAGTTCCACTTCCTTGCCCGCTTCCCATAACCCTTCAATCCCTTATATAAGAAACATAAGAAATAGGAGCAGAAGTAGACCATTTGGCCCTCAAACCTGCTCCGCCATTCAATAAGATTATGGTTGATCTGATCCTGGCTTCAACTCCATTTCCCCACCCGCTCCCTGTAACCCTTGACTCCCTTTTCATTCAATGACCCAGCCTCCACAGCTCTCTACAGTAGAGAATTCCAAAGATTCACAACCCTCAGAGAAGAAATTCCTCCTCATTTCTGTTTTAAATGGGCGACCCCTTATTCTGAAATTATGCCCCCTAGTTCTACATTCCCTCATGAAGGGAAATATCCTCTCTGCATCTACCCTGTCGAGCCCCCTCAGTACCTTATATGTTTCAATAAGATCACCTATCATTCTTCTAAACTCCAATGAGTCACAACTATGTACTTCTGTGTGGCAATTCTTTTTCTTTATCTGACTATCACTTTCTGAACGCCTCAGACGGATTCTCTGATTTGAACCAGCTGGGCTGAAAAATAATTTCCAGAAAACAGCTGGGTATCAAACAAATTTAGCTACCTATTAAATTAAAAAAGAAGCTGCCAATCAAACATAATCAAGCCAAATCTACCAGATGTTTGTATTTGAATTGAATTGTTACAACTATTGTACCAGATTAAACTAAGAGTATATTTTCTGTCAGTTAGCATTGTTTATAATTTCTATGTACTATTACTTTTAAAGAAATAAATAAAATGTGGCAAAAATGATTCATTTTTGTAACATAACTTTCTCCCCACCCGCCTCCCCCTCCCCAACTTTTGTGGATTGAATACTCAAATGCTGTAAAAGCAAGCTATATCAGATCCGCTGCCCATTACATCTCTCACGATTTTCATTTCCATTGACTTCAGATCTAGAGTTGGCAGATATTTTGTACTGCCAGATTTTCAAGGATCTTCTCCATATGAGCCATAAGGTACTCTTCAGCTTCTGTCAGGTCCTTCTAATAGTTTCTGATAATCTATATAGAACAGAATGGGGATCAGTGCCATTGGCAATGCCTACTGATTCTGAAACAGCCATATTACTCCCAGATCTACCATCGCCTGCATTTCTCCAGCTATGTATTCCCTCACACCGTGTGGCATCAGGAATGCATATTGGCATGCTGGATTGGAAATGCGTGTGTTTACGTCATGTATAAATCGCTTTGCATACCTGGTTTATGCAAGAACGGTGACAGAAACCCGAGCATCATCTACCAAGTTTCTGTCCTTGTCAAGTTTCCTTCCCTGACCATGCGTTTCTGATTAGCATTAACGGGCCATGCACTCTGTCCATGTAGTAATTCAAATAGTGAGAACCATGTTAATTGTTGGGGTACCTCCCGGAAAGCAAGCAATAAATACGGCAATGTTTATCTCAGTCCTTGGGATTGTGCTCAGTGTTTGAGCACATCATGTATGTCAGTTTGGCATTAAGCCTCTCCCAGCCTGTTTGCCTGAGGATGGTACAGTGAGATTGAAGTTGTTTTATTTGGCATTGTTGCCATAAATAAGTGACTAGTTGAAACATGAAACTAGCCCATTCATTGGACAAAATCTCTTCTGGGAAGCCAATTTGAGAGACCATTTGTAACAATTAATTGGCTGTGGCATCTGCGTCCAGAGATGCAAGGGTTACCGCATCTGGATATCGAGACGCATAGTTTACCATGGTTAATATGTACATTTTCCCCAACTGATATATGACTAGCATAGGGCCTATGATATCCATGTCCACCCTTTTGAAAGATTAATTAATGATGGGTAGAAGGTTACCATGGTGCTCTTTATAATTCCCAGTTTTACTCATATGCTGACATTGATCACATATCTTAAAAACCTTCAGACATGTCCTCAGAGATACTAGGCCAGTGAAAGTTGTTCAAACTCAATCTGTTTGTGTATTGTAGTCCCTGATGTCCTGCAAGAGGATATAGTAAATCTTTTAGTAAATCTTTTCAGTATGCCAGCAGTACCACTTTCTGTCAGAACTCCTCTTGGTACTGTCCCTCAACTTGTTTTGATATTAATGACAGATCAAAAGCCTTTCCTCAACTGTACCACCACATTGATTCAAGCTATATGTCCCTGATTCTCTAAGTGACCTGAACGTTCAGGCCTTACATTGTAGTGTCAGTTGCTGAGCCTCTGCTAGCTCACGACAGTCGAGACTACCCAGGTGTCTGACTGCAAGATAACATGTAGGGAGACCTCAGCCCTCTCGTGCTTTGATGCAGTTTGGTGTCACTGCAGCAACAGCAGCTTCCTCATGCCAGGATCTGGCTTCTGTCTCGGATGCCATGTGAGCCACGCTTGCTTTTGCTACTTTGGCTGCCACTACTTCAGTCTTGCTTCGCTCCACTACTTTTGCCTAACACTGAGTAACCACCCAAGCTTTCTCCTCTTCAACCATATTCGCCATAATGATCCATCATTCAGCTTATTTCTCAGCAGAACCTTGAACACCACTAACGTCGGCACCCATCCTTCCACCTCCGACCATGAGTAATATTCCAGCTGTACATTAACTGACCAATTGAGACCATGAACATGGGCTTCCCTACTTGCTAAGTTGTTCTACACTAATTGTGGTCGTATGTTATAATGTATGCCCAGTATCACTTAATCCTTCAGTGGATCATCTGTTCACTAAGACCGGGCAAAGTAATGGTGTCATATTCCATGCAGTCATGAGTTTCATGACAATTGGGACCTGGACCAATAATTGCCTGCACTGGGGCCCACTTTGTTACAACTCACTAAACTTCATTCTACACTGATCCCCCTCTCCTCATTGGCCCTCCTGTATTTGTTTATAATGACAGAATTATGTTAGTATTACTGTCAAGAAAAGAGGCCAATACATTAATTAGTATTTGACTATAGTCAGAATTTTGATTGCAGTTATTTTTCGACAATGAAGAATTTTAATGCTAGTTGCTACTGATATACTGCCTTGGTCTTTCTTGTTATGGCTGTCCTGAAAACTCCATCCACACTTGGCTTAATGATATTAGGAAGAAATTAATACATTACTTTTTTTTTTAAATACTGTTTTCAAACAAAAGTTGTAGTTTCTTGTAATGTAAACACCTGTGAGTATACTCACAGATTGGTAGAGCTGGTGAATTGGGAGTGGCTTAGCCAGCCACGTAATGCTCAAGACTCAATAAAACCTCAGCCAGGGGATCCATGATGAGGCAGGTGATTGTGAGCCTGGTGGATGAATTAGCAATGTGTAGTGTGATTGTTAAACCTTTTGCTAATAAACCAACACGTTCTTAATAGTAATGTGTTGCTATTAATTCTTAAGCAAAGAACCCATGAAGCAAATGCATTACATTTCTGGTCTGGGTTAAGGATAGAGAGGGGGAAAGATGAAGGAATAGGTTCAGAGAGGTGGGCAGGGAGAGTACAATTCTTATTTTTTAAGGTGTGCATAATATTTTTGCATATAACCAAGCCAAAGTGCACTCCAATTTGGCTCCTCCATTCCAGCAAACCTTGTCTAAGTAAGTCGCTCAGTGCTGGTCTACCACTGTATCTGCTCCAGTTACAACTGCAGATGACCAGTACCCCAAAAGCCCACACAATATGCACATTGAAATCACCTTGCTCACCGGTATGAATCTGATTCCTCCCATGACCGTGGGCCAATATACTTGCTCTGGTAAATAGATTGAAGATGTTAAATAGCCAACGGGAATGGTCAGCATACACTGGGTGTTCCAGCTTCCTTTGAAACTAGGATTGCTCCTTGCACACACAGGTATGTACATTACATGCTGGCTTATACATTTTGCATGTGTATGTAGAATAGCACTTTGAATTTCTGATGTAATCAGATAGTGGTGAAGAAGAGTTATTTAATGTGGCTTGCTCATACAAGCCCTGTCAATGTATCACAGTCGTAATATTTCATCACACGTTATTCATGTAGATGAGATAGTCCAACAACTATTATTCTTAATTACAGGGGCACCATACAAAATCAATACATCAGGTAAGCAACCTACTGCCAGGCATCTTCCAGCGATGCTCATTAAATGACCACTAGGAGGTACAGGAGAACCATTCGGATGATCTATGCATGCACTTACCCTCTCTCCTTGAAGAGTGGTGTCTATCCTTTGCTTGCTGCTTTTCCACCTGGCAGTCCAGCTGTGTGTGGAGGGTGAATATGCCCATTAGCTCTGTAACCTGTTAGGCATTCACTTAAGGGAAACGACTATAATTTTTCTTCTACATTTGAGCCAAGTGACTGGTTGAAGGTAATTGTTGATCTAAATGTCAGCATCAGTTGGAGTCTGTTCGAAACGTATCAAACTCAGGGGTTTCCTATGAATTATTAGAATATATAATTGGTAATGGCATGAAAGATTCAATATATTGGGTGCCACAACCAGAAATAAGTAACATTGGTCTTTTGTACAAATAAAAGAGCATCAATAACCCAGTACTGGTGATGCCGCAGACTGTTTGTTCTCTATTACTTGTTATTTAAAAAATTCCTAATGCAGCAAATGTCCCGTTATACATTAATTAATAGTGCTCCCTCAACAGCTCGGTGAGATTAACCAGTGCTCCTAAATTAATTGCACTATCTAGGGTGTGCTCCCTTCTTTCTCCCAGCCTCCCAAATTAAAGGTATTATGCTGCTACATCAGTTATCAGCATGAAGGATTTGGGAGGGAAAGCACATTTCTTTGGTTTCATTTTATTTCCTGCTTTCTTGCAGTTCTAATTTTTGTAGTTACAGCTTTCTCATAATATTTTTCTAGGACTCTCTTTAGAGAAATATATTTTCTAGATCTTATTTTAGAGACCAAACTGGGTTATCGGAACCCCCATCTCACATGTAAGCCCGCAAATAAAATGTTATACGTTTAGGGTCAGGATGAGAACTTCTTAGACAGTCATACTGAAGTGCTAAAGTTTGCAGTCATAGTGCAATGGTGGTTGTGTTGTAGATGTTTACAATTAAAGTGTGTTTATAGTGATTATATTGTCAGAAAACCATTATGGTGATGGGCTGGATGTTACCCAACCTCGGCGGGTCTGAGGCGGGCGATGTCCTTGGTGGATCCCGACCCCGCAGCTGTGTCGATCCCGGCCTCCAACATGACTTTACGATGATGGGACTCGTAAACATAGAAACTAGGAGCAGTAGTAGGCCATTTGGGCCTTCGAATCTGCACTGCCATTCAGTATGGTCATGGCTGATCCTCTATCTCAACACCGTATTCCTGTTTTTTCCCCATACCCTTTGATGCCTTTTGTTTCTAGAATCTATCTTTGTCTCCCTCTTAAATATATTCAGTGACTTGGCCTCCACATCCTTCTATGCTAGAGAATTCCACAGATTCACCACCCTCTGAGTGAAAAATGTTCTCCTCAGCTTGGTCCTAAATTTCCTACCCCGTATCCTGAGACTGTGACCCCTTGTTCTAGACTTCCCAGCCAAGGGAAACATCCTCCCCGCATCCAGTCTATCCAACCCAGTCAGAATGTTATATGTTTCAATGAGATCCTCCCTCATTCTTCTCAACTCAAGTGATTACAGGCCGAATCATCCCAATCTCTATTTCAGGCCTATCAAAGGTTCCCTGCCAATTAAAAGGAAGCGGGTCTGATAATGTCATCCGATGATGCATCATCAGCTGCTTTCCTTAAAGGTACCGTGCCCACATACAATTTGACAGTTGTGCTGTCAGTGTTCTACAGCATTGACAAGCACTGCTCAGAGGTGCATGGCTGCACCCAGGCTCTCCCATGATTCCCTCCAGATGCTTATGGAGGGAGTCACAGCACACAGGGAAGTCCTCTTCCTTTCCAATGCACAGAAGAGTTCTCCAACACAGCCTTGTTGCATAATGTACAGGAGGACATAAGCAGGGATGTCGTCACAAGGACCAAGCTGCCGTGGTGCAAACCTTTCAATTATCTCAGTGGATTACAAAACATTACTGCAAAGCCACACAACCTCATCCTGCTGTGCCACTCATCACATTCCACTCACTCTGCCTTCCCTACCCTAATCCTGCACATCCTTACTCACACCAACTCACCTTGCACCTCCATCCATCTCTCTCCATCTACATTATCACATCCCCATCTCACTAGCCACCCCTCACACTCGCCCTCATCCTTGTCTAATCATACCAACTAACAACACTCGAGGGTGTTATCGCCAATGCTGATGTAAAGTTTCCACTAATATGTTGTCAAACATTGAAATCTTTATTGTCAACACTTTGCCTCTTGGACAGATTTTGGGTGCACCTTTGGAAGTGGCTTAGTGAGTTGTAGTGAATGGTGAGACATAACGGTATCGCCCCCCCAGATGGTGATGAGTGAAAGGAATGGCTTGGGCATTGTAGGGATGCTTTATAGTCTTGGTGTGGGCTATAGTCTTGGTGCACCATGTGGCAGCCATAGTGTACAGAGTCAAGTGAAGTAAATGTGGCCATGGTGAGGCCATCCCTGGCATCCTGGGCAGCAATGTGGTTGGGTGCTGATGCCCTGTGTCATGTGTAGCCTCAAGTGATTGCAAAGAAGGTTCGTTTTGTTGGTGATGCTGGTGTGCCTAGTGATGTTGGTGTTGGGGCTGATCGTGGTGGGATTCTGAGGACCACTGAGATTTTTTTCAAGGGCACCAATGCTGATGGAATAGATGGATGCTGAAGTTGAGATGACAGAAGCGATCTGTCAGTGATGAGTTAGGTTGCTTCAAGGAGGTGACACTGGATAGAGAGTTCACTGTAAACTCTTCAAACCTCCATAAAACTGAAAAGTATATCCCAAATCCTGAACTTCTAAGATTGTAAATTGAACAGCTGTGAAATGGTAGCTTTTATCTCACTTCTGTAGCTGTCAACTTGTCAAACCAATCCAGAGTTGTTGAGAAACCAACACACTTACTTGTCGTGATCCCCGAGGGATGGGACCCTTGTAAAGAAACTTGATAAAATGGTTAGGACATTGTGAAATACTGCTCAATTGGCTGACACACCGCTTACATAGAAACATAGAAAATAGGAGCAGTAGTAGGCCATTCGGCCCTTCGAGTCTGCATCGCCATTCAATATGATCATGGCTGATCCTCTATCTCAACACCATATTCCTGCTTTTTCCCCATACCCCTTGATGCCTTTTGTTTCTAGAAATCTTTCTCCCTCTTAAATATATTCAGTGACTTGGCCTCCACAGTCTTCTGTGGTAGAGAATTCCACAGGTTCACCACCCTCTGAGTGAAAAATGTTCTCCTCATCTCGGTCCTAAATTTCCTACCTCATATCCTGAGACTGTGACCCCCTTGTTCTAGACTTCCCAGCTAGGGGAAACATCCTCCCTGCATCCAGTCTATCCAACCCAGTCAGAATTTTATACGTTTCAATGAGATCCTCTCATTCTTCTAAACTCTAGTGAATACAGGCCTAGTCGACACAATCTCATGTCATACGACAGTCCTGCTATCCCAGGAATCAGTCTGGTGAACCTTCACTGCACTCCCTCTATGGCAAGTATATCCTTTCTTAGGTAAGGAGACCAAAACAGCACACAATACTCCAGGTGCGGTCTCACCAAGGCCCTGTATAACTGTAGTAAGACATCCTTGCTCCTGTACTCAAATTCTCTTGCAATGAAGGCCAACATACCATTTGCCTTCCTAACTGCTTGCTGCACCTGCATGTTTGCTTTCAATGACTGGTGTACCCAGGTCCCTCTGTACATCGACACTTCCCAAGCCATCACCATTTAAATAATCTGAGTGCTGGCTCTGAAAACTGCAGGCAGAGCCGGCACTTGAGAAATTCACAAGGAGGTGGGTTCAGAAAGAACTTCCGGGCCACTGTCAATCACGGCCATTTTGACAGCGGGACCGCCTTCAAACTCGCATTCTCAGGCCTGTAAGATTCCGGCCAAAATGTATGTATTGGCTTGTGGTGTATCTGCCTTAAAACTGCTGATATATATCAATGATTTTATATCAGTTGCACCATCCAGTTCCAATGGCTAACAATTACGTTGTGCAGGCTATTTATACGATATTCCTAAACTTAGAGTGAAATTTGTCAAAGAACCCACAGATGTAAAATTCAAAGCATGCAGTACAATATTTACGAGTGTTTAAACAGTCTTTACTAACATAACAATAAATCCTTTGACACTAGAAAAGGGTGACTTTTTGTTTACCATTTACTGGTTTTAAAGTAGTGCACATGCACAAATGTTTGCAATGTGGTTTTTGTATTTTCACCAAACCTCAGCCAATGCTCTAAAAAACCTCCAGTAGCTTTTAAGAATTTCACAAAAACATAATTAGCATTCTCTACAACGTTCCAACTCTAGCCCTAAACTTAAAAAAAACCATTTTCATTCATTTTTAATTATGTCATTTAATTGCCAGCTGTAGAATATTCCAAGTACAAATATTTACAATGTGGTTTTTGTATTTTTACCATAAATTTTAATGAAATTAAGATTATGAATAAGTTGTGTCTGATATGATTAGTGAGGTAATATCTTCATTACATTACCAATTTCAACCCCACCCCTCTGTATGCAAACATAGTAAAATATCCTGAGAACTACTTTACCAGTGTGATATTTACTCCTATAATGAGAAGGAAGGGTACCACAAAGATTGATTACAATTCCAGAAGGGTCTTTCTCCACTATCAGGGATTATTCCCAAAGCCCTCTTGTACCCTGAGAGTTCACGGTTCGACAACTTGAGAAGAAATCCTGAATACTCGCCAAATAGAGATCTTTCAGGAATCCTCAGAGCGTTTTATATCAAATTGAAAATGAAGTGTAAATTATAAGTTGCAATTGCCTAAAAACAGGTGACGATACTTCAAAAAGTCATTCATTGGTTGTGAAATGATTTTGGGTTTCCTGAGGATGCTACGTGATGCAAATCTTTTTCTTTACATTTTAGAAAAAATCTGGACCTTGAAATTCCAATCAGGTCCAAAGCAGAATCCTGGTGGATCTCCGGTCAGGGTCTGGAAGCTAGAGCAGAATCTAGTTCCACTGGGATTCTGCCCCATTTGTGCCAATGAGAGAAATTCCTCTTGGGGAGGAGAGGGTGAAACCTCCACCTGTCCTCCATATCAAGGGGTGTGGCTGGGGAGTTTCCAGGGTTGATACGAGCCCCACTAAAGTTCAATGAAAGGTCCCTATGCTCTTCCAATCACGGGTAATGTATGCCGGACGGGATTGATTACCATCCGAAAATGGTCACAAAGCTCCCCGAGGAGCTTAAAATGTTGGAAACTCACATTTTGTTGGATCCTTCCTGGGCTGCCATTCTGATGTCAGAGCAGCATGGCGCCACACCCAGGAGCAGGCACTGCTGAAGCACCCTTACTGCTATGATGCACCTGCTCTGGGTATTTAAATATCCCTGTTTGTATAATTCGGGATGGGGGACTGGACCTTTCCGTTCAGGTGGATTTTAAGACCGCTCCACCACTTTTCTGCTGGTGGAGCGGCCCGAGTGGAATGGCGGGGGCTCTTGTGCTTAATCTTGTATTAAGTTTTTGAAAACCTTCTCCACTTTCAATGTTTTTTTTTAAGTGTACAAATTGCTCCTTATAGCCAATATTTGAGAGTGGAGACAATGAAGGCATGATGGCCTTTTGCACAGTTAACTGATGTGCCTCATTTATATAAAAAAACGTTAAATATAGCTTATTGCTTTTCTAGTGACCCTATTTCAGAAAATGCTGAATAATACTAGCAATGGCATCATTTCTGCAATATGGTTATAACTGATCCTGGAAAGACTCCAGCTTTACACCAAGCCCATGTTTACACTCTGTGATAAGAATGTTCTGTCACTGACTCCCACAGCTGGAGGGCAAATGTTCGATTCAAGTATGCAATCAGTATAAGGAGAGGAAGGTTACATTATACTGTTTCCTGTAAAGCTCAGTTCATTCCAGATTCACACCGGCATAAGTTTGTAGTGTAAACTAGGCTGGCATCAAGTTGAGGGATATCTTTGAACTTGATTCTATAAGGAGACAGAAAAAAACACCTGCCATAATAAACAGCTGTGTATTTAAAATAAAGACAAAATGTATATTAGCGGGGAATTGTCTTGTGATGTGACAGCATTTTATATAAAGGGTTAGGTTCGGCATGAACATACTGGCAACAAATGAAACATTTAGCAGATCATTTTTGTGGCTGATTTTAGAACCTGATAACTGGGCTAACAGTCCAGAAGGTTTTTGATGACTGAACGTTTCCTTTATTATGTAACTTCTCTCCTATGTTGTTAATGCATTAAAAACCTTCCTCACCAAACAATCTCACTGAGAAATGTCACGAGGAATGGAGATTTTCTGTAGTTGATGTGCATCTAACTCAGATGAATTGATGGAAATACTTGCCATCTGCTGCAGACTAATTTTATGGAAACTCATTAAGTATGGGTTTTTGGAAATCTATTCTCAGAAATGTGACATAGTGACACAGGTCCAAAGCATTGGCAAACCAAAAATTTCCTGCGTGAACAGTCCACCAACTTCACTGCATAAATGGTCAAGTTCAAAACTGCAATGGATTTCTTGTGTTAAAGCTATGCTCATTGTTTGGGAAATTCTGAAGTCATGCTATTTAACCATTTCCTACTGAGATTTATCAAATGTTCCCGGTTGTACTTCCTTAATTTTACTGTTCAGAAGTCTTTGCTGTTTGGCATTGTAACAATAGATTGGGCCTCAGGTGCACCTATTTTAGTGGGCAAGGTGTAGTTTAGGCTTGTCCAGCCCCAAAGTAACTGCTCACTGCTCGTTCAACTGGAATACTACAGCTGACATTCTTGGGCGTCAAATTCTTGTCTTCACTATTTTTAGAAAAAAAAGTTGAAGTGGTGATATTCTTTATCACTAAAATGAGCGGAGACAGCGTCCTTGGTTGTTGGAAAGGGGGATATGTTATCAACAACTGATTGAGGTGTAGTTTTGAGCCTGAGGTTGAATCCCAGGTGTAAAGTCAGAATATAAGTGAGATAATTCCACGTGTTATTTATAGTTCCAAAAGCATCTCTGCCAAAAAGTTTTTTTTTGTGGGTGGTGGGGCGGGGGTGGGGGGGTGATTTAATGTTCCGGAACTCTTGAAGATTGGTTGGTTAGGGAGGGCTCTCATGCCACTTCCTCCTTTCATTGGAACTCTTGCAGGTGTCCTCGTTTTCTCTTTCCACTCCCCTAAGTAGGCAAGCTGCCTTTTTTCCTAATGGATTACTTCCACACGTTCTAAATGACTAGTTCCTCAATTAAATTACGTGAGGAGGTGTTATATAATGATCTTTGAATAAACTTTAATTACCAGTTGTAATTGTCAACAGTGTGATTTCATTAAATTATTTATATATTATCATCTATTGATAAATAATCCTGATATCCAAACTGCTGTCATTTCCATTATATACCATTACATATCATTGTACACAATGGTATTCATTAAATTAAACCCATTGTTAATTTGAAAATGACACCTGATGCCAGTTAGACTAGAGTGCAGCAATCCATCAGCATTGGCTACGTTTCCCTTTGAGTATTGTTCCTTGTCGTTCTGCAGGTACCTTTGTTCCTGATATCGACTCTTTCCAGGAATTATTTTACTGGTCCCTTCCTGATCTGATCTAGGTTAGTGGGGGAGAGGGACTAAGGAAAGAGTCAGAGCTGATAAACCAGGACTATTTTTTTCACCCAGTGTATCAAAGAGGACACAAGAGACAATGTTCTGGTTCTCGGGATGTGGGAGTCACTGACATGATTGGCATTTATTGCCCATCCCTAGTTGCCCTGAGTAAAGTAGTTTACTAGGTCACTTTAGCAGGCAGTTCAGAGTCAACCACATTGGTGTGTGGGACTGGAGTTACATATAGGCCAGATCAGATAAGGTTGGCAGGTTTCTTTCTTTAAAAGACATTAGTGAACCAGTTGGGTTTTTATGACAATCCAACAGCTTCATTGTTACTTTTACTAATACCAGCTTTTTAATTCGAGATGTTTTAAACTGAATTCAAATTCTTAAACTGCCATGGTGGGATTTGGACTCATGTTTTCTGGATTATTAGTCCAGTAACATAACCGCTACACTACAAGACCCCAAAAATATACAAAAATGAAAGGCTTAGCACTCCTAATAAAGTTTAATAGGTATTTCTGAATCACAAATCATAAGACTGAGAGCCAGACATATAACTTTAAAAGGGTTAACTTCAAAGAAATGAGGGAATAACTAAAGAAAATAGGTTTGGGAGTGGGCAGTTTTTCATCCAGAAGACAAGTGGAACAACTTTAAAGGAATAATGCTGAGCTCACAGGATAAATACATTCACAAAACCAACAAGCTCAGACTAAATAAAAGTTACCCCAAATAGACTGAGTAACAAATTAAAAGTGACGTAAAGAGAAAAAATGATCTGTATAAATATTGCAGGTAAAAAGGGGAAGTGGCTCACTGCAATAAATACAAGAAAATTCAGAAACGTGTTAACAGGATGTCAGAGGGGCAAAGAGAAACCTGGAAAAGGCATAACATTTGAAGTCCAGCATAACAGTAAAATAATTCTTACAGAGAAAGAGAGCAATCAAAGAAGAGGTGAAAACCATAAAAAATGCAAAAGGGCTTGATACTGATGATAAGGACAAAATAGTAAATATTTTCAAAATAAATACTTCAAGTATTCACAAAGGAAGCCATGAGTAATAGTCCCTCCCCAAACAGATATCCGAAGGAAAACCAATAACTTTGTTATAAATGAGATGGAAGTCCTAGAAATGTTACAAGGGGTCAAAACAAAGACATCTCCAGGTGTAAACGATACTTATCCCAGAATGCTGAGAAAGACTAGAGAGGAGATCTGTGAGACACTGAGATCATTATGATGGAGTCAGGCAACAGTAAATTCTAAACGAGCTAATACATTGCCCATATTTAAAAAGGAAGACAAAATACACATGGGTATCTATAGATCCATTACAGGATTATCTATGTAATAACAGTCTAGTAAACAGATTCTACCTGACCAAAAGTCTTTGAGGAAGTGACAACCCAAGTGGACTGTGGTAAGCCACAAAGATCAGTGTTTGGACCACTGTTGTTCACAATTTATATTAATGATTTAGAATCATAAACATAATTTCTAAATTTGCGGATGCGGTGGGAGGGGGGGGGTAGTCAGTACTGAGGAGGACAGCAACAAATTACAAGAAAACATGAATAAACTTGCAGAATAGATATATAATTGGGAAATGAATTTCAACATTGATAAGTGTGAGGTATTACAATTTGGTAAGAAAAATATGGAGGTAAAATTTTACTTGGAAAGTAAGAATCTAACTGGGGTAGAGGAGCAAAGGGAACAGAGTACAACTACTCAAATCACTAAAAATAGCAACATGGGTTAGTAAGCCCATAAAAAAGCAAACCAAGCACTGGGGTTAATTGCTAGAGGGATAGAATTGAAAAGTAAGGAAGTTATGCTAAACTTGTATCGAACCTTGGTTAGACCACACTTGGAGTACTGTGAACAGTTCTGGTTGCCATATTATATAAAATATGTTGAGGTACTGGAGAGGGTGCAAAAAATATTTATAAGGATGATATCTGAACTATGAGGCTATACCTATCGGGAACAGGCTGGTTTTCTTTTCTCTTGATTTAACAGAGGTCTTTTAGGTTTTGTTAGAGTAGACATGGAGAGAGTGTTTCCTTCCACTTGCCAGGAAGGGCAAAACTAAAGGCCATCAATATAAGATAGTCACCAAGAAATCAAATAGGGAATTCAGAAGAAACTTCTTTACCCAGAGAGTGGTGAGAATGTGGAGCTCACTACCACAGGGAGTAGTTGAGGCAAATAGTATAGAGGCATTTAAGGGGAAACTAGATAAGCATATGAGGGAATAGAGGGTTATGCTGAGAGAGTTAGTTGATGAAGGATGGGAGGAGGCTCAAGTGGAGCATAAATGCCGGCATGGACTGGTAGGGCTGAATGTTCTGTTTCTGTGCTGTATAGCCTATGTAGTTCTATGTAAATCCTGATGATGTGTTGTACCTCTTCTTCCAAAAGATTTTTGATAAAGTTCCACGCAAAAGGCAGTTAATTAGGTTCAAAGTTATGTGGATTCAGGGTAAATCTTAGGAATAGTTATGAAACTGGCTGAAGGATAGAAAACAAGTATTCGTTGAGCAGTTGTGTCAGTGTAGAGATAAGAACTGAGTGAGTGGTTAATCCTTGCCACTGGACCAAGACCTAGCTCTGTCAAGCCCATGTGGTGGCTGGTGTGCAACAGCCACCACACGTTAAAAAAATCCACGCACCAGCATCTTCCACCCTTCAATATGCAGTTCGGGACTTGGAATATTAGGTCCGTCATTGAAACACCTAACTCATCCTTTTTTGGTGGAAGCAAGTCATCCTCAATACAAGGGATCGCCTAAGAGAAGAAAAAGACTGAGTGAGTGCATCAGAGCTTAGGACTGGGACCACTACTGTTTCTAATTGACATCAATGACCTGGATTCAGAAACTCAATGCAAAGTGATCATATTTTCAGATGATACAAAACTAGGAGGGGCAGTGGAACCAGTAGAAACAGCTCAAAATGACATAATGAGCTGGATAAGATGTGTAAGCAGGCAGAACAATGACAGATTAAACTTAATGCAGAGAAGTGTAAAGAGACACATATAGGAAGGAAAAATGGACGGCACATGTGCTCGATGAATGGTGTTGAAATAACTAAGAATGAAGCCAAAAGAGACCTAGGATTCTTAGTAGCCTTGATACTGAACATGTCCAAACCAAGCAGAGCAGCAATCAACAAGCCAATAGGATGTTTAACTACATAGACACAACAGTCGTATATAATTTAGAGGAAGTAGTGCTAAAATTTAGTAGACTCTGGTCAGACCACATCTTGTCCAGCTCTGGAAACAAGGAAGTATTTTAAGTGCTGGAGGCAGTACAGGGAAGAGCCACAAGGTGCTGTTAGCAGGGGTCTGATTTATAATAAAAGGCTGGAAAAATTGAGTTTTTCAACCTGGAAAGGAGGTGTTCGAGATGTGAGCTTATAGAGGTGTATAAGATTGTTAAGAGTATAGAAGAAGTTAACCTGGAATATTACTTTAAATTAAACTGCAGGAGTAGAACAAGAGGGCACAGGTTCAAACTAGTACAGGTTGAACCTCCCTTATCGGGAACCACCCCTCATCCGGAACCATTCCTGGCCACCGGATGGCGCATGCGGAGAACAAATTGAAGTCCTTCCTCGCTGCTGACTCCTGCAATTGCTGGCCTGACCCCGCGATCCACTGCTCCACCCCCCACCCACTGCCCTCCATGATCTCTCTGCCGCACTCCCAACCCCAAGCCAACCAACCCTGATATCCCCTTATTCAGTGTCCGTATCATCCAATTCAACGTAACCACCCCTCATCCAGAAAAATCCATTATCCAGAACAGGCCAGGTCCTGAGGGTTCTGGACAAGGGAGGTTCAACCTGTACTAGATAATTTTAGAACTAATGTCAGGACATTCTTCTTCACACAGACTGATTAACATGTGGCACAGACTACAGCTTGAATCTCCCTTATCCAGAACTCCCTTATCCAGAACAGGCCAGGTCCCCAGGGTTCTGGATAAGGGAGGTTCAACCTGTACTAGATAGAGTAGTGGAGGCAATAAGTTCAGAGCTACTCAGAATTCCCAACATAGCAAGTGAGCCCCAGGTGGGCAGAGGAAACACTTCAAGGACACCCTCAAAGCCTCCTTGAAAAAGTGCAACATCCCCACCGACTGCTGGGAATCCCCGGCCCAAGACCGCTCAAAATGGAAGACGCCGAACATCTCTAGTCTCTTCGCCAGAAGCAAGCGGAAGCCAAGCACAAACAGCAGAAGGAGTGCACGACAACCCACCCATCCCCCCAACCACCGCATTGGACTCATAAGTCACCTGAGAACTCATATTAGTGTCGAAGCAAGTCATCCTCGACTCCGAGGGACTGCCTAAGAAGAAGCGAGGAGGCAAAAAGTTCAAAATATTTTAAGAAACAATTGGGTTTGACATTGGGGGGAGTTTAGTATCTCTCTGGATGCTGAATTAAGATGAACTCATGGCCTTCCACTTCAGTAATTATCTTGTGAAAAAGCATAATTTCAGGGAAGGGCATACACAGACTCCAGTGAGAGGATGGGTAATGAAAGAAGTAGCCAGTGACATATCCCGGTGAAGAGCCAACAGGCAGTGAAATTAGTATGCAGCCACAGAAAGGTTCACCTGGGAGAAGTTACACGCAATGAGATTAGTGGAAAGCACGAGGAGCAGAATGGAGTAGCTGAAGGAGAGTAGCAAAGATAAAGGACTATTCGCGGCTACAGATTTCAGGGAAGCTCAGGGGTACAAAGAATGAAATTAATTTCAGGATGGATTGTAAATAAACATTAGAATTGGCACAGCGAGAGGAAAATAATATGAACTCAGCTAAGAGTAAACACTCGTACTACTTGTAACAAAACTTTGTCAGAAGAGGCAAAATAACTTTGTGACACACCACACAAGTGATTACCCTGGACCACATTTCCCTATGCCAATTCTAAGGTGTTATTTCTGTCCTGGAAAAGTAAATATGTCACCTTGTCATGGGCCTTAGCTGAGCCCGTATCAAATGGCACTGCATCAGTGATTAGAAAATAACAAGATTATATATATATTTTTCAAGTCTAATGGCTGAAAATTCAGTATGGGACGATGAGAGCTGCAAGGCGGGACTTCCTGCACCAGGCACAGAGGTTCCGCCCGCAAGTTATATTGGGCTTACCACCTCCGAGAGGAAATGGAGCACATAGCACTGATGGGAAGACAGGGCTCTCCCCTTCCATTAAAGGGGAAGGCCAAGCAGCGACTCTGCAGGAGGGAGAATGGGCCAGTGCTAGACCACCTGTGAGTGGGGTTCTGCGGCAGCAGCCCAGCACACAAGTGGAGTGCCGGGCTGCAAAATCGTGGCATAAACTCCGCGACCTGCAGTGAAGAAGGCCGCGACCGGTAAGTTGGCCATTTTTCATATTTTCCACCACCGCACCTCCCCTTTAATTTTCGCTTTGTGATCGGTTTACAGCCCTGGGCGAAAACAGGTCGTTGCGCACGGCGATGACATCATCATCGTCGGCGCAGCAGCCGGGGCGCTACCGGTCAGCGCTGGTGCTAAACTCCCGCCCCTGGAGGCGCAAACGACCCACAGTTTTCCACCTAAATATTATTTCTAATACACTATACAATGATCTTTTAAGTATAGGAAACTGTAATAATTCTAGAACTTTCATTTCTCAATCACACAAACAGTTTGAGTTAAGTTCAGCATTCCTTCACCATGGTAACCATGTTAAATGACTGCAGATACTATAAGTTAAAGTTTAAACTGTTGCTGTAGTTACTCCACTCTCTGTTTCTACTTTTAAAAGTTGAGTTCAATTGTCCCTCTTCCTTTATGTGATGTTTTGCCAGTTCGCAGATCTCAGCTTCTTTGATGACACGGCATTGCAATGAATCACTGGAGCCCATCTTCAATGAAAAGCTTGTGAAACTCTACCGTATGTTCCTTGTGAATTCCCCACCCACAATGATTTATACACTTGAGGTAATGAAAGCACTGTGCAGGCTGCCCACCCCAGCATTTGAAAATACAGGAATCTACCACTTCAAAGCCCAATTTGGGTGGTGCTGTTGGAAACAATTATAGCTTGTGGTTCTTAGATTTTAACTGAAAACTATGTTTTCTTTTTTTCTTCATGGTCTAAAAATGTACAGTAAAGCAAAGAAAAGTGGGCAGATGGGTGACTTGCTTCAGACCTTTGCCAATGCTGTTCTGTAACTGGCCACAAGAAGAGACCTGAAATAGTAGGCCTTGGGTTTTTCATTTGAATTTTCTGTACAGTGCCTTCCTGTCCCCAAACAGGCTAACAAAAGAGTGGAGAAGGGAAAAATGGATGTGTGATGGTACCCCACTGAGGAACGGAGAATCAAAGCTGAGTTAACCCGCGCCAGACCACCTGACTTATCGTTGCATTTACCTGGAACAGGCATAGGTTGCACTTACTGTTCAAACAAATGCAGACATGTGTGAATTCCGAAGAGCTCTGAGCAGTCTCAATTCAGAGCCATAAATGCCTTTGATGCTCTTCCCTTTGTCTGTTCTTCACAGCAGGGTTTTTGGCAATCAAAGGGATATTTAGTGGCTTAAAGATTAAATAAATTGAAGAGTACAGGTGAACATCATTGGAAAAGAATCTAATATGCATTATTTAAGAGATTTTGACTGAAATAAAAACCATTTACTAAGCTCATGATGTAACCATTGATTTTGATCTTTGTTGTTGCTATGGTACCTGTGTCCTGTAGTTGGGGACATAGACAATAAGACCTTTACTGAATACAGTCTCACATATCCAGCATATCTGTTAATTAGACGAATAAGGATACAATGCATGCGTTCTACCTGTAGCTCTCTAGACCTTTTTTAAATCAGAATTTAGTGGCAAAATATTTACTTAAAATATCCTCTTTCTATTTTAGTCCCATAAAAGAATTTTCATTCAGTATCAAAAAGACAACTTTAGAGGTATTTATTTCTAAGTCATGAGAGTGTGTGGGTGTTATTAATCATTCTGACATTGTGTCTGAAGGATCTCAAGTCAAATCTTGCTGTGGCTAGAAACTAGGAGTGTGTGAGCAAGGCAAAGTTCAGTGGTGATGGCTTGATCCGATCTGATCAAAAGGACAGAGGCCGGTACTACAATCAGTTAGGAAAACACCAGAGTTATTTACACTTGGCAGAAAAAAAATCAAAGAGCAAGTTATTATTTAAATGGAGAAAGATTGCAAAGTGCCGCATTCAGCGGGACCTGGGGATACTTGTGCATGAAACACAAAAGGATAGTATGCAGGTACAGTAAGTGATCGGGAAGGCCAATGGTATCTTGGCCTTTATTGCAAAGGGGATGCATTATAAAAGCAGGGAAGTCTTGCTACTGTTATACAGGGTATGTGAGGCCACACCTGGAATACTGCGTGCAATTTTGGTTTCCATATTTACAAAAGGATATACTTGCTTTGGAGGCAGTTCAGAGAAGGTTCACCAGGTTGATTCCGGGGATGAGGGGGTTGACTTATGAGGAAAGGTCGAGTAGGTTGGGTCTCTACTCATTGGAGAAGAAAGAGAGGTGATCTTATCGAAACATATAAGATCATGAGGGGGCTTGACAAGGTGGATGCAGAGAGGATGTTTCCATTGATGGGGGAAACTAGAACTAGAGGGCATGAACTTAGAATAAGGGGCCGCCCATTTAAAACAGATGAGGCGAAATTTCTTCTCTCAGAGGGTTGCAAATCTGTGGAATTTGCTGCCTCAGAGAGCTGTGGCAGCTGGGACATTGAATAAATTTAAGACAGAAATAGACAGTTTCTTAAACAATAAGGGGATAAGGGGTTATGGGAAGCGAGCGAGGAAATGGAGCTGAGTCCATGATCAGATCAGCCATGATCTTATTGAATGGCGGAACAGGCTCGAGGGGCCGTATGGCCTATTCCTGTTCCTATTTCTTATATTCTTATGTACATGATATGGATTGTATTGGGTTATTTGGTAAATTTCAAAATTTTGATTGTGGAAGTACTCACTAAATGTGGTCAATGCTTCATTTTTCTGACTTTTGAATCAATAAATGTTTGCCTTGATGTTCTTGAGCATATGATGGTTATGTGAAATCAACTGAACAAAAATGACCATTTGTTCACATGGGTAATTCGGAGCACCTTTTTGTTTTTCAATAAATTGCTAGTTTATCAACTAGATATAGGGATATTCTTGACAGATGATAACAAGTTCCTTGATCTTGACATCTGAATTGTGAATTAACTGCCTTCTGCTTATCCATCAAAAAGCCGTAATATTGGTAAATAAATTTGTTGATCTAGTTAGTCAACTCAGTGAATTAAGTTATTCTCTTTGTAAAGGCAAACATTTGAATGACATGCAGAAAATCTTTAAGGAATATGTTCGATAAGGTACCACATAAGAGGTTACTGCACAAGATAAAAGCTCACTGGGTTGGGGGTAATATATTAGTATGGATAGAGGATTGGCTAACTAACAGAAAACTGAGAGTCGGGATGAATGGGTCATTTTCCGGTTGGCAAACAGTGACGAGTGAGGTGCCGCAGGGATTGGTGCTGGGTCCTCGACTATTTACAATCTATATTAATGACTTGGATGAAAGGACAGAGTGTAATGTAGCCAAATTTGCTGATGATAGAAAGCTGAGTGGGAAAACAAATTGTGAGGAGGACACAAAAAATCTGCAAAGGGATATAGACAGGCTAAGTGAGTGGGCAAAAATTTGGCAGATGGAGTATAATATGGGAAAATGTGAAGTTATCCACTTTGGCAGAAATAATAGAAAAGCAAATTATAATTTAAATGGAGAAAAATTGCAAACTGCTGCAGTACGGAGAGACCTGGGGGTCCTTGTGCATGAAACACAAAAAGTTAGTATGCAGGTACAAGTAATCAGAAAGGCAAATGGAATGTTGGCCTTTATTGCAAGAGGGATAGAGTATAAAAGCAGAGAAGTCCTGCTACAGCTGTACAGGGTATTGGTGAGGCCACACCTGGAGTACTGCATACAATTTTGCTCTCCGTATTTAAGGAAGGATATACTTGCATTGGAAACTGTTCAGAGAAGGTTCACTAGATTGATTCCGGAGATGATAAGATAATGGGACTAAAGGAGGATAAATCCCCTGGACTTGATGGCTTGCATCCTCGGGTGTTAAGAGAAGTAGCGGCAGGGATAGTGGATGCATTGGTTGTAATTTACCAAAATTCCCTGAATTCTGGGGAGGTACCAGCAGATTGGAAAACTGCAAATGTAATGCCCCTATTTAAAAAAGGAGGCAGACAAAAAGCAGGAAATTATAGACCAGTTAGTCTAACATCTGTGGTTGGGAAGATGTTGGAGTCCATTATTAAAGAAGCAATAGCAGGACATTTGGAAAAGCAAACTTCGGTCAGGCAGAGTCAGCATGGATTTATGAAGGGGAAGTCATGTTTGACAAATTTGCTAGAATTCTTTGCGGGTGTAACAAACAGGGTGGATAAAGGAGAACCAGTGGATGTGGTGTATTTGGACTTCCAGAAGACATTTGACAAGGTGCCACATAAAAAGTTACTGCACAAGATAAAAGCATGGGGTTGGGGGTAATATATTAGTATTGGCTAACGAACAGAAAACAGAGAGTAGGGATGAATGGTTTATTATCGGGAAGGCAATCAGTAACCATTGGGGTGCCGCAGGGATCGGTGTTGGGACCCCAAACTATTTACAATCTATATTAACGACTTGGAGGAAGGGACCGAGTGTAACGTTGCCAAGTTTGCTGATGATACAAAGATGGAAGGAAAAGCAATGTGTGAGGAGAACACAAAAAATCTGTAAAAGGACATAGACAGGCTAAGTGAGTGGGCAAAAATTTGGCAAATGGAGTATAATGTTGGAAAGTATGAGGTCATGTACTTTGGCAGAAAAAAAATCAAAGAGCATGTTATTATTTAAATGGAGAAAGATTGCAAAGTGCTGCAGTACAACGGGACCTGGGGGTACTTGTGCATGAAACACAAAAGGTTAGTATGCAGGTACAGCAAGTGATCAGGAAGACCAGTGGAATCTTGGCCTGTATTGCAAAGGGAATGGAGTTTAAAAGCAGGGAAGTCTTGCTACAGTTGTACAGGGTATTGGTGAGGCTACACCTGGAATATTGCGTGCAGTTTTGGTTTCCATATTTACGAAAGAATATACTTGTTTTGGAGGCAGTTCAGAGAAGGTTCACAAGGTTGATTCCAGAGATGAGTGGGTTGACTTATGAAGTAGCTTGGGCTTCTACTCATTGGAATTAAGAATGATGGGTGATCTTATCGAAACATATAAGATTATGAGGGGGCTTGACAAGGTGGGTGCAGAGAGGATCTTTCCACCGATAGGGGAGACTAGAATTAGAGGGCATAATCTTAGAATAAGGGGCTGCCCATTTAAAACTGAGATGAGGAGAAATTTCTTCTCTGAGAGTTGTAAATCTATAGAATTTTCTGCCCCAGGGAGCTGTAGAGGCTGGGTCATTGAATATATTTAAGGCGGAGATAGACAGATTTTTGAGCAATAAGGGAGTAAAGGGTTATGGGGAGCAGGCAGGGAAGTGGAGTTGAATCCATGATCAGATCAGCCATGATCTTATTGAATGGCAGAGCAGGCTCGAGGGGCCAAATGGCCTACTCCTGCTCCTATTTCTTATGTTCTTATGTTCTTAGTACTAAAAAAGTAATAATATATCTCTACTTATCTGTAGAATAACTGCACGAGGCCTAGTGATGTGCTTGAACTGCTGTGACCTTCATCTCTTTATTGTCTGCAGAGTGCCTGCACCGCGTGGTGACCAGCCTTTTATACAGCTCTTGCCTGGGTCTCCCACAGTTGCACCCTCTAGTGGTACCGGCATAGTATATACACAGAGTATACATATATGACAACATTCCACCCCCAAAATTTTTGATGCAAGTTAGTTACAGGTTGAGGCGATCTGGAACTCTGCACTCCCTGGTTGATCGTCTGAGTGTCCCTTCTGGCATGGGTGAATTGGTTGGGCCATTGCTGTCTTGCAGCGCTGTTGGTCTGACTGGACTGTTGGAGATGGTGGGGTCATCCTCGTGGTTGGCAGCTAGGTCTGTTGCTGATTGTGTAGATGGATCGCTGAAGGTAAGGTCCTCTCCCGGTTGTACCTGGTTACCTGTAAATCGCAATTTGGTCTGGTCCAAATGCTTTCTGCACATTTGTCTGTTACGCAGTTTGACAACAAACACTCGATTCCCCTCCTTGACGAAAACAGTGCCAGCGACCCATTTGGGGCCATGACCGTGATTCAGCATAAACACCGGGTCGTTTACAGTGATGTCGCATGATACAGCCGTGCGATCATGGTACATGTTTTGCCGATAACACCTGGTTTCCACCTGATCGTTGAGGTCAGGGTGGACTTAGGAGAGCCTGGTTTTGAGTGCACGTTTCATTAGTAACTCCGCAGGGGGGACCCCGGTAAGCGAGTGGGGTCGTGTCCTGTAATTGATCAGCACCCGGCATAGGCGGGTTTGTAAGGAGCCTTCCGTGACGCATTTCAAGCTCTGCTTTATGATTTGGACAGCCCGCTCCGCTTGGCCGTTGGATGCGGGCTTGAACGGGACAGACCTGACATGCTTGATGCCATTGCGGGTCATGAATTCATTGAATTCCGAGCTGGTGAAACACGGACCATTGTCACTGACCAGAATGTCGGGCAAGCCATGCGTAGCGAACATGGCCCTAAGGCTTTCAATGGTGACGATGGATGTGCTGGATGCCATTATTACAAATTTGATCCACTTAGAGTTGGCATCCACTACAACGAAGAACATTTTTCCTAGAAAGGGGCTCGCATAATCTACGTGCATCCTGGACCGTGGTTTTGAGGGTCAGGACCACAGACGGAGTGGAGCATCCCTGGGGACATTGCTCAATTGTGAGCAAGTGTTACACTGGCGCACGCATGACTCCAAGTCCGAGTCAATACCGGACCACCAGACGTGGGACCTGGCGATAGCCTTCATCATGACTATGCTTGGGTGGGCACTGTGTAGATCGCGTATGAAGGTTGCCTTGCCTTTTTTTGGCAGGACGATGTGGTTGCCCCATAAGATACAATCCGATTGGATGGACATTTCGTCTTTACGACGGTGAAACGACTTTATCTCGACTTGCATTTCTCTTGGGATCACTGACCAGCCCCATTGAGGACGTAACTTTTTACAAGAGATAACACACGGTCCTGGTTGGTCCAGGTACTGATATGGCGGGCCGTTACGGGTGACCCTTCGCTTTCGAAGAAGTCCATGACCAGGCACAGGTCTGCGGCTGCACCATTTCCACCCCGGTGATTGGCAACGGCAGTCGGCTGAGGGCATCAGCGCAATTCTCAGTGCCTGGCATGTGGCGGATCGTATAATCGTAGGCCGACAGTGTTAGTGCCCATCTTTGGATTCGCGACGAAGCATTGGTGTTTATGCCTTTGCTTTCCGAAAACAGTGAGATTAGGGGCTTATGGTCGGTTTCTAACTCGAACCTGAGTCCGAACAAATACTGGTGCATTTCTTTTTACCCCATAGACACAGGCCAAAGCCTCCTTCTCGACAAGACTGTAGGCTTTTTCGGCCTTGGATAGACTTCTAGACGCATATGCAACAGATTGGAGTTTGCCCGCTACATTTGCTTGCTGTAAAACACACCCGATACCGTACGACGACGCGTCACATGCTAAAACTAGACGTTTACCTGGGTCATACAATACAAGCAACTTGTTTGAACACAGCAAGTTTCTGGCCTTTTTGAAGGCGGACCCTTGATTTTGACCCCAAACCCAGTCGTCTGCCTTGCGTAGCAACTTGTGCAATGGTTCGAGCAAGGTGCTGAACCCTGGAAGAAAGTTACCGAAATAGTTGAGGAGTCCCAGGAACGAGCGCGGCTCCGTTACATTTCGTGGTCTGGGTGCATTCTTGATGGCTTCTGCCTTCGAGTCTGTGGGCCTGATACCGTCTGCCGCAATCTTCCTCCCCAGGAATTCTACCTCTGGCGCCAAGAAGACACACTTGGATCGTTTCAGCCGGAGTCTGACTCTGTTTCGTTGACTTAAAACCTGTTGCAGGTTGTGCAGGTGCTCGGTGGTGTCGCGACCAGTGATTAGAATGTCAACGGGGCGAAGAACCAATTTCAACAGACTCTCCATGTTCCTTTGGAAGATGGCTGCAGCCGAGCGGATCCCGAACGGGCACCTGTGATACAAAAACAGTACCTTATGTGTGTTAATGCACGTTAATTTTTTCGACGACTCAGCCAGCTCCTGGGTCATGTAAGCGGAGGTTAGATCCAGCTTGGTGAATGCCTTTGCCCCTGCTAATGTCGCAAAAAGATCATCGGCTTTGGGTAGCGGGTACTGGTCCTGTAATGAAACTCGGTTGAACCTTACTTTGTAGTCACCGCAGATTCTGACCGTGCCATCGCTCTTTAGTACCGGAACAATCGGGCTGGCCTACTCGTTGAATTCGACTGATATGATTCCCTCGCGTTGAATTCTGTCCAATTCGACCTCCACTTTCTCCCTCATCATGTAAGGGACCGCTCGAGCCTTGTGATGAACAGGCCGTGCCTCGGGGACCAAGTGGATCTGCACTTTGGCGCCTGTGAAGCTGTCGATGTCTGGTTCAAATAAGGATGGGAACTTGTTCAGCACTTGAGCACAGGAAGCACATTCACTCAAGATAGTGCTTTGATATCTTCCAAGTTCCACCGAATCTTTCCCATCCAGCTTCTGCCAAGCAGCGTTGGCCCATCGCCTGGTACAACCTGCAGTGGCAGTTCGTGTATCTTTCCATCATAGGATACTTTTACGTTCACATTGCCGATAACTGGGATCAGTTCCTTGGTGTAAGTGCGCAGCTGTGTCTGAATCGGGCTCAGCTTGGATCTTTGTTCTTTGTTGCCCCACAGCCTCTCAAATGCCTTCTGGCTCGTCCCCGTGTCCAACTGCATGGAAACAAGAATGCCATTTATCTTGACTTTCATCATCATGGGGGGACTTTTGGTAGTGAAGGTGTGCACCCCATGCACTGCTTCCTCTGGCTGAGTTGCCTCTCTTGCTTGTACTTTATGATCCTTGCTGGATCGAAACCTCCTGCCGACTCCTCTGTCACGTTTTGAGTCGCAGTCTTTCTGCACATTTGTTGTGGGTGGCTCTTTTGGCCGCAGCCTTTGCACACATAGTGTCTGAATCGACACAGACAGGCCCGATGGTTACCCCCGCAATGCTAGCATGTTAAACGATTCACATTTACACCCCTTGGCGGTCTCTGAGTCGGACTAATTCTTTGATCAACAGTTATTTTCTGCACAGTACTTGCCAGTGAGTTTTGATTCTGGGAGAATCTCAACGTTGACATCGTAAACGCCTGACTTAAGGTGATGGTCCGCTTCACATCCCGTCCCGTCAAGAAAACATCCCGCAACACATTGTTGAGGAGTTCGCCAAATTCGCACGGTTCCGCGAGCCTGCATAGGCCTGCAACATATTCCGCTAAATCCTGGCCCTTGGTGCAGCAGTGTGTGTAGAAGCGATACCTGGCCAGCGAAACTCAAGTAAAGGCTTCACCCTCTCTAAACTTTTCCAAACTACCAACGGCAGCCATCTCTGCGTGTAAGTCCATGATCTGTACTCGTCGCCAGTTAATATATTTATACCACGAGGCCTAGTGCTGTGCATGAATTACTGTGACCTTATTCTCTTTATTGTCTGCCGAGTGCCTGCACCGCGTGGTGACCAGCTTTTTATACAGCTCCTGCCTGGGCCTCCCACAGTTGCACCCTCTAGTGATACCAGCATAGTATATACACAGTATACAGATATGACAAGTAATATCCTCAATAAAGCACTAGTGATCCCAAAATGATATCTACTGTTTTCAAAACTTACCAATAAGTTAATTTACTCAAAAAAATTTGATTTATTTTTCCTCCTTGTAGCAGAGATTGAGATTATGAATGGCATATTTTATGGATTTCCACTCTACCAAACCAGGAACCAATGATGCAAACTGTGAGAACTGGTAGGCCAGCATTGTCATTGTACTTTGATAGTAAACTGATAAAGCTGCCTGGATCATGGAAGAGGAAGTACAAGAGTTCATTGCGTTTTTCATTATGTTGCCACTACATACATATAACACAGGGGTGCCTTCGCAATGCAGTCACTATATTTATCAAACACAGGAGAAGAATTAAAAAAGCTTTTCTGATCAGGATACTGGCCCTTTCAAGAGCAGATAAAATATATCTTTGGAGGGCACCATAACGCTACCATGAATTCTCTTTTGGTCTGGAGGTGGGATGGCGACATAACAGAATCATGATGACGCAGTATTGCTTTGTTGAACAACGAAGGGGCATGACACTTGTGTGGAACAGAACAGAGAGAGACAGTTTTTTTTCTTTATAGTCCCAGGGGAAGAAATTACACTTCCTGTGATGCTCCACACTCAGTGACCAAATTGAGAACTCAAGTACATATAAGAAGATAAGAATACACAGGGCAGGAATGAGAAAATAAATCCTATTTAGTCTGGACAGTTTTTCCTGTAAATTAGATCTGAGGACAGGATGACCTGTTCAGATCACTTTCATTTCCGTTCGTGCTTTTCTACTCCTTGCTATATCCGAAATCTTTCTCTTTTTAATGCTTCAGTTGATATCTTAGTTATGTGTAGCTCTCAATTGTCTGGTTTATAATTGATTCTTGGTTGTATTCTGGTTCAACACAGAATATCACCGTATCCATCTCCGTGATCACCTTTATGATTTTAAATGGGTCAAGCATGCGACTAGAAGGTTGGTGATATCAGAGAGCCTTCTGATTCAGACCTATAACCATAAAGACATGGAGCACGCATCTGATGCCCCATTTATCTTTGAGCGCTGTTGCTGATAGCAGCCCTACCTTCAGCAGCAGTCCTGTAAAGTAAATGAGGTAGTGCTGCTGCACCAAAGCACACCGAAAGAGATGGCTGTTGCCAGTGACTCTGGAGACAGCAGTACCCCAGAGCAAAATACAAATACCGCTTGCTGAGGAAGCCATTTTTCTGGTCCCTGGCGAGCTGAGTAGGTCATTCTGCCCTAAAAGGCCCATGATGTGCTCTTCTGATCACTGACCTGCACGGACCTTCCTCAAAAATCAGGTATGGTCCAGCAATCAGGAATAAAAATTAAAATCACAAATTTCAAACAGCCGTCTGTGCATACATGTAATTTGCTACTGTGGAACCTACCTTGCGATCTGAATGGGGAGAATTCCATAGGACTGGGAGCCAAGTATTCTGTAACTATGGCTGATTGATGCAGTTTTGTATTATAAAATTGGCATCAATTCTTGCATATGGCCTTTGCTTCTCAGAAAGCATGCAGTCATCTACTGAAGAACCCTATTTCGAATAGCAGCATCCTGTAAGGTTGACAGAGGTGAAAACAATGTGTTGTGGATATATAGTCTTCTAATTTTAAACTGTGCTTGCTAAACCGGAATATACATGGTTATTAAGCATTCACTTAAGTGGATTTATCTGTAGTATATTTAGTACAGAAATTATGGACTTGGTGTAGTGCAGTTTTGTAAGGAGTAGTAAACAGCTGCTTGATTATTTCCTTAGAAAACTACATAAAGCAAATTGTTTAACTGAACTGATAGTGTACATGCATGGAATCTGCCTTCAACAATAAAGCTTTGTTAGAAATCCCAGTTAGAGACAGATGGGTGTGTGCTGCAGTGTAGTGTTAGTGATTGGAGACTCCAGGAAAGGGATTTGCAGCTGATATTTCTGCTCTGGGAATTCCTGGCAGTATGACATACACCTTGTGGCTGGTTTGTGTGTGGTTGTTGTCAGTGCTTAACTGTTAGCTGTATGTGGGTGGGGAATAGAGTTAGTGTCATGGTAGTGCAGTATATAAAGATGTTTCAAATGATGTGATTTGGAAAATTTACAGTGTGGGAATTAAGGAGCTTTGGCTCCTTGTTTACTGCATTTGTTTACTGAATGATCTCTGGGGGTGTGTGGGGTGGGGCGGGGGGCTGGTAGGACGGAGCTGTTTGCGTACAAAGGCAATTTCATGACTGTGAACAAACCATAACTCAGCAAGCGAGGAGGTGTCTCGTGACTGAAATAACTGAAAATCAGCAGCTACCCATGTAATATATTCTATTTATTTGGACAGCTGCAATTGACTTGCATGAACAAAATTATGGAGAAATGTGTTTTTTTAAAGTGAAACAGTTGGTTTAAATGCCATGCATCTTTTTTAAAAATTCTTTCACGGGATGTGGCCATCGCTGGCAAGGTCAGCTTTTATTGCCCATACCTTAATTGCCCTTGAGAAGATGGTGGGGTGTCCCTGTGGTGAAGGTACTCCCATAGTGCTGTTAGAGAGGGAGTTCCAGGATTTTGACCCAGCAACGATGAAGGAACGGCGATATATTTCCAAGTCAGGATGATGTGTGATTTGGAGGGGAACTTGTAGGTGGTGGTGCTCCCATGTGCCTGCTGTCCTGGTCCTTCTAGGTGGTAGAGGTCATGGGGTTGGGGGGTGAGCTTCACCTTACGTGAACGTTTTATGTTTCATTTTAGTTCTGTGATAGTATTAGGATACTGCATGAGATTAAAACAAAAAGCCAATGTTGGAAATCTGAACTAAAACAGAAAATGCTGGACACACACAGCAGATCAATGATCGTCTAAAAGAAAGGGATAGCTCACCTATCATCATAACTACAATTTGAGCAAAGAGTTCTGCTGAATGGGCCCACCGGAAATGATAACCTATCTTTCTCGTTTCGATACAAGTGACTTGCTGTGCATTTTCAGAATTGTCAGTTTTTACTTCATGATATATAAAAAGTTCAGAGTTGCATTGTCTGATTTCCACCTTCTGTTGTAGTTATTGTACAGTAATGACAATCATGGTCCATAGAGAGAAATTGGGGCAGAAGCACCACAACAGTGCCTTGTATGTAGACAAAAGAAGTCAATTTTCCAGCACAATGACAGGATTAAAGGTGTATTATCATTACAGTTTCTTTTACAGTGAACAGATACTGCTGACTGAGTGCATGGCATCCATGTCTGTATTCAATATTGTGCTGGATTGGGTGATGCATTGGGCTGGTGCATTTTTCATTCACCTCTGACCCTGCTTTTGAAACCAGTGACTACTGATGGAATACAAGTTTCCTCACCCTGCCACTCATAAAGATTCTAAGTGAAACAAGTTTGGACAGCTTTAGCACAGTTTGTAGTGGGCATAAGTCCTCACTATGAAACGGCGCATAATTTGGCACCAGTTTTGCGCCCTTGCTTCAAAAGCTCAAAAGGATGTTTGATGTGGGAAATGTAAATGTGTACAATAGAACATACTCCTTTGTGGTTGGTGTGGGTGCATTGACAGAGAAGAGTAGTGACTGCTTTATTTTGTATCTGGACTATGCCAACACAGGCATGGAAGTGCATCATTCTGACTCAGCAGCACAAAATGCTAAACTGTTCCATTTCCTGTCCTGCTCTAATAATGTTACAAAAGATTCCCTTCACCGTCCTACTGAAACAGACATGTGAGTGTTTACATACCAGAGGCCAGATTTAGCGTGGTAACAACTAACATATTTATTCCAGGTCTCAACATTTTCAGGGTAGGGGTAGCTGGAGGTGAGACAAATATGTGACCATGATGGTAGCTTATTCCCACAATATAGAGCTGGAGAGGAAACACCGAGGAATGCATGTTTTGTCTTTATCACTACTGGCGCAGTGCTTTGAGCGCTGGGAGCAAATACTGTATTGGGAATACTGTACCTTCACCATAAGGACTGCAGCAGTTCAAGAAGGCGGCTCACCAGGGCAATTAGGGATGGGCAATAAATGCTGGCCTTGCCAGCGACGCCCACATCCCAGAACGAATAAAAATAAAGGAATTTGGGCACATACCACTTCAGTACTGCCCATGTGCAGATAAGGTGAGGTAGATGAGCCAGCAAAACTACAAGAGGACCAGAGAACAAAGAGTCATTGAGCGGCTGAAATTCTTCAGGTTTTATTGTTGTATGCCTTTTTTTGGCAGACATTGTGGGGAGTTTCTCAGAGGGGGAGGGAATGTACATTCTGTTTTTCCTGTTTTGATTTTTTTTTTGGAGAGTGATGTTTTTTTTCTTGGAATTTATGTGTGAAACGTAATTGATTTAAATATTGGGAGCAATATTGAGACTGGCTCAAGATCATGTAGCTGGATAAAGTTGGCAGGGTAGAGAGGGAGCTGAGCTGTTTCTGGTCAGATGTCCTACAGCCTTCGAAATGTAACTGCAGCCCTGTTATGTGTGGATTCTAATCCAATTCCCTGTAATTGGTATCTCTGTGACACTCACTAGTGCGAAGAGGCACTGACTTATGCGAGATGCTCTTTTCATGAAATGTCTCCCTACCAGAAAACACCCCTTTAATAATATTTTTTCCAGAGCAGTCACTGTTTTGTTGTCACTGTACTTCTAGAAAAGACAATTTTTTTTTAAAAAGCCTGAATTGAATTGACTGCTTTTGGAAGAACTTGAGATATTGGCTCTCATCAGATTGAAACATCTGTAAGTCTGCACTGTCACACATCTAAGTGAGTGATTAGGTTGTATTGCACAACTCACTAAATGTAATTGGTGATTTGAAGCAACACTACTCTGTCAATGCTGAAGGGAAAACAAGCATTAAATGGAGAAATAGATTCTGACTGGGGTGGGGAATTAAAAACATATTGAGAAACTATTTTGAGCTAAAGCCACATAATACTTTGTAGGATATGGGACTGATCATGTGACAATTTGATGATCAGTTCCACATTCTCTTGAGCATCTAGTGCCCTGTGGTAGTTCAGTAGGTTATATTCTAATTCCCATAGTTCCTAATTCTCCTGTGCATCATAATTTTATATTTCAATTCAGTGTGGTTTGAGGGGAAAAAAGCATTTTCAATATATTTTTATATATTACTCATCATAAATAATAAGTTTAACACAGTGGCATATAACATAGCCTACCTGGCATAATAAGGATGGACAAATGCGCAGTTATTGCTCATTTCCACTTGGAAAATGGTATTTTAACTCTTTCCAGGATATTGATTTTTTAAAAAACTGATATTAGTGTTAACCGTGAAGTGTAGAAAGTTGCAGGGTGTTGCAGTGCACCCAGGCCAGTTGCTCTAAGTATGCGTAGCGCTGTGATGTTTTTCAGAGTGCAGTATATATCAAAACGTCCTGAAGTTTCAATTTGCACAGAAGTATACAACCATCTGTGTAAAACATTTATATTCAAGACATTGGGTCCACATGACTCTGCAGAAAATCACCCCATGCATATAAACATACACCTCTTAAATTAAGGTAAACTGAAGAAAGTAGGTGATAAGTTCTGTAGTACCATCGCATCCAAGGAAGTGTGATGCAATTGAACTTCTGTCTGCGTCTTTTAGCTGCCGCTGACTCCTATCAAGTCCCGGAGATGGCACCCACGCATGTAGTGATGTAACAGCAGCCTTCGACCCACAGCAGATTTGGAGCTTGGAACTGCCCCCTGCTGTTCCAAGGGGATGCTCGATTGGACAGAAGAAAAAGGAGCAAAACTTTTAAAATATTTTTTTCAGGAGCACAGTGAGGCCCCTGTTCTAAGGATGATCAGTACTTCTCTGATCAATTGCTGCTTGGCTTCTCCACGGTAGATCCCATTGTAAGCCATAATGGAACCTATGTCTCAAATAGAATTGAGATGCAGAGTGGTGGAGCAGGCTGAGGGGATGAATGGTCTACTCCTGTTCCTACGTTCCTATACCTATTCTGAGCAGGCATACTTCCAGTTGGGCCTATTTGGGGCACGTCATCTTTCATTACATTCACTATCAATTTTTATTTACACTGGTTTTACTGAAACAAGAGCTCTATATCAAAGGTTAACACATCGTTATAGTAAAGCATAATTTTGGAGAAATATTGATGCTTTATCGTTATAGGTTATGCAATTTGTGACACATCAGCAGTATTGTGCATTACTTCAGTATCTCAAACTACAGTTTGACAGCAGAGTAATTAATGTTGCTGGCTCTACATGGTTGATGCATCCTAAAGGAGGTGCTATTTCAGCTTTATTAATGTCAGTGGTGAATTATTCTACATATTTTGACAGACTTCGCCAATGCCATAGCCAAGTATTAAAAAGCGACATTTTAACATGTCTCATGGAAGTGCCGTCTGTAGTGCCTAAAAAGCCAATATATGTTGACATGTTGTGATAGAAGAATTGACGTGTGGATGGGAGAAAAATGGATAATCCTAAAATATTAAATAACTTTGATTTTACTTCATTTTTCTCAGCATGACCTGTGCGTAGTCTGAGTGGGATGGACTGTAATTAGACAACTGAAAGTGATGATAGTGTTCAGATTTCAGCTCATTTAATGAAGATAGTTTTTTCAGGGTGAGTGCTGTAAGTAGACAGTACATAATCCAGATTGTGTTTAATTATCTTCTAACTGTTCTTTTAAAAAAATCCCAGTTAAACGAGTTCTTCTTGCGCACAGGAAAAGCTCAGAGACTGAGAGGAGTAAGAAAAAGTATGACTTGTAATTGGTGTAAAAATGGATGATGCCAGAGGGACAATTGCATGTAAACCCACTGGTTGACATAACAGGAGCATAGCAGCTTCAATCTATTCCTGAACAAATGGAAAACAAGAGGAGCCTTTGTACATTAAATGAACAGTTACAAGAATTAACTTGCTAGTTGAGATCTCTTAGGGTAAGACCTGCCCATTCATGGTACCAAACTTTAGATTTACTTTAGTGATCAATTTGTACATTTTTGAGAATAATCCAATACTCAAACATTAAACCACACAGTCTGTCTTTCCTTGGATGCTTTTGAGATGTTTAGAACTGAATGAGAGAATCAAGACTGTCTCTTTGACATGTTTAGCTGTGTTTGGAATGCAGTGTGTAAACTGATGAGCTCCTCTGTTTATAAGCAAAAATACAGTCACAACGTCGTTCTTAAATATCTATGAAAAGCCTGGATGAAAACAAGCAATTTTCTTTTGCCTCTCAACCATCATGCCTCCATTTCCTTTTTATTTGTTGACGACTTATAATTTAATCTATGATATGTTTGTGTTTAGATTGACTTTCCGTGATACTGAAAGCTTCAAACATTTATACTGGATACTGAAAATCGGGTCACATCATATAACTTCCAGATTATATTTGGTATTTATGAATGATTAATGTAAGAAACCCACTTCCATCTACTCTTCATTAGAGAAATTACTAATATGCGAATGATGAGTGATGTCTTCAAACTACCATTTGAAATACTAAAATTTAACTTAATAAGTATCACTCATATGATTGTAATCTACGGAATGTGCCATGGGGTTTGATATCAATTCTTCAGCAACCAACTAATATTTAACTCTCGAGTTTTTTTCCATCAAGATCAGTATTGAGGTTTTTTTTAAACTTTAGCGCTCAGTATCAACACCACGCATTCCCAGATCTGGTATAACAACAACAGCAACTTGTATTGATATAGCCCCTTTCACATTGTAAAACGTCCCAAGGCGCTTCACAGGAGATTGCTGAACAAAAAATTGACACCGAGCCACATAAAGAGAAATTAGGGCAGAGCTTGGTCAAAGAGGTAGATTTTAAGGAGCATCTTAAAGGAGGAAAGAGAGGTGGAGAGATTTAGGGAAGGAATTCCACAGCTTATGGCCTACGCAACTGAAGGTATGACCACCAATGGTGGAGTGATTATAATCGGGGATGCTCAGGAGAGCAGAAGTGCTGAGGCAGGGAAGGCCAACGGGCCTTCCCTGCCTTAGCTCTTCTGTACTACTCTAATTCTGCCCTCTTGAGCATCCCCGATTATAATCACTCCACCATTGGTGGCCGTACCTTCAGTTGCCTAGGGCGATGTTATGGAGGTGGAAATAGGCGGTTTAGTTATACCGCGGTTATGTGGTCAAAAGCTCATTTTAGATTCAAATATGACACCAAGGTTATGAACCGTGTGGTTCAGCCTCAGACAGATGCTAGGGAGAGGGATGGAGTCAGTGGTTAGGGAACAGAGTTTGTGATGGGAATAGAAAACAATGGCTTTGGTCTTCCCAATATTTAATTGGAGAATATTTGTGCACATCCAGTACTGGATGTCGGCAAGCAGTCTGCCTATTTAGAGACCGTGGAGGGGTTAAGAGAAATGGTGGTGAGGTAGAGCTGGGCGTCATCAGCGTACATGTGGAACTGACACTGTGTTTTCGGTTGATGTCGCCAAAGAGCAATATGTAGATGAGAAATAGGAGGTGGCCAAGGATAGATCCTTGAGGAACACCAGAGATAATGATGCGGGAGTGAGAAGAGAAGCCATTGCAGGTGATTCTCGGCTGCGATTCGATAGATAAGAATGGAACCAGGTGAGCGTAGCCCCACCCAGCTGGACGACGGTGGAAAGGCATTGGAGGAGGATGGAGTGGTCAGCCATGTCAGAGGCTGCAGACAAGTCATGAAGGACGAGGAGGGATAGTTTGCCTTTGCCGCAGTCACAAAGGATGTCATTTGTGACTTTGATGAGAGCCGTTTCAGTACTGGGGCAGGGGCAGAAAGCTGATTGGAGGGATTCAAACATGGATTTCTGAGAAAGAAAGGCACGGATTTTGGAGGCGACAACATGATAACAAGAGTTAGATGTGTAAAACTCTACACTGGCCTAGCAAAGTCTTATGAACCTTCGAAGAATATATCCACTACATTATGATGCCAGGTCTATTTGCCACATCAGTCACTCTTTTGGACAACGTGAACCACTTTCCATACCTCGGGAGCATACTATCAGCAAAGGCAGACATAGATGACGAGGTCCAACACCGCCAACGCAGCCTTCGGTTGCCTGAGTAAGAGAGTGTTTGAAGACCGGGACCTCAAATTTGGCATCAAGCTTATGGTCTGCAGGCCGATAGTGATACCCGCTCTCCTATATGGCTCAGAGACGGGGACCTTATACAGTAGACATCTCAAAGCACTAGAGAAGTACCACCAGTGCTGCCTCCGCAAGATCCTGCAAATCCCCTGGGAGGACAGACGCACCAACGTCAGTGTTCTCGATCAGGCCAACATCCCCAGCATCGAAGCACTGACCACGCTCAACCAGCTCCATTGAATGGGTCACATCGTCCGCATTCCCGACACGAGACTCCCAGAGCAAGTGCTCTACTTGGAACTCCTATACGGCAAGCGAGCCCCAGGTGGGCAGAGGAAACGTTTCAAGGACACCCTCAAAGCCTCCTTGATAAAATGCAACATCCCCACCGGCACCTGGGAATCCCCAGCCCAAGACCGCCCTAAGTGGAGGAAGAGCATCCGGGAGGGCGCTGAGCAACTCTTGTCGCCGAGAGCATGCAGATACCAAACGCAAACAGCGGAAGGAAAATCAGGCTTCCCACCCACTCTTTCCTTCAACCACTGTCTGTTCCACCTGTGACACAGACTGTAATTCCCGTATTGGACTGTACAGTCACCTGAGAACTCACTTTTCTAGTGGAAGCAAATCTTCCTTGATTTCGAGGGACTGTCTATGATAATGATGGGATTAGCAGCTTGCTTTCAAATATGGGAGTAGAGTGACTCCATATCCACTAGGAAGTGGATTGAAGCTACACTAAAGTAAGTTCAAGCAGGACCCTTGTAGCTGGCAAAGAGGGGATACATTCAGCTCGTCAGTCTAAGGTAGTTATGCGTTTCAGAGTGGAAAGAATGGTGTCTAACTTACTACAGTACTTGCTTCCCCAACTCTAGGGTTTTGAATTAAAAAAATTCAAAATTTGTTTTGATAAGGAAATTCATCTTGTCCAAAAGAACTAAAAAAAACCCCAAAGAATTAGCAGATTGAAATTATTAAAACTGTATCGATGTGCGAAATGGAAAGATAGGTTATCCCATTGTTTTGTTAACTGAAAAGGCCTTTGAAGTTGTTATTCTGTTGGCTAGTACTTTAAAAAGAGTTATCTTTGCAAGTTTACAATCTGCAAACACTTTAATGTGTAGAATAACATTGATATTCATTTATCGTGTTGTAAGATATAATGTGATTTTAACTACAATTTAAAAACTCTCCCTCTAGTCTTTCTCATCGTGGTTACTGGGTTGCTCCAACAAGTTTAAAGAGGTGATACCACCTAATTGGAGGCCCAGTTCCTGGTAAACCAGGCCTGATGTGGAAGCTCTGTGAAAATGTTGGCAGGACAAATGTTGGGAGATGTTTCCTCTGCTGCAACCACTAATTAGTGGACTGTGAACTTTCGATTTTTTTAAATTGAGAAACCTAGATTCCATGTTGAAGATCACCACAAACTCAAGGACCAGAGGCCGTAGGTTCAAACTTAAAAGAAGGAAGGTGCACAGAAAATTTGAATTTAACTATTTTACACAGCCAATGTGGTGAACTTGTGGCATGGACTGCCCAGGGAAGCAGTGGAGGCAGATCGTGTAGAAGAAGTTAAGAGAAAACCGGATAGATATTTGAGGGAGTGGGCCATTCAGAGGCACCAAATTTGTGGGACTGGCCAGATAGACTGTGAAACATTTTATGGTCCAATGTTCCTAAAGGCCAAGGCTCATAGGTTTAAAAAAAGAGTAGAGGAAATAAAATAATTCAAAAAAGTGGTTATGAGAGGCCTCCACAGCATTCTAACTTCCATCCTCGTTTAACTTCAGATCATCCAAAATGTTTATGCCCATAGCCTGAGGCCCACTTGCCAGTTATTTTGATCCTCACTGTCTGTCATTCTCTCCGAATCCCCAGTCCATCAATTTCAGAATCCTTGTCCATGTCCACAAATTCCTCCGTAACCTCGCCCACCCCACATCTCTAGCAGCCTGTGGATACACTCGCCCTCCATTTCACCATCAATGGAAGAGCTTTCAACTGACTACACTACACTCAGGAGCTCAATTCCCTCAAACCAAGCTCCTTTCTCAGCACTTTTAAGTGCCTTCTCAAAGCTTAACTATTGGATCACCACTCCTAACTTCCTCATTTATGTTTGGTATCCGTTTTTACTCTTCTGTGACGTGCTTTGGGTAGGGTGACCATATTTTCTAAACCAAACCTGGGGCCACAAAGTGTGGGGGCACAGCAACGTAGCCAGGACACATTTCAAGAAAACCGGCATGACAGCTTCTGCTAGAGGAATATGCGTAGAGGCAACACCATTTTCACTTTACACCGAATCTTGAATCTTGCGTGTGTTCTGGCAATAGTACTGTATCATCTATATTTATTCCCAAAAAGCCTAACATTTAATTTCTCAACTTTAAGTCTGATCCAAACAGACTGAGGTTTTCCATACAAGGTTTGAAACATCCTCTGTCTCAGAAGGTTTCAGAATTTAGAGCTTGCCTTACTCAGTTTTTAAAAAAAACATTATGCACCATACTAATCTGAGGTAAAGTAAATCCACTCACCCATCAGCTCTCACTGCGCCCTTGGCTTCTGTCGCGTATTTTAAAGGTTCCGTCCTCCAGCTAGTCACTATTGGCTAAAACACGGGGTCAGGTGGCTCAATCCCTAGAGTGTAGTGTGGCCCGAGCTATTGATGGGGCCATTTCCCCGCCACACTGCATTGTGGGAAGGTGGGCCCGCCAACGTCTCCTCCGATTAACTGGCTTCTGGAATCTGTTCTTAAGCTTAAACCTTGCAGGAACGGGCCAAGAATCTCCCCCTGGGGCTTCTGTACATTCACATTTAAAAATGGAGATGAGTTTTGTGAACCGGAGACTCTTCCGGGGATATTGATTTCCCTGGGACACAGTGGGGCCGAAATTCAGGCATGCCAGAAAGCTGACGCACCAATGATTTTTCACCTGGTTGTTACCGCCAGGTGTGATTAGGCAACCTTCGGATTGATTTTCTGCGCTTCAACTTTTTTCCGCTTCGGACCAGAAGTCAGTCACAATGGGGGCGGAAGTGCGGCGGTAAGTCCTGATGAGGGGCGGAAGTTGGGACGGGACCAAGTCTCCGCCACTGTCACTCAGTGGTGGAGTGGTGGTGACGTCACTGTGCATGTGCGTCACCACGTAGGGGAGAGAATCGCCGAATCTGCAGCCACCAGGGAAGGTTTTGGCCGAGCCAGCGGCCTGGCACCCAAGAGAAGGTGCCAAGCTGCCTGTTGGGGGCTCGGCCGAACCAGAGGCAATAATTGACCGGCCAATCGGGAAGTCAGCCGGCAAAAATAAAAACATGGCGGCCGAGGCAGTGCGCCCTCCCCTTGAAGGGCCGCCACGCTGCCATGACTCAGACAAGAAACCAGGCGCACTGACCGAAAAAGCTGTCGGGAGCAACGCGCAGTGGATCGGAGATTTTCTAAGGTAATTTTGGGGCGGAATGTGTTCTAGGTGCGGGAGAGCGGCGGTGCACGCTTTGATGACGCACTTGGGCGGTTCGCAGCAGTGGGGTGGTAGTGGGGACAGGCCAAAAAATACTAGAGCTGAATTTGGGTCATGGTGGCCAATGGACTGCAAAGTGGCGTCCACTCGATTCCGCCGCATGGCTGGTAACGGGCCTTATAGGAACACCAAATTTCGGTCCCAGTATCTCATCTAGGGACTGTGCCTGGAAGACGGGGACAGATGGTCAGCCTAGCTTTGGGATTTTTATTTTTACTTTAATGGTGCTGGCCCTAAAATTACTTGCCGAAATCCACGGGGTCAGTTGGATGGCAACTCATTTGCATGGGGCAGATTGGTGGTGCCCACTTGCTCATTCCAGTAATTGTCCACCATTTAGATGGGTGTTGCCTACCCCACACACTCCACCTCTACCACCCAGACCCTGTCAAGATTTCCAGCAACTCCATAAGCATGGGGTTGACTTAATTAAAAAAAACATTCTCCGGGTTTGCAGCTTACTTGCTTGGTCTGGACCCCACTGATAGGGCCTGCGTTGTACCCTTGTGGAGGTTGGTATTTTTTCACTTGCTCCATGTACTGGCCACCACACTAACACCAGGTCCTGACTGAGGAGCAAGACCATGAACTCCTGGTTGAGGGAGCATTCATCCCTCCCCGCTAGGCATTTTCCTTGTAAGTGGTGAAAAGAAGACTTGGTTATTTCATGGCATGGTGGGGGATTCCACCGGATTTAAGTTGGCAGACCCATGGATTCCCCTTGGAATTTCAGGGCCGCTATATAACTGCAAGGTTCTTATTGATGATGGTTTCAGTAGGTAGAGTGGTAAGAAGGTCCACAGTTTTGAAGTTCTGGGAAAGAAATGGTGCAATGTGTTTTCTTTTCAATATAGTTAAAGTGCAGAGAATGAGGAAGACTGTATGATGGCAGTATTTGCAGTTTAAGAGGATTTAGCTTCTTAGTGCTAGTCTTTAGGTGTTTTTATGTTTGATTTAATGATGTACGAAGGCTCCTGATATATGGGTCTCATGCAGCTGGCAGCAACCCTGAAGTAATCTTAACTGAGTTTTTAAGGCTGACCACCGGGAAGGCTCACTATAAACTTGAGTCAGTTCCCCTAGCACCCTATTTGTCGTCATTCGTCCTTCGATAGCGAAGAAGACAGCTGGATTATCATTAATTTTTTGTAGTGAGTTTTTTGATGACTGATGAGAGCTATTTTTGCTTGGAATGAGCATCCACAGATTGCACAGTGGACCTCGGATACGCCAGCTTGGGAATCCTGATTTTTCAAGTGAGACTTCCTCAGCAGGCTGATCCCTGGAGGAGGGTTCAATTCTTGGGGGAGGTGGTTGCCGATCCCGGGGTGGGGTCGACTTTGGAGGTGACGGCCCTGGTGGTGGGAGAGGGGGGGGTCACATTGTAGGGTTGGGGCGGGAGGGCGGGAAGGTCTGATCGTGGGGGAGTTTGTTGCATGTGGGGACGGGCGTCTGATCTCCGATCGCTGGGGTGGGGTTTGGTCTGATGGTGGGCAGGGAACCAGGTAGGCTTGGTAGGCTGGGAGGAAGCACGCTTGCTCCTACTGGCTCACAAGCAGTCCTGTAACGAAGCAGTCCTTGCCTCCTTTTAGCTACCTGCTTTCCCGAGGCCTGGGAGACCCAATCAACATGGGTTAAACCTGGAAGACAGGTTAAATCTGAGGCATGCAGCCTCATTATAATATTTAAATGACTAACCCACCTCCTGGGAGTGGGTCTGCCCCCTGTCCTGCCTCCAATAAAATTGGAAGTGGATAGGTTTTGAGATTTTTTAAAAATTTTAACATCCCACTCGACCAAAACCCACCTGTTTTTGGAGGATTAAAATTACCCTCTATATCTCTTTTGCTGACCAACACAAAATCACTTTTGAGTTGTCACTGGGCCATAAACTATCTTCTTTTATTAAATACAATATAAAAGCAGCTTTTAGGCTATGTTTATATTTTTTTAAAGGCATGCATGATGACATCATCAACTGTATCATCGAATTTTTCTCAGTTGACTAAGTTGAGAGTACATTTGTGGAGATGACAATGGCCCTTTAATCATTAAGAAAATATGATTGTCAATTATTTATTTAAAGCAAAGAATGCTACCAATGTCATTACTATTTCAAAATGCATGTTTCTGTGTGAATGATCTAGACTATCTTGAAAGATGGAGAAAAACATTCTTTTTATATTAATGAGTTGAACGATGTTCTTTTATAAGGAGTAAGAAAGGTGATTTTATACTATATTTTGGCATCAAGATTGCGGTATATAAACCAATAACTGTGTATTAGTATACCGTAAAAAGGTAAGGACACGTTAGCTGCAGTATAAAAACAGTTGATGCCAGGCGTTGCTGAAAAAACAAACTGTAGTGGCCATTCACATTTGAATGATTGAAACTACTCGCAAATTCTTTTCAGTCATTAAAAACCTCACTGACAGTCAGGGACAGAAAGCAGTGGTGTGTGCAGGGGTTTCCAACACAGGTGCCAGGATCTTGGAATTTGCCAGCTTCACACAGATGCAAATGGGCAGTACTCTACCAAGCGGTGCTGAAAGTGGAGCTGATGTCGCATTGTATGGAAAACCTCTGTATTGTGATTGAGGGCCTCACCCGCCACAGATACCAGGCCTGTGTGGGTGTTGCAAGTATCCTCTCTGCACCTGCCATTGTTCTTGTTTGTTCTGAAATGTTAGTAATGTGAAGCTTCACAGAGCAGGACTAAGGCAAGAAGAATGTCAAGATTCTGTGGGACTCCTGGCAACCACGTCTAAACCTGCACTGATCTGTTGCATTAAGGTTTATGCCGAGACTGGCTAATTAAAAATGCAACTTTGCCACCTTCATAGTTGAAAAAAATAGCCATTTGCTTATTCAATCTTTTTTCTTTGTAAAGACTAAACACATGCAGGTGAACAGAAATCAACAATGCTTCACAAAGTAAAAGCTGGTGTGCCATACCTCCCACTGTGCCTCCGGTATAAGTGACAAAAAGAGACCCATGTCATTTTAAATGGGACCATCACTGAAAATCCATCCCCTCAGATATCCTGAACTTCAAACTCTATGACGGAGAATCATCCTGTCCAGCTTACTGCTGCCCTATAACATATCAGCTGCATGCCGTTCCATAATGATTGGATCCAAGATGAACGAATCAGTAAGCTCTTTCTCATCCAACCAAGTTCAGTTTTCAGCAGAAAAAAGCAGCTTATTTACCCTTCTCGGGGTCTGGTGGCACTTTTGCTAAAATCCCAGTGCACCCACAGTGGTTTACACAAGTTTACAA